>NC_139980.1:7575481-8775481 GCF_963993115.1 Abramis brama
AGAGGAGGCCCCCACAGGAAATGTGTATGTGCTATGCATTATAAGGTGTGAGTGGATGTGTGTGCAAACACACATAAATTACAGAAAGAAATTATCACCGAGCATCATCACCCATGTGTTTAAATAGGGAATAAAGTGCTATTAAAGTTAGCATTTTTGGGTAAATGGAAAAAATGTAATGCCAATAAATATGCATTGACAGCTGTAAAACTTTGCATAATACCCTGCTGTGACCCAGGAATAGACTTTTGTCCACTGTAGTGGACATTATATTTTACTGAATATTTAAAACACAATTTTAAGTCTGGATGTCCTGTAAACAGCACATTCAGGGCTTTTCAGAGATATCAAATGTTTAGAGGTTTCAACATGACAACAACTTCTGCTTGGTCTTTAAAAATGACTGAAATTAATTTAGAGATCAAATTTATCACACTTATGGAAATATGATAATATTTTGTAATTATCATTTAAATATGACTCATTTTCAAATTGTTTGTCATAAGTCAACATCTCAGGACAATGTTATAGGGTTTCTAATCAAAATATGACTTTGTTGCATAACAGGGAATTGGTTTCATACATGTCCACTGTAGTGGAAACCAGGACTTAAATCATGTTTATCGGGCATTTTGGGCAACAAAACAAGCGAATTGGAAAATAAATTATATAAAAATATTCCTATGAAATATTAGATATTATTATGAAAATGTTGCCAATTATTACTCTCATTATTACACTTCTTCTTTCGTCACATGTTGCCCCAAGAACACATATGCAAATTAGATACAATGTACATACATTGTATTGAATGGGACTACCTATTTACAGCCATTTTACATACTGCATAAAGTAAAATGGTATATCAATTTATTCAGTTATATCTTTCATAACATAGTTGAGAATCATCTTTATATAAAGTTTGGTAAAAAAATAAAATAAAATAAAATACTGAAACCTAAAATTCGATTGGTGAATTAAAAAAATATCATTGTTTTTGCCAATACATGCCATTTTATGTCTTTTTTCTTCTTCTTCTTTTTTTTAAAGTCCTGGTGTCCACGACAGTGGACATAGCATAACATATGAATAAAATATAATAAAAAAATTATAAATAAATAATAATAATAATAATTTCCTTCATTTGTTTATTATGCTCTAAACAATGTAATGATATAGAAAAAATACTAAATTAAAAAAAAGCATTCATAAAATGATTAATAATCTAGAAATGAACAAATGAAAATATTTTTTATAAAATAAATGTAAAAAAAAAAAAATTCATAATATTAATAAATAAATAAATATTTTCTCACCAAAGCCAGACATTTTTTTAATCCTCATTTGGCACTTGTCGAGTGTTAATTTTGGACCCTGGGTGTGAATGAGGCAGAGAGACTGAGAGTGAAAAAGAAGAGCTTGTAATAGGGGGCATAAGAGGTTGGAAAAAAATACTTGAGTGAGAGGAGGAGGGTTTTATTAATATTAAACCCATATGGAGACAAAGCCTCTTTTTTGCCTCCTCCTCCACACACCTCACCTATTCACACACACACACACACACACACACATACAGCGCCTCCTCTAACATAAAGAGGAGACCCACGCCCACATGTAGGGCAGAGAGCCGCATTCACAGCGTCTGGCTGCACGACAAATGCTTTACAAGCTCCTTATGAAGCACAACACAGTCACACATACAAAAGATTGAGATATCAGTCAGAAGCGAACAGAGGTGAGTGACCAGAGTGGGAGAAAAGTAGCATGGTAGAGTGAGCTCCGATACGCTAGGATGGGCTTTATCCAGATGCACCCACCTGTTAAATCTCCCTTTTCTGCCCAGCAGTGAGCATTCTCCCTCTGGATTTGCTACCGCTGCCAGTTTTACTGCAGGTGAGGTTTTAGGGTTGCAACTGAGAGCAAACCAATGCACTGTGGTTACTAAAGCACTTTTACAGCCTTAATGATGCATACTTAGGTACTGAACAATGAAGCAACACATTAGAGGGATTCTGTCATAATTTTTTCTCACCCTCCTGTCATTCCAAACCTATGTGAATTTCTTTCTTATATAGAATTAAAAAAATAAAAATACTTTGGAAAATATCTCAGTGTTGTTTTAGCAATACAGTGAAAATCACTGGGGTTCAGTGTTGTTTTGGTATAGAGAAAAGCAATTGAAGCATTCTCAAATATATGTTCTTTTGTGTTTTGCAAAAGAAAGAAGGACATTCAGATTTAAAAAAAACCCCTGGGAATCAAACCCACATCCTTGGACCAGTTAAACTGCACAACACATGTAACGGTAGACGAACAACTCAAAAGAGTCCATTATACTTACAGTTCTCTCCAATCCATTATCTCAGTTCAGAGGTCATATCAGCACAGCAGTGAGAAAAGCAGCTTTTTAACTTGTTCATTCCAGATCCTGGTAAGAGCACTCCACGGCTCCCGGCACATGTGAGAGCAAGGCGGGGCGGGTGCGGAAGGCGTGCTGGAGACGGGGGGCTAGAGGTGTCTGCTGGAGGACGGGGCAATGTGATTACTGTCACTGTCATCAGGGGTCCATTTCATGCAAATTCCCAGACGAGGAAGTGGGTACAGGTGCGGCGAGATGAGAGTGGCAAGTAGCTGATGTCAGAAACGCTCATGATGACCCCCAAAACTTTTCTGCGGAACTGGCGGGTAGGTAGCACTCCTGCAGTGAAGCATTTTCCGCCACACACTATTTCCACAGAGCGCGTCACCAATGGTTGACTTCTCAAAGTTTAGCTCTTCCGTTCACCTGTCGGAAACTGATGTGTTCGTAACCCAAAACCGATCAACTTTTCATCTTTCTTTTCCACTTCCCTCCAAGGTAGCCCTCACTTCACATCTGCATCGAGGCTGGGCGGGGGCACATCGTCCCTCTCTGCTGCGTTCCTTTCCTCCACTCTTTTGCGTTCCTCTCTGCAACTAGCCCATTGACAGAACTCCCAGGGAAGACAGCGGAGAAGGCAAATCCCCTGGGATGAGGGGAAAAAAAGAGTCGATTCCTGCTTCTGCTGTTGCTGGGAAACCCTGGCAGAAGTCCAACGGTCCTCTCCGTCTACTCTCCGCGTCTCTCCCTCAATCTGGTGAGTCGCTCTCACCTTCTCCCTCTCGATTTGCTGCACTCGCTCTCTCTCCCTCTCCTCTCCTCAGCCCAGCCCCCTTTCCATTCCCCTCCCAGACACAGTGTCAGTACACAGCTGCTGTGCAAAGCACCACTGATAGGCAGCATGCTCCACACACACTTGTCTGCGCACACACACACACACATTCTCTCTTTCAATCACACAAACACTCTTCGCTGACGTGCAAAGCATGCACTTTCACACACACTGGCATGAATACTTCATGAGTGCCGAGGAGCCCCCTTTCCTCATTCTGCTGGACTTCAAAGAGACTGAGTTAGTGTGTGTGAAACAGAAGCAAGGAAACAGTATAATAAGTGTCTTCCTGCTCTTACACGTGTCAATCCGTTTCCTGTTATTTACATAACAAAAAGAGACCAAAGAGCTTAGATGAAACCTATTACAGATGATATTGTGACAATTGTGTGAAAATCTGTAATCTAATCTGTACTTCTAAATCCATTTTTGCCATTCAGTGAAAGTCAGTGAGGTCCGAAACAACATTGGACCCCATTGACTTTCATTGTATGGAAAAACAAAACAAAACAGAGACATTTTTCTAAATATCTTCTTTTGTGTCCCACCGAAGAAATAAAATCATATAGATTTGGAATGAAATGAGGGTGACTGAATTGTTGTTTTTGGGTGAACTGTTCTTTTTAGGTGATTAGCTGAATACAAATAAGGGCTGGTTAGATGGATGGATGGCAGCACTGATGGATAAATCAATGGCGCAAGATAAAACAAACAGGTGTGCTGCAAGATGTTAATGAGGACATTAGCCCGCAAGCAAAGCTACAGACCTCCACTGGTTCACTAATAGTCAGAAAACAATGCTGTTAACTATTAACTATGCAGGCCCAGCCTTTAGGTGCTTGGGGAAAATAAGAGTGCCAATTAACATGTAATATTTATGTGTATGTGTGTGTGTTTGGGATGATGAATTGGTGAATGAGGTGGACTGAAAGAAGAGAGATGTTCTGTTCCAGCAGAAAGTATGACATATGGCCTTGCAGGACTTAGTCTGATAGCTTTGTCCAATAGTGGATTCACCTGCTTTGAGTCGCCATTCCCTCAACAATTTGTAATATGGCCATTGGTCAAGCTGACAATGCAATAATAACTCTGTGTTTGTAGGTGGGTGAGAGTTTGTTTCAGTGCCTCTCCAAATTTGATTCTCTACAAAAAAAAAAGTATTGATCTTCCCAGTTTTTGAGTTTTAAAAAGGATTCAAAATCCAGCCTTTTTTGTCTTATCTTTTAAAAAGTAACAAAGATGTGACAAAATGTTTAAATGTCAACTGCAGCCTATTTTATTCACATAATTTGATTTATATGCATGTAAAGAAGAATATTCAAAAGGCAAAAAAAGATGAACACTTCAGAAATCATTTGAATACGCTGATTTGGTGCTCAAGAATAATGTTAATCAGTGTTGAAAACAGTTGTGCTGTATTTTTTGTGGAAACTGTATTTTTTAAAATAGAAATCTTTTGTACTATTATACATCTTTACTGCCAATTTTGATCACTTCTGCTGAATAAAAGTATTAATTTCTTTCTTAACTGACCCCTAACTTTTGAACAGTAGAGTACATGCATTAAAATAGTAAAAAAAGGTCAATTTTGAGTGGCTTCTTGCCCACTGGAGTCTCGTCAATGTATGTCAAGCAAAAGCCAACTTTGCAACCTGGTCATTAGCTGAGACAGCCTTTAAGTTATTTAAGGACAATTTGTCACCGACCTCTATAATCCCCTTACAGCCTGTCTTGAAGCTCATTATGTGACTAGACATATAACACATCTTCATTTCCCACACTTCATTCCTCTCCTTTATTCTCTTCACTTCAGACAACTGATCAAGAAAATCCTAAGCAAACCATGGCAGCAGATCAATCTAAAACTCTGACCACTGAAAAATCAGTCAAAAGCAGTCAGAGGTTTCTGTAAAGCAGTAAAGCAGTCAGAGGTTTCTGCAGCTGAAAAAGAATAGGTAAGAAGCCTTGTTGACCCTCAGTCTGAGTGGGAAAATCAAGCTTTTTGCTATGAGTTACATTTCAAATGTCAAATCTGTCATGAAACTCTAGATGGCACAGGCTGATGGGTCCTTAACGCAACCTGATGATATTTACATTGTTAACTACCGATTGGTTCCCGTTGCATCTGCAGCCAATGAGCTTGCTGCTCAACATTTAAATAGCTGGTTAGCGTTCACCATAGCAGTTTACAGCGTGCTTTCAAAGTTCCTCTGAAACCCTCCATCTTCCCCAGCTCCAACTGTATATATCTGCTATGGGTAATTTTATATATGCTATTTGTGCAAGCAGTATGTCTTACATGCTCACCGCAGCACATTGGTGTATGTATTGGCAGTAGCAAGTCCCTGTATTTACTCTGCAGCAGCAGCAGCAATAATATGCAATAACACCAATAATAAACAGCAGCAGCGTAGCAGATCTATTCCACCAAAAACATTAACATTGTCATATCCATTACTATGCTAAAAATCTTTTGAGCTTCATGATAGATATATGTATAACAAATTCCCACACTGAATCATTAAAAGGCAAGTTGACGTTGGAAAGAAGTTTCAAATGTCTTTGAGAATTTGGGCAGTTGTCACTACATGTCACAAATGTTAACAGATATAACTTGTGATTTTGGTTTTAAATGCATTAGTAAATGTTGATAAATTAATATGAAAAGAGATCAATAAATGCTGTTCATTATTAGTTCATGTTAACCAATGTAAATGAGACCTTTCTACATGACATTCTACAAAAAAAGATAAACAAAGTAATTTTTTTATTTTATTAAATTAAATAAAAAAAACTGAAAAACCAACTTGGTATCTCTAACTCTTTGTATCCTACAGTACAATGTACAATATGTTGGTGGCACTGGAATTTAACATTCTCTCAAAATGCATATGTGACTGAACAAGGCTAATCCGCTATGCTGTTTCTTTCCTTTAAATCTCATCGAATATACTCAATCTCTTGAATTATGAAAACAAAAGTCCTCCTCAGTCATGGCATGCAGGTTCTCTTTCATTTCAACTATATTCCCTTGGTTGGAATCAGCATGAAGCCACTGATTCATATATGAAACACCATTGAGAGGCTTCAATGCCTATGGCTAGAAAAAGATCAGCTTAAAGGGCACTGGGGCTCAATAATTGCTGTGAAATCTAAATGGTGTACCCAAAACACCACGACATCACTCAACACCTTTTACTTCTTCCCGGCACCTGTGTTACCTGCTGAGCCACCATGTTCTCACTCATTCAGCTCTTTGTCTTAATGTTGTATGGCAGCTGCTTTGAGCTCTTGTCATTATCGATTTCTGCAACATGAATTGTGCGCTGCGACCTTGTCCTGAGGTACACGATAACCTTTGTCATGTAGTGCCAAGGGGCATTACTTCCACAAATTATGGGGCAGCTCTTTAACACAATGCTCGCACATCTGGGTTTGTTGCCGACTATTAGCACATACTTTTGATTCAGTCTGGCAGAACATATTCTGATTCTGTTTGCTGGCAGAGGATGAATACAACAAAGATACAGTAGAAGCCACTAGAAACCGATTCCAATCAAACATTTACATTTAATATTGTGGCTAACAACAGGTTGAGTTGTTGGCGACATCAGGAGCTACCGGGGCTCAGCTGCTTCAAGGACATGGCAGCTCTACTGATCGAAACCCTGGACCCCCCCGTTTCCCCCTTAGACATAATATGGAGAAGGGGGAGTTCAGTCTGTGGGGTGGAGGCACAACCCCCTTTCATTTTCAAAGGAATACTGCCCGACTGGAAAACATCAAATAGTCCAGCTCAGAGACTCGAGGATCGGCACTGTCAATATCTGCCTGCCATGTGTCCTTTATTGTTTTTCCTCCCTTCTTTTTCTACCCCTTTGAATGACAATGAGTAGCTAGTATGCATGAAAAAACCTCTTGAAAGGAGGTTAAAATGCAAAAGAAGAGGTGGTTAAAAATGAAAAGCAGGTAATCTCTAGTGATCTTATTAGCATTCATCTATGATGGCACGGGGTGTGAAATGAGAGAGGCAGGATTAAGGGGATGCCTCAAAATCATTAGAGGGCATAAAAAGTGGGGAGACAGGTAAAGAATTACAGAGAACAAGACAAAAATAGGCTCATTTAAAAATAATTTTGAGATTTGAAAAATAAAACAGAGAGCCCTAAATAAGGTCAGACTGTTGTTTATTTTAAAGGGATTTAAAGGGACCA
The DNA here is from genome assembly GCF_963993115.1 of Abramis brama. Taxonomy (NCBI): domain Eukaryota; kingdom Metazoa; phylum Chordata; class Actinopteri; order Cypriniformes; family Leuciscidae; genus Abramis; species Abramis brama. The sequence continues at coordinate 7,582,887 of NC_139980.1, forward strand.
AAAGAAAATTGTCCATTTAATGAAAGGACATTTTGGACCCCATTGAATTACATTGTGTGAACAAAAACATTCTTTAAATATCTTATTTTATATTCCACAGAAGAAAGCAAGACATACAGGTTTGGAACATTGGGGTGAATAGATTTTGTCAGAATTATCTCTCTTTTTTTGTGAACCATACCTTTAACAACAAATTGTGTCTTCAGACTAAACTGACACATATTGAGCACTGCTATTTTTTGGCAACAAAAATATAAGTACTTCTTAATATAGTTATTTAAGATCTAATTATATTTCTTCAGAATGTGTTTTCCTTTATACACAGACTGTGAAACTGACTGTTTTCCATCCAAATAAACAAAATAAGAATCGATTCACCATGTTATTTCAAAATGGCCGCCCCCATACAGGGTCATTCCGTGTCAACTCAACCAGAGGTTCCCCGCAATTTTTTATTATTTAAAAAAAAAACATATAGCACCTTTAAAATGAGGACACCAAAAGAAATGTTTATTAAAAACCAAAATATAAAATGATATTAAGAAGTGCTTTTTCCCATTTTTTGAACTGTCACCATTGGCATATCATGCAACAAAGATTGCTAAAGTCAACAGATTTAACTAATAGACCTACCAATCTCTGTAAAAAATCAAATAATGATGCTTCCATCTTTCTAAAATAATTTTTACCCCCCTGAAGTTTGGCTCCATATTTTAGGTGAAAATTGTCATTTTGACCCCCTCGACAAAATAGTGAATTACTCAATAGATCCATTACGTTTAATATTTTGGCTTTCATCACTATTTATGTTTGTCTTTCTAGAAAAAAATATTAACAAAATCAAATATTTGAGGGGTGAAGTTTCCGAAATGTGATTGATTTGACATGGAATGACCCTATATGGCAGGGTTCACCAATCTCAGTCCTGGAGGGCCGCTGTCCTGCAGAGTTTAGCTCCAACCCCAATTAAACACACCTGAACCAGCTAATCAAGGTCTCACTAGGCATACTAGAAACTTTCAAACAGGTGTGTTGGAGCTGGTTGGAGCTAAACTCTGCAGGGACAGCGGCCCTCCAGGACCGAGATTGGTGAACCCTGCTATATGGTGTCCCGCTCCATCAAAACAAAACATCTTTTATATAAGTTAATTTTAAACATTTTTCAAAAGTACTGTGTCAAAATGTTTTTATGAGGAAAAGTTAAAGGGAATGTACCTTTAAATAAAACGAAACTCTACTTTCAGTCTGTGTTGAGATGTTTCCACTGTTGCTTCATCTCTCTCTCTCTCTCTCTCTCTCTCTCTCCTCTCTCTCTCTCCCCTCTCTCTCGGCTGTTTCCTGAGTGTCACTGTTCCACACACTCGCAGACTGATGTTTAATTACTACATGCCTATATATACAAATACACTCACACACATATGTGTGAGTACAACGCTGACATCCAGCTTTAGTGCTCAAATCACCAGAGAATATTCTCTCTGTAAATAGCATTTTAAACAGACTTCATGTCATGAGCTACTTACTGTGCTGGAACGAGGGATGAGGAAGGAGTGAGGGAGCAAGACAAAACACGGCTGGAGGAACAAGGATGACAGGGAGTGATTGTAGAGAGAATTGAGCGAATGAGAAACAAAAATAGAGTGATGGAAGGAAAAGAGAGAGAGAGAGAGAATGCAAGGTCTTTCTCATCAGACTTTTACAATTACTTATTCAGCTCCATCTCTCTGCAGACAAACTGGGTCATGGACTGAAACTTTGGCACAGAATAATCAACACAGTCAGCCAGACCGGGGACATGACTGTATGCCAAACAACAACAAAACACACTCAACCTGAGGAACAAAAGCCACCACATGACCTGCACACTAATACTCTATACAAAAGGTCCTCATCAGTAACATGATGAGAGACAAGAAAGAGGTGTCTAGATGAATTCATAAAAGTTATACATATACATAGTGATGCCAAATCTCCCAGCAAACAGTCCGAGCAGAGTTTCTTTTCTGATAGTGGTGGACAGCACTGAAAAACTAATGCTAAATGCTAATAATAAAATACAACTAACCATCATTAGGGTAGTAAATAAAATAGGCGTATCAACCTTTAAAATGAGGGAGAAAACTCTTCTCATACCTTTTTCTATTCATTTCAAAGGCCACAGTGTTACATTATTTTACTGCTAATTCATCTGTCACTTGGAAGAAGCTAGTCAAATTTTAAAAAATGACCCATGTGTCTGGTTTTGTGGTCCAGGGTCACATATAAGCTTTTGCTTTTAGGACGTTTTGCTGGCTATAACTTTATAGCCACGATAGGCTGACACATTAGTGCATATAGTATCACACAGAGAGAGGTTATTGTCATACTGTACATAAAAGCTTTTGTTAAAAGCAGGTTACAGAACTTGTTAAAAGCAGAAAAGCATGTTCAGCCACATCAACATGATGCATTCCCAACCCCTGCATTCATTACGAGCACTTTCATTCAATGCAAACAGGTGTCGTCTCTGTTGTTCCCTGACGATTATGCATTTCAGCACAGCAGTCAGCAGGACAATAATGCGAAGCATGAATCCAGCAGATAATACACACTCAGCGTGCCAATGAAAGCCCATGGAAAAGCACACGAGAGAGCCCCTCAGTCACAAAGCAACATCAAAGCCGGGGAGAGACGGTCCCCATCTACGGCATGGAGAAGCCACTCTGCTTTTATCTGTAAATCTTTAAAGGCGAGATTACAGCTGGCCTTCAGTCGTAAAAACCCACTTGTTCCTGGTACTTGCTTTTTGCAAACCTCTGCACAATTCAGGATCATGCATGATGTGATGTGAAGTATATCACACACAATAAATGACACATATATGTTTGCTATAAAACATATCACTGATCTGCTTTGTCCAGTCGTAATCCTTAAGGCCACAGGGCTGCTGATTGCAAGAGTTAAGTGTAAAAATCCCTCCATCACAAAAACTGACTGTTTACCTCTTCACTTAAGGTTATGCTGCGCTATATCAGAAAATAAATAAAAAACAACCTTATACCTGAAACCTCCAAGGCAAATGTGAGTGAGAGTGTGTGTCTATATCTGTTCTTACACCCCCTCTGGCGTGTTTACTAGACTGACACTGTTAAACAGACGAGAGGAAGGGATTCTGTCACAACAACCCTCCTTGATCTGTATCTGTAAGGGAAACAACTGGGGTTAAAGGTCACTGAAGCTGCAGTATGCCTCTCCAGTGGGCTCTCTTGCTGCACTGAAAACCTTGATTCGCACAGGCCCAATAGACGATGGGTAGATGGATGGATGGATGGATGGATGGATGGATGGGTTAGGGAAATGTTTGTCACCATATTTTGAGAATGACCCATTTTAAGGAGTATAGTCATGCAAACTTACTGGTTGATCTGTGCTGATCCCGTCACATTATTCCTCCCCAAAATAACAACTGAGAATATTTTTTTCCCCAAGCAGTCATTTCCATATCTATGTCATTTTTAACTTCATCTCCTTAACATCGATGACACAACTGCCACATTTACAGTTTTTTATATATATATATTTTCATATCATCTATGATCCCATTCTGTTGTAGGCCTACAACCAATTGGTAAGCTAATAATTAGAAAAAGGAAATATATAAATATTCTGATTCAGTTTTACCAAAACATGCCTTCAATAAAGAAAAAAAAGCAACAGGGGTTCCTAAATTATATGTTTCTGATCACCTCTCTACCTCCTTTCTCGTAATTATTTCGCCTTTTCTGCCTCTCTTTCTTTCACAACTGTGCAACTATGGCAACTTGCTTTAAAAGACGCTGTGCAAGGTGTGAGTTCCAGGTGGAAGTCAAGGCCAGGGAGAGGACACGACTTCTACGCCTGACATTTGAGCTGCTCTGACTTGTATAATTGAGGAAAGCATGAAAAACATTTTGCCATGAATATGCATATTTTGCCACAGGCAGTCTAAGCAATATTCAAAATGTATATTTGTCAGTTGTTCCTCATTTACATAATGACACATTCTTTCTTTCGCAGGATTTTGGACTGACTGAGTGTACTCACAAATCACTGCCAAAAGCTTCCCTTATGACCCACCTTATTATTTATCAGCCACTGTGTGCACTGGGCATCAAAAAGACAGACGTGCTTTTGCTGACAGTGCATACTAATTCACTAGATTCGGGTCAACTAAGATTATCAGTAATACCTAATGATGTGCACAGAAGCACAGGTCATACAGTGATCAGTGTCTAAAATCAATGGCATGACTAACTTAATAGGCCAAGGCAAACCCCCTGGGGTGATGTCTGTCAGTCATTTACAGAAGGTGGTCCTGAAGGTGGTGAGCTAGAGATGAGGCGCTCTGCTGTCAATAGGCTAATTGTATGCAGTGTCACATAGCTATTAGTGTCTCGCACCTCTAAGCATCTCATTCTATTCCCAGACATTTGGCCATGAACACAAATTCCTGTTTGTGTTTATCAGGTGAACCACTGTCGCTTGTTCCTTTGTCTTTTTTGTTGACCAAAATAATGATGACAAATAGAGAGACAGAATTCTGTATTATATCTATATCCTTATTCAAGCTCCCCTGTGCACCTAAGTACCTGCCTCTGTTTTTTGTCAATACATTGATGTATATTTAGTGGGGACTGAGAGCACATTGGAAATATGGGATTTAAAATGTAATTTAAACCTGCTAATAAACAGAAAGTTTTAGAATTTTGACACAAACACACAAAAAGTTATGAAGAACAAAAATTAAAGATTCTGCACTATTTCTATGGCATTAATCCAATAACCAAACTTGACTATGAGAAGTTATTTGTACATACGGTCAGATGTTCTTGCTTCCATTGAAGTACAAGATGCCTTTTGTATCATTTAAAGAATTAAAAATAAAATGATTAAAAATAATTAATTCAATAATTAAACTCAAACTGAAATTGAAATGAAAAACTTTCCAAAATGTTTCTAAATTGTAATTTTAAATTGTACTAAACAGAAAAAGAACGTTTGGACCTCTTTACAGAAAGAGTTCAATGCACACATTTCTCTAAAACTAATAGAATGTCCTCTAAAAGTTACACCAAACCATCAATCCTCAAGAACAATTTTGGCAAACAATTTGTCTGCTACATTGCGATTAACTATTATCCCTGCGGATACATGGACAATCCAGCTTTGAGACCTCTGCCATTTGGATTTTGCACTCTCTCTGACTGTTAAGCCTGAGCATTGATCGATGACATTTCAACACATTAGGCTGGACTGCCCTCAACATCACGGCAGTCTCCACGGGTGCTGAGAAAGCATTGCAGTGACGTGACTGCCAGAGGCAATGAAGGATTCTGGGTGCTTGTGAGCGAGGGCCTGATGGGACTAAGTCATTGAAACTGGGATCCACCGAGCACAGTTAGCTGAATTGATGGCTGTGCACTGCGTACAGGCTTTTAAGCTTACCTGAGGAAGAATGAGGCTGCTGAGCTGGTTTGAGGTGCTGGTGGGATGGCTGGCTGGTCATGGTGGGTCGGTTTATGTCCTGGAGAAACCAAGGGTACAGCACTGGCCTGACTGGACCTGGGGGCTACACTGTCCTTCTCTATGGTAGGACTCTGTTGGGGGGGAGGAATACTATTAGAATGACAAAACAGTATAGTAAATGTTGCTTTAAAGTCATCACGGAAAGAAAGTTGAGATTAGTCTTTTCTTCTTTATTTTTATGTATATCCGAGTGAAACATCTTCACGAATAAGAAAAAATTTAGGGCAGTACTTAATTTTGTCCAACGATTGGATGGAATTGATTGGATCGTTTGTGAGTGACAGGTTGCCCTGCCGTCACGCCAGTAACACATCATCAGAGAAGAGATGTCGGCGCAGGAGGAAGTTATTTTGATTAAAGACTACGAGGGCATATGAATTTAAAAAAATGATGCGCACAGATAAATCATTTATAATAAATACTGCAATATTCCATAAAAAAAGTAAGAATTGTCCATTTTGATTTCATGGTGACTTTAAAAAAATTATAATAAAAATTATAATTTTCTCACCCTCACGTCGTCCCAAACCTGCATGCAAAAACGTGTTCACAAAAAACACCACATTTTTCCAAAATGTCTTATTTTATGTTCCACAGATTAAAAACACAAGTAAATAACTACTGTACAGAATATTCATTTTTGGGTGAACTATGACTAAAGTATGACAACAATGATGATCGATGCAAACGAACCATCAAGTAAGGTTTCTGTGGGAAAAGCACGCGATGGGTGGAGTTATGGAGCAGACCGCAGTAGAAGGAAGCATCGGATTTGCTCCTCAAGAATGTTTTGACAACTTTTTAGACTATTTGAACAAGTAACTTCATAACTCTATTCAGAACTTTGTAGATGTTCTACATCCATCCTGAATAGTTTTGGTTTGTTCCAAAATGAACCAAAAACGGCCACAATTCTAGTGTAATACGTGCCGTCACGGAAAATTAGTTTCGAAATATTTTTTCCAATGATAACAAAAAAAAAGTATTTACTTATAATCATTTCACTTTCCTGTTGATTGTCACTGCTCTAGTTTACACCTGATAAACACTGCAGTCATGGCATAATTGTGTCTGGAGGAGAGTAGGTTGCTGAAGAGTGTGCTTTTTCTCTACACTCAGTCTTTGGCTAACAGGATTACAAACACATTCCATAATATCACAAGCACAGCCTGCTGTAAAATAATGAAATCCTGTGGGAAACTTTTCAAATACTGGTGTCAAAAATACAAGGCCTACTCGTGCAGAAGTAATAAAAAAGCAGCCAAGCAGCCCATGAACTATTTCTCACTCATACTAATAAATATAACAAAACCATTTTCTATTTATAACAGCTATAACACCTTGCTTTATGGATATTGTTTTTATATAAATGCAGTGGTGTTAGGCTATTGGCTGAGGGAAACCAGCAAAGTTCAAATGCCGAAGAAAAACACTAGATATTTGTGCTCATGAGCAAGGCATCCCAGGAACTATTCTTGAGAAGTTTAATAAGTAGCTCCAGATCAAATGCACCTGCTATCTGTTATGTAAGACTAGCTAGTGAGCTTTCACATACACTGTAAAAAGTGAACAGTTGGATCAACTTAAAAAAATTACTTCAATTGGTTACACCTAAAGAAATTAAGTTTTCTCAACTTAAATTATCACATTTTATCGTGAAAAACGTGATAATTTAAGTTGAGAAAACTTAATTTCTTTAGGTGTTACCAATTGAATTTTTTTAAGTTGATCCAACTGTTCACTTTTTACAGTGTAGTGACAAATTAATCTTCCAAATTCCTCTAAAGGTACAGGGGCCAAACATACAGTAAGTGTCATTCAATCCCCCTTATACTTCTAAGCCCAGTCATTTTAAGATAACTGCAATAAATATTGGTATCTTTGCAAAAAGCTGTCATTATCTACACACACTCAAGTTGCTCGAACTTGTATGATTTTAAACACAAACATAATTATTATGAAAATGTCAAAGCTGCTCTTTTCCATACTGTCACAACTGTGTGGTAGAACAGACACAAGGAGGAAGATGAAGATTCAAAACGGTCTTTTATAGCATCCAAACAGGGTAGACAGGTAAACTCAGAGTAGCATTGACGTGACATAGATGAGACCAAACAACCAAACACTGAAACCCCAAGAACTTAAATACCAAGACTGACCAGGTGAACTAATGAGGACACAGATGAACTAAATGACTAATCATAATCAGTAACCATAGTGGCTAAAGGGTGGCGGGAAACTAGAACAAAGGAAACATGTGACTGAAGATAAACAAACTAAAAGTCCAAACATAAAAGAACCATGACACATACACAGTAAAACATATTCTGTTACATTTATGAAAAAAAAAATATATATATATGGCAACTTTGGGCACAAGAAATACACAGTAAAAAATACTATAACAATGTTTCAGGTTTTAAGGAATGGCAAATTGGTGCCTACATATTTTACAACTAATGACAAGAACGAAATTATCTATATAAAATATAATCATAGGCGATGCATCATGCAGGCACTTCTGGGAATGTCATTTTACTGTTTTTCACCATATGTTAATTCCTTTTTAATTGAAAAAACAAATTTGGCAGTATTTTACAGTAAAATTACACATACAATAATGTCACTTTAAACCATGTCCTTTCACCATATATGGTAAGAATTTACAGTTAACAATTAACATTTTTTTACTGTAGTACATTTTTTACAGCGTACAATTTGAGTTCCCAGGCATGCTAAATTAAAAACTGCAGCACTAGTCTAACAAATCTTAAACATTCACGGTGAACCAATGAGTTTCCAAATAATTTCTTTGGTCATGTGTTATTTCGCCCAGGGCACCAAGTAACCCACCTATATTTTTATTAAAAAAAAAAAAAAAAAAAATAGGTGCATGATGCCCCTGGAACTAATACTGGCAGCCCCATATATACATACGTGATGTAGTTTTAATTCGAATTTTCCAACTAAAAGAAAAGACAAAAAGTAGAACATGACAGCACAAGCATATACACATGTACTCATGGATAGAAGTGGAAAAAATTGAGGAAATGAGAAGGCATGAGTAGGTACAACAGAATCTGGGAAAACTGGAGTAGCTGTGATCTGCTGACAGCTTGATGTTGAGATAACGAGCACAGAAAAATCTCTAGCACACACGTGCAGGATCTTCAGCTCCAGAGAGACTCATCTCAAACACCCACCATGGCTGTGTGCTAATCTACCTCCCTTCACTCCAGCCGTAATTAGTCTCATGTCAGGGGCCACAATTAGAGCCCAGAAGGAGGATGCCGAAAGAGGGACGCTTAGAGATCAGAATGGACAGGCTATATTAATTTAAACTAACTATACTGTACAAAAAAAGGTGTTTGTACAAATTAAGAATAAAAAAAATGAGGGCAACACAGTTGCATGGATTTTTATTTATTTTTTTAGTCAAATTTGTTTACTTGAAGGTGCAACAGATTTTTTTTTTTTTTATGCTGGTTGAAAGTCTCCTCATATCCTGATAGCAATCACTATATTCGTCTAAACATATTTTTATAAATATATATCATATGTGGAAGGCATAGGACCATAAAATGTTTGTTCAATCATTTCTTTCAGTCCGAATGAAATTATACCATGAGTTCCCTGTCAGGGATTTTAAACTTTCTAATTATCAAAGAATCCTGAAACAAATGTATCACGGTTTCCACAAAAATATTGTAGCCCTTGTTTCAACATTGATAATAACAAGAAATGTTTCTTGAGCACCAGCATATTAGTGCATTAATATGACAAATAGTCATTTTTAAATGTTTTTTATTTAAAACTAAAATATTTTTAGTATGAAAAAATACTATTTAGTATAATTTAAATATTATTTATAAATAATTTAAATAAAAATTTAACATTTAAACTCCTCTAAATTAAACTGACTTTCTTTGCATGTTGGTTCGACTTTAGAATATATCGTAATAGAAGAGCTGCGTTTAGATGATTCCTTGTGTTGCAATTATTATAATTAATAATTCAATTCTGTGGTTATTTCAGCATCATTTACAGTGCTCGCCTTTAGAATAACTTAAACAGTGCTTGAATACTTGTTTGGATACTTCAGCCAGCGAGAAAAAAGGAGGCTCATTCATCAAATCATCAACAAATCTGAGTTTTGTATAACAGCCATAACCATCCATTTTAGTTTATGTCAAATCAAGGTAAATTAAATAATGACCTTCCCCTGTGGTCAACATTTCAATACAGATCTTTTTACTTTATTGTGCAACATTGCTCTCTCTCTCTCTCTCTCTCTCTCTCTCTCACACACACACACACACACACACAGGCTAACAAGTGTGTGTTAGATGGGCACAGCTGTGTTCCAATAAAACCCAGCAGCAGATGGAGCTCAGTGACAGCAAAGAGGTCACATTGGACTTTAACTTTGACATTTATAGAGCATTCACTAGCACAAGTGGTGACAGGAGAGAGCAGCCCCTCTGAAACGCTATTAATTATCAGTCTATATTAAATGTTGTCAGACGACAGCAATCTGCTAGCCACGAAAACAATTTACAAACCCTTAAACCCTGCTACCAAATCAAATATAAACAGATCACATTATTATTAAAAGTCACTGCAAGTAATGAGTGTTTCTCCACTGCAGGACAGGACAGGAAAGGAAATGAAATTGTTAAATTTGGTCTGCTGTTTTTAAAAGCTGCAGAGGAGGCCCTTAACGTCCTTCACAGGATGAGCCCACTGCCAAGTTAAAACAGGGCAGCATGTGCAGTCTAGCAGACAACCAGATGGACGTCAGGTGGCATTTTTTCACACCAGGTGAGACTTCAGTCCCATCTGTTGACAATTTGCACTTTTGGCTTCCTCCACACATTCAAATAAAGCTTGTGCGGGGCTCCTCAAGGCCTTAAAAGAGCCCTGCTGCCAGAGAAGGCCCATTAGTGGGCTGCGGGTGGCACTTAGGCCTGAGGACAAGCAATGAGGCCCGTCCTACACTACAGAAACACATGGGCTGCATGCCTCTGGCTCCCTCCAAGCTGATATTATACTAAGTGGGATGTATGGATAAAAGATATGACTTTCCATCCCATTTTCTTGACGCAGCTTTGCGGTTTGATAAAGGCGTATTACAGGCTATGGTCTTTACAGTGCTGAAAATATACAAAACAGCAGAAATACACCTTTAGGAATAAAAAAAAGGACAAAACACTTTGTCAAAGAAAGTGCTCTATTGAAATTCATGGCACAATGTCTTTGTCTACAAGGGTGGAAATGTTCTCCAGGGTGCTAACAGCCTTGTGTTTCTGTGTGGTTTGGATGTGCTGTGACTTTCAAGGTCTAATTGCTTTTTATACCCTGTGAGATGAGGGGGAAGACAGCATCCATTGTTTTCCTCTGACACAGGGCCAGTCAGCTTTTCTTTACAGCAATATTCTGTATTATGCAGAGGTGTTACAGGAGGACTACCGAATGCACACTTGTTGCCATTGGAATTCATTCCGACAAACATGATGGCGGGGAGCCCTTCTTCCGTCAAGAATTGCATGTTATACTCACAGCTCACTAACAATATTTTAACAGAATTTATTTGTTTTATATTTTTGAAACAATATTTTATATCCAAGATTTTTCAACCTGAGGTTTCAGTCATTGTAATCATGACTGGATATAAAAACATGAAGGACTTCAGGGGGTTGTAACATTGCTAAGCTTGATAAACTTGCATGCATCCATAACTTATAAAGCTTTATGATGCATAAATGCATAAAGCTCAGGAAAACACTAACCACCACAACAGTGACTACAGACAACACAATATTTCACACTACAAATAAAATAAAATAAAATAAAATAAAATAAAATAAAACGTAAAAAAAAAGAAGTAGTTCCTGCTTTAGAACTAATCTATTGTGAAATTGACTGGTAAAATTATATGCTTCCATGCAGGCAAGGTCACTCTGTCCAATCAAGACTTTATGACTTGAATGCTGCATTTCCATGGAAACCTTGACATTCCAAACTATCATTGACAAGAGAAGGATATAAACTCACAAGCTCATCTGTGTCCTTTTACCATAACTCTCATACATGTTTGCGTCCTTCAGAACGTGCATAAAACTAGGGGTAACTCACATTCACAGAGCTCAAGTTTTTTTAATCTTATTCATCTCTCTAAGCATCAGCCATGACAAATGGCTCATCTGTGACAATGGGGTCACAGCGAGCCATCCAAATGCCCATCAAATTGCATTCCATATCAAGATGACTTAATGCTCAATCTCCTGACGGGAAGGTCAAGTAGAACCAAGAAGGCCAATAGGAGACAAGCAGCGGCTAATCTACCTGATAATAATGTCTAGCTAATGCTAAGTCACTCAGCACACAAACATATCAAGGGTGAAATATTAAAAGAGTTTCATTTGGAGCTTTAATGAGTATTTACTGTAGTATTTAGATTTGTGGTTGTGGAAGAAATTTTGTCCTTTTTGACTTTCTGATGTGCCACACACATTTTTACTGCATGCAAAATCAATTAAGATGTCCATGATAACCTTGAACCAACTCGTAGAAAAGCGTTTCATATGCTGAAAAACATCAATAATATAATGTTTACCATTTCACCATTCTGTTTGATTAAGTCACCTTAAGTCAGAACACTACCATCTAATTAAGACTGCCATCAAAGAGGTGATATCTTATTCTCTTTGAGAAGGGTACTTGAGTCTTGTCTTAACAGCCTGATCCTCGGCCCTGAACTGGACATGAGCTCCATAATGGCATATAGTCACATAAACCCTGCGATGAGGGACTCCTTTATATAAGCTAATACATAACTCTGCTCAAGGTAAAACCATAAACCAAATCACTAGGCCATAATCACAAAGATCTGTATATCTGCAATGCAACCATGATGTGTTCTGTGGCCCCAAAGGACCTCAGCAGAAACAATCCCCATGTGGCATTGCTGCAGAAATGGACACAAGGACCACCAGAGACGTTTCAGATTGTTCAGTTAATTTTGCTCAGATCATGATATCGAACATTTTAATTAATTTTGGGAAGTAACACATTTTTTTATTAAATAACATTCCTGAAATGTTTCAAAATCCTGAAAATTTGTTATCAATTTAAAAAAAATGTTAAGCAGCACAGCTGTTTTCAATATAAATAATAGTAAGTGTTTTTGAGCACCAAATCAGCATATTAGAATCATTTCTAAAGAATCATCTGACTGAAAACAAAGACTTTTTTTTTTTTTTTTTTTTTTTTGCCATCACAGAATTAACTTGCATTACATTATGTCCATTTCACAGTATTGCTGTTTTTACTGTATTTTTGATAAAAATAGCCTTGACTTCTTCAACATTTAAAAATCGTAACAACCTACGAAGTATGAAGGGTAAAAAAAAGTCAAAATAAGATTTTTAAGAAGCCTCCAAATACAGCAAATCAGACAGAACTAGAGGGACTATTGAATAATTATTACATCATTGATGCTACATAATTAATATTCATAAGCCTGGTTAATTTATTTAAAAATTCCACTTTTCAGGGGCCTCATTTATAACCGTTGCGTACGCACAAAACAGGCCCTGAAAGAGGCGTACGCCACTTCCGAGGCATAAGTTGTGATTTATAAAAACAAACTTGATGGAAAAATTTGCTCACCTGCACGCAAACTCTGACCCATGCGGAGCAGTTTGGCGTCACCGATGGAGTTAAATGGCTTTTTGGTCACTTTTAGACATAATTTTTTAAGAAAATTACACATATACAGCAAGATAATACATATAATTTCACTCTAGCCTATCACTTGAAACATCCATCCCTTCTTAAATGTCCGCGTTAGCGAGCGCGTTGGGCAGTTTAGTGAAGCTGAATGCTGTAGCATATCTAACGGCAGATGAAGTAAATCTTCATTATGAGTCCTAATCAGTGCATAAATACAGTGCGTGTTCACAATAACAGTTTAAATAAATAAAAGAATGATTTAAACTATGTTTTACATCTGATATACACATTTAGGTTAAATATGCCATTCTCATTAATGGAGTTAAGCACTTAAATTAAATGAAATCATTACTGAGAAGTTAAATATATATATATAAGGCCTATATCTGTTTCCATTAAAAATGTAAATCAATTAAAAATACTATTTGGCCAGTGGAAAAGATTGAGAAAAACTTTCTCTGAAATGCATTTTATACTATTTGATTTACTTATTCAGAAACAAGGCAAGGATGTGACGGCACATCCGTATCTCATATTTTCCTAATGTCTTGTACCGTTAAACATGGTATCATGTGGATGAATATGCATATGCAAATGATATGCAGATGAGATATGCATAGTAAAACTAGCCATTGTAAGCTTCATGTTTGGTTATTGAGTATATGAGTGGAGACGCATGTGCGCACAATCTTCTGGGATTTATAAATGGAATTTTGCGCAGGTTCTGGCGTACGCACAGTTTTATAAGTCTGAATATTTTTTGCCGTACACCATTTTTGGCTTTCGGACAGTTTTATAAATGAGACCCCTGATCATGAAAAGGTGAAAATACTTGCTTTCCAACCAGCACTTTTTCAGTAAATAGTTTTTAGCCTCAAAAGTAGAATAATCAGTTTGCACAGCTTCATGAATAATAATTAGTCATGAACTAGTCGTGCAATAGCTACTCTTACCAATGAACGAAGATGTTCTGATGCACTTGTCACACGCCACACTCCCTCCAGGTAGTGTTGTGCATGTAGAGGAAGTGGTGTGACAGTGGCTAAACAGGTTCGTTTGCCACCCACTTTCGCTGCTCCTTCTTGACTCCAACCCATACCCTGTGGTTTCTCCCTGGATATGGAACCACAAGGATGTCCGGTGAGGTTTTGACTGCGTTGTGTTGGCCATTCCCAGGAGGCATGGGGTGAGATGGCACTGTGGGATGAAACACGTGGTGGCAGCAGGCCAGAAAGGGGACCGGGCTGCAGGTCAGGCATGTCCTCGAACGCCAGCCCCAGGGCAGAGTGCAGTGCCAGGCGCCTCAGGTGGTGAAGGGGGGTTCCACACACTTCACAGCTGCTCTGGGATCCGCAGCCCCGAGGAGGCCATTCCAGAGTCTGGAGCTTGTCAAGGAGGAATGCTGCAAAGCTCGGGTCCTGCAAGGAAAGTCAGCAACATGACAAGTAATTACAGCACAGCTGCTGAATAAATCTTGGTTTTGTTCATGCATCGTTCTGGTTAAATTAAAAGACTGATTATATTTTCTTAGCCTGTGCATTCATATTCTCTATTCAGAAAGCTGGGCTTAATTTATAGTTGATTGGCTTGTCAATCATATGCAACACAGTATGATGCTGTAAAAGCTTTCAAGTAAGAACCAGTGGCAGAAACAAAGCCCACAAGTTGACATATACTACAATAATAAGCATTTAACATCCTAAACTATGTAAATGAAATGTTTCATGAGGAAAAAAATTATTTTCATTCTTTTCTTTTCTTTTACACATATACAATACTGATATCATCACTAGAGATCTAGAACAACAACAGCGACAATAAATATAAACAGCTCTCTTGTGATATTATTGTTAACTAAAACTGAAATAAAAATAAAGCTAAATAGTCACACATAAATCTATAAATAAAAAAACTAATAAAAACCTACAAAAGCTCATAACAAAATTACTAAAACTTAAATCAAAAATAAAATGAAAACCTAAACTATGAACCAGCATTAGTTGGTTAAAAGTTCACTAAATACTTTTAGTGGCCCCTATAAAAATATTTAGATGAGGATATATAAATTATGGTAAACTTTTGGTGAACTTTATTAAATAAATGTCGCTTATAACAGCTGCTCCTTTTAAAAAACATAAAATCAAAGCTTTCTCCATGCAATATTGTGTGTAGCTTGATTTAAGGATTGTAATAATAAGTTTATGCTGACAACACTCTAAGTTTATATTTTGCGGGAGTGAAATGGAGGTCAGGGGACAAAGCCCCGACCTCAGCAAGACACTATACCATGATTAAGTGCTTTTGTCTGGGACTGAGGGACTTCTACAGCAGGTTCATTCACTAAGGGGGGAAACCATTCGACATTGGCATGCCAGATGCCTGCAATCTGCTTCAGTCGGTATGCAGACAACCGCTCCAACCTGTTAGAGCTGCCTATGGGCATATGACTTTACATTTATTCGTTTAATAGAATTGTCTAACTTCTTTACAAGGAAGTCCTAAGCCTAGTCCAGAAAACTGATTATATGATGACTGAGAGTACAGAAAATGATACTACTAATGCTGCTGGTAATGAAAGTGAATTAGTTGTGACTGAATAGAATAGAATAGAATAGAATAGAATAGAATAGAATAGAATAGAATAGAATAGAATAGAATAGTTCAAATCTGACTTAAAGGTGTTAAAATAAGGCAAAAAGTATAAAATAATAATAAGAAGAAGAAGACGAAATAAACAATAATAAATTGCAGTAAAAGAAAATTCCCTGAAATACATCTATAAATAAAATTAAATTAAAAAAATAAATAAAATAAAAGCATGCAAAAAAAAAAAACCTATCAAATGAAAAAGATGCTCTGCATCTCTATTAGAAACATGAAGAGTCTAGTCATTAAAGGGTTTTGGAGCAGTTCAGGCAACAGCCTTCATGTGTGTACATTTAAACACTGTGAATTGTAAAAATGCAAAATGACAGCTGCAGAATGCAAAATGACCAGATGACACGGATGGAAGCACAAACATGGCGTGTGTTAGTCCATCCACCCACTCAACAGACACAAGCTGCACTTGTTAAGTGCAAGTCACACCACGGTGCTATTGGAGAGGACCTTCCTTTGTATAGAGATTTAAAGCCAGGCTGCCGTCTGCATCCTTTATTGTGTCTGTGGCTTCTGGTGTCCTCCAAGGCAAACACGCAAGTGGTTATTCACGAGTCAATGCCTTACTATGAGCCCGTGCCCATATGTGCCCCACCCCACATGTGCTCGCACTGGCCACTGCATTCTGATAGACGGGACAAAAGGGTGAGGTTGAGCTGGCACACTTTGTGATGACAACAACATTAAAGATTTGTACCCATCAAAACAGCATCTTCTCGACATGTTGACAACAAGAACCAAACTCTTCCAGGCCAGAGTTACGACTACAGTGCTTGAGGGCGGGTCAAAGTAGATGCTGTTCACAGGCAGCCAATGAAAACCATAGGCAGCCAATGACAATATGCAAATTAGTTACATTGTTGCATAGGTGTGTAACAGGAATTGAGACTGGAATTGCTGACGACTCGTTTCAGCAGTTCAGATACGATTTTAGGAGACAATATTTTTATTTGTCATGCGCTTTGATCTTTAAAACTTTACATTCACAAACAGCTATTACACACTGCATGAAAGGTAATATTCAAAAAAGCACAATAGAGGCAATTTAATAAAAAATACAGTTGCGTATGCACATTCAATTCAATGCATTTGTTACATATTGTTTTAAGCAGTTCTACAAAGAAAAGCCTTACTAACCTTTACTAACCTTACTTGCACAACACTCGCAACCCCAAGCCAAAATCCAGGCCCTGAAAAAAAATTCCAAATATGTCCAAATTATCACAATGTTATGCTGTACAGATTATTTCCCCCACCTTAACCATCCACCAACAGTGACTTTCTTTTCAAACCTTATAAGGCACAATGGGGAGAGTGAAAGGGATGAAAAATGCAAGATCTACAACTGCACCTGCAATAAATCTGAAAAACTTCCTGGTAGGCATTACTGGTGATGGACTACCTTTCCCTGTTCACAAAAATAAATAAATAAAGGCATAGCTTAAACAAAGAGGAGTGTGACATACTGACACACAGTTAAATAAAAGATAGGATCGCGGAGGCTGTCGACTATGATGCAGTGCTAGATACGAGGCTAAGAGAGAACTGAGGCCTTCCTTCGAAGGCTTCATCCATGCTCCACAGAGGAGAAAATTGCTGGTGAATTGCAATTTTCTGTTCGGTTAGGTAACAGACAAATGATGGAGGTACTGAAAGAAAAAGAGGAGAGGAACAGGAAATGGAAGGAAGGCAGGCAAGGAATAAGTAAGGAGTGTTGGGCGAAATCCAGTGTACATGACAGAACACAGTAAGAGGGCACATTCAAGTGACTGGAATGAGTTTGAGAAGATTCATATTATGAAACGTTCTGAACACAGTCATATGGGCCGTTCGCACACAGAACACTCTTATGTTTAGAAATGTGAGGGGCACTAACACCTGGACCCTCTACGCATTTTAAAAAATGTACCTTATTTTAACCGGATGCACAAATAAATATTTTATAAAATAAAATAAAATTATTTTACCAAGAAACTTCCCGCATTCATACACAATGTGTGATTACAGATGTGTTTTTATCTGCATTTTACAGCAGCTTTGAAAAAGGTTTCTGAATCCCAAAAATTAATATCTTAATAGTTAAAAATGTGACGCTCAACATGCAAAAGACACTTAAAAAGCATTGAGGTGATGCATCAGTCAAAGACATCCATAAATGTTATCCATTCAACAGCTGTGGCAGACCCTGTTTTTGACCAACTGCCAAGTCACACGCACAAAATTGTGGGATTTCATAAAGTAGGCAGTGAATGATACATCTATGCTAGATAAATTGGATTTGGATGTGTCTTGTGGTCTCCAGCATTCTTAAGCTCATTCTAAGCCACAGTCTCAACAAAAAGACCAGATATTGCAACGTCCCACTTATAAAAGAACCCTGTCTCAGCAAAACGGACAAAAAATATAAACAACACAAGATCTATATACTTTTACCCTGAACTTTTACTTTTTTTGAATGATCACAATAAAGACAAGGTTTTTAATTACCTGCGATCCGATAATTCTGGCTGATAAAACTTGACTGGTCCTGTCTCTCGACTACTACAAGTTCTCGTGATCTCTCAAGCCATGGCTTCTGGTATGCAGTCAGACCACAACTGACTGAACTCAGAGACAATTCTACTTACTCGCAAAGCAGTGTTGTAAATCACTTCACACACACAATTGAGAATTATCCTCATAAGCAGCAACAGACGGAGTGCTTTGTATGCTGGAGGTCGGGGGGAGACTGGATCCTCCTCTATCAGAAGTCTAGAAATGAGCAGCTTATTTCAGAAATGCCAAAAAGACCTGATGGTAAACTTCAAAATGATAAGATACCAAGACATTAAAGACAAGAGAAGATATTCAAAATGTCATGCAAAATGATTTCAACAAAATGCCTTGCTAAAACATCCATTTTTAGAGAAGAATATATTGTGCTCT
The DNA here is from genome assembly GCF_963993115.1 of Abramis brama. NCBI lineage: Eukaryota > Metazoa > Chordata > Actinopteri > Cypriniformes > Leuciscidae > Abramis > Abramis brama. The sequence goes on from NC_139980.1 coordinate 7,601,748, forward strand.
CAAATGCAGCATGAACTCAGTTTGGGGGTTTTTATGAGGTGAAAAGGGAGAAAAAACTTTTAAAACAAACAAAAATTAAAACAACACAAATATAAAATACATTTCTACAAATATTTCTAAAGTAATCTGTCCAACACACTAGAGGATACCAGGTGATTACTACAGCAAAAAGGTTAGCATTACAAAAGCTAAAAAGAGCAGGTACTACTAAAAATACTGTATTAAATATTATGAAACTTGATGAGATTATATCAAGTAGTAGAAAGAGGGCTGCCCCCCAGACAACCCTCATTTATTTGCCTCTTTGCATATTTACACCAGCAGTCTTCTCATCCAAACACCTGTGTATCTGTGAATCTCGTCCCACTGAAACCTTCCATCCATCAATGGAAGTGTATGTTCCTAAAAAAACTCATTAAAAAACTAATTATGCATGTGTCACAAAATACTCTCAAATAAGAGACTCTAATTAGTAATGCAAATGAATCCTGTCCACAACATGAACTGGCTATATACAAGCTAAATTAAAGGGTTAGTTCACCCAAAAATGAAAATTCTTTCATTAATTACTCACCATCCTTCTTTCCCAACCCATAACACTGTCTTTCATCTTCTGAACACAAATGAAGATCTTTTTGATGTACCTGAGAGCTTTCTGTCCCTCCAATGACAGCCTAAGCAACTACCACTTTTAAAGGTAGTAAATACATAATAAAAGTAATCCATGTGACTCCAGTGGTTTAACCTCAATTTTAATAAAATCTTGTGGAGCAAAGAGACACTGGCAATGTGCCGACAGACAAGACAGAGCAGGTTACTGTTGATATTAAACAGACTCTCTGCTTTAAAATTCTGTCAATTTTATTACAAAATTCAAACAATACCATTCTGGCGCTCTTTAATATGGCGCGATTGCTGTAGCACCTCAATTTAAGCAACACGGGAACAGATCATCACTTCGTCTTTACCACTAGTTATAGCATGAAATAAACATGAATGAACATGAACGAAGATATGTTGAAAGTAACAGTACACAACTTACTGAAATATATCATGTCTCATGTATCATGTCTCATACATTTTTCATACATCATGGAAAAAACAGCTTGTAAATAATGTTTGAGAGAGATGTACTGTACCTAAAATAAATCAAAATGAATCGATATTGAATCACATTTTAATCGTGACCCACAGGCCAGTTCTGATTGAATATTATAGTTTTAAAACAATTGCTTTTCTGCTGTTCTCCAATTCTGGTAGTATCTTGCTGTAACTACTATAAATTCCAGGATCCCTCCCGAAATCTACTGCAGATTTTCATCAAGGCTTTTTTTTTTTTCAATGTCTTTAGAGTATAGTTTGTATCTTTGACAGTGAAAGCATTTAAAAACTTCCTTCCCAGTCAGTCATCAGTCTCTGATTGGTCATTCGGCACCAATGATACCAAAGATAATGGCGTTGACGGCATAGGCATAATTGACTATGGGATGCAGGGAGAAATTGTAATGATGGCACTTAATAGAGCAATTATGCCCCATTAGGATAACATCTCGCCCAATAATCTCCCATTAACATGAGCAAGCGCAGCGATGATGACAGCATTTGATTACATGTGGGTGGGCCTATATTACACATTCAAGTGACCGTCTATATAAAATGCCATTTTTTATGACTCCCAAAACATTTCTACCAACGTTGTTTGTCTAATTTACATTTAGAAGACTAATTTCATAGAGAATTGTAAACAAACAGGTTATGGCAGATAGACAAATTATAGCATGCTACTTGAGTAATTTGTTTGCAATTATAGTCTCCCTGGTGGGTAGAATTTATGCCAAAGATTTTTCTTAATTAGTATAATATTGTCACTCATAAATGTTTTCCTGACAATATTAAAAAAATTACTGCAGTGTTCATAAATTACTTGTGCGGCAAGGAAAGTGAAAGGGAATAGCATGCCTGCAACTTTGTTTTGAGCAAAGTCACAGAAAAGTTCACCTTACATCCCATATATTGTCAAACGATGTAAGTGACAGAATACCAGAGTAGGGATTTAGTTCTGTAAAGGATAGAGGGATGAAGCAGGAATAAAAAAACAGCCACTCTTCCACCACAGTGACTTGTTTATCCTGGGTTTCTCTTGCAATCCAAGTCATCCGTATCAAAGCCGAGTTCCTGTCAATGTAATGAGAATGTTACGTAACTGACATGACACACACATACATCACTGATGAATTCAAAGGAACTCTGTTATTGCATAATGCGCTTGTTGATATACACACAGGTAAAATGAGAATGTAAGAAAATCATAAAGATTAGGTAAGAGCTGCCGAATCAAATCTACAAGCTGTGTTTTTAAAAATTGGAGCCATTGGTGCCACTTTGATTGTTTCAAACAAACCGAAATCGAGATAGAAAGATTTGTTTCACTCTGGTTCAGCTCTGTGGTCAAATAAAGAGACTTTAGAGGGCTTAATTAACATTACACACAATCCTTCCAGCAGTGATTATGGAGCAAGTATGTCATCCCTTATTGAAAAATGTAGCACTCTCATAAGAATCATTAGTGTCCCACTGATGCATATCAGCCAAGCCAATTAGCCAAATGATTAATACAATCATTCAGCAGAATGAGTCATAATAAATGAATGGAATAAATTAATTTTTCAGATGGTGCTGAAATAATTTCATACTTTGAACATAAATATTATCCTTCTCCCATATGCCTGTTTCTAACTATTTGTATCTTCTGGCCACAAGAGCAGCAGAGTTTTATGTGTAGAAAATGTTATTAGGGATATAACTGCACTTTGAAACCTTACAGGGATTAAAGTGGGGAAAAGATTTTTATCAGCAGTAGTTTTAAGTGTGCTTTTGGTCAAAAAGACATCTTTGATGCAGGATAAAAAGGGAATGTTGGCTTTCTCTTAAAGGGTTAGTTCACCCAAAAAATTCTGTCAGTAATTACTCACCCTCATGTTGTTCCAACCCCGTAAGACCTTTGTTCATCTTCGGAACACAAATTAAGATATTTTTGATTAAATCTGAGAGCTGGATCACTCGCTGGCCCTATAACTTGCTGGCCCAAAGAAATGTATTAAAGACATCGTTAATATAGTCCAAGTGACTACAGTGGCTCAATCTTAAGTTTATAAAGCGAGGAGAATACTTTTTGTGCGCAAAAAACCCCAAAAATAACGACTTTATTCCACTATTCATTTCCTTCTCTCTGGGCCTCAAGTTTTTTCACGTAGTATAACTGCGCAGCGCTTCTGTGTTGTACGTCACACGTAGGCTCACTATTGGCCGACGCTGGCGCACAAAAAGTATTCTCGTCGCTTTATAAACTTAAGATTGAGCCACTGTAGTCACTTGGACTATATTAACAATGTCTTTAATACATTTTCTGGGCCAGCAAGTTATAATACCTTAGAAGCCTATGGAGGAGTGATCCAGCTCTCAGATTTAATCAAAAATATCTTAATTTGTGTTCCGAAGATGAACGAAGGTCTTACGGGGTTGGAACAACATGAGGGTGAGTAATTACTGACAGAATTTTCATTTTTGGGTGAACTAACCCTTTAAGTGACATTCTTTCAGACACACAGAGCACACTTGATATTTGACTGGCAGAATAAACTCTGCTATTACTTTCATTTGCTAGAGCATATAGTGTCACGCTCTAGAATGATGACGTATCTGCATAGTCACAAAGATGATTTGGAAATGACTTTGCATTAGTCAGTCAGAATATTGTCATCAACATGTTACTAAATCTTTACATTCCTTTATAGAAAACCTTCTCAAGACTTCTATATTTAGTTCTTCTATTCAGTTCTATGGGTAATCCACTTATGCCATCCTATATATCCTATATATTTCATGACCTGATTTTGTCAAAGTGCTCCAAGTATTGACTTTTTTAAACGCAGACAAAAAGTGACTGAACTGTTTTTATGATTCATTTTAAACTGTTTTGCTCTTCGTTTTCATCAATCATGTGCCGAACATACATATTAAGTGTAATCAACATGCAATTTAGCTTTATTTGTGATGTCCACGTTTTGGTAATGTTTTTGATATATTTATCAGTCTTCACTGGAAATACAGTACTTACAGATATTGTCAAAATGAGCTAAAGCAGACATTTTCTTTTGCTGTATTCACATAAATGTTCTGTTTGCAAACAGCTATCAACTTAGGTCCTGTTGTCTCAGTGCTGGAGAAGAAAAAAAAACACTAGCAAGTTTAAAATCTGTTTTAAAAAAAATTAGGAGGATGGATAACCTAAGAGTATTCCACAACAGCAGGAGAAACGATTCAATGTTCCATGTCAACAAGGCAGTCAAAGTTCCTATTTTAGGTACCTCACCACAGGTTTCATCTTTTATGAACTTGTTTTTGAGCCAAGAAGGTCAAAGTTGAATATAACAGGCCCCCAGTCAACAGAGATCAAATGAACAGTTTCACTCCTCCCTGTGTCCGCCTGTAGTTTCCTGTTTTTACATGGAATTGACAGTGATGGTACCTCCTTTTAAAGAAAACAGTTATGGCAAATATTTTTTTACTTGTTAAAGCTCTGCTGTTGTGTCCTCATACACGTTGCCTGTTTTTCAGCAGGACGCCAGCTGAGTTTCCTCTCTATGGCTCTCACATTATCAGTGTGCATTCTGCTAGACTCACATTCAATTGTATCTGTCTTCAAGAACATTTCCTTCTTATCACCAAGTGTTAGTATGAGAAACTTCTTTATGCAAGTCTCTGCTGAATTAACAATAATGCACCAGATCACCTATAAAACTCTAGAGAAAGCTGTTTAGAAATGTCAATGAGATAATAAACTTCAAGCATTCAGTTATTTTATATGCTGCAGGTAAATGTCACACTATAGGCCCAGTCAAATAAAACAGAAAAGCTGCAAGCTGAATTTCTACTTTAAAAGATTCTTGCAAGTGCAGTAAAAGATAAGTAGCAAAATACTTGACCACAAGAAAGTGTGATTGACCTCAACATTAGAGAAGCAATTAGACTGGTGGTTCTCAACCAGGGGAACGGGGGCCCAATAGGGGGCCTCAGTAAGATCCAAGGGGGCAGTATGATTACTTTAAATTATTTATATTTAAATAATATAAATTAATATGCTAACTAATAATCAAGATGGAAAATGAAACAAATGTTTTCCCATTCAATAACTTTTATTCAAAAACATACAGTTCTTGGAATTTCTGGAATCACAAATTTAATATTTCAAGACTTCCAGTTATTGTTAATAAAATGTGTTCAAATTCAAATATGGTGTTGAGAACAACAGAATAAGAGGGAACACTTTGTTTATAACAACGGTATCTCAAAGTTGTGTTAACAACCCATAACATACCACAAATGCTGTTTTATGAGCTATTTATTATCTTACAGGTAATTTTAAAGTTCTTTGCATTTCTGATTGCACAGTGAAGCTAATCATAACTGTTTGCTAAATATAATAACTATAGATATACTGTTAAAATGAACTTGGACAGTTGGTTGAAATACCCTGCTAAGTCATCTGTGTGAACTTTGAGATTCATTAAAAAAAACAACTTTGGTTTTAAAGAAATGGCTGGTTAAAAGAAATGGCTGAAGATACATTAGTTCTGGGAAAATCATGAACTTTTTTTCCCTCGCAGATGTTGCTTGGTTTAATATTTTGTATCCAATGTATCCAATTAAATGCAGTGAAATTCATACATTTTGTTTGACATTTAAAACAGTTAGTCAGATTTTCAGCCTTTGTGTGTTTTTAACACTAAAATAGGGTGTGTGCACATCTACAAGATATCAATCTAGAAATCAATACACCAGATTTTCAATGCATGTCTTTTTCCTCTAACAGAAAAGTACTATGAAGTCTATGAAACTTTTTAATTATTTCAGACAGTTTCCTTTTGATGACATTCTGACTTTGTACTCTTAGCTTAAACTCAGTCTCAGGTGCAAGAATACAGCTATCTCCTTAACACAGCTGCTGTGCGTCTTTCAAAACACCAAAATCTCCCATTCCAATCTTAGAGCCATCACTAATGACAACTAATCTGAAAGAGTGACCGCCAGGCAGGCTGTGGCTGGAAAAGAGATAAGGCGGTTGAAAGTAAGGCATAGACAACCTGGTTGCATGAAGTCAAACAAGGACAAACAACTGATGGAAGTGACTTAATCAAAGACAAGTTAACACTCCCAAAGCAGTAATCACGAGTTCAAAGTAGCCGGAATAACACCAGGAAACTTGTAATGACTTGTCCCGTGTCTGCTTCACTGGACAGCTTCCCTGCTCTACTACAGCACTGGTTTCCAGAGCTCATGAGAAGAGAGCCGTAACCCTGCAGCTTTATTGCTCCAGTGGCTTTTGAAAATGAGTGTGGTGAGGGTTATAAAGGCAATGAGAACTTAAATATTCCTGCTTTGACAAGGCGTATGGGGCCTCTTTGGACAAACTGGTGCATAAAACTGTGGTGGTACCGCACGGAAGCATTCTCTTGAGCGTACTTTAACACCGAAGTTACACTGCAACACTGTGAAAGGATAAAGTGTCTCAGCGACTTCCTGCTTTGTGCTAAGATTTTACGATATTTGTCAATGAAGAAAAGCCTTTTTTTTCTTTTTTGTGCGACTTGGGCTTTCAGTGTGACTTATATGATGCACTTATCTCAGTGCCAGATGATGAAAGTTGATTGAGGTGCAGGCTCAGGCACAGAACTGAATTACGGCTACCAAACCACTGCATTGATCTGTTTCACAGCTCACTTAGCCTGTTATTCAATCAATTTCAGTGTGCTTCTATCAGCTTACCTGTCCCAAATACTCAAGCTGATCCAGCCCACCACACTGTCAGACCCCTATTGCCTCAGGTTAATGACAAACTCTAAAGGACACAGTGACAAACCTCTATATCTCTTTCTTAAGTTGGATTTGCACCCGTTTTCTTCACCTCTTCCTAGAACTGATTCTTTCAGATCTCTTTTGACCATTGGACTTTCTTTTTTTCTCACGGTGTGATCACACTAGACTTTGTGGTCCATTCAGTTACATTATAAGCATACAAATCGAAGAGACCGATACTCTGACCTCAATTTGCGCTGTCCAAAGTCATTTAGCATTTTCAAAGCCTAGTGTGACTGCATCTTCACTATGTTGTTGTTTTTTATGCAAAGCAGATTTGAATAGAAATCGGAACACCTATCATTCAAAAATCTCTAAATATTCCATGCCATTTGGGTTTGGTTTTATTCCATATTTTGGCTAATTTGATTATGCTTTCAGCTGCCAATAAGATTATATTGTTGTTAAATGTACAGTAGCAGGGCTCTGACAGTCACTCATTTCGGTCTTTTGTCACGCACTCCCGCCACACATTGTATTACTCACGCGGAAAAACTATTTATAATATATTTAATATGCCACAGCGCCCAAAATTTCTCTGACCGCACCACTCTCACTATGGAACTGGCAGGAATCAAGCGCGTCTCCCCTGGAATTCTTAGTCGAGCCTGCCACTTATATCCAATCAAAAAAAAGAAAGGGGCTACACAATAGCTAATCAGAAAATAGCACTATTGTATCTGGGTAAGATTTAAAGACAACCAATGAAAAAAAAGCATATCCTGGAATTGTTCACGTGATTCTGCTACAACGTCTTCCGAAAGTTTCGTTCACCCACAGAGGAAACCACTGGAGCTCCGAGCATCACTTTGAGCACAGAGTAAGTCGTGATCTCCTGTTTTAATGTTACAACAAATTCACAACTTGTTTGACACAAACAGTGCCAACTTGACTGCTGTTAGAGAATGTTTCCCAGATAATTAGCATCAGTTTTTCACGAGTATCTGTAACTTAGCCAACAGTTTTACAGCCTGTTCACTGACAACACCTGCTCAGAACAAGTGGTCTAGGCCTAGTCATATTTTCGTCATCACACGTTGACTGACATATTGTCACATTATGAACATCTCTCTCTCCAAATAGGCTTAATAATTTTATGAGCACTAAATAAATTAAAGTGTATTGCATAGTCGATGTTATAGGTCACTTTTAAAATCATGTCATATTTTATAATTATATCCTGGCCATGGATGCATTAATCATTGCATCCGTCTTTCAAAGATGTCAGGTAAAAAGCAATTAAGCATCCTCTCATTCGCCCTGAGAGGAAAGTCCCCTAAAAAGGCCAGGTTAAAGGATGCTGGCCCAGAGAAGGTGGCGAAAAGGGTAGGCCCATTAGAGGAGGAGACAGGTGGAAGGCAACAAGTCCAAAAAGGCAACAAACACTTACAATAAACAACACCAGTCATAATCTCTATGTTTAAATCCATTCCGCAGAATTCCACAATTTCCGAAAATCAGACAAAAGTCTGCAGATTTTATCTGGGCCTGCGCATGATCACTTAATGCCAGATGTGCTGATTATGTGATATGTTTGTCCTATGGGGTGGAATGACAACTGTTGGTGGCAAACTGGGGATCTTTCCCACCTTATTTGGTGTCTCTCTCACACAGGTGCTGATTTGTAGGGTTTCTGAACATAGTGCAATACCCTGATTAGCTCCTGGCTCTGTTCCATAGCCTGGGCGGTTTATAACCCACTCTTCACACATGTTCCCACTCACACATTCACGAGTTATCATTAGCCGTGAATGAGCACTCTGGAGTGATTAATGCAAATGCAGCATTGATCTGAGGTCTGTGCTCAGCTGTAGGAGTGTAGCCGCTCTTTACCTGCCCTGCCTCTGCGACTACAGAGAGAATCAAAGGTCACTCTCATTAGTTTGGACTCACCAGATACCAAACTCCATAGTGGCCGGATAAGCATACAAAAATGCCATGGTGGCCAGATATGCTAACATTTCATTAATGTGATTAATGGACATGAAATGCTAAAAAAGATGAGTCTGTATCATAGTATCTGTAAATATAAGCACACTTTTTTTGTTCACGCCATCAACACAATTTGTTTTGTTTCATTTTGTTCTGTATGATTTATGAAAAGTGATAAAATGATCACAGAACCTCAAGTAAGTGGCATTGTATATATTAAATTTGTGCATGATTTGCATTGATAAATGCTGTTCTTTTGAACTTTCTAATTAGAATGATTTGAAGGATCATTTGACACTGAAGACTGAAGTATTGGCTGCTAAAAATGGTCATCACTGGAATAAATTACAGTTTAGGCCTATATATTAAAACAGAAAACAGTTATTTAAATTGTGATAATATTTCGCATTATTACTGTATTTACTGTATTATCGATCAAATAAATGCAGGCTTGTTGAGCATAAGAGACTTCTTTCAAAACATTAAACTTTTTAAATTTGAAGATCAGGGTAAATTGTAATTATTTTGTCTTCTGGGAATCATGTAAGTATCTTCTGTAACTGTAGGGCTGTACTAATTAAAAAAAATATGATCTTTAAACAAAATAAGAAAAATATACACATCTTCATCCTGTTCAAAAGATTTGAGTGATGCATTAAGAGCCGAGGGGTGTTTCCTTCTGGAGCATCAGTGAATGTTTTCACCTTTTATAATAGTTGTGTTTGAGTCCCTCAATTGTCCTCAGTGTGAAAAGATGGATTTCAAAATCATGCCGTCGCTGTTGGAAAGGGTTCAAATATACAAAATATGCTGGAAAACCAAAGAATTTGCGGGACCCGGAGGATTCTTCTGAAGAACAGTGGGCAGTTTAACTGTTCAGGACAAACAAAGGACTCGTGAAGAACTATCACAAAAAAACAACAACAAAAAAGAGCTTCGGATCATCAATGTAATGACACCGTCACCGTTCAGTTTAGTTTAGTTTTCATGGACTTTCAGTTTGTTTTTTTTAGTTGTCAAGTGATTGTAGATTTATATATTAATACACAATCAAATATTTGAATCAAGGGACAGCTGTATAAGATGCTATAAATAAAAAGAAAGATATTTTTTGCTCATTCACTAGGTAGATGCACAGACAGGCAGACAGATGAGGATGGGTGGATGACTAAGCATTAGCAAATGCAAGAAAGCCTTGTGATTCTTATTCCATCCTTTAAACAGGTTGCTATGACAACCACATCCCATCAGTGTGATGGATTGATCTGTGATGGACAAGTTGTGACCCCTCAGGGCATGACATAATCAGCACAGGATGGAAGGAGGAGAGTGACAGAGAAGAACACGGTGATGATATGTCATCTGGTCACGTTCTGAAGATTACCTATTCACTAGAGTAAATCACACTTTTCCATGTCCAGATTTTGAAAGGAGAAATAACAGGAAGGAAATGGACCTAAATAATGAACCGCTTCAGTGATGGAGATAACTGAGGATTTGACTGCATGGCAGATCAAGCACTCAGATTATTTCTGAAGCTGTTGCTCACTCATTTCGAGTGAAAAGATACACAGGAGGAAGGAATGTGATCCTCAGAAACAGCTTTAGCTTTAGTCTTTTGCCTTCTACTATGTATCACAGCTGGAAAACTAAAAAGAGCACTTGCCGTGCCAAAAGGTCACCTGCTAGCAAGCCAAGGACAAGACGACTGCAAGAATAATCTCAAAGAGGGAGGAAGGGTACAGGTATAGGTTCAGGCCTGTAAAAAGGAAGCTATATTCCCCTTGGGAAAATACCCCACTTGCTTTCCCCTATAAACTGCGGTCATGCCTGGCAGACTGACTGCTGAGGCAGCAGGGACATGTACAGGTTTAAATTTTCATCACATGGACCAGCACATCATTCCATCCAGTTTATTTCTTTGAGATTGCTTCCCCCCTCCAGTGAGACCACCGTGGGCCTCTTCTGAGACTTTCCCAGTGAATTTACAGAGAGGTGATTTTCCTTTCGGATGATCCTGGCTGATTGCAGTAATCATCCTTTTTACCTAGAATGCACTGCTCTGTAAGTAGTCCTCTCAGTACCTTCAGTAAATATTGTCTGAGCTGGATGTTCCTATGTTTATATAGCACAGGGCAGTCAGACGCTTACTGTGTCATCTGCTCACAGATAGGAAAATGTTTATGGGTGATTTTATCAGTAAACGTAAAAACACAATATGCTAGAAGCCTTTGAATTTAAGTTTTTACTTTTCATTTTAAGGGATATTCAAAGAGCCAGCACTCAGAAATGTCCCATCATGCCTCAGGACAAATTAAAGAAAATCACTGAAGTGGATGATGACAGTAAATTGAGAAAACAAAAGCACAACACGACATAGAATTATCACTTGGAAAGCAGATAGATGGTAGAATACCTTTGCAGAAAGAAAATTCATTAGTTTTACAGAAATCATGTGTTTCTCCAGCTTTCAAAATTACATTATTGCAGTCTGTAATGATAAAAACTGCCACATATACTAGTATTGTGCCAAAGTGAAAACCAAAGCCGCACAGCAGACTTAATAATGCTATGGTTAGTCTTACCAATAAATACTTCATATCACATGCCTAATAGAGCACTGAGCAGCTGTATTTACTGCCTAAACTTTATGAGAAACATTAAAAATGTTTATATCAAGTTTATACCTAAATATCAAGTTTCTAGCTTAAACTGCCCAGATATAGATTTTAGTTCCCTTTCGAGAATGTTCACTTCGTATTGCGTAGCTATACGCAGTGCAAAAACTCCTTTTCTCGAGAATATTGAAGCCTTTATTTTAAAACGCAGTGCAGCTGCACAGCCAGCACAATGCAGAGCTGACTAGCGTGCTGATTGGCTGAGCTGCGGGAAATGCACAAACCTATGGCGAAGCGGATAGGACATGCGAACCTATCAGGGCGCTTCGCGCCGAAGCGTGCCAGGATGGGCGTGGCTACAGCCTATATAAGCAGCCCATTTTGCCATAGAAATCAGATTTAATCTCCTTCAGCAGAGCCCCTCTGCATTCCTGAGATGACCACGATGAGTGCGTTTCCTGCCTGGGCCTCGGACACGCGGAAGCAGCACTCAAGCAAGGCGGCATGTCACTTGCCTCTCTGCACTCGCGGCTAACTCTCCTTACGTCAGAGAGCGACACCGCCCTTTGTGCCCTCCCGTTTCCCACCCTCCTCGACCTGCGCAGCGCCACCGATCTAGCCCTGCATGCTACAAAGACCACGGCCCAGGTGATCGGGAGAAGCATGGCCAGCTTGGTCATGCTGGAGCGTCATCTTTGGCTCACCTTGACAGAGATCAAAGACGCGGACAAGGCTGCTTTTCTGGACTCGCAGATAAGGCGGTACCAGGTCCTTCAACCTGTACACCATGGCCAAACACCTGCTTTTATGGGCTCACGCCAACCTACGCTCACTGAGAGCGGTGCATGTGCCAGGCGTACTGAACCAGGGTGCAGATATGTTATCACGAGGCAATGTTCCCCCAGAGGAATGGTCTCTCCACCCGCAGATGGTTCAACTGATCTGGAGTGTCTTTGGCAGGGCAGATTTAGACCTCTTCGCCTCAAAAGACAACTCTCACTGCCCAACATTTTTCTCAAAATACAGGGATGCACTAGCCCACGAATGGCTCAGCCTCCCACTTTACGCATTCCCTCCGGTCTCGATGCTCCCTCAGGTCATTGAACGGATCAGGGAGCACAAGTGTGCGATCCTACTGATAGCCCCTCTCTGGAAGACCCAGATATGGTTCCCCGAGTTGGCGCGGCTGCTAGAGACCCCATGGCCCATACCACTGAGGAGGGACCTCCTCACGCAAGCGAACAGAACAATATGGCACCCTCGTCACGAATTGTGGGCCCTCCATGTATGGCCCCTCAATGGGTACCCGGGAACCTCCCGGATAAGGTCTTAAGCACTATCACAGAGGCTAGAGCTCCATCAACCAGACGCCTCTATGCTCTTAAATGGTCAGTGTTCGCCAGCTGGTGTACAGCTCGGGATCTTGACCCTTATTCGTGTGACATACCATCGTTACTTTCCTTTTTACAAGAGCTGATGGACGCGGAGCGCACCTCCTCCACGCTCAAAGTATATGTGGCAGCCATAGTAGCATTTCACGCTCCTGTGGCCGGCCAGTCCTTAGGAAGGAACGACCTGGTCGTGCACTTCCATAAAGGGACCAGGAGGCTTAACCTGCCTCGACCCCCCTCCATACCTGCCTGGAAAAGGGAACGTACCTCGGTTCCCTGAGAGTAGGGAACAAGTATTGCGTAGCCAGCCGTGCTATGAGCTGCACTTCAGGTCTGTCGCTACAGTCGATTTAACCTGATTTCTATGGCGAAATGGGGCGCTTATATAGGCTGTAGCCACGCCCATTTTATTTACGTGTATGTTATGATATTTTGGCTGTTTTTATGTTTCCAATGTAAATACGTGTATAGTATAATGTCGAAAGCATATTTTCAAAAATACATTTATCCAAATTTTATAAATGGAAATGTATTTTCATACCCCTTGAAGTACAATTTGTAATAAGGATTAAACTAAATATATTTTCGAAAAACATATTTACTTAAGCTGCAGCATATATTTTGTCTGAAAAAAAAAAAAAAAAAAAAAAAAAATATATATATATATATATATATATATATATATCACCATATGAGTAGAACTCTTTAAAGTTAATCTTCCTTGATCTTCCCTGCAGATCTGCTAGACAATGATTTATTCTTTTAAGTGATAGTTCACCAAAAAAAAATTATTCTGTCATTTACTCACCCTCAAGTTGTTCCAAACCTGCATAAAAACCTTCCTTCTCTTGAACACAAAAGAAGACATTTTAAAGAATGTTGGTAACCAAACAGTTGCTGGTCCCCATTGAATTCCATATTATATATTAAAAAAAAAAAACGAAGGAAGTCAATGGGGACCAGAAACTGTTTGGATATCAACATTCTTCAAAATATGTTTTTTGTGTGTGTGTGTGTGTTCAGCACAAGAAAGAAATTAATACAGGTTTGGAACAACTTGAGGGTGAGTACATTTTTGTTATGAGTTAAAGTGATAGTTATGTGATCATAATGATTTGAACTGAGATAAATCTCTCCATTAATCCAATTTGTTTTCCATTGATGGGTCAGAATGGATTTAGACTGCTATTACACTTTTTAATTTAAACTCTTTCTGAGAGATACGACTCCATGAGGCAAACTTATGGAGTCTGGTATTGACAGCATCATTGTGTTCTAAAAGTGTCTTGAGATTCTTTCGTCTTGCTTTTGTTAAACACTCAGCCTTCGCAGGAGTATCTTAAAGCTTAATCTGACTGTCTGGACTCAGACTTGATTGTCTGAGCTGACAAACAATTTAACTCTGTCTGAGACAGCTGAGAAGAAAATGTCCTTGCACATTTTACAGCTTACTCCATCTTATCTGCAGGCTTGTAATTAGAGTCTAAGAAAGCAACTATTTCAAGAAAATAGAAGCTTGGCAAGACTTCCTCATACATTTCATGAAGAAAGTGAGATTAGATTGTAGATTGTATTTTAAGTGAATCCTTCACAAAGCTGAATCAAACTAAACAGTAGTGTTGTACTCAACATTCTTTTAGATAAATTTAAGGAGTGCTGGTCTGTTCTTGGTCTCGACTCAGTCTCACCTTGCCTTACTCTTGGTCTTATCTTGGTCTCAACCCCAAAAATAGTCTTGGTCTTGTGTTGGTCTTAACACACACTAGTCTTTACTCTCAACTACAACACTATTAGATAGATATTTTGCTACACTGAAATCAATAATTGCAATAAAAATCTTTCACAGTTCAATTAACCTGTCTGAAGAGTCATCTTTAAATACCTATTCAGAATGAGACCACGTTGCCTTTCTAATGTACAACTGATATGCAAAATAATTGACCAACGCAAATCATATTCTTAGGCAATCTAAAATAAATACCTCTAAAATGTCCTCAGATTTGCCGATTCAATGATCTACAGTATTGGGATGAAACTGTTATGCTCCAGTGCATAAGGGAGGGAATGGAAAGAAACCACATTTTTGTGATCCAACTAGCAGAAGTTTCCCAAAACAAGTGGGTGAATGACTATGCCCAAAACAAACCTTGAAATCTGTTGTGATTGAAAGGGGAGTGACTAAATTGCACACTTCACGAATATACAACTATAACGTTTCAGGAAAAAAGTTCATTGAATGATGTATAATGTTTTTGTGCAAACGTTTTGAGAACATTATTAAAGACCAGATAACTCTGAATGAATGTTCTATTAACATTACTGGAATAATGTTTGTTCATAACCTTGCCAGAATGTTAGCCAAAGTTCTGAGAACATTCCCTGTTATCCGGGAGTTTAAAAGACAAATCTTCAAAAACAGGAGGTCAAACACTTTATATGCCCAGTCAACGTGAAGGAATGCACAGCCTCTGGCAATTTGAGGAAATGCATTACCAAGCCAACAGGATCACACTTTCATTGAGTAGTAAAAGTTAGGTTGCTTTAACTTCCTTTTCAGATGCTATCACTTCTACACCTCCTTTTACATGCATTGTTCCTAAGAACAATAGCAACCAAGTGCTGCTGTATACAAGCATGGAAACAAGACAATATATATATAAACACCTATAAATAATTATGTCACTGCATAAGAAATATAAGAAATAACAAAGGAAACAAGTGGGTCAAATCTAAAAGTCAATGACAATGTTTAATCTCCAACTCCAGATAATGAGCACAGAGGCTTCAATTTAATATTAAATTATTAGCTTTATAAGTTTACCAGTCACAAAGGCACTGGAGATTTTCATTAAAAGTTTCTGCCATAAACCTAGCTTTCTTGCAGTTTAGTTTGAGCTGCTTCTTCATTGAAACACTACGGTGGGTTGCAACCTTCTCTTTATGCACTGCCCGGACAGCTAATATCATCAGAGCGCTCATCACCAATGATAGGCATGACTGCTTACATTCATCTCAGCGGTTCTTCTCTTGAATATAGCCACTCGAAGTGTGTCATCACTCAAGATTAATGGGACCATAAAATCCTGCTGAGTTGGACGGTTCTACTGGTCATTGAAATTTGTTTTACCTGCAATATTTCTCGCTATCATCTAAAATAATCATTGTGGACAGTGTGAATGCTGGTGGCTGTGTCAAATACACTAATCTTTTTGACTTTTTTTGTCTAGGGGTATTTTGGAATCACGGTGGGCAGACGAGTCTAAATACTCTGTCTTTCTTTGTCTTACATTTTCATCTTCAGAGGATCAGTATTATCCCTAATGATAGCGATATGTCCAAAGGTGTCCATGTCAAATGGTGTTTTGAACTTGCAATGCATAATAATCAATTACATTTATATGCATATTGTATGCATTTTTGTATTTATATGTGGACTTGGGGTTGGTAAGAAGTCTCTTATGCTTACCAAGGCTTCATTTATTTGATCAAAAATGGTTAAAAAACAGTGTGTGTGTGTGTGTGTGTGCCATTTCTTTCTTCTGTTGAACACACAGGAGTTGTTAGGGAGAATATCAGTCTCTGTCACCATTCATTTTCTTTTTAATATTTTTTCCATACAATAAAAGTGAGAGGAGACTGAGACTGCCAGTCTGCTGAACATCTTCTTTCGTGTTCCACTAAAGAGGAAAAGTCAAACAGGTTTGTAACAAAATGAAGGTGAGTAAAAGATGATTGGATTTTTTTTTTTTTTTTTATGTTTTTTAACTCTCCTAAATTACTTAATCTGACTGCAGTGGGAATTGTTAGAACTTTTATTGCCTTCAATTACAGTCTGCAAAGGTTAAAACAATTATTTCTACACCACTGTCACTGTCTTCATGGTGTAACAGGCCCTGAGACGAATCGCTTTAACGGTTTAGTTGAATGCACAAACCTTCAGAGTTCCTGGCTCGGCCAGCTCACGCGCCTGCCTGTTCAGTTGGTTCGCGATGATTTGACATCGCTGACACAGGCTTTCCCTCCCATGCTTGTCCTCGGAATAACTTAACTCCGTTACGGACACTGAACCGGCACCCTCCGGGTTTGGCCGGCTGCCGCATTGCACTTCTTCTGCCGAGTGAATCCTTTTCCTAGGATTGAGTGCTGGACTCTGCACTGATTCACTGCTTGCTGATACCTCAACGACCTTGTGTGAGAAAAGATCAGAAAAGAATTCAAACTGAGAGATGAATGAAAAGAGTTTGATGGAATAAACTGCATACTGAACTGTAAAAAAAAAGTTCCTGCCTTATTTTTTAAGTACAATCAACTTGGATGTTCAAAGCTGCAGCCTGTAACTTTTGGCGCTCTAGCGGTTAATAAACAGAACTGCATGCGTCTTGTGGAAGAACATTGTAGTCGGAGCTACTTCTCTCTGTTTTTGTCTATGATGAGACACGCAGGTACTGGACTACTCCGCAGTGGTACGACCAGTACCAGTCTAAAATGGTCCTTATATAAACACATACTATAAGTGTACCGTAATGATTCAGGATAAGACAAAAAACACAGTTTGGAAAATGGATTCATGATGTACTCGCTTATTATAAAATTTAGTAAATTTTGAACACAAAGAAAGTTACGGACTGCAGCGTTAAGTCATTTACTTTAAAAATTTAGTTGAATCTTGTATAACATCTAAAAAAAAATTAATTGCTTAACTTATTTTGATGAGTTAAAGCAATATATAAACATATGTTGTCATAACTTATTGATCATATATTTTTTTCAGTGTGTAAAAACCAGAAAAAAATACTGTAAGACTGTAATATCATCAAGTTAAACCAGCCCAAAATATTTTTGTAATAATCATATAGGCTGTCTACCTTTTTATGTAAGTAAATAAAAAGTTAGGACCAGTCTTGAAGAAAAATATTAGAGGACTAAATTTTAAGACTGGTCTATGCAGTTTATGCAACTGGCCACTGGACTTAAGATAGTTGTTCTCCCAGCTGAAAAATGCCCAAAGCCTTCTAAAACCAGCCATCAGATCAACCTGGCCAGGCCTAAATTATTTTACTATTGAGTTTATGATGAGCTAATGAGAAAACCTTTAGATAATTTAAATATCCTGATGGCATGGCCTTAGTTGGCCTATAGAAAACTTTAAATATCTTGGTACAATTTTGGACTTCAGGTGAGTTTCTCTGGAAATACAGAGCATGTTTTCAAAAGATGGTCAAGGCGACTATCTTCTCAGACAACTCAGCAGCCTTGGTGTTAGTCAGCATATCTTAAGACTTGTGTATAAATCTATTGTTGAGAGTGTTCTAACCTTTCATCTCCCTAAGGTCACTTGTAGGTTTAAGAATAAACTTTCTAGAATTGTATCAATGGCAAGTAAAATAGTTGGTAAGCCCCAGAAGTCCTTAACACAACTTTTCACATAAGGGCAAGGAAGAATGTGAGGAGTATTCTGGCAGATACCTCCCTATCCCATCCTCTCTTCACCCAGTTTGAGCTCCTAGAGTTCCTCTGGCAAATAAAAATGTATTCAAGAAGTCCTTCATCTCAAATGCCATTAAAATGATTAACTCTGCCAGTGAACAGAAAGTGACATGAACTATACTTTTATATGTAATGTGACCAATAGTCTTTGTATTTCTCAGTAGTTGGTTTATGTGTTGGTGAGCAAAAGACAAATTTCCACTCCGGTGGACAATAAAGACATTTAAATTCAAAGACCAGCTAAGACCACCAAACTAAGTTTCCTAGTTTATATTTTTGCCCCAGTAGGATAAACATTATGAATGAACATTAGAATATTTCATGAATCAATGTGTGCTTTCATGAATCAAATGTTAAGAACTTACAAAACAAAATAAAAAAACATTCTGAAAAGTTTCATCATGCTATCTCACCGTGAACCTCCTGAAATCTGGTCTGCGTCCTCCACCTTGAACCCAATAATGAGAGTGCATGTTTCTGGCTTTAAATGTCCCTGCGTGTCAGACAGAGTCTGATGTCCTCTGACTCACTGAGAAATTTGTAAATTATCCATTTCATTGATGTTAACTGTAATTTATAACTCTAAAGTTTAGTTTTTCTAATGTTTAAGTTTTCCAGTCTTGCTAGTTGGCGCGCTTCTCAATCCCATGTTGACGATAAATGAATTAAAATCAGGGATCAGTTAGACTGATATTGAGTCACTGAGGGGCGGAGCAGAATCGCAGCTCACACAGCGCGCTCCTGAATCTGATTCATATTGAAGGCGCATCCTTCTCTTGTGAGTAGGGGAGAAATGAAACCTGTTTTAATGCATAATACGGTGGTATAGACTAATATAGACGTATGTATGTAGTATATACTACAGTGACCCACTTTATACTACCAGAAATTCCATAGCCGAGTAAAATTTCCTACTTTAGAAAAACTCTCAAATCGCATTCCTAATTTTCCTAAACTGAAAGAAACTCAGGTGTTAATGGGACCGTCATGAGAACTTCGCTGTCTGCACAAGAGAAGTCAATGTTTCATAATGTCTTTCTGAAAATCTATTTATTTTATGTTATATCCAGTATTGCAAATATTATGTATTACCAGTAGCCTACTGGCACTTAAATAGTTTTTCGTTATAATTTTTCTCTTTTCTGTCACAATTTATGTTGTGTGTGTTTATGCACTGTATGAGCGCGCTAGGCACACCATCATGTTGTGTAATTTCAGTGTGGTGGTCAGCTATTTACTACTTTAGCGCCACCACATGGCCAGTATCCGCAATGGCATATCCATAAAACAGTCGATTATGCAAGTTTATTTCTTGGTGGCGTTGAATATTGAATTGAAATTGAATTGAAATATTTTACTCCTAAAAAATGCGTGAACTGGCCTAGAAATGTTAAGAGACTTACTTTAGACTATATTTTGAGTATACATGCGTTTCTTTGTGTTTACCCCCACTTCACTGTTGTTAAGAAAGTGGTGTATATGTCTGTGAGATGCAAAACATGACATTATAAGTCTTTGGTTACAGTAGACACATTTATGGGTCTTTTCGAGGGAGCTGTTCATGGTGCTGCAGCTAAAATCTATATTTTTGCTGTTTTCGTTTGAAAGGTTGCTAAGCTAAGCATCTTGGCTGTGATATTTGACAGCTAGGCTATATGAAGGCTTCTTAGCTAGGCTATATATGAAGTTAACAAAACATGCAAACGGACAAGGAGTTATTACCTTCTTTTTTCTCTTCAGATAATGACTGGTCAATCCAAATACTGTATCGGTATCCAAAAGGAGACTGTCAAGTTCCACAGGTGTTTCCCTCTGCTGTATATTCCATGCATTTTGTGTTGAATCACGTAAAGCCATGGGAAACCTCTTGTTTTCATCTGGGGTTTAAAGCCAATTTCTAATTACCAAAATAAAAATTAAACCATGTGACAGGCATCAGAATAAATTGTGATTTTTAAAATGACTATGTTGTCTTTCAGATGCTTCCGCGTATGTTTAACCATCTCCGTCTTTTGCTCGTGCTTACTCCAGACGCGCGAGCACATCCAAACAAAGTAAACGTTAACCATGTGGATCAATTCAAAGCTGCGACGGTGTCTCCGCCTCCTCTCCTCTCCTCTCCTCTCCTCTCCTCTCCTCCGCCTCTCTCTCTCCCTCTCCTTCTCATTCTCAAATGAGTTTAATTAATCATTTTCATTTCATCCCACTACTTCACCTGTTACCATTATTTTATTTTATTGATAATACAGTGTAGCCTATAGCCAGAATTTTTTCTTTCTTTCTTTCGACATTGCAATGGACTCATTCATTATCTTCAGAGGTGGACAGTAGTACATTTAGGCTACTTGAGTAGCCTACTAAGTACACTTTTTGTGTATCTGTACTTTACTTGAGTATAATTTTTTCTACAAACTTTTTACTTTAACTTTACTACATTTGAAAGACAAATATCGTACTTTTTACTCCACTACATTTCTGTCAAGGTCCTTGAGTAGAAAGTAGTAACGTCAGCCAGGGGATGATTTTGGTTGCAGGGGTTGCATTTTGGTTGGAAATGAAAGTCGGGTTGACGTCAGAACCAGGCATCAGATTTATGTCAACATTCAACGTCGGACAAACGTTGGATTTTGGTTGGGAAATAAAGTCAGGTTGACGTCAGAACCCGACTGATGTTGGTTTCTGACGTCAACCCGATTTTCATTTTCAACCACAATACATCGTCAGTCCTTCGTTGGAGATTGCACAATCTGACGTTGGATTCTGACATCAACCTGATTTTCATTTTCAACATTGGGTTTGGTCTTCTAAATGCAAATTTTGTCATTGTTTTGGAACACACTAGCTTATAGATAACAGTAAGGCTAATATATTCATACTATTTGAGGGCACGATTTAAGGGAACAGCCATTTGGGTGTCTGAAACCATGGACGTTATTGGGTTATCTCACATTCAATCCCACTACTGGAACTGTGTTCTAGAAAAAAATGATATTGATATGAGAGTAGGCTATGGATCGATTTCAGACACAATCAATATCTGATTAACGTGAATATAGTCTTCTCGACTAGCTGTCATCCTTTTCTTTTTTTTCTTTTTTTTTTACCTTGTAGGGTGTTACAACAGGGTCCCTTACTATTTAATATTTGCATAAAAACTGTCTGACCTTTGCAGGCCTTGATTTCATAGGATACTGCCTTTAGTTTTTCGCTCTTAGGACTTAAATTAAGGTTTGTTTTTGGTTAGCCAGGAAAGTATTCTTTCGGAATAACGGAAAACGTAAATAGAATGTTAGTTCTTGGTTTGTAAAATGGACAATGTGTGTGAGCTGTATCTGCAAGATATGGACTTATGTATATGGTGTGAACTTGAAAGAATGAGACACCACAGGAAGCTAATTGGAAGAAATGTTTATTCATTAGAGCATAATAGAGAAAGGCACTGTTTGCATCTTACATCTGTGTTCATGGAGTTTTTACGTGTCAAATACTTGCTCACTCCTGTTACCAATACCAGCGGCTTAAGCCGTAACATTAAGTCAAAAACTGTGCTTCTCAGTCAAAAACTGTGCTTCTCTAAGCAGTGAGCAAATTAAGTCAAAGACTCTGCTTCAATGATCTGCGAGCACACAAGTAAACTTGCTGTTTATTTAAACTCTTCAACAGCTTGACAAGTCCCATTTTCCAGAATGTATCTACCTCTGGCACAGTCACAGCAGCCAGTATTCTTCTCTGCATTGCAAGGATTTCTTGCTGGTTCTCACAGAGCTCTTGTAATTTCTGCAAGACTTTTGTGCGGTAGTCTAAGGAGAAATTGAAAATTATGGAATCAGTTCCCTTAAATGTGTACACGTTTGTGACAAAGTTAAAGTTACCCGACTGGGATATGCTTATAGCTCAAAGTCTACTTTTTTTTTTAGCAAAAATACAGAGATGACATGTTTATGACATACAACTTTGTATACAATATACAGAATGTATTAACAATATGTTCAATGTCATCAGAATACAAATGAGAAAGAGTGAGCTGAAAAATAAAAATAAAATAAAAAAGATAGAGAAAAAGAACATGAGGGTAAGTTATTAATCTATAAATCAGTTACAGTTATGTTATGTTTAAATAAGTTTCATAAGAAATGTAGGTAATGCAGGGTTTGTCAAGATTTGTTCTCACGTTGTGTGTGCAAACACATGGCCTGTGTTTTGGGCTATGTGATTGCGTTGTCTTGTGTTGTTTACCACGCCCCCTTGTTCTCCTCGTTAGTCTTGATTGTTCATCGGTGTCACCTGTGCCCTGGTGATGATGTCTCTTATTTAAGGTCCTTGTGTTTGTTACTCGGTGCTTGTTTGTTTTGTATCTTGTCATCCTGTTCTGTGAGCTGTGTATTCCTGTGATCAGAGTTTGTATCCTGCCTGTTAGTTCTAGTCTCATGTTATTGTCAAGTTTATTAGTCTAGTTCTGTCTATGTTCGTTTGCTCCCTCGAGGGTCTTTGTTTTCTGTCTGTTTAATAAATCTGTGTTTTATTTATTACTGTCTGCGTTTGGGTTCATAGCTGTATCTTGTGACAGAACGAACAAGCCATTTTTTGAACCCAGCAGACAATGTCTTTTCCTGCAAAAGGCCAGTCAGAGGACCACGAAGAATGGTGGCTGACGCTAACCACTGATATGAAGGGAGGTAAGACTCCGTTTCCTCCCCAGGGAGAGGAGTCCCTGGAGAGATATGTCCAGAGTGTGGATGAGAAGAGGAGATTCATGCCAGAGATCCTCCTAAATTCCTTTTTCATTGCGGGTCTCAATGCACCTCCTCCTATGTGTGAACGGGAAGGGCTGATCCGACGCCCGTTCAGTGAAGTGGTGAACTGTGTGTGTCGGGGAGAACGGCAGGGTCCTACTAGGACAGTGACATCTTCATCATTGCCGGTGGTTCCGGAGGGTCGCGTCCTGGCCGTCGCAGCGCTTGGGGACCATATTCCCTTCACCTCAACTCCCAAAGCACCCGCCGTAGCTGGAAGCCTTCGCGGAAAGCGAGGAGGACGGGTGTCGAGGGAGTCTGCATCGGAAGCCACATCTGAGTCAGCATTGCCTGTGGTGGTCCCTCCACTTGCTTTAATGGTCCCAGTACCGATTACAAATTTGGATATGGTTTCTGCTCCGCGGTCAAGGAGAAGGAGGAAAGCTTCATGTCCTCCGTCCCAGTTTTTTCCGGGACCCGCATCGACTCTCCAGGCCACTGCGGCCAGTCCTGTCCACGCTGAGGTAGATGGGAAGGTGAACGAGTCCAGCCCTGTCCCAGCTAAGGAGTCCAGGCTTGTCCACGCTGAGGTAGATGGGAAGGTGAACGAGTCCAGCCTTGTCCCAGCTAAGGAGCCCAGTCTGGTCCCAGCTTCAGAACCGTCGGCTACACCATTTGTCTCAGGGTCACAGTCGTCTGTTTTGTTCCCTGTGGTTCCCCTGGCTACCCCTGCTACTGTGTTACCCCGATCTGTCCTCCCCAAGACTGTACCTATGTGTCTCCACCCAGACCTGTTCGGTTTCCTTGCCCTCAACCCTCGGCCATGTCCAGTGAGTTTAGGACCGTTGCTTCACCGATCCACTCTGGACCCCTGCCGATGAACTCTTTTGTTCACGCCCCCTTGTTCTCCTCGTTAGTCTTGATTGTTCATCGGTGTCACCTGTGCCCTGGTGATGTCTCTTATTTAAGGTCCTTGTGTTTGTTACTCGGTGCTTGTTCGTTTTGTATCTTGTCATCCTGTTCTGTGAGCTGTGTATTCCTGTGATCAGAGTTTGTATCCTGCCTGTTAGTTCTAGTCTCATGTTATTGTCAAGTTTATTAGTCTAGTCCTGTCTATGTTCGTTTGCCCCCTCGAGGGTCTTCGTTTTCTTTCTGTTTAATAAATCCGTGTTTTATTTATTACTGTCTGCGTTTGGGTTCATGGCCGTATCTCATGACAAGGTTTTACCTGTTCTTTGCCAATTTTCTTCTGCAAGAACCGCCTCCACTTATGCTTGTCAGGCATTGAATTGTTTTGTTTTTTTTATCAACTGCCTTGTTTCTACAGAATTATCATATGAAAATTCAACCACTGCAAATGTCTTTGTCTCCACCTGTTGAGAGATAAGAACAAAAACAAAATGAGGAATAGATACACCTCTAATGTTTCTAATAAATACAGTTAAATCATATGCCTATGCTGTGAGTTTTACAGGTGGGATTTCTGGAAACACAGGAACACCAAATTCATCAATCGTTTCCTTAAAGATGACATTAAAGGTTCAAAAGATATTGAATAAAAGTCCTGAAAGAAGGCATTTTTACTATATGCCTCTCGTGACTGCACAGGGCCTGCACAGGGCCTTCAGGCAACCATTCATTCTAAGCAGAGCCTACTAGATGTTTCATATAACAGTTTAATACAAGAGACAAATTGTGAACCAAAGCCAAAGGCCTTCAAAGTCTTTAAGTATAAATGGTCCACTCTGTCAAAAGTTTTTTCTTGATCTAGAGATAAGAGTCCAATATCAATTTGATGGTTTTTGGCAACTGCAATAATGTCTCTCAACAAAAATAGGTTGTCGAAAATGTTCCTTTTGGTGATACAGTATGACTGATCGTCATGAATTAGTTGCAATACATTTCTTTCTAGTAATATTTCGAGATGCACCAATTGCAATTTTCTTGGCCAATTCCGATTGGCCAACATTTCTTGTTCAGCATAAATAAATGCAATAGAATAAAGAGATATGAAATATACACGACTTGAAGTTTTTCAGGTGAGTCTAAGAGTAGGTTAGTTTTCAGGTAAGAAATACTACAGAAATTAAAGTAATCAAATGTAAAATAACACTGGATAGTCTTTGTAAAAATTAAATACAGATTAATGCTTACAATTAAAGTTACAAAAGCTATATTCAGTCAGGAGCAGAGACATGGCAGACAGCAGCGGGAATATTAGGCCTAGTCCACATGGACACGGGTATTTTTATAACCGGAGTTTTTCCTCCTGCGTTTAAAAAAAAAATCCCGTTCACACATGCTCTGTTTAAAAGAAATCTCTGCCTACATGAAAACGCAAAAACACCCTATCAAGCGCTGTCAAGAGCATGCCACACCAGCAGGCGGCAATATAACCCTAATCGTAAAGCCACGTTGGCCAATCAGAAGCCTGAATCAGAAGAAAAAACCCCGGTTTTACTGTCTACACCATAGACAGTATATAAACTGGACACAGCGACCCCATAGGTTTCAACGGAGAAAAGTGAAGCAAATTAGAAGCACTCACTTCCTGATGGCTGAGCACACTGCGCAGACTCAAACTGAGCTTGACGACGTGGATGTGACGTGAGCAGCCTGTCTGACAGTTGTAAGTCTTCTAGTAGCTGTGCCAAGCGAAATCTGAATCATTCCCTTACGAATCTTGCAGAGATGGAGAGCATGAGTAGGAGCTGTCCATGAGCTAGGAGCAGGAGCAACTTTATGACTCTCTATGGGCTTCTCCCTTGACTTTATCGGACTTTATGCCTCCACGTCCCCCCGATTGACTGCGAGCTTCTTCTCCTGTCTATACGGTAATTTCCAGAGAGTCGCGTGGTTATGATGCAATCGTTAGCCTACTTTTACAAAAACTGCTTCTACGGGGCCATAACGTAAGATACAAGGTAATGGAGCCTTTTATACATTGTCGTGTTTCGTTAGAAATAAACAATGGACAAATGGAGTCTTTAAACGCCTCAGATGTAAAGTTATTCACTGTTATAGTGACGCCAAAATGAATGGGAGTCAATGGAATGCTAACAGCAGGTGATGGCTTGTTAGCCAATGGCGGCCCCCAGGGGTGGTACGCCATTCGAGAGCTCGGTTACCCCCCTGGTCTACACGACAACCGCCGTTTCTGAAAATCCTCACCCTGGCAGGGGTTTTCAAAAATGTTCGGTTTCAGTGACCTGATACTGCGTTTCCGTGTGGACGAACGGCCGAACCGCGTAAAAAAAGTCACGGTTATAAAAATACCTGTGTCCGTGTGGACAAGGCCTTAGACTGCTGTCACTTTAAGAGTTTATGCACGGATCAAATATAACGTTACACAAGAACATTCTTATCTTTCTCAACTTTTTACGTTCCAAAACTGACTGTGTTTAACTGAATACTTACAGGCATTTTGACATAATTTTGTGTGTATTTTACTGTTTAAGCACATTAAGCCACTCATTTTGGCAGGTTTGTGTCAATTCGCCGTCGGAGAGAAGAGAGCGAGAACGTGCAGCTGACATTATAATTGCTTGTTATAACCAATAAACTAATAAAAAAAAGTCAGTGTAACACTGATAATCGCAACAAGCCTATCTGAAGATAAACTTTTCTCACAAAAATGGTTCACTATTTTAATGTAATGATTGTAAACATTTTACCTGTTTCCTCATCTTCTTTTCTAATTAGATGTGCGTTTGGGAGCCAGACTCATCCAATTCATCTTTCTTCAATGGCCTCAAAACCTTTTTCCTCAACAAGAATGAAGGCATTGATCAGTCTTGTGTTTTTGAACTTTGTGGTCAACAGATTGAATCTGTGGAGAATTTGAAATCGCCATCAACCGTTTGGCCACTTTGGTGCTTTCCTTTGGAGTCACTTAGAGCTTGAACGTTCTCAAATGGGAATGCACTGCAAGCATCAAGACTGACGTAATGAATTGCTTCTGCTGGTACATGTACTATTGGATGGATATATATTGTGCACCATGAGGTGATCGCCACTAAGTTAATTTGGTTTGTTGTATTTGTCCAGCAGACATTCACACCTTTCTGTCTCCTCAACCTACAACTGATTGGTCAGGATTCACTTTAGCACAGTATTGCGTACAAAGTGCAAACTAACACAGGTCAGTTGCCTTTCACCTGTCAGTGTCCCCTCATAAATGTGATATAATACAGATGATATTATGCAGTGTTTGGTCTGTGTACACTCTTACAACTGATTCCAGTCACGTATTACGGTGTACATTTTAGGACATCCTCAGACCTCGTACATAGGAAGACAAGGCATCATGCCTCAGACTAAAAGGCTTCAGTCATTGAACAAAACGGCATCGCGCCTCAGACTGAAAAGCTTCAGGTCTCAGGAAAAACAATGTCAGGTGTCAGGTCTCGTACAATTAGGCATCAGACGAAACAGCCTCAGACAAAAAGGCATCAGACATAAAGGCATCGGACGAAACGGCATCGGACATAAAGGCATCAGACTAAAAGGCATCGGACTAAAAGGCATCGGACGAAACGGCATCAGACATAAAGGCATCAGACATAAAGGCATCAGACTAAAAGGCATCAGACTAAAAGGCATCAGACTAAACGGCATCGGACATAAAGGCATCGGACGAAACGGCATCAGACATAAAGGCATCAGACATAAAGGCATCAGACTAAAAGGCATCAGACTAAAAGGCATCAGACATAAAGGCATCAGACTAAAAGGCATCAGACATAAAGGCATCAGACATAAAGGCATCAGACTAAAAGGCATCAGACATAAAGGCATCAGACTAAAAGGCATCAGACATAAAGGCATCAGACTAAACGGCATCGGACGAGACGGACTCAGGTGGAGTTTGGAGGTTCGCATTGCCCCGCCCCATGTGACGTCACACGTACGCGGTTCAGATCAGATACAACAACAGCTGATGGAGGAGGTAACCCGTCATGATATTTATATATTTGCTTTCATTAAATGTTTCACTAATTACGGTGTATACAGAAGATAACGTGCATTTCGCGAGTTTTATTTGCACGTTTAAAAAGTTAGATGACATATTTCAACTAGCTATAGCTAGTATGATGGCAAACTATCGATAGTTTTCACGATTGTGAAGTTAAAGCGTTGTTTCGAGCTATTAGACTGCTTGATTAAAATGTGATTGTCTTATGTAAATAAACTTTTTTTTTTTTTTTAAATCAATAGCGTTAGACTCATCAAAAGCAAACGTTGGGCTAACAAGGCTGGAAATAAGGGATGGTGACGGACGGAAGTAAGTTAATTATTTTATATTATTATGTAGGATACAATTATGGATAATATAAGTTTTTATATTTAAATGCATCTGAAATATAATTGAGAGTCCCATCTCCCCTCACCCCAAACGTCAGTCCGCTCAGTGAATATCATATCAGCTATTTCCACCTATGGTAATATGCTCATATTGTATTACAAAGTTTTCAGGACAGAAATATGGATAAGGTGAAGGCTTATGACAGTCTAAGACAACAACTGGATAATGGTATGTAGGCCTAATGAGCTTTTTGGAGTAATATTGAAAAATATTGTAATTATATTACTTATTTTATCATTACATGTGCATGGAATGGAAACTTATACAAATTGTATTCACTTCTGCTTTGCCTCATTTGTAGATGAGCTTACTCAAAAGGGCTTTGATGCCAGAGTCAAGCACTTATTGAGTGGAGGAGAGGAACATAGTGCAGAAGGAACATCAGGTAGGCTATCCTGTTATTTATTTTTACATATTGGAAAAACTTACATTTATTTAATAAATTTTCTTCTAGCCTATATATTTTGTTTTTCTCTTTAACATTCTAGAGACAAGCAAAGTAAAAAATCAGAAGGCATTCATGGGTAAGAAGACAAAATGTATAGCATCCTAGAAATATTGTCACCTTTGGTAAATATGAGCAAAATAGGCCTAGTCTTTAACCTTTAAAGTGGTCATGGCATGCCTTTTCGTTATTCTGATCTAAAACCTGTGGGATGACCTGACGAAGAGAGTCCATTAGACCTCTGAATCTAAGGAATGGAGGAATAGTCTCAGATACCTTGTCATGTATTCTACAGAAAATTCAGAGCTGTTATTTTGCCAAAGGGGGCTTACACAAAGCATTAAAGGAAGGGACACAAGTATATTTGAGCAACAAATAATTATGTCCGAATTTTATTTTATTTTTTCAATATAATTAAGGGTTACATATTTTGTGAATACTTTGAATAAAAGATAAAGAGGATAAACACACATTTTCCCATACCCTGGTTTGCTCATATTTACCAAGGGTGCCAAGGAAAGTAAATTCAACTGTCATTATAAAAGAGTTGTTTTGTTTGCTTGGTTGCCAATTCTTTAATTTGAAAATTATCGTTTAATGGAATTCTTATGTCTGTATTACAGATGCAGCACATATTTTTACCAAAGCAAAACAGTCAATGAAACCACAGGTGAAGAAATGCCAGTTTCCCCTCCGTCAAAAAGGAAAACCCCTTTTAAAGGTTAGTTGCTGCAATTATTAAGTCGGCTTTAGAAAGCCAACTTACTAATCTACTAGTTAAGCATTTGATTATTATTAAATTGGCTTGAAAAAGCCAAATTACTGAAATGCTATTTAAATTTATTATTATTATTATTATTATGAGACTAAAATGTCTGACTCTAACTAGCCCTTGGGCTTTCAAGCTAGAAGCACCAAACTCTGGTCTATCCATACATCCAAAATTCTAGCTTTTAAAACTATTTCAAACTTAATTCTGTCAAAACTAATTTAAACTTTCTCAAGCCAGCATCAAAGTTGGTCTTGTCAAATGTTACTATGTAGTTATAACCATTGTGATTTAATAGCATGTTTGTGGGGAAATTAAAGGTGTGTCATTACTTAGACTAACCTATTATTTCTCTCATGTTACAAGATAAAAATGACTCCCATGGAGTGGAAACCAAGAACTGCGAAAAGACCAGGCAGATATCAAAAAATCATCCTTGAAGAGGCCCCACCACGGATGATTGTCACAGGCACTGAGGGGTATGATGAGCTCCTAAAACTTGGCCAGGAAGCCTTTTGGCCAGACAAAGAGAGAGAGGGGAGTGTATTTACCCTCTGTCAGGCAGATGGGACGCGGTGGACGAAGGAACAGTTCAATCAGGAATTTGGATCCGTGGCAGAGATCCCAACCCTCTGGAAGCGAACATTTTACATTGGATGTAGAGAAATGGGTATGATAATGTTGAAATTACATGTCATGTGTAAACTTGCTCTTGTCTTAATACAATACCAATTTCATGTTGTATCTACAGATTTAATTTGCCTTGATGAAGCCAGCTCAATATCAGGTATGTACCATAAGTTTTGATGACATTTTAAATACCATGGATGTTTTGTAATACATAATAGTGATTATTTAGTGTGTGTTCCATTTATTTATGTATTGCTCCCTTTTTTTCCAAGGAATTGATGAAAGTGAAGTGGACTCATCTTTGGTAACTTCAGTTTACTGATTTATATTTGTAAATAAAGTCTTACTGAAATATTACTGTTGAATATTTGGATGTTTAGATAAGATTGATCGATATTAATGGTTGTTTGTTTGTAGGATTTACAACCAAACAGATCCAGATCTGCAGACCAAAGTGTAGTGAGGTGCATAGGTTCAGGTCAATGTGCTGGGAGATCAGAAAGCACTGATTCAGTTCCAGGTTCATAAAGATAATTAATTAATTAATTAATTAATTAATTAATTAATTAATTCCTTCCTTTATTCTTTCCTTCCTTTAATCATTCATTCCTTTATCAGATGCAGTGAAAGACACATGAAACCTTCACCCACTAATCCAAATTTAGAATCAGATGCAGAGAGATTCAGTAGTGCTGATAAATCCTTAAAGGATTAAAATTCTAATTTGATGTAAATTACAGCTTATAGTACCAATGGCTGTCCAGCTCCAGAAAAGACCAAAAGTATTCCATGCGTGTTGTACACTAGATTTCAAGTCTTGTGAATAGGCCATGTGATAGGTTTTAGTGGGGAACAGAATGTCAATCAGAAATATCAGAATTTGATTGATTTTTCAGAGCAATGTGCAAGTGGCTACACACCTCCAGAACTTGTTGCAGAGAAACCCATGCAAGAAGGCATAGGATCTGTAGATAAAGACAGTTGTCCACAAAATCAAGTGTGTTATGTGTCGTCCAATGTTGTCACCATATTACCGTCATGTAAGTAATATTGCAAACCAACACATACATGTTTGCAGTATTTCTTTCTTTTTTTTTTTTTTTGTAAATTTGAATTATAGTGGATAGATTTTTTAATGTTAAATGCATTTAATTATATACATTTTCAATCTCAACTTTATTACATATAGTATATGTTCCGAGGCTGCCATATGTGGATGAGTCCCTAATCCATTACAATGAAGAGAACCTGTTGGGTGAAGGTGCATTTGGAAAAGTATATAGAGGTTATTTTCAGGGCACCCCAGCTGCCATAAAAAAGATTCTGTGCACAGCAGGACTTCCAGACCAAGACATCCAGCATGAGATTCTCGTCTCACTGTAAGATTAATTCTCATCATTAATTAAAGATTTATTTTTAATTTAAATCTTATATAATAATCAACAGTTGGGGAAAATGGAACAGTTTGGAACAACAACATAATGATTTTTTACTGTGTGTAACTTACTGTTTTCATTTTTGTAACAGTTTGGCTGTGCATAAGTGTTTTGATCATTTAATTAATGCCTCTTACACTTCGTTTTTTACACTTTCGTATTTTATAGGCGACTGAGCCATCCCAATATTGTTCGACTCATGGCTGCAGCCCGTACGGACAATGCCTTCCTGCTGGCCAATGAGTATATACATGGTACAACCCTGGCTGATGCACTACACAATGACAATTCTTGTGTTAAGGTAAAAAAAATCTATATATATATATTTTTCATGTAACATTTGTGAAAAATTGCCCTAATATTAAATAGGGGAAGAAAAAGATGCATGCTTATCTAATACTTGTCAAACAAATGTCAAATCAAAACTAAGCATAACAAGAGGGAGGGATATCTGTACTCTGTTACCTTATTTTCTTTAATTAATTAAACCCCCGGTTTCACAGACAAGGTTTAAGCTAGTCCCGGACTAAAAGTCTTAAAGCATGTTTGAGCTGGTTTAACTGAAAGTAACTTGCACTGACAGATCTTAAAATATGTCAGTGCCATTGTTTTGTCTCAAGATACAGACCAGTAATTTTTTAAAATCTGAGTCTTATTTATAAAAGCTACTTCAATGTCCTAATTGACCTAAGGTCTCATCCTGGCTTAATCTAAGCCCCGTTTGTTAAACCAGGCCAAAACGTAGCAGAGTTAGTAATTTTGCCATCTTTATTATGCATAGGCAACAGTTATTTCTAAATAACTTTGTCATAGCCGATTACTTCGTATCTACCTGTTGGTTCTGATCTCGTAATAACAACCTTCTTAATTGTAAAACAATAACATATGTAAAGCAAACCAAGGGAGACAACATAACCTTATCAAAATTTTCTCTGTATGTGGTAGTTTGAATTTTGGTCAATTTTTTGTGACGTTTTTGCTGTTTTGTATGTGTATCTCTCTTCAGTGAAATGTAAAACCCTTTCATAAGTTTGTAATTTCAATTTGTATTGTATTTTTTGTTAGCTTGAAGGAGATGACAATTATTTTGTTGCCCTGGACATCTCAATGGCCATTGAGTACATCCATTCCAAAAATGTCATCCATCAAGACATAAAGCCAGACAATGTTTTGGTAATATAATCTATTTAAAAAAAATAAAAATCTACTAGTTACAAACAAAAATATTTAAACCAATTTTGTTACTCTAAACAGATCGACCAGTTCTCAAAAAAGGCTGTACTGACAGACTGGGGCCTTGCCAACATCAGAGACACTGTTGTTCTGCGACAAGGAAGCAGACTTACTGGAGGAAGAATAGGTCCAATGGGTGGAACCTTTCTTTATATGGCCCCAGAATGTCTGGTCGAGTTTGAACAGGCTTCCAGAAGTTCAGACATCTGGTCTCTTGGAGCAACTTACCTGGAGGTTTTCACAAAATCAGTGCCATGGACAGTAAAAAACCAAAGACAGTTGTGTAGTCTAATGGCAACAAAGGTGCCGCCACATGCTTTGCAACATCTACACGAAAAGTACAGGTTTATTGATACAATGTTGCACTATGAAGTAGCATCAAGACCTGAAGCTTCCTCTGTGGTGCTTTCCATAAAAACAGTGGAGGGGCCAGATTTAAAGAGCCGTTATGGTTACAAATGGTAAATATAATGGTTTGTCACAACCAAACATAGGTTAGACTTTTCCTCAGTATACTGTACATGGACAATGTAACATTTATTTTTCAGTTTGTTCTAGAAATACCATTGTTGGTAAAATGTTTAAATTTATAAGCATAGTCCTTCTCTCTCTAACACTGTTGGTTTGAACCACCTATAAACATTGAAATACTTTACTTACTCATTACTTTAGGTAGTGAGTGTAGGAGAATGTACAAAACTTAACACAAAATTCCATGTTATGTTCATGTTGTCAGTTTAATCGATACTGTTTCGATGTGAAACACCAATACATTATACTTTACTGTACAACAAATGTTATGCAACTCACTTGACTTGCCTTCACTGTCAAATCAACAAAAAGCTTTTAAAGCTTTAACTTAACATGCATTTGTTTTACTATTTGTTTGAAATTCATGTTCACATCATTAAAAGTGTTTTACATCCTTGTAGCATTTTTTTATTCATTTGGCATCTATATGTGAATTTGGTTTGATAAGCAGTTACAAAGTCCATGACTCATTGGCCAGTAGCTGGTATATTTCATTAGCCTCTGCAAATGTGGATGGAATGGAAATGCCTCTTGTTTCAAGGACTGTGGTGAATTTCTCGACCATCATGAGATAAGCTGCAAGAGACCCATCTGGTGATGATGGGAAGTTTGTATCATGAAGAATAGCCTCAGATATTGTTCGGAATGCTTCGTTTGCCACCAACAAAGGCTCATCTTCACCACAAACAAGCTGTTCTGCATACTGCAGGAGGTCATCATCTACTTTGCAGAGCATATCTGCAAATCCTGCAGGAAGATACAAATTCCTTTTTCAAGTTGCTGCTGCTTTTCTAAACCATTTTAATTTAGATAAAATGCATACCTTCGGGTGGGGAAATAAAGAGAAGGTCTGGTTTCCCAAATGGACCGGGAACATTCCTTTGCTTGCGAATGTCATGAGTGTTCCACAGTCTTTGCTCTAGGTCCAGCTCTCTCTCAAGAAGGGGAAGGTGTGTATATTGCAGGCAATTTCTGTAGGTTAGCAGCATGTATTGTTTATTTTTTCATAAAGTATAAGCAGATACATGAGGGCTGACAACAAATTTTAACTTACATGTGTACAGGATTGTCCAAATCGAGCATGTCAGACTGCATCATGGCCTGAAAATGCAAATTTGAATAAAGGTAAATAAATTACTAAAATGTTTTAATTTGCAGCAATAATCATTTGCCATAATTCCAGTTCATATACAAAAAGTTCACCTCAAATGTCACCTGCCATTTTTTGATCCATGTTTTCTTCAGCATACTGTTGAAGCATTCAGCTCGCTGATAAAACAAAATATTAAGTGTTAATTCTTGTGACAAAAAATATATTTTATCTGCATTTATGCTCACATACCTGATTATGTACCGATGTCCCCACTCTGAAGGAGTCTCGTCCTTGATCACTAGACTCCCGGAAGTGAAATGCCACTTGCATCTGTCCGACGAGAAGATTTTCCTTCCCTCTGTCTGCTCTTATGAATCGTGGGCAACCTATAGTAAATTAAAGTAATTTTTTTAATATTGTGAACAAATATGAGAAGCTCTCTCCTATCATGACTATTGTAAGACATCAAATATACTTACCACTGTGTTCCTGAATGGCATCAAAGAAGTACCTTGCAATGAAGGTTTGCTGTCGGTTAGAGGTGCCAGCCTTAAGCCAAATAATTTTCCTAGAAAATCTATGAAGAGAATTGCAAGTACATTAACAAAGAAAAAAAAAAACTATAGACTTGTTTTTACCAAAAAAAGTAACAAATTAGACTACATCTCAGAGGCTAAAATTACAAAAAAAGGCAATGAAATTTGTTAAATGTACCCATCAATACCAAGATGTACCCAGATTCCAAAGAATTTCAATTTGTCATTTCCTATAACAAATGATAAAATATGTATCACAATAAATATCTATTATTCAATCAAAACATCAGTCAGAAAACTTCGAATTAGTTCATGCTTCACTTCACTTTTAAAATATGGATTTTAAATGACATTGGGAATAGAGTTTCGCTTAACTATCCCTTTACTAATATCTGTATATATTATTAATATTTAATAATATTTACCATCAATATGCCAAGTGTAATTTGGTCCACGGCTGAAGTAGTTCCTACGTTCAATTCTTTTTTTCCCAGGACATCTATTAAGAAGACCACTACCATCAAGTTCTCTCATTATTAGAGCCACATCATTCCTAGAGAAATAACAGAGAAAGTAACACATTAAATGATGTTTTATTAACATAGTTTGGGAGGAGCACGTTCAGATAATTAACACGAGTGGAGAGCACTCAGCAATCAATGATAAGAGGTATATATATATTCAGCAGTCTCACCTCAATCCATTGACAGTTTAGCAGCATCCCCCCACCACCCCTTCTCCACACTTCTAGTCCTAACCATTTACATACCCCCTGTAATTGTATATAAGTGTGAACTCATGAAGTGTTTAATTAAAAACACAATCTTGACCACATCTAAAAAAGTACGGTTATTATATTGGTACCTGTAGCAAGGCTGGATTCCTCTGACATCACGAACCCGTTTGTGCATTGCACGGATTCCTTGACAAGGTGACCAGTGCCTCAGTTCACTCTAAATAAATATTATTTGGATCATTATTACCAGTATATGTAGGTTGACAATCCTGCTATGGGAGAGGCTTTTTCCTGCAGAGGTTAGTTTCAACTCCACTTAATATGCACCTGATTCAACGAACCAAGGTATTTGAGTTTTCATAGAAATTACAGTTGACCAGTTGTCCAGTTGAAAGAAAACCCTTGATAATACTATCAATGAGGGTTTTCTTAACCTAAGGCAGTTTATTGCTGCAGGTGCTTTGTAAAATGATTGGAACTGAAATCTGAAGGTAAGTGGCTTTCCAGGAGCAGGGACACTGAGGAACACTGCTTTAATACATTACCATCACAGCTTGGCGAATTTCATTATGGGGCCTTTCAAAACTCCTCCGTTTCAAACCAAGTGATTTAAGTAATCTTCTTAGATGCCTTTCACTGCAAGATAAAGAATACAATGCTGTAAACATTTTTCATGTGTATTGGGATACACTGTATATTTAACATCAGTATTATCAAAGCAGTACTGAGCACTGCAGTTCGATTAACATTAACTAAGCATAAAGATTACCTGATTTTGTATCCAGAAGCACCAAGAAAAGAGCACATTTCTCTTTGTTTGAAGCCACAGTCAAAAAGACACTTTATCATTTCATCTACAAATAAGTTAAGGCACATTACGTACGTTTTTTTTTATTTTTTTATTCTGAAGTAAGTTTCAACATTCATTCTGTAGTTAAGCAAACAGAACATGATAGTAGCCTATACCATTTAGCAATTAAACCATAACAATATATTTAGTTAGACACACAAGACAAGTTAAATGCAGGATACTTATCTCTGTATCCATTCTTGATTGACTGAAACACACACAAATATGTAGTTTAAGACTGAACCAGGCAAAATCGTTTAATTCAACAACTGTTAGTGTTAGACTAATACAGTTAGATTAAAAATTAGAATGAGATTTCAGTCTAATAGCTCGAAACAACGCTTTAACTTCACAATCGTGAAAACTATCGATAGTTTGCCATCATACTAGCTATAGCTAGTTGAAATATGTCATCTAACTTTTTAAACGTGCAAATAAAACTCGCGAAATGCACGTTATCTTCTGTATACACCGTAATTAGTGAAACATTTAATGAAAGCAAATATATAAATATCATGACGGGTTACCTCCTCCATCAGCTGTTGTTGTATCTGATCTGAACCGCGTACGTGTGACGTCACATGGGGCGGGGCAATGCGAACCTCCAAACTCCACCTGAGTCCGTCTTGTCCGATGCCGTTTAGTCTGATGCCTTTATGTCTGATGCCTTTTAGTCTGATGCCTTTATGTCTGATGCCTTTATGTCTGATGCCTTTATGTCTGATGCCGTTTCGTCCGATGCCTTTATGTCTGATGCCTTTTAGTCTGATGCCTTTTAGTCTGATGCCTTTATGTCTGATGCCGTTTCGTCCGATGCCTTTTAGTCCGATGCCTTTTAGTCTGATGCCTTTATGTCCGATGCCGTTTCGTCCGATGCCTTTATGTCTGATGCCTTTTTGTCTGAGGCTGTTTCGTCTGATGCCTAATTGTACGAGACCTGACACCTGACATTGTTTTTCCTGAGACCTGAAGCTTTTCAGTCTGAGGCGCGATGCCGTTTTGTTCAATGACTGAAGCCTTTTAGTCTGAGGCATGATGCCTTGTCTTCCTATGTACGAGGTCTGAGGATGTCCTAAAATGTACACCGTACTTGTTGCAATTATCAGATGACGAATTGCATGTTCATGTGCTGGGCGTGAATTTTCTTTTTCTAGCCCAAACCACTTCAGCAGAAATCACGCCCTTGCAGCTAATTTCATTGGTTAAGGTTATAGTTAAGGGTAGGTTTAGGGATCAGTGTTTGGTGTAGGCATTCATTACTGTGATTAACGTGACCAATACGATCTTAAGAATCGGCTGCAGGGCGGGGTTTCCGCTGAGCTGGTTTGGGAGGAAAGCCGTTTATGGAGGAAAGTCACGCATGTGCTGAACAAGAGCGTGCACTTTTCACACCCGCACTAAAGGAATGGATTTATGGTTGTATTTTCACTTTGCTTAACCACATAGTTTAATATTTTCAACTACGAAAAGTCAGATTTATAACATTCTGTTATCCATATCTGATCATTAACACGTTTAAACTGTGGATCTAAGTTCTACATTTACATTTGCATTAAATATGCCAATCAATGTCTACCAGTTCTGAGAAGTAGTTTGTAATTATTCAAATGAATTATAATTATGAAATTAAACAAATTCTTATTACTATATATATATATATATATATATATATATATATATATATATATATTAAAAAAAAAAAACATTAGGGAATGTTCTGTATAAATTATTTTAGGTTGTTTAAAAATAACCTCTCTGCAATGTTCTGGGAACGTTATTTCATAGTTACAAAAATAAAACCTAAAAAGAACGTTCTCCTAACGTTAGTATTTTTAAAATAACGTTTGAAAATTAATAAATAAAAAAATGTTTTGGGAACATTATTTTATGTTTGCAAACTTATTTTTAGGTTATTTAAAAGTATAACCTCCCTGCAACATTCTGGGAACGTTGTTTTATGGTTG
Organism: Abramis brama; assembly: GCF_963993115.1. Classification (NCBI taxonomy): domain Eukaryota; kingdom Metazoa; phylum Chordata; class Actinopteri; order Cypriniformes; family Leuciscidae; genus Abramis; species Abramis brama. The sequence goes on from NC_139980.1 coordinate 7,640,412, forward strand.
CCATAACATTAGGGAACGTTCTGTATAAGTTATTTTAGGTTATTCAAAAATAACCTCATTATAATAACCTCACGTTATTTTATGTTTACAAAAAAATAAAACCTAAAAAGAACATTCCACTAACGTTAGTAATTGTAAAAAAAAAAAAAAAAGTAAAAAAAAGAAAACGGAAATACTTCTGCGGAACGGAACGTTCTGTGTTTGCTTTTTATTGTAGCCTATGGGATTATTGGGGTCCGATCTTTATAATCCAAGTTGAATTCATTTGTATCATGTCCAGTGGTCCTTGGAGTCACACATGCCCTGCATCCCAGGGGAATTCAGCTGTTTTCATATGTAATCTGGCCATGTTCCCATTAATGGCCACCTATGATGAATATCTGCTCGAAACTCTTTAAGTCGTTTCTGAACGTCAACAAATCTGAGTAAACTCGAAAACTGTGCAGAAAGTGGGTTTACTTATTTAGTTATCTGATATTTTCCTTTAAAATTAATTATTAGAGTTGATTATTGGTATATTCAAAATTCTTTGTATTCAAATTTACTACTCTGATATGTTTGATTTTCCACAATTGCTTAAGTTATTCCGTGTGCTTTAAGGGCCATGGTGAAGAAGACCTGCATAGTTTATCTTGAGTCATGATTGCAAGTAGGCTAGGTACTAGTAGTTTAACGTAGGCACTGCATATAAAATGTTTAATTTCAGAAGACTCAGGGCTGCTTCTTCTTCTTCACGATTTTCTCTCCTTGTATTCTGCAAACGTCTTACTTCCTTTGGGCCGTTCTTTCTCTATACTGTAATCTTCACAAACTTCTTTTATATAAAATACTTATTAGCCTAATATTTCTTATCTTATCTTGAAACTACAAGCTTACAATTTTAAAATGTACTTGATTCATTTGTTTGTCTCTGTAATTTTACATTTTAATAAAAGTTGTTATTACCTATTAAAATTTGATGTCTGACAATCATTGCTCGTCTGCTTGGACCTCACTGCATGGACTGTCAAAATTTGAAAAATTTGGTTTAATGCGTAAGCTCTAACGCGTTTAATTAAAAGTAAAACAAAACACAAACTCACCTCAAACCCAATACAAATAAGATGTACCGTTTAAATTTGTCCAAAAACTACATCTAATTGCTACTAAGTTGATAAGAGTGCGTTACCAAAGGCAAACACTAAAGCTGTCCTGTTTGTATCAACATAAGAAAGAGTATAAAGGTTTTACTTTAAATTAGGTTTATTATTTTCAAACAAAATACGAAAGATTAAATGTAAAGCCATACAATCAGAGATTTCACACATTTCAGAGAGAGAGAAAGAGAGAGAGAGAGAGAGAGAGAGGCCAACAACGCATGTCATCACAGTGAATTCAACAAACCTGATTTTAACAAAGTAACAAAGCCGACTCAACGGTGAAATTTCCCTTCGTCTGATCAAGTGGTCCTGAACATTTCACAATTTTCAAAAGAACTGTTGAACTGTTGAGAACCACTCGGCCAAAGAGGAAGCCACAGGTCACCGAGGAAAATCAGTGTAGAGTGAACGCCATAGATCCGGCATCTTCGAAACCTGCTTGGAAAAAACAAACATTTGAAACCGAGATTCTCCGTTTTTAAGAGATCTTCTTCTCACAGACAAACTGCACATCTCTTTCCGAAAACACGATGCTTTTATAGAGAGCAAAAGGATGGGGTTTCTCACTCAGGGCGGCGTGGAATGATGATCCTGCCGGTTGGACTCGTCAGAGAGGTTCTTACCATGCGTGGGTTAGTTCTCCCTAAACCTGCCTGCTTGACCGGTTATGAGCACGCCTTTCCTTGTGAGAAAACCACACTTTTTGCACAGTTTTCGAGTTTAATCAAACAATTAAATTCACCAATTTACTGATCTGAGTGTCTCCACTGTGCTTATTTAGGCTACTCATAAATAAATTATTTACTTCATTCACTTAATGAGTGAGGAGTTTAAAAAAACATAGCCTACATGCATGTTAGATGAGTTTACACTGTTTTCAACCAGGAGTCACTGGAGAAGAGATATAAACTGTAACTTACTGTAACATGAAGAAAATATTAATATATGCATATTATTTAGTCAGTGCAAATCAAAGCAAAAGAGTAATTTACTATATTAAATTACAATTGGGGATCACTTGTCCTGAAAATACAATTTAATTTAATAAGATCAGGTGACTGGAATGGTCATGGCAGAACCTTCATTTTGTGTTTTGTGACCCATTTTTGTGTTGATTTTGATATCTGTTTTGGATCCAACCACTGCCCATTATAAGATTTCTAGCAAAGGCTTTCAAGTTTAGATTTTTTTTATCTGTTGGTATTTGTTAGAATCCACGATACCATGTATATGAACAAGATGTCCGGGACTTCCAACAGAAAAATAGGCTCACAACATTATTGGGGTGGTGGTGGCGCAATGGATAAGACACATGCCTTTGGTGTGAGAGACCCGGGTTCGAATCCACTGTGAGACACCAATGTGTCCCTGAGCAAGACACTTAACCCATAGTTGCTCCAGAGGCGTGCGACCTCTGACATATATAGCAATTGTAAGTCGCTTTGGATAAAAGCGTCAGCTAAATGAATAAATGTAAATGTAAAATGTTAAAGATCCAGCAGTATATTTAATCGTGCACATGGGGTATACTTTTTTATCCCTGTGTGCGCCGAACCCATCACATTGGGTTTGCTGGCAATTAAGAAGCTCTTTTTTTTTTTTTTTTTCATCTGGCCATAGAGCCCCGTCCCGTTTGAAGTTCCTGTCGTGTCTGACTACTGAATATGCTGGAGTTTGTTTTTGGATGAAAGCAGAGGATTTTTATTGAAACCCTCCTAAACATCTTGTGGTGATGTAAAAAATATTATTTTTTTGTGACCCCAAGACTCAACTATTTTCTGCAATATATATATATCTGACTAATTACATAAAAAAACATATGATGACTTACAATTGTTGCGGTAATGCACCATTACACTGGTTGCCAGCCGCTGTTAAAAAACAAGAAGATTATTGTTGCTTTGACAATGTATTAGTTCACCCTCTTGCTTAACATTACCAGATGATAGTATGATCAATTAGTATATAACTGAGAGAACACATTTAGATCTATTTAGCTTGAGAATATAATATGGTAGTGATAAATGCATTTAAAAACAGCATTGGAACACGTTGCAAATTGCTTGACAAATGCATATCATCATATTGTAAATAAGAGAGAAAAAATTCAATATGAGAGTACAAAAATGTTCTATTGAGAAATATGAATAGACTTAAAATAGAAATTAATGTTTAATTTTAACATTAGCCTTAATGTTTAAGACTCTAAAAGTTTAAAGCTGATGTCACTGTATTCTTCAAGAAAGGATTCACTTTGGATTCAAAAAGACAAATGAATGCCATTCTACAGGATATACGTGTAAAGATGTCATCTTTTAACATGCGAAGTCTAATCAGAAGCTGTTGTTGACACGGCAGACCTGTTCTTTGAGGTCACAGTGAAACTAGCCTAACTGCTAACATTCCTCTGCGTTCAGAAGAACAGATGTGATGGAGGGTCATATAGCATAAGAGGGCATTAATCATACTAAATGTTTCAACAACATAAGTATAAATACAGACTATAAATTCACAATCTGAAATATGAATAAACAATGAGTTCTATGAAGCACACAGTGTTGTCCCACTCTAATAGAAAAAAGGTGGTTAGGGTTCTTGAATATTAAAGAAGCCTTGCATGTCAAAAAGGTTCTATTTAAATAGAAATGTCTTAAATTACTGCATAATACTTTCATATTTAATAGGTTATTTCATTTTCTCTAATGAAAAAGTATGCTTACAAACTGTTGAATTCATAAAATGTAATTAAAATTAAAACTAAATGAATTAACTAAATCCATAAAATGATCCCATGATGGGACCCCTATATGTTCTATATTTGAAGCGCCTGACAGAACCCTTTAAGTTTCTATATAACCCTTTTTTCAAAGAGCACGTTTTGGCTAAACTTGCTTGTGAAGTAGAGCTAGTTCCGGTGATAGCATCAGATTGCATTTCTTTGTTTGTTTTTTGAAGGCTCACAGCAGTGAGCCTTTTGCAGGCCAAGTATTACCTAAAGTGCATGTAATGTGTGATATCTTCAATCTCCTATAAGATTAACCCACATAATAGTTCAATGAAACTTGTCTCCAGTAGCCTTATAGCCCACCTTTGGAGTGTCCTGAGAGACCATGGCTGACCTGCTGTTCAAAACCTGTTCAAAACAAAATCAATGTTTGGCAAATTTGAACAGCAGGTCAGCCATGGTCTCTTAGGACACTCCAATGGTGGGCTATGGAGGAAATTGGATGCTATAAACTATAGTAGGAAACAACCACAACATAGAACATTTGTATAGTTTTCTTTGGCTGCTAAGCAACCATATTATATCAGGAAACTGCAAACTGGTAAAAACTGGTCTCAGATGACACAAATGCTATATCTATGAAGTCATCATTAGGCCAGTATAGAGAAATGGGAGGGAGATAAGTGGAATGCCGTCTGTACTGAACTGAACCATCGCTCCTCCACATTCTTATTCTCTGAGAGGATTGGTGACATTTTTAGCCTCTGTGACAGATCTGTATCAAAACAGCTCTTTCATGTGTAAATTAAAGATCCAGTTTGTTACCGACAACCCGTTCTTTGAAAACGATCAACTTCACATAACCACTGTCGCTATAGTTTGTTCAGAGCTTATAGGCTAAAGAGGAAACATATACATTTCTAAGTAATAGAATATACTGTATGGCCCTTTCTTTATAAAGTTTTATAAATTTGAGTGTTTTGTTGAAATTATTTTATTTGAAAATTGCACATTTCATTTTGCTGAATCATCAGGAAGTTTTAACTGAGGGTTCATGTTAGGAAATGGTTGAAATATTCTGTCAAGTTAGGTTTAGATTAGATTAGAAAACTTTATTGATCCCCATTAGGGGAAACTCATTTTCCACCATTACAAACGACACAAATAGACAATTAAACATTAAAAACAACAACACAGTCAATTCATACATTTTAATGTCACATCCGATGTTATAATGTTGTACAGTATAACCAAAACATGGCCAATATTAAAATGTTCAAATCTATGCAATTTTGTCCATATAAAAGTAAAAAACTAAAAGCTAAACTGATCTGATTTAAATGCTAAAGGTTCATTTATACATCACAACATTTATAATGTACAGTATGAAAAATAGATATTCATTTTGGTATTTGCTAAAGATTACATTTAAATTATTGCTGTTTTTAAAAACGTTTGAAGTGAGGTTAGATGAGGGTAAAGGTCATTAAATAATCTAAATGTAAAAATTGATAAAATGAGCATGGACAATATATCAGAGGTTCTCAACCTTTTTGAATCAAGGTTATGCTAAATGAATAACTCTAAATGTAAAATAAAGCAGTTAGTGTTATTTTCGAGATGCGTCAATAGGGCTGTTTTGTACCTTTAGCTGTATGTGTAGCAATTTTTTTTTTTCAGCCACTTGGTGGAGATAGAGACAATGAAACTGCAAATCCATATGCATGGTGTGATGAATGGTAAGTTGCACTAGCACATGCCTTGAAGCCAGTACAGCTTTACATAATAATCAGAATAAAAATAAATAAATAGTTTCGCTGATTATCATTTAAGGTGTTTGAGCTTCAATAACAGAAGACAGGTAGCCTACCTAAGCACGGATAAAATTCCAGTTGCATTTCAAAACAGTAGACTACCACAATAAATTTTAGGTTTCACATAAATAAGTTATAATGTAAGGGATCAGCAATAATAAGGGAGAAGCAATCGAATATTGTGTCAATCTAGTGTGTTGGCTACATGCAAAAGACTGTATAAAAGTGAGGATAAACTCTGGTCCTATAGGTTAAAGAATAAAGCCGCATTAAGAGCCATTATTCAATTTTATTTCTGATTATGTTCTCATGTACAGTAAAGGCAGTACAGTTTCTATTTGCAGTCGACTTTACAATTCACAACAGAGTGAACTTGTAAAGCACTGACATCTGACCTCATTTACGCTTTACTGAGTCTCCTAATGCATGAGATACAACAATATCTCACAGGCAGTCTTCATTATGTCCTATACTGTAAAAATAAGAGCGAATATGAACATGTGATAATTCCATGTACAGTTTGAAGAGAATTATGTCAGGGTGCTGTCTAAAGAACAACAGTGGAAACAATTTAACTCTGGATTCAGCCTTGTGTCCCATGAACATTTATTTAATTAACATAATTTGAGTTAAAGAATCTAATAACTAAGACTCATATATAATGTTTGATAGAGGTTTTATACAAAAATACATTTTATCTTGAGGGCTTAATTCTGCTCTCAGAAACTAGCTCATGCAGTGTGTAAATGGACTAAGTGAGATATGTACAGTATGTTTAAATCATGGCGTTCCTGTTGTACATATAAGAACTCCTCTGTAAAGGATGACCTAGCAGGAGCTCCTTCTCTTGAACTAGACCGTCTAGCAGCTCCTGTTGTCGGTGGTTATGGTAAACCTTCAGGAAGGCTATCACTGTTAGACCCAGCCAGCATAACCAGGCCGACCACAGGCCAAACTGTGGAAAGAAGAAAATATTTACATATCACATATTATGGATATTTTGAAATACATACTGTAAAATCTCAGCTTGTGAATGTAGATTTTATATTACTTGTGGATGAATGTTTACCTGTGCAATGGCAAACTGGTCATAAAAGGAGGAGTTGTCAACACCGAGCTCTAAATCTGTGTCTTGCAGATCCTCACAACTGCCAAAGAGAAATTAACCAAAATTAAAGCAGAAGTAATATAAAAAGTGACTATATTTTGGAACTATTTACAATCACAGCCATGCCAATATTTATTATATAGGCTATCTTATATATACAGTACACACAGTATACATATACATACATTGTAGACAGTCAGCCAGTCATGATCTGCAATGCAGCACTTCTGCTTGTGTGATATTGCTTGATTCTAACTAGGTCAAAATGGTTAAAACCCGTCTACCTGCTCGGCATCGCCCCATTTTCAGTGACAGCATCACACCATCCACTGAAGCCAACACTGGAGATAGTACCGGCCACAAACACTATAAAAACCACCAAGAGGGACAGGAGAAGATTCAGGAAGGCATGCAAAAGAGAGCTGCAAAGAGATGAGGACAGAAAAGAACATCATTTACTGCTTGAAACGTTGGGGTGATTTCATAATCAATTTGATGTAAGTGCTTACTAGTCGTGGCCTTTGCAGAGGAAGAAAAAGGTCCGCCACGCCTGTACGGCCGAGAGGATGAGAGACACGATGCCCACGAAAGTGATGAAGCGGCAGGACGACTCTGGTCCCCATTCTTCAACTATAAAGCGCTGTTTCCCCATCGTCATGTTCTCGTTTTGCCACATTCCCGCAGTAAACAGCAGGCATTTCCCCTGAAAGTCATCGCCGTTTTCAGAGAGAGGCACAACGGCGATAAAACCGAAAATAAAAGCTAAAAAATAAAGGATGCACTGGCCAAAGAGAAAACTATCCACGGCCATAGTTCCGGCGACTGCATTCCGCTATTGCGCATGACGGTGAATGTCGGCATCGTATTATTGGACGACTAATGTCACCACCGCATGCATTGCACTCTTTACTTTATGATTGCAGTGTTGTCACCGTTGCCTAAGCTATTTTAAATATTAAATGTTAACAAAAATTGTTTAGATATGAAAAATATCGAACGCTGCAAAATGCAAAAATTGTGTTATATTTAATATTCATTTCAGCACTGGACATGGACTTTTTTTTCTTCTTTTTTTTACTTCTGACGTTTTATTTTACACATTTTATAGACAAATGGAAATGGAATCAGATTCATATACAATACATGCTGTCAGATTCATATACAATACATGCTGTCAGATGTGTTTAGCATCATTCTTACGTTCTGCAACTTATCTCTAAGCTGACCAACACAATTTTTTCCCAATCTTTGACATAGCCTTACCATTGCTATAGGCTACATGTCAAAAACTAATTTGTCCAGTATACTGACAAATACCAGTCTGAAAATACATAAACATACCAGTTAGGGTTTACCCCAAATCTAAACATTTTAGGGAGTTTGTCCTTGAACTGATCCATGTTTTGGGTTGGTGGGGGTTATTTCACATATTAATAAATAGTCCTATATATTATTACTTATTATTGAAAGCATGGGGGATGTGGAAGCACTGATTTTATTCACTTGGGATTGGCCCAGATGGCTTGGAGGTGTTCTGTTAAATCCTAGGGATAAATGGATTACGTGGAGGTCAAAGTGAGTCTGGACGGAAGTCACTCTAAACACGCTTTTCACCTCTTCTGTAGTCCCTTACCAGAAATATGCAAAAAAGGGAATATGACAGCACCTACAATCAAGGTCCATGGATTACAAGCCCTTATGCGACTATGTGAGATCTGAGCAGGTAGGTTAAAGAGGGATAGGGATGTGGAAATTCGACTGAAAAAGACATTAGCTATTATTCAAACCATTATTATTTTTTAATGTTCTTTTGCAATAGCTAATGTAATTATCTATCTATCTATCTATCTATCTATCTATCTATCTATCTATCTATCTATCTATCTATCTATCTATCTATCTATCTGTCTGTCTGTCTGTCAATCTATCTGTCTATCGATATTGTGTATCGAGTATGACTGAATATAAGCTATAATTAATTCAGTAATTTTCAATATGCAATTTCTAAACTTACTGAACTACAATAAGCTTGCACATTACATTAAACTCAGAAATAATCCTTTAGTATTTACAAGAATATGGTATCAGAATATTAGTATATATAGTATTTTTACAGATATATACTATGTATATTAAATAGACATTTTCACATGTAAAGTGTCTGTGCATTAATTCCTTACATTTTCATCTTGATTTCAGTACCTGCACTATTATGCAGCCAAGACCGCCATCCAGGAGTGTAAAAATACCTACTCTAAGCTGCTTATGTGGACCTCTTGGCCTTCTCTCCCAGTTCACTCCCCTCCTCCCTGTGGAACATATTCCCTGTTCTCTCCCATTTACCCAGTACGTTATATCAATGTAAATAAAATGTGCTTCTCACATGGACGTAAAAATGTACTGCTGAGACGGTAAAAGTAACACTTTACATTGACAATGGCAGTTTTAAAAGTGACATTTACGAAGACAAGGAGAGACAAACTGGCCCAGGTTTTATGGGTGCTGAATTGGGTGTCTGTGGTCACGGGAGTCACGCTCTTCAGCCTGGGCTTATTCTTAAAGGTGGAGATCGAGAAGAGGTGGGAGCTGATGTCAAAAGAGGTCGACTCGGTGCCAAACATGCTTATCTGTGTTGGCTTGACTGCCTGTGCGATCAACTTCCTGGGGGGCAAGATCTGCTATGACTGTGTGGACACCACCAAGTTCCTGCGATGGAAGTTGCTGATGCTGCCTTACATCATATGTACCTTTTTCTTTACGTTCTGCATCCTCGTGGGCGCCCTGATGTGCTATAGCATGCGCAACGATCTGGAAGAGTCGCTGTTTTTAGGCCTTCGTGACGCCATGCGCTACTATAAGGACACGGACACGCCAGGTCGCTGCTACATTAAACGCACAATGGACATGCTGCAAATGCAGTTTCAGTGCTGCGGCAATGGAGGGTATCGGGACTGGTTTCACATTCAGTGGATTAGTAACCGCTACCTGGATATGACCAATAGCGAAGTGGTGGAGTAAGTCAATTTTAGTCAATGCACTTTCATGTTAAGGGGTTAAAGGCATTGTTCACTCAAGAATGAAAATTCTGTCATCATTTACTCACCTTCATGTAATTCCAAACCTGTATGACTTTCTTTTCTCTGCAGAGCACACATTTAAAGAATGTTTTTGTCTCTACAATAAAAGGTAGTGGGGTCCAATATAACATTGAACCCCATTGAATTTCATTGTGTGGACAATTTCCAAATATGTTCCACAGAAGAAAAAACTCATACAGGTTTGGAACAACATTTAGGTGAGTAAATGATGACATATGTAATTTTCATTTTGGTTTAATTAGCCCTTTAACAGATGATGCAGAAAGTTGAAATAAAGCTGAGGATTACATGCATTTCAATGCACACTAATATTTCAGAGCAGTGCATCAACCTTCATCATCAAAACATTTCTTTACTCTTATCCATCTGTGTATGCCTCCATACATCATTTAATGCACTCTTCTCTTCTTCAGGAGGCTGCGGAGTAACGTGGAAGGGAAGTATCTGATCAACGGGGTGCCGTTCAGCTGCTGTGGTCTGCATTCTCCTCGGCCCTGTATTCAGCATCAAATCACCAACAACTCAGCGCACTATCATTATGACTATCAGAAGGAGGAGCTGAACCTGAACCGAAGAGGTTGCAGACAGGCTCTGCTTGAGCACTACACACAGATAATGCAGTCCATTGGCTTAATCGTTCTCATCATCTGGCTATTTGAGGTGTGTGATATTGATCTGACCAAATTAAAGTCCATATTCTGTAATATATACACTACTGGTCAAAAGTTGGGAACAATTTATTTGGAATAATTGAATAAAATATACCGTACAAACAGTAAAATTGTGAAATATTATTACATATTAAAATAACTTTTTTCTATTTTAATATTTTATAATGTAATTTATTCTTGTGATGGCAAAGCTGAATTTTTAGCATCATTACTCCAGTCTTCAGTGTCACATGATCCTTCAGAAATCATACTATGCTGATTTGGTGCTCCTTATTATTATCAATGTTGAAAACAGTGCAGCTGCTTAATATTTTTGTGGAAAGCGTGATACACTACCATTCAAAAGTTTGGAGTAAGATTAAAAGAAAAAATAAATTAATACGTTTATGCAGCAAGGACGCAAGGCTTCTGTTTGCCTGGACCAGATGGGATAGCCTTCATTGCCCTCATGCATCAATGAGCCTTAGGCACCCAACACCCTGTTGCTGGTTTGTGGTTTGTCCCTCCCACTATTGGAAAATTTTCACCACTGCTGACCGGAAGCAACCCACAAACCTTGCCATTTCAGAGATCATCTGACCCAGTCGCCTTGACATAACAATTTGGCCTTTGTAAAAGTCACTCAGATCTTTATTCCTGCCCATTTCTCCTGCATCCGACACTTTGGTTATGAGAAATGATTGTTTGATTACCATCTAATATACCCAGTATCTTCAATGTGGGTTGGTCACTTGTAGTCTACTCATTTTCTTCTTTTTTTTACCCCCCTCATTTCTCTAGGTGTCTGTGCTGACAGGAGTGCGTTATCTTCAGACAGCCATGGAAAATGTGCTGAAGTTAGGGGACCCTGACTCTAGGTCTGATGGCTGGCTTCTGGAGAACAGCATTGCAGACACTGCACGTTATAACTTCAACATCATCAAGAACCTGGGCAAGTGCTACCAGGTAGATGATGATCCCAACATAGATGTACCAAGCACCAGCCAGCAACCACAAGAGAACGTGCCCATTAAGGAAATCCCTGTCGCCAGGTAGAGCTAGAGACATTGGATATTGAGACTTATCCAGCCATTCAACAATGGCAGCCTTGGAAAGGCAGATCCAGCTCTGCATTGTAGCCTTTGACTCTTTACTTTATTTGCACAAAGAGGGGAAAAAATGAAGAATGAACTGGAACAGAAAAACATCATATTGGATGCTGAAAATGTGATCTCAGTTAAAAGGCACTTAATTGCAATGTAATCCTTGTGCCATACAAAAGGAACTGGGGAACAGGACTGATTTGTATCAACTCAACAGCCAATAATCAATCAATCACTTCATGTAAAATCTCATTTTGCAATTCTAAAAAGGGGGAAATTCCAGTGATTGATGACTTGCAAGATTAATTGGGATTAATATGTTAGTAACACTGTTAAACATGGCTATAAACAATGATGGTAATGGAAGACAAGCTTCCCTGTGCCTCTACCCTGTAATGAATATTATTTTGTTCATCCTAATGATAATCACGTTTCAAGTTAATCTGAAAAGGGTTCAATTATAGGCCTTTGTTCCATTACTAAAGAGTTATTACCATCCATACACTATAAAATGCCTTTTGGGATCCAACAAGGATCTTTTTTTCTCTTTCGCTCACTTACTTTGTTTCATGTAGGTCTATTCAGTTTTACTACAAGTCAATCATTCATATATTACTTTGGAGACTTACATAGGACTGAGCCAATGGGGCTGAATTTGTTTTTCTTTCTTTTTTCCCCAGATAACGTATCGGTGCTAACAATGGCTTCTGAATGCATTACTGCAGCACTGTTTTATATAAATCTCACTGTTTTGCAATGTATTACACTCATGGTGTTTTTTTAATTCTTATAATTGAGACTTTATTTTTTACAACTGCTACTTTATTATATTTGGAGTGTTTATTCAAATAAAAAAATAAATTATGTATATAATTTACCATTACAGCTATCTTGCATATGCAGAAAGACAGACATCTGACTAGTTAAAGCCATAATTTTAAAATAAAGTCTTAATTATAAGAAATAAAGTTGAGACAATGCCTATCTACTGCATTACAAGTATGCTCTTCAAGGCAAGCTAAGATGCTTAACTTTCAGGCACAAGTACTGCTCCAAACCAAATCCCCTGAACTAAAGAGATTGCACTGCACTTATCTTGCAGTCCGCCACCGAGGTACGCATCCGATTAACAGCATTCTCTCCATCTTGGATTAAAAAATCACGACTCAATCAACCGCTATACTAGACCTTTTGCGCCAGAGAAACGAGGGCGCCGCCATCTTAAGAATATTGTCTTTTAACTTCCGTTTTTGCGGTCGCTCTGTATATTTCTATGGCGCTGCTGTCCAGGAGTAATTAGCTTTTTAAGTGGATTTACTTAATGTAAAGTTAACTAAAGTTATCATGAGGACTGTAATGTTTAAAGCAGATGACTTAACAAATGTCAGTCGACCGGGAAGATTTTAAAACGAGCCGTTTATTAATAAACGCAAAATCGCTGTGAAAATACAGACCGGAAGTCAAAAGAAAATGAGCGAAGCGCTGAAAAGGGGCGGGGCTACATAAGGTCTAGCTAGCCTGAAGCCAGGGCTGAGTCTATGGTTCAGCCCCGACAAAACGTTGCACAACGTTTTTTTACACAGAAACGGTGATGCGTTGAACACACTGTTCTGATGACGCAAGAGTTGCAACTATGGCAGCTGAGAAGGCCATTCTTTGTGTTCTTTGTGAAGAATTTTCGGAGCCTGATGAAGTCGTTATAAATATGTGTTTAATACTACAAAATATGCCCGATGTTACAGTTACTGCACTTGCCGCCCAGAACAAAAGAGAACATCCCAATCAAGTGAAGGGATTGCTGAAACTGAAATGGAAGCACACATCTTACCTAATTCAGACTAAAACACATCTATTTAGCCTCACATACTGACTTCATTTGTAGTTCATACTGTTTTAATACCCTGTATTTTCTTTCTCATTTTTAGGAAAAGCACTTAATTACCATTGTTTATTTCTATACCAAATGTCATACACTTGCAATGAAGCTAAAAATATAAACAACTACATCATTATGTTGATATCCTATATTTTTACAATAAAACTTACTACAAACATGTCTTCTAATATCCTCAGTTGTTGCGTATACCGAGCTGCATCAAACACATTTGTAAATTACTTTCCTTGAACCCATTGTGCGAGTTCTTCTTCTTCTTCTTCTTCTCTTGATTAATGGCGAATTGCATTTGCAACCAACTTTAGGTGCATACCGCCACCTACTGTACAGGAGTGTGTAACATCATGCTATTTAATTATTCTCATATTCTGCTCATCAACCCTGTATCTTTAAGAAATTTAAAAAGAGCCGTTCTGGAGCTTATTATCCCTTCTCACTCTCCTTCTGTTCCCAATATCCCCATCAGATTCCACTCCCGCCCTGCTTCCTGAACCCGGTCTTGAAACACCTGTCTTTCCACCTCATATAATATACAGTGTAATATGACATGTTCAGCATTTTCCACAGTTTTCACAGTATTCACTATTCCTTTTCCCCATTAGAAACAAGGTGCCATTCAATCCTGTGTGATCCACTCTCAGTCTTGTCATTATGATTTCCTCCCGCCTAGTCCTTTCTTTATAATTTTTAATACTGACAGATTTTTGTATTTTATGATATACCCTTCCTTTCATGTCTTCTTCCCACCATTTCTGCCATATTTCCATACCTTTCTTTCTAATCACTGCTTTTCCTTCTCCTTTTCCAAGTGGAATTGGAACTGTTATTGCCTTGCCTATGACTGTAATGCATCTTTTGCTAGTTTGTCTGCACTCTCGTTCCCTTTCACTCCCTCATGTGCTGGCACCCAACAAAACTGAACGTCTATTCCACCCCAATGTAATCTTAGCAGACTGTGATGTAGTTCTAAAAGTAGATCTTCTCTGGCAGATTCCATTGACTGTATGCTTTTTAGAACAGATAATGAGTCTGTACATAATACTACCCTATCAGGTCTTACTTCTTCAACCCATTGTAATGCAATGATGACTGCCACAATTTCTGCTGTGTATACAAATAACTGGTCAGATAATCTTTTGGAAATATTTATTTTGAATTCTGGTATATGTATTCCAACTCCCACATATTCCTGTTTGCTCTTGGATCCATCTGTATAAATTTTGAGATAATTATTGTAACTGTTCCTTATATAAATACTTATCTTAATTCCCACTTCCTCCATTCTCCATTCTCATTTCTTTTCCAGGACCAGGATACTAAAATCTGTTTTTACCTCTGGGAAAAACCATGGTGGAATATTACTAACTGGGGTGGACGTTGTGAAATCTAAGGCTTTTATTCCATATTCCCCCACTCTCTTTTCCCCGTTCCATCCAAACCCACGCCCCTGATACTTATACTCCGGACAATCCTGTATGGTCTCCTTAGTAGGGTTCTCTTTCTCACTTCCTTTCAATCGGATCCAATAAGCTAATGCAAGTTTTTCTCTCCTTAAAGGGACTGTGTGTAGGAATTTCTCCCATCTTGTGGTGAAATTGTATTTTGCATTCAAACGAATAATGCTCTCCAGTGCCTCACTTTTTCAAATGCGTGTTGCATCTACGGTAGCCGTTATGTACCAAAAAGCTATGACAGGATGTCTTATAATAGCACTTCGAGTTTTTCTTCGGGTGAACAGGTTTGTTATTTAAAACAAACTGAAACTTGAAACAACGAAAAAAAGAATGTTACAGTATGAATTACTGACTGTGAAAAAAATTAACTATGGTAATTAGTAGTAATGCCTTCTTTACTCGTTATATTTTTTGAAGTACGTGCATTGTTAGATATCATCATCATCAGAGCCTTCTCTAACGTTACTTTACTCAATAGCTGCTATTCATCAGAGCCTGTTTAACTTTTAACTATAAATGTTCTACTGTCTTTATAATAAAGTACACAACCAAGCAATGAAAAAAAAAAGCTTGTAATTAAGACCGTAACATTGACTTACCTGTCGAGAAGAAAGCAGGCAACTTCAGCATCTCTTTTGAAAGCTTTCTCCTGCATTAGCTATCCCGACATTAACCCTTGTTTTTGTAATCTCCGGTCACGTTTCCTTTTACGGTCTATTTTGGACTTTTTCGACGACGAGGACTCATCCTGTGACTCAGCATATGTGTGAATGAACGGTGTATAAATAACCGTGCAGTGCAGCCTTTCAAACTTGCCGCGGCAGTGACAAGCGCCTCTCACTGCTCTGCTCCTCCACTTCTGCTGGCTTCAGTCACATAGCTGGTTCTGAACGAAAACGCGTTGTGGAAACGCGTTGGCTTAGTACTTTTTGTCCCTCTCTGCTATTATAGTTTTTCAAGATGGCGGAACTACATGGAAGCCTCCGTGGACCTACCCGTCCCATGTATATAAAGATAATAAATTCTTCGTTTACGAGGATTAGTCTGATCATTGGCATAGGTATTTGTACACCATTGAGGGCATATTTATGAATAAAAATATTGATTTTAGATAATAAAATACCTAAAAAGCTACACATAGTCCCTTTAACTTCAGTGGTGTCTCTCCTGTTTCTATAAGTATTGCGTTAGTGGGTGTTGACTTAATAGCTCCAATGCACACGTAATGCTCTGTACTGTAATCTGTCAATTATTTTCAATTATGTTTTTGTCATTGTGCGAGTTCACTTACCGCGTGCTTTATATAGGCTACATGTTGCTGCTGATTGGACTGCAGTTCTGACACACCCACCAAACAAGAGAAAACGTATCTCAGATCTCAAACCCTGTTGCACACCGGTGCACGCCGTTTCCAGGAAACATGACGTTCAACCCGGAAACCGTAGCAAAACGTTGCGCACCGTTTTGAACTTGAACGTGCCCCAGGTATGACGTTAGAATCCGGAAAACTATAGGCTTGTTCGACTTCATGCAGCTCTGCGCAGACCGATCGGCGGCTGACTTGAAGCAGTGCATGCCGGTTAGAAATTTTGTCCGACTTGATGCAGCGCCGACGCCACGTGACTGTGACGTATGCCATCAAAGTACCGCGAGAGCGATTCGAGAGTAGCCGGAGAACTCAGCCAGCGCAGCTTCTCAAGAGCGGCTGCATTGGGCTGCACGAGGGCGGATGACGACACAGCTGTTCCACGATTGGCCGGATTCACTGCATGACAACGATCACGTGTGTTTCGTGTTTATTCGAACACCTTTAGTTCTTCTAAAGCTCTCAAATCAGTTTATTATAACAGTAAACACTCTTTTCATGTCGTTGTCATGTTATATTGTGTCATGTTTATCAAATAAAACAGATTAAAAAACGTAGACTCCACTTCATTTATAACAGCTTATGTTGAACTTTATTCTTGTTCAAACAGACGCTGTATGAAGCAGTAGCCTACATAAAGTATTGAATAAAAATGTATCTGAAAAATCTGTGTATTATTTGTCAAATATTGCATTTATTTCACTTCAGCTGTGGTAAAGTATGCAAACACCACGTGAGCAGTCACTACGGGAACCAGAAAGTGTCCGACTTCACGTCTCCGTTTGCAGCTCCTCCCCGCCTGCACGCGGCTACTCTCGCCGATCGGTTGCATCCAGCCGCAGCCGATGTCGAACACACCTTAATTCGCTGAGGGTTCCTTCGAGATTTTCGGTTTGTGGTTAATAAAGGTTAATAATATACACATTATTGTGTATAATAAAGCATGTGGTAAACATTATTTGACGATACTTTAACCCATAGCGAAATTTTGAAGCAGTTATGTTCATTTTTGAAAACGTACGTTTTTAATAAGCAACTAGAAACGTCAAAGTATCGTCAAGTTTTGTTTACCACGGGCTTTA
Organism: Abramis brama; assembly: GCF_963993115.1. Classification (NCBI taxonomy): domain Eukaryota; kingdom Metazoa; phylum Chordata; class Actinopteri; order Cypriniformes; family Leuciscidae; genus Abramis; species Abramis brama. The sequence goes on from NC_139980.1 coordinate 7,657,845, forward strand.
TTTGACTCATTAGGGGGGAAAAAACATTATAAACCCCATAGGAAAATCTCGGACTTTGGCGAGTCTTCCAGTTTCTGACGTCATACCTGCTGCGCCACTCTATTGTCACGTGTTACTGTTCCTTTTCTCAGCACTGGTAAGGTAAACAGGATGACCAATATTTTTTTTTGCAAAGTGTGCAGGGGTATATTTCCATATGTTGCTCAAATATAAATCTTTGAAATTAATATATTTACTTTTTCGTATAATGCCTCAAGACACACACACACACACACACAAAAAAAACCCCCACAATGCAGATAACACAAAAGACAATGCAGCCAAACAACTTTAATTTTCCTTGACATCTTTTGGTTTTTTTTGTGAACAGAATCACGATTTTATATAGAAGGGTATTCAAATTGGATCGTCGCAATCATTTTATACTGGAATACATTCGTTAAAGGGATAGTTCACCCAAAAATGAAAATGCTGTCATCATTTACTCTTTCTCAAGTTGTTCCAAACCTGTATGACTTTCTTTCTTCTGCTGAACACAAAAGAAGATATTTTGAAGAAAATCGGTAACCAAACGACTGATGGACCCCATTGACTTCCATAGTAGGAAGAAAAAAATACTATGGAAGTCAAAGGGGACCAGCAACTGTTTAATTATCAACCTTCTTTAAAATATCTTCTTTTCTGTTCAGCAGAATAAAGAAAGTCATAAAGGTTTGGAACAACTTGAGGAAGAGTAAATGATGACAGCATTTTCATTTTTGGGTGAACTATCCCTTTAATATAGGTAGGTATATAAATATTATTATTATTATTATTATTATTAATATTATTATTATGTTACCACTCAGTTGTCAAATAGCTAGAAAAAAAATGACACAAAGCAAAAATAAATTTGACTGGTTGGGAAATTTGTTTATGTTGCTCATGTGCGATGAATGTGAGACATGCGTAAACTACGTACATCATCAAGAATGCGCAAAGGGCGGATGTTGCGTAATCTCCGTACGTTCCGTTTGTTATTGATGGCGACATCATGTGAACGGTTAGTTTTAGACATTTTACCTACTGTGTTTGCAGTGAATGATTTTAAAACAGACCTGTCTGTAGTCATTTAACAAGGATATTAGGCACTGACGTCGAATCAAACATTTGTAAGTATTATGGCCTCCGCCATATTTTTATTGCATGATTTTATTTTATGATGGCATCTCTGTAGAATCTAATGCACGCGAATTCGAACACTGTATTGAATTATGTAACATTTCTATTATGTTTAGTAACAGTGTTGCTATGTTAGCGCAGTATGTATGCGAAAAAGAACCCTTGAAGGAACTGCGCTGTCAACACACTACCTTGTAATCATCACGACTGTTCACGAACTTTAATTCAAATTTCCACATCTTGTATCCAAATTTAAACGATGCTGTTTTGTTTAGCTGTTTTATTTGTCTTATTTTTTTATTTATTTTTTGGCTGTGATGAGAATGACAGTAAATTGACAGATTGGTAATTATGACAGATTACTTTACTACAATCTTTAGATAAAGGTCTGCATGTTTATCAGCCTTTAAAAGTAAGCTAGATCTGCCATTTGGTTCCGCAAACCACAAAAACATCTTAGTACTTCAGATTTGTTTACAACGAAACGGCCATGTCATTGCAATGGGACATAAATGAACCAATCAATAGCAAATTGTTGTTTACTAGTTGTGACCTATCAAATGTTCAAAGTTCATGCCTATTGATCAGTTACGTTACCTTAACAAAACAATGACAGTCAGCTTGGTGTTTTCCAGTGCGGGCTCTCATATATCACTTTTTATTTTATTAATCATACAGAATTGTCTCTTAGCCCCATATAACATACTGTATCACATTTCTAAGCCCTTTAAATGATCAACATGATCAGAACATAACGGGAATTAACGGTTATACAGAATTGTATTGCATTATTTTGCCCCCTAAAATTAAAACTGCAGAGCTTTGATCATAAAACTAAGCATTTAAATATCTTACTAAGACATAGCCTATTATTGGTAGATATCGTGACAATTGATTTATGCATTTTATGTTAGTAGTACTCTATATTGTTGTAAATATCTCATTGATTTACATTACAAGCTATCAGAATTGTATCTAACTTTTTGGCCATAAAAATAACATCTGCACCAAATTGCATATTTTTTGCTGTCTGGGCCTCTGAATAATTTTTTTTTTATTTCCTCCTCGGGTGTTTCCATATTCCCTATTCTCACTCTATCATGCTGTATGAGCCATATGATTCAAAATACACAAATAAGCAAAGGTTCAATAAACTGTTTCATAAAATATATATAAATATATCGTTCTGACTATTATTTCATATGTCAGGCTTTACAGTGTTAATTGTATGAGACCTATATAGCTATTTTTTGTTCATTATGATAAATAAAAATGCCTGTTTTTCACCAGAGCAACATGAAGATGGACATCTTCTCCCTCTTGGTCAGAGCAGCTCTGCTTGCTGTGTCAGTTCTTGGGCAAACCACAGATGTTGAAGAGCTTGCCCGAATGAATGCCGACTTTGCTACCCGGCTTTACAGCAAGATTGCTAGCTCAAGTGATGATAATGTAGCCGTTTCAACCCTCGGGGCTACCTTAGCTTTAGCCACATTAGCAGCTGGGGCTGGTGGGGCTTCTCGTACTGAGCTGCTACAGGGTATTGGTGTGGCCTCCATGGAGAAAGAAGGAGAGCCGGAAAGAGTTCAGACCCTACTCAAGCAGCTGAGGGAGACGACTGCTCAAATCCAGGCCACTGGCCTCTTCGTGAAGCAGGACGTCAAGGCAGATGACAGCTTCAGCAAACAGGTTAAGCAGTTTTATGATGCAGATGTTCAAAATGTGAATTATGCCAATGGACAGCTGGCCAAAGGGAGTATCGATAGTTATGTAAGAACCAAAACAGGGGACAAAGTCAAAGACGTGGTGGAGAATGTAGATCCACAAAGCATGGCGATGTTAATCAGTGCAACTTTTTTCACAGGTAAGTGAAAAACAAATGATTAATGTCATAATTTATATTTTATCTTAATATTCCAAGTAGTTATATATTATCTTCTGCTAAGAAAAATAGTCCATTACAATTAGGGATGCACAATATATCGGCCACCATATCGGTATCGACTGATTTATGTTCATTTTTAATGTGATTGTTATCTGCCCAAAGAAAATTTGGCAGATATTATAAAACCGATAAATAATGAATTTTTCCTTCAGCTGGAGACACTTCAGATGCGCACTGTTCGCCATGATGGTTTTGAATTGCTTGAAATATGATTTAAATCACTTAAAAAAAGAAAAGGAAAATAGTTAAGTGCAACATATAAGGTCTTATGGGCTGCATGAAATGATGATGAGGACACTAAATTGTGTGCTTGGGACATGGCTTTTATTGGTGAGACTTTTGTTTTTATAATCAGGCTCAAAAATTTGGATTTAGAATTATTGGCCAATATATCTGTTATCAGCTTTCAAATTGAAAGAATTATTGGTTATCGGCCAAAATTTTCATATCGTTGCATCGCTAATTACAATGTACAAAACAATCAGCTTGCATTTGACTGCTGAATGTCTATTCAACTTTTTCAGAGAGCAGTGCAATAAGCTTTGAAAATGATCCTCTCAATCTTTAACAGGTTATTGGCTGAAACCCTTCAACGTTACCTTCACCCAAGAGGATCGTTTCTTTGTGAACAAGTATAACATTGTGCAAGTGCCCATGATGCTCCATTCAGGAATATACTACCTGGCCTATGACCCCATATTAAAGGTTGGCATTCTGAAACTGCCCTGTGAGGATGGCATTGCCATGCTTGTCCTTCTTCCAGATGAAGATGTGGACTACACCTATGTTGACGAATCCATGACTGGTGAAGTGTTCCGCGGATGGGTTGCAAAGCTGAAAAAGACGTGAGTCATGTAATCAGTCTCTCACATTTTCGCAAATTAATGTTTTTTTTTTTTTTTTTAAATGACTCAAATTTCCATCAAACTCATGCTGAGCAGCCAAAGCGCGCAATCATATGACATGCTTGACAGATTCTAGTTACTCTGTAGAAACATGCAATTTCAAGACATTTCTTTTGATCTCTAAAAGATCAATTTTATCTCTCTCCTCAGGAAGCTGGAGATTCAGTTGCCCAGATTTTCACTGAAGCAGTCCAACTCACTAAGTATGAGTCTGCCCAGTCTGGGCATTAAAGAGATCTTTGGGAGTACTGCAGATCTCTCTGGAATCAGCAGCGATGAAAGCCTGAAACTGTCAGAGGTGTGAGATTTTTCTAACAATACAAGGAGACTGTTAAAAACCATGTCAATTCATTTATTAATGGAACCATGATTTTAACTAGTATTGACATAACCAGGAGGGTGTATGTGTGTGCATATATACTGTACACTACTGTTCAAAAGTTTGGGGTTAGTAAGATTTTTTAAAATGTTTTTGAAATAAGTCTTAAATGCTCACCAATGCTGCATTCATTTGATCAAAAATACAGTAAAACAGTAATATTGTGAAATATTATTACAATTTAAATTAACTGTTTTCTATTGGAATTTATGTATTTTATTCCTGTGAAGGCAAAGCTCAATTTTCATATGCTATTACTGCAGTCTCAGTGTCACATGATCCTGCTGAAAGTATAAATTCCTTTTTCTAAAAAAAAATCTTACTGACCCCAAACCTTTACAATGTTATAATATTATAAAACAAAATTCTTGAAATTTTTGTATTTGTATAATTTAATATAATTATTTAAATGAATCTGGTTTATTTCTGAAATCTAATGTGCATATCAATTCTATGGAATGGTAGTAAAAGAAGTGATATACCAGCATGCATTGACCAATGCCGCTTGATTCCAGGTGGTACAGAAGGTCACCATGGAAGTGGATGAGACTGGAGGCTCAGTGTCCGATGCCTCCACCAATCTCTTTACGAGCCCACTTCCTCCCAGGCTCACTTTCAACCGACCCTTCATTTTCATCGTTTACCATGAGGCCACAAAATCCATCCTCTACATAGGACGTGTTGTCGACCCAACTAAGAACTAAATATGTATAAAGAAACTACCGGTGAATGTGATTTTACCAAGTACATGTTCCTGGAACAACATTCCAATCAACCAAGTTTAGGCTTACAGCCAGGGTCATGTGCTTGTACATCAGTATTATTCACCTATCATTTTCCTCTGATTTTAGGGATAAGTTATGGCTAGGGTTAGTTTTAGGGGTCGGGATAGGTTTAGAATTTTCGGACAGGAATGTTGTTCCAGGATCAACAAAATATGTTGATCCAGGAACATGTCTTACTTGGCAAAATCACAGTGACCAGAAACTACCAATGGTGTAATTACAGTAAGAAACTAGCCTGTATCAAATCCTAACCACTTCTTTTGCTTGAATAACCAACTTTGAATTTAAAATGTATTTGTGTAATATAACAGAGTAGTGTTTTTGATGTGATCAATATAATATAGACACAACACAATGCATACTAAGAAAATAACTGTAAATGTATAGTGTTTTCTTAAATGGTTGATTTAGGAGATTTATTGATAGTGTGATGGAGTTACCCACACAGTATAATGCTACATGTGACAAGTAAGTTTTTTGTTTGTGCTTTGTCAGTATCAGCATTGTATTTGTATTAGCACTTCAACAGGCTGTTCAAACACAACTCATTAAAGCACGTCATATTCAACATGAATTTTATTCATTGGGTACTAAGATGTTGGCGTTAATCAATCAGGTGCTGGGCAGCACCAGGCACAATCTCATTGGTGGGATGGGATGGAGAGTTCCAAAACTCTTCAATCATAAAAATACATAGTGCTTCTTTTTCTCTTAGCCACTTCAAAAATATAAAACAGAGAATTTGCAAAGCATGCTATCATACAAGAAACAAAATAATGAGGCAGTAAATTAAATACATTCAATTACTCCTCAACTCTCGGTTTATCATGTCATGATGTATGGTGTGAGTTTTTGTGAGAAATAAGGCATAGATGGATCAATGCAGACCTTAAATGATGCCCCAGCACATCTTAAGCCGTTTCTGGTATAGAAGAGAATGGACACATCAAAATGGAGGGACACTGCTGCTGCTGCAGAATGAAAAGTCTTATAGAAAGGGGCTTTTAAGTCAGAAGGCAAAGTGGTAATCACTCTCTCCCAGACTGCATTCCAAATGAATTCGACTTCCGCTGTCTGTCAGACAAAAACAGAAAAACAACATCAAAGAGTTAAGCTCGCATTGGCTGAATCATTCCAGTTTACAATCATAAAATACCCAACGATTTCACCAACGATATGATTAATAATGATCTTCAAAAAATACAGGATGAACATAAAAGACGTACACAGAGAGCTTCCTAGACTGTGTGTCTTTATTCCCATTACTCCGGTGATCCACAGAGCTGCTCGTGTTGCTGCGGATCAGGACGGGCATGGAGGAGGATGATGGGGTGGAGGAGATTGAAGAAGCAACATTGAAGTGGTGCGGTCGAAGGTTATCATCTGGAAAACAAATGAGGGCAAGTAAACAACAGCAATTTGAAGGCAAGGAGCATACGTCATTAAAAATTATGAAATACTATTAGTTACCATTTAATGGTAGCATAGGACTCTTTCCCGATCCAGGGCAACTTCCTGAATCCTTCACTTTTCTAAAGAGAAAATTGTGAATATAAATACATTTTGTACAGCAATGAAACTACTGGTGATGGGTGATGGGTCATGGTAAATTCATGATAAAATTTCAAAACCCAGACAGAACTCAGCTGGTGTAACCCACTGCAATAGCAACACAAGATGATTATGCCACGTACAAGGTTTTGTCTGGGTTTGTCATCTTGGTTGTCGTAGGATGGCCACTGAGGGAACGACTGCGAGCTAGTTTGGCCCTCCGCATCTCCTTACCTGAAAGAGCATTATCAATGTTATCAGTGTTGGGAAAAAAAGCACTTTCCAAATCTGAAACTTTCAGAAAATTGTAACTTTTTTTATGTCATTTGTAATGTTAAATAAAATTATTGCAGTAGTTTCCTGCATGTTTATGTTAAGTCTCTTATGCTCACCAAGGATGCTTTTATTTGATCAGAAATACAGTAAAACCAGTAATACTGTGAAATACTATTACAATTTAAAAATAACTGTCTTGTATTTTAATATTTTAAAATGTAATTTATTCCTGTGATGGTAAAGCTACATTTTCAGTAGCCATTACTCTAGTCTTCAGGGCCACATGATCATTCAGAAATTATTTCATCAATGTTTAAAAACAGTTGTACTGTTATACTTTTTTCAGGATTCTTTGATCAATAGAAACTTCAAAAGAACAGCATTTATATGTAATTTTGTGATTTCTTTGTAATATAAACATCTTTACTGTAACTTTTCAATGCATCATTGCTGAACAGATGTATTAATTTCTTTTAAAAAAAAGAAAAAATCTTACTGATCCCAAACTTTTAAAAACAGTGTATATGTTTAAAAAAATAATTTTAATAATAATAATGTTATTTTATTTTAATAACACCATTAACATTATTGTGCATCAGAGGAGGATGCTAACCAGTAGAAGTGGATGATGTTGCTCCTGATGTAGATGCTGACATTCCTTTACTACCAGACAGGCCTGACTTGCTGTCTCGTTCTGCATTACAAACCAAAAAGTGAGCATTCATACAGTAGATCTACAGTAGTATGCTAGAAAAACATCCAATGTTTAAAAGAGTCACTCACGTTTCTTCTCAGACTGTTTATCTCCAGTTAGCTTTGCCTCACTCTGCTGTCTTTCTAGTAGTTCCTATTGGTTGTTATTGAATGTTACAAAACCACAAGTTGCACACAGTAGCAACATTTAAAAATTCATTTTTGTCTTTATTCTGACCTCAGGAAATAAATACACTTGACTTTGCATATTTACATGGGCTTTTCAGGCCGGATCAGTCAAGAGTTAAAACTGACAAAACCATACTGAAGAAACCATAACTAGCATCCAAGCAAGCAATAGCAGTCATTTCACCGTCTAGGTTAACTAAAGACTCGATATAGTCCGGCTATGAGTAACCTACTTCTAGCCAAAATAACCTTGAATTTGGTTATGTACAAGGTGTTTCATTTATTTGTTATCTAATTGATGACTAGTCTATTCTTGGGCTATGGTTTAGACATCTATAAAATTTTCACGAACAGCCCAAATTTTGCCTTGTTTTAGCCTAGACGTCTGGGTTGTGTTTGGACGGCTATTAGACGTCTTTTAAACGCAAAAATGCTTGCTGGGATAGCTTGTCTTCATAAAAGGATTTAAAAAAGGGTAAATCTCTCACCATTTCAAATAAAAGATTCTCCTCCTTCTCCTTTTTTTGGTCCAAGAGCTCTCTTTCATGCCTTTTATGATACTATAAATATGAAGAGTTATTTCAACACTAGTGTTCCAAAAAAGAATAGGTGTTGAGGTGTATAAAAATTGTCAGAACAACTAAATGGAAAGGGTTAAAGTCACAGATCTTTTCATACCGGCTCTGTAATGTCCATTTTGTCCAGCTCCAGAACTGTCTAAGAAAACATAATAATACAGTTTTAATTAAACAAATTTAATTACTTCTAATTAATGAAATGATACTTAATATGTGCAGTATATAATAAGGCGCAGTCACATTTACTGTTATTCAGCACATTTTCGTCAGAATCCACACAATCTAAAATTTCGAAAGATTTTGCTGATTCAAGTTGATCAAATGAATTTGCCGCATTGACCAACAGAAAGCTGCTTGGTTTGAAAGTGACTTCCCAGTGAGCTGTGCTAAATATGATGCTACACTATTGACAATAAACCTTTATTGGCCATTCAATTTTGCAGAAACTTTGCTAATGTGACCGCCGCACCTTAGTAATGAGAGCCTCACCTTACGCAAAGTTCCCACTACATCTTTATCCTTCTCACGGCACAACAATTTCCGCACACAGAACTCCAGCTGCTGAAGTAGATGTTTGTCTGTTGGTCTGATGGTGGATCTCAGTTTGGGTAACATATAACAGAGTTTGTACCTGCCAGAATGTTTATTTTTTTGATACATAAAACAAACAATAAGCAGTAGTACTTTAAAGCATTAAAATAAGCAATTCAAATTCATGGCACAGTAAAAAAGGACGCAATAACAGATGTAAAAAAAATGTGAGCTGTTCACCTGACGTTGGCAACGGGGTCACTGACCAACTCAAGCGCTGGAATAAGGAAATGTTTGCAAAAATACGACTTGGAGAAGAGATCTATTGTAATCTCACACAGGTCCAGATAGCGAAGCCTGTTCCAGTAGCTTCTACCTTGAGCAAGCTCTTAAGTTCAGAAGAAAAAACAGTCCTGACCAACTACAATTGCTGAATCTCATTCACAAAAATAAGCAGATCTTGCTTTTTTCTTTTTACCTTGCTTTATTTTGCTGATTATCTCTTGCCGCTGTTCCTGTTTGCGGTTATAGCGCAAGAACACACATAATGTCCTGACAGCTTCTCGCTGGACTGGCAGAACATTCTAGAACAGCGTAAACAGAAGGACAGATGAAACACAATTACAATTGACAGGATGTACAGGGAGGAGTGTGCGTGTAAGAAGTTTACAGTCGTAGTGATGATGTTGAACATTCTCTGAAAGAAGCGGAAGTAGATCTGATCTCCGGAGATGACACGGGGCAGACAGGAGTAGCACTGCAGGAGTTTCTCATGACCCCGCCAGTGCAGCGAGGATGCCGCTTTCTGTTCCGCCGCCACCAAAGCAGGCACCAAGTCCGGTATGTTCACCTGCTGTAAGGGCGAGTGTGAAACATACACTTCAGTTCAAAAGTTTGGGGTCAAATCTTGAGATCTTTTTTAATCACAGTTATAACGTATCACAGTTTCCACAAAAACATTACACGGCACAACTATTTTAACATTGATAACAGTAAGAAATGTTCTTTGAGCACCAAATCAGCATATTAGAATGATTTCTGAAGGATCATGTGACACTGAAGACTGGTGTAATAATGCTTAAAATTTCAGCTTTGCAATCACAGAAATGTGTTACACTGTAAAATATATTAAAGTAGAAAACAACTATTTTCCATTGTAATAATACTTCACAATATTCCTGTTACTGTATTTTTATATGCATTCAAATGCATGTTTCATGGGTAACGATTCATTTTAAGGCACGGCATAGCAGCCCACGCTCCCTGTAATTATTGACGAGACGTTGGAAAAAAATTAGTGAGGGAAAGCAAGAGAAAGAGAGGTAGAATGAATAGGATGAGAAAGGATTCACAAATAATTTTAGTTTGAGCAAGCAGCTGATCATGCTGTCTTTGAAGTGGAGTGGCATAGTGAGTGGCACTGAATTGTGTGTGTGGTAATGGTGATTTGCCATTTTGCTGTTTGCACAAAAGAAAAAATAACTTAACATAATTAAAATAAATAATAATAATAATTTTTAAATAAAAAAGAATATTTCTATTTATTATTATTATTTTAGATTTATTTTTGGCATTTTTGTCCTGACAGGAAGTGAAGAGGGAGATGGGATCGGGAAAGGACCACGAGCCAGGACTGGAACTCGGGTCGTCCGGAGCGCAACTGTGCTACATGTCAGCAACTTATTCTTTTTTAATAAAATAGTAAATAAGTAAAAAAAATAGTTTATTTTTTACATTTTTTAATTGTTTTATTACTGCTAGGACCATAAACATTTCAGGCCAAGCTAAAATGCTAACAGATCACACAAAAGATAATGCTGCCTAAAAGCATCAAAAAGTAAAGCACACTTAGCTGTTACCTTGCTCTCAGGACCTGCTCCCTCCCCTCTAGATGTGGCCAGCTCTAAAGTCTCCTGAAGATTGTTCAACAGAGCATCCAGCACCTGCAGATTCAAAAGCATTGAGCTAATGCTGCAAAAACAGACAAAATCAACAAAGCCACCATCAGATGTTTCAGAAACACATTTCTAGCAACTCCAGGAAGCAATTCTAAAATTAGAGATAAGCTGGTGTGAGATCACTGACTATAATAGATAGTCTATAATGTTCATCATTAATCATGAAAATCACTACTGTACGTCTGATGGCTCAGGGAGCTTTGCACTATAGCGGATGCTAATGCAGTGTGTGACTAACACCGCTCAGAGGATCATGACAGAATAAACAATACCACACTCCTAGCCTCAGCTAGGGAGGTGCAATGCATTCATTCATCCTACACAGTTGCATGCAACCTCCGCAAAGGCTTACACACTTGAGCATGCGCCCCCAAACACACACACACACGTAGGCATTGCATGTCTGGCGCATATCATGAATTTTTGGTAGTCTGGTGTTAAAAGAGATGTGTGCAACTTTCAATGCTGAAATCGTTTTCAAATATCAAATAATTAAAATGAGCAAAATCAAAACATTGCTCTATTTGTTTGAGCAGTCAATGGTGTGACCGATTGCATAAGGAGGAAGTGTTTGGGAAACCTGTAATTATTTTTGCAATTCCATTTAGTAATGCTAGTGGTGCAGAAATGACACACTTCACCTTTAAGGTCTAAAAGTAGTTCATTTTTGTTAATACATTGTAAAGGATGAAACCAAACAATCTGCTTCACACTCCAAAAGGGTATATCTTTTCTAACTAATGGGCATCCAAATAAAAAGGTTACATAAGCACAGTTAGCCTAGCGAGAAGGAGGTTTTTAAAGGTCAGATGGCTATTTGTTCATGTGAACTCAGCAGTCAGTAGAGAAACACTCTGAATGAGGAAAAAGGTCCTGAGAAAGATTGAATCTTTCCGTGAAGAAAGTTGTACGTCTTGCACAACACGATGTGCCGAAGAAATTACTGTGCTGACTGAAGCGGTTACAGACACCTGAAAGCTTTTTTTAATAAACAAACACACACATACACACTAACCTTTTTTCAGGACTCACCTCTAATGAATCATCCTGCAGCAAAGTGATTAGCTCTTTGTGTACATAATGCACATTTGGGCCCAGCAATTTGATCACCTAATGCAGAGGAATTAGAGAAGATGGTACTGTGCATTCTGAACAGAGGCATTGCTACTTGTCAAAATGTGAGGCTCATTGTGTACCATGACAAAAATGTGTACCTCATGGAAACCACCAGCTGCCGTCCTTCGTACTGAAATCTCAGGATCGTGACAGAGACTTGAGAAGGTACGATATAATTCAGACAGGAAGTGGTTTGGATCTGCAAATAACACTATGGCCTGCAAATAAATAGAGAAGAAAATGAAATCTACAGAGAAGAGTCCAGTCACACAACAATATGTTCATGAATTGCTCAAGAAAGTAACCTTAAAAACATATACTAATGTTCAAAAGTTTGGGGTCATTATGATTTTTTTAAAAAAAACTAAAAATGTTTTTCAGCAAAGATTCAATAAGTTGATGACTTTTACATTGTTACAGAAAATATTTTAAACATTTAAAATATATGCTGTCATTTTAAACCCTGAAAAAAATGTATCACGAAAAAAAGAATTTTGTTTACACAAAAATATTAAGCAGAACAACTGTTTTCAAAATTTATAATAATAAGACATCAACATCAACATATTAGAATGATTAGAATGTGACACTGAAGACTGGAGTAATGATACAGAAAATTAATCTTCGCCATCATAGTTACATTTTAAATACAAGTACACCAAATTACATTTTAAAATATATTCAAATAAAAACTTTTTCTTAAATTGTAATAATATTTCACAGTACTACTGCATTTGTGATCAAATAAATGCAGCCTTGGTGGGAAAAACATTTTTTTTTAAATCTTACCAACCCCAAACTTAGGAACAATAGCATAGTACATTTTACAAAAATAAAAATGACTGGCAATTCTTTTTCAATATATTGAAAGTGAATCAAAACCGGGGCTGTCAAGCCCCAAAACGACAAAATAGAAACACCATAAAAGTATTATAAAAAGTCATAAAAAGGGAGCAGAATAAAATTTTATTTGTCATTCAATGAAAATCTTGATATTAACGCTTTCAGTAGCGATGCATGATGAACGGTGACAAAATCGTTCTTTTGAGTTGAATTCAATGAATCAATGAGTAAATGATCCAGTTGCAGCCCACTGGAAGGAAACACCATTAGTGAATAACTAAGTCCAAGTCATAAAGACTACTTTTATGACACTTTTATCAGGCTTTTGTGTAAATTAATACAGAATTTTCATTTTTGGGTGAACTGGTCCTTTAATGATAACCACTCTGAATTATTTAAAATGAGTTTCTTAGACATAACTTTCAGTCACCTTCATCTCAGACTGCAAACTTATTCTGAGTGACTGCTGCTATATATAACCACACTAACAACAAAGGAGCACTTCAGACGTTGATGATGGAGCAGCCAGAGGTCTGATTTCCTAAAATGAGCTATTGAGCTATTCCAGTAGTCTTTGCCTCCACTGACAGATGTTAAAAATAGATGATTGTGCAAGATATTCGTTGGTCAAAATGCTTTCAAATTATTCAAATATTCTAAAAACGTTTTAAAAGCCAAGCGACCTTAGAACTTTTAAAAAGCATTCATTAAGACTTACAATAAACTGCAGGGAATCTCCTGGACTGAATATTTTAATATTTATTTAAATACACACCGCATACCTTCTTGGTCTTTCTGAGAAAGTGCTCAATACCAAAACCACCCGTATTCTGAATTAACCGGTTTACATGTTGGATGAAGCCAAGCTACAATTGGATTATCTACAGTAGGTCTATTAATCCGACATCGCAAAAATTAGATTGTTATGATTTGAGTTGCTTTAGTCTGACTGAAATCTAACTTTTAAAGTGCATACTTTTACTTTTTGTTTTAAAAGCACCACAGAACAACAGTGTTTACACTCTTGAAATGGCTCTGCAAAAGTACTTTAAACACATTTCACCTTTAAAGACTTCAGGCCGAAACAGTTATGGATGTAAGGCAGGGAAACTCACAGGAAAGTTGTAGGCACAATTCCTGCGCACTAGGGCGTATTTGTTCTCTAGCTCCAGTGGGTAGGGTTGGCTCTCACAATGCCCATTTTCATGCTGCAGACCCAGGCAACACAGCTTCTTATAAAACTCCAGAAACCAGAGGTGTTGCTCGTCAGTAAAAGACTCTGTTAAAAAATAAGGTACAAAAATCCATGACTGTAATCCTAAAATATATCAGAAAGACTTAAAAAGAAAACTGACACTGACCTGAAAGCCCGTGACAAAGCTTTCCATACTGGAAGGACAAGGAGGCCAGCACTGCTTCATCTCCTTTGAAGCATTTTTCACAGAATGCCTTCACCAAGGGAAATATGACACAAGTCCTGTCATCTGTGAAAGAGGGTGATAGAAAAAAAGGGAGGGTGAGATGCTGACAGAGAAAGAGTGTGAGACATGTTTCAACACAAAAGAGCCACTTGCCCGTATCTGATTCTGATGTCCCAGCATGCAAAACAAAGTGCTTAAGATACGGAAATAAAAAGGAGCTGCGTCTGATGATATGAGCAGGTACACAGCATGTGTTTCAAACAGTACTCTGTGAAACAACAGGAAGTGCAAACGCTTTCACCCAAGTGTGACACCTCTCTGTTTCTCTGTAATTTAACTGTATTTCAGATTGTCTGACTTCCACAGCAGAAAAGCTGATATAAACATGGGTAATATCCTTTAAAAAATTTGTTTCATATATTAAAACAAACAATAACTAACAATATATTTATCCACATATGAAGAGTACATTTGTATTAAAATATCAATTCAAGAATTTACATGAATTGTCATTTTAATAAAATAACTAACATAAGAATCAAACTAATTCAAGAAGGGCTGTAAGTGGCTTACCACTGTCAAACATCTCTAAGAGGTTGATGATGGTGTCGAAAGCTGCAAGTCTCACAGTACTGGCTTCGTCTTGGGCCAGCTCAACCAGTTCAGGGAGCACTTCAACCTTAGTGTGGTCCAGTCTAGGACAGAACAAATCAGTGAAGCCTGCATAAAACGTTAGGACTTCTTCCTAAACTTTAGTTTAACAAAAGAAGTGCTTAAGTCTACGTATCAGTCTGTCACATTGTGAAAGACTTGCATCCATAGGTTGTCACGAAAATCTCTCAAATTTGGAAGAAGCAGCAAAAACAATAAAGTTGTTAATAAAATGGAAGGAAATGAAGAATTTCTTTAACTTATCTAAAATCATATACACTTT
Organism: Abramis brama; assembly: GCF_963993115.1. Lineage (NCBI taxonomy): Eukaryota > Metazoa > Chordata > Actinopteri > Cypriniformes > Leuciscidae > Abramis > Abramis brama. Next base: position 7,673,107 of record NC_139980.1, read on the forward strand.
ACTCGATATTTACAATATGCATGTATTATACAATATACTGTGTTTTTCTGCATAGTGTTCTATCTAATGTCTGTGAATCAAGGTCAGGACTCTTCCATACAGGAGTAAGCCATTCAGACTAAGCAGCATTAGATATTCAAATAACAAAATGTCTCTCTGCTTTATATCTTTTTACCCAATTCCCCTGGTGATGTTCTCCAGCTGGCGACACATGCAGGCGCGCACCTCGTACTCTACATCCTGGCATAGCGACCTGATCAATGGCAAAAGGTCCTTCTTCACTCTGCAGAGAGAAGCCACGGTAGACACGGTAGTCAGCAAACAAGCAACAAAGTGTAAGTGTATCTTTACTTTATGAAGAAAATTATTCTATATTAGGAGTTTCATAAAAACAGTTTGTTTCTGTCATCTTATTTGATTGGTCAAGTGGTGTTTCAACTGTAGAACTCACACTGACGACTCGAACTTGCCAACAACTTTTCCTAAAATGCGACAGCTGGCCAGACGTGCCGGGACAGACTGGGAGAGCTGATGTTTCGACAGTAGAGGACTCAGAATCTGTGCAAACAACCAACCAAAGCAAACTTAATTTTAATTCACACTAACAGCTGATCCCTAAGACATATCCCATAGGATTAGAAATGATAGGCAGGAGAAATAATGCAGTTGTCATTACCTCTTGCCTGATAGTTTCCTTTGGTAAAGCATCGATTGCTGACAACAACGTCTCCAACCAAGCATTGCTGACCACTATTAAAAATAAAGATGAAGTATCTACCGGTGTCCATGATATACAGAAACATGCATATTTTACCCTCGCATACCCTACCATTCAAAAGTTTGGGGTCAGTAAGAATTTTTTTAGGCTTTTGAAAGCAGTCTCGTATGCTCATTTGAGCAAAAATACAAAATATTATTACAATTTCAAATAATGATTTTCTATTTGAATATATTTTAAAATGTCATTTATTCCTGTGATGGCAAAGCTGAATTTTCACCAGCCATTACTGCAGTCTTTATTGTCACATGATCAGAAATCATTCTAATATGCTGATTAACTCTTATTATTATAATATTAAATGAACATGTGCGCATTAGCATTTATTTGAATCAGAAATATTATAAATGTCTTTACTATCATTTTTGGTCAATTTAATGCATTCTTGTTGAATAAAAGTGTTCATTTCTTTACAAAAAAATATCTTACTGACCCCATTTTATGAACAGTAGTGTACGTTAAATCATCTTCCAATCACAAGACTTTCAAGGATTCAAGCAGTCAATTAAAAAAAAAATCCAAAAATAGTCAAATGTACAATATATGCTTTTCTACAGGAGCTTTACAAGCTTTCTTAAAGAATGACAACCTGTGTCCCTGTGGTCAAGATTTAGTAGAACTATCTGCAAGATTGAGTGGGTGTGTGTCTGGATGAGGACAATGTCATCTTGGAGGACGGTCAGGAAAGATCCTGCTGCGGCAAGCTGCATATCCGCCCCAGCTACATGAAGCACTTCCTGTTGGAAGTAGAAGAAGGAGCTCTGTATGATCATACACAAACAGCCATACACATTCACAAAAAGTCATAGAAGGATCTCAAATCAAAAAATCAATGAAAGAAACATGGTTTGGCCTACCCTGACTTTTGGCACTACCCTGCGGAAGGTCTCTGCTGGGTTCTGACGCACCAGGAATGGCAGGTTTATGATCACACTGGCCCGTTGGACATCCTCACCAGAACTGAACAACATAGAAATATGGCTGATGATATAAATAACAACAGATGATAGCCTAAAGCTACCAGCTTTGTCACATATCAAAACGATTAAATTGTTGTAGTTCTGCTGTATAACAGAAGTTATTTATGTACTACATATATATTTACTTAAAATATGCAAAGCAAAGTCAGACATGTACTTGTTCAGGTGTGAGATTCTACAGCTTCTTTTATTCAGCTGGATCAGAAAAAAAAAATCATAGGCCACTAGGCCAGATTCACAAAAACCTTTTAAGAAGTTCTGAAATTTCTTAAGATATACAGTGGGGAGAACAAGTATTTGATACACTGCCGATTTAGCAGGTTTTCCTACCTACAAAGCATGTAGAGGTCTGTAATTTCTATCATAGGTACACTTCAACTGTGAGAGACGTAATCTAAAACAAAAATCCAGAAAATCCCATTGTATGATTTTTAGATAATTAATTTGCATTTTATTGCATGACATAAGTATTTGATCACCTACCAACCAGTAAGAATTCCGGCTCTCACAGACTTGTTAGTTTTTCTTTAAGAAGCCCTCCTGTTCTCCACTCATTACCTGTATTAACTGCACCTGTTTGAACTCGTTACCTGTATAAAAGACACCTGTCCACACACTAAATCAAACAGACTCCAACCTCTCCACAATGGCCAAGACCAGAGAGCTGTGTAAGGACATCAGGGATAAAATTGTAGACCTGCACAAGGCTGGGATGGGCTACAGGACAATAGGCAAGCAGCTTGGTGAGAAGGCAACAACTGTTGGCGCAATTATTAGAAAATGGAAGAAGTTCAAGATGATGGTCAATCTCCCTCGGTCTGGGGCACCATGCAAGATCTCACCTCGTGGGGCATCAATGATCATGAGGAAGGTGAGGGATCAGCCCAGAACTACACGGCAGGACCTGGTCAATGACCTGAAGAGAGCTGGGACCACAGTCTCAAAGAAAACCATTAGTAACACACTACGCCGTCATGGATTAAAATCCTGCAGCGCACGCAATGTCCCCCTGCTCAAGCCAGCGCATGTCCAGGCCCGTCTGAAGTTTGCCAATGACCATCTGGATGATCCAGAGGAGGAATGGGAGAAGGTCATGTGGTCTGATGAGACAAAAATAGAGCTTTTTGGTCTAAACTCCACTCGCCGTGTTTGGAGGAAGAAGGATGAGTACAACCCCAAGAACACCATCCCAACCGTGAAGCATGGAGGTGGAAACATCATTCTTTGGGGATGCTTTTCTGCAAAGGGGACAGGACGACTGCACCGTATTGAGGGGAGGATGGATGGGGCCATGTATCGCGAGATCTTGGCCAACAACCTCCTTCCCTCAGTAAGAGCATTGAAGATGGGTCGTGGCTGGGTCTTCCATCATGATAACAGGAAACGTATGATCTCTGTAATTGCAAACAAAGGTTTCTGTACCAAATATTAAGTTTTGCTTTTCTGATGTATCAAATACTTATGTCCTGCAATAAAATGCAAATTAATTACTTAAAAATCATACAATGTGATTTTCTGGATTTTTGTTTTAGATTCCATCTCTGACAGTTGAAGAGTACCTATGATAAAAATTACAGACTTCTACATGCTTTGTAAGTGGGAAAACCTGCAAAATCGGCAGTGTATCAAATACTTGTTCTCCCCACTGTATACTATGAAGTTTGTAATAATGTTGCTTTGCTTACTGCAATTCTTTAGTTCAGCAAAAAAGAAAATTCTGTCATTTACTCACCCTCATGTCATTCTAAACCCCAAAAAACTTCGAAACTTTTAATGAAACCTGAGACTTTTCAGTCCCTCCATTGAAAGTCCAGGTAACCAAAACTTAGAAGATCCAAAAAGGTCAGGTATGTTGAATGCTGCTGAAAATTATGTCATAATTGTACAATTAAAAATGAGGCCCTTGACTCATTTTGTAGAGGTATTACTAAATTTCTAATTCATCAGAAAGTCACTTTTTTTGGCATTATTTATGTGCAAATCTCCTTGTCCACACAAACTTTTTGCAATGTTTTTGTTCCAAAAATCTACAAGATATTTTCCCCTTTGGAACAATGGGTAACTATGGTAACCAAGATTTTTCACGGGTTTCCTTGCTGGCTGCATAAATAGGGAAATTAGAGAATTTTTTTTGATTTATAAGGACAATTATTCAATCCCAATCTTCATATGCAGGGTCAAGACTAACATTTTTCAACAATGCTTGGCTTAGAGGCACATGATGTAAGTTTTGCCGCTAGAGGTCGCTTATTCAAAATATTAACAAAGGCGTTGCTTGATGACGCCATGAATGAGCGTGGATTTCCATGAATGAGAGACCTTCACAGCAGATGGAAAGCAATCCAATGAGACTCATTATTGTCCGACACTGTTCACATGAGCACCATGATGTATGCGAGAGATGCTGACACAGGAGCTGGCCAATAATGAGCCGGCATTCTGACGTAGAACCTGGAAGTGCTACACTCTGTTTACTACATGAACAGTGTAGGCGAATGATGTTGAAGAGAAGAGATTGTTGAATGAAGTCGTTATTTTTGTTTTGTTTTTTTGGGCACAAAAAGTATTCTTGTCGCACTTCTAACATTAAGGTTTAACCACTGTATCACATGGACTATTTTAACAATGTCTTTATTACCTTTCTAGGCCTTGAAAGTTGCAATGACGTTGCTGGCTATGGCTGGTTAAAAGACTTCTCGGATTTAATCAAAAATGTCTTAATTTGTGTTCCGAAGATGAACGAAGGTCTTACGGGTTTGGAACGACATGAGGATGAGTAATTAATGACAGAAATGTACATTTGGGATTCAGTAAGTACACAAGTCAACAAAATTTCAAAATTTTTCTAGTGGTTTTTGGATATTTTTGTAAACTTAAGTTCACTTTTTTTCACTAGTTTTATTGCATGTATATGAGCTTTCTTTGTACTGGTTCAAACTTGGTTTCATTTGTTCAGGAAGCACTTCTTTCCTACTGTAGCAAATGATGCTCCGAGTTGCGTGCTTGCCATCTGTTGATCACAATGGTCTTTGATGTGAAACCAAAGCCCTTTTTGTATGTTGCTCAGCATTGGAGTGTCTGCTAAATGCCTCTGATGTAAATGCTTTAAGTGCCAGTGAACTACTGCTGTGCCCAGCATTGAAGCTTCACTGAGTGATAAAACTTGTGATTTTTCCTTTTAGGTCCATTATCTTGTCTCCAGCAGTCAATATGAAGAGCTTCTTTAAAGGTTCTTTAAAAGAGTTGACCAAAAACTCTTTAAAGAACTTCAAAGGTGCACAAAATCATTTTACCCACTTTAGACCTAGTTTTAGACCTAGACATGAATACTTTTGACAGACATTATGTACAGTCACATGGGATGAATACTCCAGCCATATCAGTAGCCAAAACAATACATTAAAAATAAGCTACTTTATTCTAAATAAGGCGGTTCACCCCCTCATAGTGGCCACCATCTAGAGATCACATGACCAGTCATTCTAACAATTCAAAATGCACTAATAAACCTTTTCACCAATACATGTCAGTAAGTTTCAAAAACATTTGGTTGATTAGGAAGAAAAGAGAGCACAACATAGCCATGAAAATAACCATTTTTAGTGCACCTTCAATTTTCTTTTTAAACAATTTTGCCATTTTATTTTGGATGAAATGTGCAAGGGATGTAGCCATAAAGGTGAAGAAAATGCCCACATGTTCTGATTATATATAGAACCATTGTGCTGTAGTTGTTTCTACCATTGAAGCAGAACCCTTTGAAGCTTAGTCCAGCTGAACCTCCCAGACGACACTCCCATGTCTATCAGTCTCTCGTGTGTGCTGTTGTTCTAAATAATGAACTATAAACAGGTAGCCTATTCATTACTTTTTCAGGGATAAGTTGTCCTTCTGTGTCCTTTGTTGGCAGAGGGTTATTTAATAACCAAGAAACAGCCTGACCTGCTGCCAAGTTTGTCTAAGAAGGGAGTAATGTGGTCATGCTTTGTGCACTTCTTGAATATGGTCAATAATGTGCAGCACCTTAGCAATGCCTGTGTTTATACACTAAACGACAGAGGTACCACGCAGAGAGAGAAGCAGCTGGCATCTACAGGAGGATGAAAGAGATAACCAGTTAAAGACCAGGTGCTGAATGGTTTGGAAACACAATCCCACTGCCGTGAGCCTCGAGTCTCTGTTTGTTCCGGACAGGTCCTAGCTGGAAAGTGGTCAGAAAGTAAAAAGAGCTACGCTCGCATTTGTAATTAGATTTCCCTGGTGAGTGAATGATATCCAATGGCCTAAACCCAGAAGAACATTTAATGAATTTAGAAGTTTTCCTCATAGCTCAAGAGAGTTAATGGAGATCTCTGATATGTTTCTTCTAAAATGAATAGAAAAATAGAAACAAATGCGGTAATTGTTAACATACTCAATGGAGCTATACAATTGAATGAATAGAGCAAAATAAAGAAAGAAATATCACTGGCTTGGATAATTTTATTTAGGAAGAATCTGGGGAGGAATGTTTGAATTCTTATCAAAAAATCTCTGACTGCTTATCAGAGTTTGGCAAATCTGAATTCCTAGAGGAGGAGACAAATGTGAGATTACATTGGTACATTTCTAAGAAGAAAATATAAAAACCAAAAATATCTCCATTCACTCTCCATTTAATATCTTTGCTAGCTAGGAGAAATAATTGAATTATCTCATTTTACAATCTTCCTTTCCTATGGGGTGGTTATATGACAAAATATGTTTAGAAAGGCCTATTTTGGAAAGGAAACTGTGAAACAATTCACATCAAACCCCAGCTGAGCTCACGTAGTTGGGAGAGAGCGAAAGTACAAAGCCCCTAAATAGTGGTGAAAAGAAATATGAGAAAAAAGTAAATGCTTTTGCATTCTCTCGCAAAACGTTTTGCATTCCCCGAGAAACTTCATTCACTCGTAAACCTTTTGAGCTCTTTGCGAGCGAACACAAAGTTTCTCAGCGGAACGCTACCGTTTTTGCAAGGGAACACAAAGTTCCTCGGGGAAACACAAAACATTTGGGAGAGAACGCATAAGCATTAACAATTTTTTTTTTTTCATGTACGAAACAGCTCGAGCAGACAACACAGACAAAAGTGACACACTGTTTGATTTCTCCCCCACCAAAAGAAATGAGTCGGCAGTTGATTGTTGAGCCAGCAGGACTGTAATGAAACCTAAACAAAGCCCACTTAGCAATTAGTTTACAACTGGCAGCCTCTCTAATCCTTCCAACCCCAACAGGGCCAATGATGATGCTGGGGGAAAAGAGTGAAGAGCACAGGCTGTGTGCAGTCTGGCTGTGAACAAACATTTCATTCCTTACATTTCAAAAGAATAACACTTTCCTTTCAATTGTGCACATCCTTCATTCCATAATACTCTTGTATCTGGAGTATCAATGTTTTGAAGATTGACCAATTCACGTACATACACAAAAAATGCTTTTAGAACCCGATAGTGTAGTTCTACCAGCAGTGCTAACAGGGCCATGGTAACCAAACCTTTGGAATATACAATGCCCTAAGAAGAAACAAGTCCTGACTCCTGACAAACAACAAAAATCATGTCCTAAAACCCTGCAGACTCATCTGTTTGACTCTCAGAAAGAGCATTGACGCATGCGATGCTGCTCCTGACATCAGCACACCAGAATGAAAAAATCTCTCACTCACGGTACCTTAAAGCGGGTCAGCAGAACCTAGACTTTCAGAGTGTTTACCTATTACTCAAACTGTCACTGAAATGCACAATTCCAGAGTTTTATAATCTCTCATATTGTTCCAGCATAGAGTATACATATTTGTGAATTATGCCCAATGATATGCAAACTTTAACTACATACAATATATATTTTTTTCCAAATGTGCCTCTTGTAAATGATAACAAGTTCACCTTTAGTTTAGAAGTTCTGCTTGAGGGTGAAAAAGTTCCCCATGCAGATTTCACTCGTGTTCAAGTTCACGTATTCACTGACCAACAGACAGCTGCTTGTTTGAAAGTGTGTTCTGTGTGACAATGGATTTTTCTTGTCCGCAAAAATTCTAATGTGACTGCACCTTAATGCTTAAAAATTACTTTGATCAAAACTCAAATTAAAGTTAAATACAAAAATTAAATAACATAACATTTTATTCTACTGAAGTTAACCTGACAGTATGCAAGCCATTTAAAATATAAAAGCATTGTGTACGACAGTGAGATTAATAACAGTATCATGACATTAGGCCTCATGTTAGCCTGACAGTTGACTCAGCAGTTACTTGATTATCAAGGTGGATTATTCAAGCAAACAATTACATTGTTGTCACAGAAGACAAACAACTAGACACCATTAACGAATTAAGTGTTGATACACTGAAATATGATATTGGTTTATGCAATACAAAATAAACATCCTAAAGTTTGCACAATGCTAAAAATGCCTCACTAAGATGGCACCATGTTTGTGTAACCATAATCTATGAGGTGTCTACACATCAGAAACACGTCTTCTTTTAACCATTCATCCATTTCTTAACAAGCACTCTCTTCCCTGTCATCTTACAGATGCTCTGGCAGCCTGCTTTTACGTGCCAAATGACAACGAACAGGGGCAATTAAACTGTTCTCAGAACTAGTTTGCCACCCGAGGGAGTCGGGCTGTGGACCATTTAATTAGCACAGGCAAGGTGTAATGTAGAGTTTTATAGGTTAAAGAGGGACACTATCAGATCTTCCAAAAGAGGGAAGTGTCTGAGTTTTGGGTCAAAAAGCCTAACATGAAAGAGTTTTGGATATTTGGTCCAAGCATTTTAGTTTTCATCTCTGCATAGAATGGAGGCATACATCATGTAACCAGATTACAGGTCAACTACTGCTATGTTGCTCTAGTACCGAGAAACCAATAATATATATACAGTATATATATATATATATATATATATATAATGAACTGGTGAACATGGCAGTTAGACTTTGACCCAGAAGTTGACTCCATAAATCACATTTCAAAAACAATGGTGCTCCAACTAGGCTCCTGTAGTGAAAATATGTCTTTATAATAACTATACTAACTCAGCATTCATGTAGCTCAAACAATAAAGCATGGCGATAGCAACATCAAGGTCATATGTTTGATTTCCAAGGAATGCAGGGACTGAATTGAGTCACTTAAGATAAAAATGACTGCCAAAAGCATTAATGCAAATGTACAAAGATATCAATATCAAGATGAATATATATTTTCAAGGACCCCTAAACATGATAGTTTATGTTGTCTAAACATTTCTCGTAATGCTGATAAACAGGTATAAGAGCAACACAAGCAGACAATTACAATCTAGTCATTAAAATGGTCTCCTCTGATATAATATTTGTTTGGAATTTTGTAAACAGCTTGGAATATTCTTAAAATTGTCTTGACTAAAACTTCACAAGACAAAGTTTGACCGAGCATGTCCATTTGCTAACTATAAATTCATGATAAGATGATTCTGGGAAAATCTGATCAAATTTTAACTCTGTTTCCCCAGTAATCAGCACCAGATCCATTCAACTTTAATGATCAGATAACACCATATCACTGCTAAACCTGCATCTGAGCGACAGTAACATGGAAACTTAAGAGTGGTGACTCCCCAAAGTCCTTCGAGATGAGCATGCCGTTAGTTAGCTCTGCCTAGATATCAATGAGAGACTATTCAAGGGATCCATTATTCATAAGACTAGTACAGCGGCGATGACACTACCTGCCCTGACCCACTGAGCTGGATGTTCTGTGCCAGTCAGCAAGCATTGAGTTGTTGTTGTGCGGTCAGCTTACCCAGGATAAAGATTTGGCTAAACAGTTGTAGCCAACAATGCTGGCACGGGTAAACTGTTTCCAACCAAGTGTCAAGTGGAAAAAAAGAGCACTGAGCAAAACTGACTTAGACAATCTGGGTTCCAGAGACTTGACTAATGATGCAAAACATGGAACAGTGAATAAACTTGCCAACCTTAGAGGCCTCAGCTCCCTACCTGAGCATGAGATGATGTGGCTTGAGAGGTTGCAAGTTTGAATCTTTCTCAAGTGATAACTTGTTTTAATAAATAAAAATTGTAACTGGTTGTCAGTAAATTGTATATCAGTCAGTAATAATAGTGATAATAAAAAAAAAAAAATGAAATCACTGGAACAGAGATCAATGACTGAGACTAGAAGGATGGATAATATATAATGAACTTTAAAAATGGTATGAAAATGAAAATTCTTAATGATCGTATAGTGAACAATTAATCTGTGCATGTGTTTAATATTTTTAATTAAACCCCACCTCTTTCATACATTTTAATGATGTAAAATGGTTACGTAAAAGTGTATTTACACATTTTTAGGGGTGCTGATTGCTGAGTTAGCAATTACAAATCAAAACCAACAAACCAAGCCATAAAAAAAATAATAATTTATTATAGTACCAGTGCCACAAATGGGTCATATTTTACCTGAGAAGGTAGACTGCTCGCTCTATGTCATTCAGATCTTCATCCACAGTGAGCTTGTCAATCTCTTCTGCAGTCTGCAAATGGGGGAAACAAGATCTGCACTTTACCAAACACACAGTGCTTTAATAAAGAAGGAAATAAAAGTTATTAGCATAAAATGTTAAGCATCTCAATTATAGCAAAGGCGAAGATTCTCAAAAGTGGTGTATCTTAAATAAAGAATGGCCAGGAATTGGGCAAGATTCCATTACAGATGACTCAGCCAAATATGTGAGGAGGCTTGCAGGGAGGCAGGATGCGAGGCATGAGGGACTGCGTGGGAAGAGATAGTGTGGGGGACGGGAGCCATGTGTAGGTGCCTAGTCTATTACTTTAGGGCTCTCAGAGCCACGATGCTTTTCTTTGGAACCTCCCCATTAAAAAAAGATAAGGGACAGAAAACACCCGCCCACTCTGAAGGCGTTGCATTATTCCCGCATACGTGATGCTGAGAGATGAGGGAGTATCCATGCTTAACTTCACTGCTGCCAGGTACATGTTTGCAGAGACCCACAACACGACGTTCACACAACTATACGCTGCTACCGCTGTACATGAAAGGATTTGAGGTAGCAATGGGAATAACGTTATGGTTTGAAGTGGAAATCCTCTATTCCGCAGTGGCGAGAACGAGGAGGCGAAGCAGTGATGCGGACAGCTGACAGAAACTGCGTCACTCAGCAGACTGAAGTGGGCAACCCCCGTCCACCCCAAAGGATGCTAGTACAGTTACTACTTCAAATAAAGATAATAGAGTGTACGACGCGATAATGTCGAAAGGTCGCGGCGCGCGCAACAAAATAAGCGAAAACGTCAAATAGCGTGAATGTTTTCTGTTTTAGTCTTTCCCTAAAGAAATCATCTGCAGCGTCAAAAAAAAACAAAAAAACTCCACTGTTACACATAAGTGTTGAATCATTAAATGTATAATTATCACGGTATTGTTTGCAGCCAATGAATATTATACGAAACAAATAGTTTAAAATGTAGTCATTTATTGACAGAAGAAAATGGTAGGCTATTATACATACCTTTAGGCTCCTGCGTATGGGTCTCTCGATGAAAGTAAGGTCCTGCAGGTCATCTATTTCTCCAAATAAACTGGACTGACTCGGTGTCATTTTCCTGACAAACATCTGTCCTAAGTGTCTTCGTCAATGTGTCAGACGCGGATGTCAAAGTCCTGTCATAATTGTGGCTCCTTGACAGTAAATGACTGATGTGATTTCTTTGATGAAGAGAGGATGGTCCTCCCACGACAAACGCGTCCCACTGGTAGCAAAGCTTGATCTAGCACTAATTTATTTGCGTGGTGTTCAATTGTTTGTGCAGTTTCTACACGCGCTTTCAGTAGACGCGCGTGCGCTGACGGCACATTGTAAGGGATTCCTGCGATAAAAGTGTTGCTAACTTTCCGAGGAAAAGGTGGATTCGATGTGCGTTTTCCAACTGGAGCAGCTCGAGACGTCGAATGCTTGTGGTCAGCGCGTGCTGCTGATGATCAATAATAAAATCCTCCCCCCGCTGATGGGAAAACAATTCAGATATGGCTGTTGTCATATGAAGAAGAGATGCCTGATATTCATGATGGGTGCTAAATGTAAGATCGCACTAACATCAGCATACAGCGTGAACTACATTCGCAGTTTAACCTGGTCGCACATACCTGTTCACCTGCCTCCGTTAGCTCGCTAATGACACGACAACAAAGTTGGGAGGGAAAAAGGCCTGTCGAAAAAGCTCCTCTCCAGAAAGCCGTGCATTTAGCCTATTTAATACTCATCTCAAGTAATCCTCTGTAAATCTAGCTCAAATGGTAAACGGATCATTTCATAAAAGCTACGTCTTTTATATTGTGGATGTGCTAGCAAGCAGGAATATTCAAACCACGCAAACGCACTGCACCAACTAAACAGGTTTCCATGGAGACAGCATGCCACAGCTCCTGAGCGGTTGGAACGTCAGAGCGTTGTATCGAGGTTCGTCAACGTCATCGAAATGGATTCAGAACAGCACAACTAATGGTTTCGACTGTTGTGTTGTAATTGATTACGTTCACTTACGCCATAATATTCTAAATATGGCTAATTCCGGGTAAACCTTCGGCTTAGAAGTGTGACGATTTACTCATTGTGTAAAACCAGTGCCTACCACAGTAATTCAGGCTTACACATTTAACACACAGTGTGGAACTTGGACACAGCATTTTTTTAACCACTCTAAAACATTGTAAAAGTGAAAACTGCATTAATACAGCGTCTTAATGATCACACTTGCACTGTAAAAATGGAAACTGCAGTAGCCTAATAGCCTACTGTGTTAAAATTACCACATTACAAAAAAAAGAAAAAAAAAGGTAAAGTTTAATTTGCCACCCTTTTTTACTTTCCACAGTTTTTACATTTTATTTAAAGCTGGCACATGAAAATGGCTACATTTACCTTATTGGAGTCATTAAAGTCACCATGAAAGCCCTCATCATTTTTAATCAATTTCCCTCCCTCTTGTAACAACATTTCTGATTACTGGCGCAAGGTTAGGACAACCAGTCACTCACATGAGATCACAGCAATAGCAAACCATAACGTTTTACTCAGATTATACATCACAATATGGAAAGAAAAGACTATCGCAACTTCTGTTTTATGCTGACTTAATTAACTGCAGTCTATGTTTGCAGTCCAGCTGTTAAACTGCAGGTGTATTATAAAAATCATTTGCAGCATTTGACAGAACTTCAGTTATGTATTGTATTGATCTAAACTTGTATTTCACTGAACTATAAAATGTTGTGTCCTAATTTTTTTACAGTTACACTACAGTGGACTTAAAGTACGCTTTATTGAAATAGATGCAATGCATACAACATTAGAACTACAGTACCAAAGCATTTTAGCAATTTTTTATTGTGTAGCATCATATTTACGTTGGCCCAATAGTGCATAACACAACGAAATTTATAAAGCAAACATAAGTTCACAACACAACAAAATTAAGCCACAACACAACGAAATCAAGAAATCAAGCCACAACACGAGTTACTATAGGTGAAATTTTGCCAATACCTGCCTTAATGTATGTACAGTAAACAATTATTTTTATAAAAAATAACTTTCACCAAAACGGTTTCAAAGGTTGTAGTATGCTCCTAGTGACCAGCCTGATTTATTACAGATGAATAATGCAAAATCTCACCTGTACTCAGTCAGTCTGTCTGGTCACTAGGAATGTACTACAACCATTTGAACATGGAAAAAACCCTTTAGGTGAATTACTGTATTTTTTCTAAAAATAATTCTGTACTATACATACATTATTATTTTATTGTTTCAAAATTTGAACAATTTCACCAGTAGTAAGTCAGTCTTACCAGAGGGTCTTACCCATAGAAACCTACTACAGGCTTTGAGGATGAAAAATTACGGTAATTTTGTTTTAAAAAAATTCTAATAATAATATCAAATAATTGTTTACTGTACATACATTAAGGCAGGTATTGGCAAAATTCCAGCTGTAGTAAGTCAGTCTGGTCACTAGGAATGTATACAACCTTAGGAACATGGAAAAACTTTTGGTGAATATATGTCGAACGTCCCATGACCAAACTGGAACTCTGGTCTCATCGCATCCGCAATTAAAGTGTTAACATCAGTATGAACTGATGCCGATATCTATTGACTTTTAAGGTAATCAGCTAACCTACCTAGTTCACTTTGTTATTGGTGTTTCATTCTATTTAAATATCTAAACGTTAGTGTGAAGAAGAAAAATTTAAAAAATGTTTAGATATCAATCTGCATATGCGAGGGACATTGGTTATGCTCATTTGTCCTCGCTCCTTTTAAATTATCTTGAGTAAAACAGCAATTTTTTTCACAAAGGACATACAAAGACCTGAACCGGAAGCGATGTGATCTGTTTTGCAGAATACGGAAGTTAAAGCTGCAGTTTGTAGTTTTTCCTCTTTGTCGCCATCTCTGTTCGAAATCTGCAATTGCAGTTATTTGCGGAATTATCAACTTTACATGGGTTGTGCCTCAGCACGGCACAGTGCGGATAAATCCAATGCTTTGAGTGTTCTGAGGAGAATGTGCGGCTGTCAGTAACCACGCCGTGTGGATACTGTCATTCAGAATCACAGATTCTACTTTTTGGAATATGACCAACATAAGAATTTTCACTGGAAAATGTAATCTGAACAAGTAAGTAACATCCACTTTTGTTCTGACCAACTAAGGGGAAAAAAGCATTGCAGTAAATCATTAAATCTAACGATCGCTTATCATATCACGTCTAACCTTGCAAATTATACTTTGTTCTCAAATTGTTAATGTTAACAACATCAGAAGTGCGTGACTACATTTAAAGGGACAATGTGTAGGTTTTTAGGTATTTTATTATCTAAAATCAATATTTTTATTCATAAATATGTCCTCAATGGTATACAAATATCTCTGCTAATTGTCTGACTTATCCTCGTAAATGAAGAATTTATTATCTTTATATACATGGGACGGGTAGGTCCACAGAGGCTTCCATGTAGTTCCGCCATCTTGAAAAACTATAATAGCAGAGAGGGACAAAAAGTACTAAGCCAACGCGTTTCCACAACGCGTTTTCGTTCAGAGCCAGCGTCACGTGACTGAAGCCAGCAGAAGTGGAGGAGCAGAGCAGTGAGAGGCGCTTGTCACTGCACCGGCAAGTTTAAAAGGCTGCACTGCACGGTTATTTATAATGGAGGACCATACATATGCTGAGTCACAGGATAAGGAGTCCTCGTCGTCGAAAAAGTCCAAAATAGACCGTAAAAGGAAACGTGACCGGAGATTACAAAAAACAAGGGTTAATGTCGGGATAGCTAATGCAGGAGAAAGCTTTCAAAAGAGATGCTGAAGTTGCCAGCTTTCTTCTCGACAGGTAAGTCAATGTTACGGTCTTAACACTAGAAGTGCCAGAATTCCATAACTACTAGAACTGCCGCAAGCGGTCACATAGATTCCAAACTCTATATCTTTAATGATAAATACCCAATTGAGAGATTAATGCATTTATTGTATTAGGATATATTTTAAAAACAAAACAACACCAAACTGTACATTTAAACAAGTTTAATTATACATTTATAAATAAATAATATCCGTAGATGTCCTGAACAAAATGACAGAGTAGCCTATGTTTTCATGTTTCCACTGTTCGATCGCGCCCGCGCCCGCCTACACACACACACACACACACACACACACACACCATATAGCATTGCAATCTTGACATTGCAGCCTGTTCATTATAGCCATAATAAAATAGTCAACCTAACATATAAAAATTCCACTGCTCTGTTTATATAGTCAGTAGCCTAGTACAATTCGTACATTTTTGGGCGTGTGAAGAGGATGATTTTTTCCGTCGATATTGGAACGTGAGTAAAGTACAAAGCCTATAATAAAGAATAGTTTACCATCCAAATACATCGCAAAGTTGAAACATTTTGATTCTAATTAGAGAGCTACGTGAGCCTAACGCCGCTTAGGCTACTTTCGCTTATAAAGTATTTCATTTTGGCTTGTTTATAGTTACTTTTTCATTCTTGTTCTGTTCTGAATATCATTACATTTAAATGATTTGTTGTTGAATATGTTTTGTGTATTTCTTACCACATTTTATTCTTGTGTATTGATATAGCCTATAATGATACCGCGAAATTCAGTGTGGTCAATATGACCGTCTATGGCCGAAATAGGTAAATATGTTCATTTGTTTTTTTGCCTTATGTGTAATTTATATGAAAAACATTTTAAATGAAAATACAGACACTTTTAGGAAAAGTCAGGTACTGGCAGGATTTTATTTATTTTTTCAACAAAGTTATTGCAGATATAAAATTCAAAACGGTCAAAATGACCGCCATGGCACTTCCAGTGTTAATTGCAAGCTTTTTTCATTGCTTGGTTTTGAACTTTATTATATAGACAGTAGAACATTTATAGTTAAAAGTTAAACAGGCTCTTTGATGAATAGCAACTATTGAGTAAAGTAGAGAAGGCCCTAAAAACAAGGTTGTAAGTTTTGTTTGTTCAAACCTGTAACATTCGTTTGTTCGTTGTGTCAAGTTGCAGTTCGTTTGAAATAACAAACCAGTTCACCCGAAGGAAAACTCGATGAAGTGCTATTATAAGACATCCTGTCATAGCTTTTTGGTACATAAGGGCTACCCTAGATGCAACATGCATTTGAAAATGCGAGGCGCTGGAGAGCACTATTTGTTTGAATGCAAAATACAATTTCACCGCTAGATGGGAGAAATTCCTACACAATGTCCCTTTAATGTGTATTAGGGCTACCTGTAGTTCAGTTTCCATTTCTGTGCAGTCTAATTTCTAATTGTCATACCAACAAACTAATGTTCCTTAGAACTGGTTCTTACCATTTTGAACCCCTTCAAAACACGGAATTCACGCCACCTTTCAAAAGCCATTCCGATATTTATAACCCAATAAATATATTTAATATATATAAATATAAATATATAACCCAAAAAAGTTATGGACTGCAGCTTTAAGTTGCACATAGCTTCCCTTACAGTATTTTTCAAATAACTGTTTATTGTACAAACATTAAGGGTGGTATTGGCACAATTTAAACTGTAGGAAGTCATTTTGGTCAGTATTACAACCTTTGGAACATGAAAAAAAAGAAAGAAAAAAAAGCATGTATTATAGTATTTTTTTCCTGAAAATAGTTGTTTACTGTAAATACATGAAGGGAGGTATTGGCAAAATGTCACCAGTAGTAAGTCAGTCTTACCAATACAATCAAGTTTTGGAATTAGAACATGTCCATTTTTAAAATTTTAAAAGTCATTTGAATTAATACAAATTATACCTTGTATTATATTCCACTTGGTGGAATTTGCAGACGTTCCCTTAGGCATCATGCGCCTTTAGAAACTCTATAGAAAAGTGGCACGGAAACTAACTTTACAGCTCTCCGAGAGGCCCCTAGTGGTCGGGAGCATTTATGTGTTGTGTTGTGGCTTGATTTCATTGTGTTGAGGCTTGATTTCATTGTGTTGTGGCTTGTTTTCGTTGTGTTGTGAACTTGTGAACTGTTTGCTTTGCTACTGGGCCACCGTACATATTACGACACAAAACGTCTCGGTTATGTATGTAACCCTTGTTCCCTGAGGAGGGAACAGAGACGTTACGTCAGTGAATGACGAAATGGGGGTTACGCTTAGAAGTAGGGTTGGGTATCGTTTGAATTTGAACGATTCCGATTCCGATTCCAATTCCTTGTTTCGATTCCGGTTCTTAACGATTCTCGATTCCGATTCTTTTAAGAGGTAGGGTCAAAAAAGTTTAGATCAATTTTAATTCTATGAATTTTTTACTTTTTATGAACTTTACTATGAATTTCTCACAGGGCTGTTTTCAACTACAGTACAATATAAATATCAAATCTATTTTAAACAATTTTTTTAGGATATTTTAAATGAGCTAGCTAACCAACGGTCTTTCTGAAGGAAATAGTCTGACCTAAATGGGCTATCAGGTAAAATAGGCTAAATAAGGTTGTTTACACTCATGTGTAAATGTGTTTTCATCATTTATTTATTTATTTATTTTACGTTCGCCGGCATCGCGCGCAGTTTTCAAACGAACGAGCAGAGGACGAGAGAATATGGTTGTAACTTGCAAGATACCAAAGAATAAGAAAACATCATATAAGTACGTTTTTAAAGTTTAACGTCAGGGTTGTTTGCTCTGAATACATTTTATGAGGCACTGTGAGTTAATAGGGGAACGTGAGTAAAATGAATCCGATCGCTCAAACCACTTCAGGAGGTGGCCTGGGCCGCATTCCAGACGAAACTGGACAAGTGTAAATGCATCTGGTTGTTGAAACCACATATGTAAATTGTCCTCCTCCCAAAAATGCAAAAAAAATAAATAAATAAACGTGTGAGAGCGTGTTATAGGCTATGTAATGTAATAGCCAGATACGACGATACTGGAACACGCGCGTCACCGCAGATGAGAAGCTGAGCATCTGTTCATTAAGCCAACGTGCAAACTATCGCAAAGTAAAGTGAAAGTAAGTCGCAGACGCTTAACACATAATCATCATCATTAAAAGTAAAGAAAGAAATGATCTTACCAGGGCTGTTGTCACTCTCTCTTATTGCGGTCTTTGATTTTGAAATTAGCTGATGATCAATAAAATGCAGCTCATATCTGTTGCTTTCAGTGACGTGCACAATCTGCATATAGCGCGGGAATTGAAGATCGGATTTAAATCCGTTTTGCAAAAACACATTTATGTGACCAGGTGTAAATGGAATCGTTTTGATTAATCAGATAGCTATCCAATCTGAGAAAACGCATGAAGTGACCAGGTGTAAACAGCCCCTAACAGCGGTGTCTTCTTCCGGTCGGCAGACTGGGAATCGAAACTAGGAATCGAAATTTAAACTTTTGAACGATTCCGGGAAAATCGCAAAGCTAGTCCCGGTTCCAATCGATACTCGATACTCGATACCCAAGCCTACTTAGAAGCCTATCACCTTCGAGAATGGCAATTGGCTTCGAAAACGAGCCAATGGCATGAAAATGCCTTGGGTCTGCGGAATTTGCATGCCGCGATTCCGCCCCACCGCGTGGGTATAAAAGGAGGAGCGGTGGCAATCTTGCATTATGTTTCCTCGCTGTGGAGCTGAGACTGAACTCCAGGCAATTCCAGCGGTACAGCGGTTGTGGCAGAGGGACGTAATCGAGACTTTCCCTTTCGTTCAGTCACTACGAGTTACATCAGTGAATGACGAAATGGGGTCCCAATTCAATCATGCCACATCGGCTGTCTTCCAGTGCCCTGCGCAAGACTGAGCTCCCTGTCGTGAGACTAGCATGGACGAAGGGCTAGGCTTAACGCAAGGTACACTGGGTAACATATCCGGGAGGAACGTGTAACACAATGCCTACCCGTAGGAAGGACTTAGAAAACACATATGACCCGTGTACGGGATGCATATGGAAGACTCAGAGGTATCCAGCCCGCAGGGTGGAATGTTTCAACCTCGAGAGAGAGGGAAAACACGAGCTCAAAGGAGACTTAGCGTGGAATGTGTGGGTCACCCAACGGGGGAACCATGCACATGGAACACCTAGCCAATCACGAGGGCTGAGCAACCGGGCAGCACTCTGGTGACGGCATCATAAGTGTAGGAGGAACTCAGGGTCTTGGAGGAAGAACTCATCTGAGTGAAATAGCGCACGCATCCAGTCCATGGAGTGGAATGGCGCAGCAAGCGATGACACCGAGCGGGTCCTATTACCGGCCACTAGTGGCGAGTACATGAGAGGACACTGGCTCCACTCAAAGATTATAGAATCTCGCGGTTGGGTGTCACCCAGCCTGCAGCTCTGCAGATGTCTGTCTGCGAGGCGCCATGTGCGAGAGCCCAAGAGGAAGCCACACTCCTAGTGGAGTGAGCCTTCACACCAAGGGGGCATGGTCGACCTTGCGCCTGGTAAGCCAAGACAATGGCGTCCACTATCCAGTGAGACAACCTTTGCTTGGAGAGAGTCTTTCCCTTCAGCTTCCCACCATAACAGACAAAGAGCTGGTCTGAGGTCCTGAAACACTGCATTCTGTCTACGTAAGCACGGAGGGAGCAGTGCCAAGGCTGGGTCTGCCTCCTCCGAGGGCAGCGCTTGCAGGTTCACCACCTGATCTCTGAACGGAGTGGTGGGAACCTTGGGTACGTATCCAGGCCGGGGTCTCAGGATCACGTGAGAGTTGGCCGGCCCGAATTCCAGGCACGCTTCATCAACTGAAAATGCCTGCAGGTCCCCTACCCTCTTGATCGAGGCCAAAGCGGTCATGAGTGCTGTCTTCATGGACAGGAACTTAAGCTCCACTGACGCAAAGGCTCAAAGGGAGCTCTCTGCAGGGCAGATAAGACCACTGCGAGGTCCCAAGAGGGTACAAGAGGAGAGCGAGGAGGATTTAGTCTCCTCACTCCTCTAAGGAACCTGATGACCAGGTCATGCTTCCCCAAGGACTTACCTTCAAATGCATCGTGATGTGTGGCGATAGCGGCAACATACACTTTGAGGGTGGAGGGAGACAGCCTTCGCTCCAACCCCTCTTACAGGAAGGAAAGCACCACATTGATCGGGCATTTTCTGGGGTCTTCTCAGCGAGAAGAGCACCAGGTGACGAAGAGGTTTCACTTCAACGCATAGGCATGTCTCGTGGACAAGGCTCTAGCGGAAGTGATGGTAGCCATCACTGGAGGTGGTAGGGTACTCAAACCTGCCTCGTCCCGTCCAGAAGCCACACATGTAGGTTCCATAGATCGGGATGAGGGTGCCATAGGGTGCCCCATCTCTGGGAAAGGAGGTCCTTCCTCAGAGGAATTGGCCAGGGAGGTGCTGTCGCGAGGAGTACTAGTTTGGAGAACCAGGTCCGGGTGGGCCAATGAGGCGCAACCAATATGACCTGCTCCTCGTCCTCCCTGATCTTGCACAGAGTCCATGCAAGAAGGCTCACTGGGTGAAACGCATACTTGTGGATGCCCCGTGGCCAGTGCATCCGTGCCGAGCGTGCCCTTGGTCAGGGAGTAAAACAGGCTGCATTGGGAAGAGTCATGGGAGGCAAACAGATCTACCTGTGCGTCGCCGAACTGTTCCCAAATCAGCTGAACTGACTAGGGATGGAGTTTCCATTCCCCAGGAAGTGGCTGAAACCGTGAGAGCTCGTCGGTTGCACGGTTCAACTCTCCTGGGATGTGAATGGCTTGAAGTGACCTCAGATGCTTCTGACTCCATAGGAGGAGGTGGCGGGCAAGTTGCGACATACGGCGAGTGCGTAGACCACCTTGTCGGTTGATGTACGCTACTGTCGGGGTATTGTCTGAGCGGACTAGTATGTGTTGGTCCTTGAGCAACGCACAGAAGTGGTACAGAGCCAAATGTACCGCCAGCAATTCGAGGCAATTGACATGCCAAAGGTGCTGGGGTCCTGTCCAGGAGGACAGTTTGCGAAGCCAGTGCTGAAGCGGTCTCATATGAAGCAATCTGAGCTGCGTGGCTACAGCTGCGGATGCCATATGCCCCAGGAGCCTCTGAAATAACAGTGGAATCGCACTCTTGCCCTTGAACTGTCTCAGGCAGGTCAGCAGAGACTGCGCGAGTTCGCTCGTAAGCCGCGCACACATGGCGACCGAGTTGATTTCCATACTGAGAAAAGAGATCCTCTGCACTGGGGAAAGTTTGCTCTTTTCCCAGTTGACCCGAAGGCCCAGACGGGCAAGGTGCCGGAGCATCAGGTCCCTGTGTTCGCAAACCTGGTCTCGAGAGAGAGACAGAATCAGCTAGTCGTCGAGATAGTTCAGGATGTAAACCCTGTGTTGCCAGAGTGGCACAAGGGCTGCCTTAACGAGTTTTGTGAAGACGCGAGGAGACAGGGCTAACCCGAATGGGAGAACCGTGTACTGGTATGCCTGCCCCTCGAAAGCAAACCGTAGAAACGGTCTGTGTCGAGGAAGAATGGAGACATGAAAGTACGCATCCTTCAGGTCGATCGCTGCAAACCAATCCAGTGGACGAATGCATTCGAAAATGCGTTTCGCTGTCAACATCTTGAATGGAAGCCTGTGAAGGGATCGGTTCAAGATGCGCAGGTCCAGGATTGGCCTTAACCCACTGGTCTTCTTGGGTACAATGAAGTAGGGGCTGTAGAAGCCGGACTTCATTTCAGCTGGAGGGACAGTCTCGATCGCACCCTTCGCCAGTAGGTTGGCGACCTCCGCACGCATGACAGGGGCATTGCCACCGACCATGGTGTAACGGACTCCCCAGAAGCGGGGAGGAGACCGTGCGAATTGGATCACATAGCCGAGCTTGATGGTTCTCATGACCCAGTGGGACAGGTTGGGAAGCTCTAACCAAGCTCCCAAGAACTGAACCAGCGGGGTCATGCAAACCACAGAGGTACCCTCGATGGGGCAGCGAAGCGGAATGACCAGCCCAGATGTGGGAGGCATAGCGTCCCAGTGTGGGGGTGCGGTCATTTGCCGCGTCCTGACAGAGGAGGCCAGGGAACGACCAGCGTTCCACGGGGGCCTGCTCTGCCAGGGGTCTGGCGTCAGAGGAGGACAAGAGTGGTGAGTCATCCGAAACCTCTGGGGGCTCAGAGATGGGTGTGTCAGTTCTTTCTTTAACCACAATAAGGTGCTGCCCGCTGAGGGGCAAGCAGCGGGGGGTGGAGAACAAAAGATTCTCCCCCAGCCCTCCACCGGGGGAAGGAGTGGTCCTGCTACCATCTCCTGAAAAGAACTGATTGTCATCACTGAGCAGCCCGTCTCAGGAGCGTCGTTTGGCCTGGCGTTTGGCAGGCTGCGGGGCTGGAGTGGGCTGGGGAGCCTTCCTGTGGTCACCTCCATGGCGCGGCCCGGGGCGCCTTCCTGCATGTCCCTGAGCATCTGTGCCTGATAAACCTGCAGGATGGCGAAGGCGGCAGAGGGAAAACTCTGCAGAGTGCTGAAGCGCCCAGGGAGAAACACACGACTGGAAGATCACTGCACAGATCAGCAGGCAGTGTGAAATCGCTGGAATTCGCCATCACACCAACACCTGGAGAGTAGCTCGTCTTGAAGAGTGAAGAACTCAGAATGGCTTGTAGGAGTGAAGAGAACTCTTGGCTCTGAAGCAAAAACATAATGTGAGATTGCCACCGATCCTCCTTCTATACCCACTCGGTGGGGCGGAGTCGCGGCATGCTCGTTTTCTAAAACTCGAAGGTGATAGGCTTCTAAGCGAAACCCCCATTTCGTCATTCACTGATGTAACTCGTAGTGACTGAACGAAAGGGAACTACACATTTAACCGTATGGATTAAAGTAATGCAAAATCATTTCAATTCGTTGTTGCAAAGGATGGAAAGTTTGCTGTTAGGCTCAAAATTGAGTCTGTAAAATGTCTACTGAATTATCATTGTAGAACTCATGCAGGAGTCTGGTTATTTAAAGTCTCCCTGTAGTCAATAATTTTATCCTTATCTTTGATCACCAAAATTACATATTTAAACGTTTTTTTGTTTTTTTCTGTAAAAAAAAGAAAATAATTATTCATGCCTTAAATTAGCTTTAATGTAACTCTACACCCTTGCTTCCTTTTGTAAATGCAGATTTATTAATATGCAAATTAGCCCCGCCTCCACTCATTCACTCCAGCTCAGAGATCCACTCGTCAACAAACGGTGGTGGAAACACATTGGTATTTCTAATAATTAATATGATTAGCCTTTTGCTTAGCTACATTATCAAACAGCTAATAATGTGTTACAAACCATGTTCCTATTCGTCATCTCATAGTCAGACAGCTGCCTTCTAAAAAATCTGCATCTTAGAAACGATTTGAACAACTCAGAACATCAGTGGAGAAAGGCATAGTTCCTCATAACGTCGTAATATACATCATATACAAATTCAGTTGCTAACTGTACCCGATTTTTCATACAAACAAAAATATATAACCATGGGGTCTTCCCCTGCTTCGCAGTTAATGCACGTTGACATGAGTTCCAAGGTAGTTTGTGACATCAGAAACACCAGTGATTTCAAACCGTGTTTTTGAGACTGTCTGTAGTTCATTGCAGTTTTAAGAAGAAAATACTCAGCAGTGGCGTTGACTTATGAATTTGCACATGGTTTGTCTTAAAGTATATAAAAAACACTATAGACATGTAAAGTACTTGATTTTCACCACAGGGGGCCTTTAACAGACCTATTTATAAGCACATGTTGCTGCAAGCAAATGTGAAGGAAATAAATGTTACTTTGACCTCCAGTGATCTTCACTATCCTTAATATCCCTCTTGGATAACAGGTCATATCAGGCCAGCTGGAAAGGGTAAGTCTCCCTACCTTTGGGATCCCAAAGAATCCAGGCATCCCTCCCCCTGACCTAAGTTTCTCATATCACTGCTAGACTGGCAAGTCAACTGTACATAATCCTCTCAACATGTGCTGTCTCAGATATCTGAATGTCTCTCTGAATATATCAAATTAAATGTCCAGTCATGACTTCACGATATGTCTGGGCTTCTCTTACGTCTAGCAAAGGAAGGTCCTCACTGATAATCAGTGACTCGAATTATTCATCCAAGATTAATAAAATGTTATTGTAAATGAAAAATGCATGACAAACATTATTTTACTGCATAACCTATATTGTAAATAGTGTAAATGTGGAGTTGTTGTTAAGGAGCTATTTCTACCTGAATTACTTTAGTCGGTTGATTCTCTCAGGTTGATTTTGTCTTTTTAAATATATTTTTGACTTCAATAAATCCAATATTTAGTTTAGTTTAGTTATATATGAAAAAGCTTGCTTATTATACGAGGAGTTCTGTAATGATTTGTACTGCTAGTTATTTTTTAATTTATAATCAGAATAATGAGGGTGAATAAAAAATAAAATATCTTAAAGGTATAGTTCACCCAAAAAATTTAAATTCTGTCATAATTTACTCACCCATAGTTCGAATTACAGGGGGTACTGGGGGGTACTATACCCCCCAAAGGGACAGAAATATCAGTTTTGGGGGGGGTCAGATAATTTTTCTGATATTGTGAAAAAATATATAATTACAGTTACAATACAAGTCAACTCCTATTTTCACTGTAGGAACATTTTAATGTAAAGCAATTTCAGACACCCCTATTGTGGACCGTACCATTTTTAACCACCGTGGCTAGAAGCAACGAAGATAGAGAACGACTTCAACTTCTCAAGCAAGTGTCAATGTTGAATGACAAAACGCTAGTTTCATAAAGTATCATTCTTTTCAACATTCCTTATTTGTATATTCAAAAATATTTAAAATAATCTAATTTAATACAGTTATAATTTTTCAATGTAAATTATTTAATTTTATTGGTAACAGCCTAGTGTCTAATTATTTTAATTGAATATATTTATCAAATTTAAGAATTTGAAATGAAAGATGGAGCATACATTTAATAAAATTAGGGGAAAATGCCCTTTATAAAGGTACAAAAAATTATTCTGAGTGTTTTCAAACAGTGATGTAATGAAACATTGTCAATTTAAGCTTGAAGGGAGTAAAGCCTCTGTTTAGGCTATTAAGGAAATGTAATTTTGCCAAAAGAAGAACTATTATTTTAAATAAATGTTCATTTTAAATCAGCCTACTTCAGTGTGATATGTTACCATATGCTTAATACTGAGAATTTGAATAATTGTAATGTGATGATCAGATGCAGATAGCTAAATCAAAGAATATAGGCGGTTTGTGGGTGGATTATTTATTTTTAATAGTGGATTCGGGTGACTCAAAGTGCACCAGATTAATGAATTTATTTTTAAAATTTACAAAATTTTCTTCCCCCGGACCCCCCTAGAGATACCGAGCTCCACCAACAAAAAAATGTGGGCATTAGGCTTTATGATGATCTACAAAAAAATACACATTTAATTATCTTATTATTAAAATACATTATTATGATTTTACCACCTCCGCCTCATTTTGAGCCAGGAAAAACCCTGAAATAGGCAATAGGCTGTAAAGGTATTACTTTTACTAGTAATTAGAATGGTATTTCAGTGCACTTAACTTCTAACTTTTGGGAGTTGATCAAAACAGTTTTCTTTTGGATATATAATAACAATGAGATATTCTGTAGCCTACTGATTATCAGTTTGTCGCATGTTTAGACCTTGTATGTGTGTTACACAACACATGTTGCACTTGACGATCACGGTGGGGATTGATATGGTAGTGAACCATGATGGTCATAGAAGAAGTGAAGGAGCAGTACCCCCCAATTATGGTGGGGTAATTCGCACTCTGTACTCACCCTCATGTTGTTCCACACCTGTATGAGTTTCTTTAAATCTGTTGAACACAAAAGAAGATATTTTGAAGAATGTTGATAACCAAACATTTGACGGTAGCCATTGACTTCCATAGTAGGAAAAAATGTATATGGCTACCGTCAACTGTCTGGTTACCAAAAATTTTCAGAATATCTTCTTTCGTGTTCAACAGAAGAAAGAAACTTATAGAGGTTTTGAACAACATGAGTGTGTAAATGATGACAGCATTTTGGGTGAACTATCACTTTAAAGATTTGGATGTTAGACATATTTTAACCACATGGTGGTGCCAATGTACTGATTTTATTCATTAGAAACCAGCAGGAGTCTGTACAATTAAAGGTATAGCGGAGGATTTTTTTACTTCCGGGTGGAATGCCTATACTATTGGTCCTCCTAATTGTCAATCATTCTGGTGAATCAATCAAACTTTTCAAAAAGTGGAGAGGTCTTATCTAAAATTCGGAAAGATCCTCCGCTATACCTTTAATTTCATGCATTGAAGCTTAAATTGTGTAACATGTTTACTATCATTTCAACCTGCAAATCAAACAACAACAACAAGCTGATGCTAAAATGCTGGGTTGTTTCAACCCATGTTTGGGTCAAATATGGACAAATCCAAACTTTGGTTTAAATTTTTAAATTACATTTTTAAACCAAACGATTGGGTTTGTCCAAATAATGGGTTGAAACAACCCAGCATTTTTTAGAGTGAATACATTTATTTCAATAATTTATAAATTCAAAATAGTCATCCTATTTTGAACGAATAAATTAATTATCGAATTAATAATAATGCGCTTTTCACAATACATATCGTTTCAAAGCAGCTTTAAAGAAAATGCATCTGTCTACATTACAATTTAGAGTGATATGTTACAAGAGGTGGCTGTAATTTCAGAAATGTATAGGCCTACATATACAAATCAGCTAACAATGTATAATTTAAGGCAGAAACAATGAGCTCTTTGAAGGAATTATTACGAGTTGTGGACATTATGATTACAAATAAGGAAAATTTAGCATTGGTGCATGTTGATTCAGAGTTTGCGTCATCTAAAGTTCTCGCAAGAGTTGGCGCCGTCTCTTCACGGGTGTTGGGTCATCTGAAGTTTTCGTAAGAGGCTGGATCCAAACAAGCTGACGCACACTCTAGTTACCTCGGGATGGGCATCCTGAGATAAAAAAGAAAAGCAAATGGAAAATAATTAGCATATAGCTGCTGTTCATAACATTAAGCAAAGATAATCATGTGCATTTGAAACTGGAGTACTAGGTTACACAGTAAACAAATACTGAATGTGTTAACCTCACAGGTCTACTGAGTTAAAAGATAAAACTTTGAGACATAATACATTGAAAAGCACTTGCATACATGCAGACTATTCTTGCTGCCTTAAGTAATGGCTTAACATCAATAATTTTTAATTCCACCAATATACAGACAGAACTGCATGTTTGGGTCAAAAGATGATCAGAAATATGGTTTAGAAGCATTCTATCTACCTTGAGATTTCATTACTTGCACTGTTTTGAAGCTGATCCCTTCATTGCCACACCACTACAGATTAAAACGCATGAGTCATGTAATAAAACAGGAGGTGAGTGTCCATCTGAGATGTTTACAGAGTCACAGAGAGGTTTCCTGCACATTCAAGCGTTCAGAGACAGCTGTCTCTGAAAATAGGGTCACTCAAGCATAGAGCACATACTGATATCTACGCATGAAGAAATGTGACAGTACATTTGTAATTAATGCATGTAGAAAGCTGTATAGTGGTCATCATAGGACACAATGTAAATCTTTACAGCACAGTTTACTATAGATTATAATGTTCAAATACAATGTACAAATAAAAACAGCCATTATTTCACATAAGCAGGAAACACATTTATATATAATTAGTCATATTATATTCCTGTTTTTGCACATTTAACTAGGCTACTAAATGAAGTCCAGTGCTGCAAAGTTTGATTTAAAGCAAATTTATTCAATTTGTGGTTAAATGTTATTTTCTAGTTCAGGGAAAAGGTGATTTTACCAGTTTCAAATCAAAGTAAACCAATCCGATACTAGTTCTTCTGCTCTTCCTGTTTCTTGGCCCATAAGCAAAGAAGATCATGTCACATCTAGGCCAGATATGATATAATGAATCACATGCAAGCCAGGCAGATATATTTATAAGATTTTCAGTTTTGTTTACATCGTGACGTAAAATCGGACTCTTCATAAAGCAAGCAGCAGCAACTGCCGTACAGAAGAAGGAGGAGAACCACATGCACACATTAATAATTGTTGATATTCTGCAGAAAGGTAGGTGGACTTCTTAATGATAATAGTAATGAATTATAATGTTGATGTTAGGACTTATGAAACCTAAGATGTAAGGGAACTTGTGTGCATTTTTTTAATGTTTATTATAATTTTTTATGTTTATGAGAATTTAAAAAAAAAAAAAATAATTTTTTATTAACCAGGTATTTTGAAGCTAATTTGTCTTGACAGTTTGATTGATTAGAACTAGGCCTACAATATTTGAATGTTTTTCGGGGTTAAAATTTCTGAGCATTTTACTATCACAGGTGCAAAATGGCAGCAGCCATGGCTGTTCCAAGGGCAAGAAATGAAGACCTAGAGGACTACAGTGCGTATGCACACTTGTCTGAAGAACAGCTGCTACAGTTAGCTATTGAACGAAGTCTAGCTGATATAAATTTAACTCCACGGCAGAATCGACAACTGCATGCCCACACAGAGCCAGCTGTCCCTACACAACAACCACAATTTCACCCTAACTCAGCAAACCCACCCAGGTGATTTTTTATTTTATTTTTCATCTTGTTATGCACAACTATGCTTCAAGTAAACAATCACATAAAAAAAATCACTTTTACGTCTCTATATAATGAAACTTTATTGCTGCCCTCCTTTCAGTGAGAGTACTTGTACACAAGATCGTTTCTTCAGTAAGGACAAAGACAAGGTGATTGCCTGGACAAGGCACAATGGACACCTGCAGGTCACTGTGGAGAATGTGAAGTGAGTGGCAGGAAAGATCTCATTCAATTTGTGTGTGTCCTGTTGTTCCGATTAGCAGCGACCTATTACTGATATTAAGACCAACAGCACAATTGCGAGTGCAATACTGCTTTTGTACAACCGTTCAGTTAGCAGGTTAATATTGAGTAACTTACATTTCAGACACAATATTTCCCATTAATTTGTTCATCATTGCTTTTCCAAAATGCATAAATGAATGGCACACTGTATTGTTTCCTTCATGAATTAATCATTGTTTTTGAACTAATTGTTTGAATGAATGACTCATTTGTCGCCACCTACTGGCTTAACATTGTAACTTACAAAAATAGGTCAATAGTGACAATAGCAATATCATGCTCATGGATTAATCTCATCCATTGAGATAACAGTCCTATTCTTAAGATTCTCTTATTTGTTCTTTCAGTGATATAGACCCTTTTCTCACAGCCATTTGGAGAGGAGATGCAATGGCTGTTCAAGAAATCATTAATTCCAAATCTAAAAATATCAATGAACCCAATCTAGACGGCTGGATACCGCTTCATGAGTCTGCATACTATGGCCATATCGAGTGCCTCAAGATTTTGCTCAAAGGTGATGAATGAATCAATTCAGATTCATGTCCAGTCCAGATTCGCATTCTTCAAAATCACAGTTGTATCCCATCTCTCCCACAGCCAGACCAGATACAATCAACAAACAAACAAACACAAGACAGACACCACTCATGCTGGCAGTGGGTCGCAAACATGTTTCTTGTGTATCGCACCTCTTAGAGCAAGGAGCTGATCCTAACATTGCAGATAACCAGTGGGAGACACCACTGCACAAAGGTAAACATATGTTTAGCATGATATCTCTCAACAACTGCACAAATGACCAGAAAGAGTTCTGAACCATCACTGTTGTTTCTTTACAGCATGTGAGAGACCTAATGAAGAGATTGTGGAGCTTCTTTTGAGATTTGGAGCTTCACCAACCAAAACCTGTATTCAAGGTGGTACTCCACTACATGAAGCAGTGAGGAACAAGAAGTTAGAGATTTGTAAGATATTGGTACAAGCAGGGGCAAAGCTGTTGGCCAAAAATGTTTATGGCATTGACAGCCTGTTTACAGCTGCTCAGTGTGATGCTGTCGACGTGCTTAACTTCCTAATTTGTAAAGGTACGAATTTTTGTAAGGTAAGACAAGAGAAAAAAATATATTAGCCTACTTTACTTTAATCTAGTAGCATTAATCAAGTTACCTATTCTTTAGGAGGTAATATTAATACCCAGGCAAATGATGATGCAACTGCATTGTTTGAGGCTTCTAAGAATGGTCATGATGAAGTTGTTGAGATCCTCTTGAAGAAAAGAGCTGATGTTAACAAAGCCAACAAAGCTGGATTACTTCCTATTCATATTGCAGCAAAGAATGGTCATGAGAGGTTAGTAAGCCTACTACACTACATCCCATATTTATCTTTATTACACATAGCTCTTGAGATTACGTAAATTTGATTGGTTCTGATTGAAAGCTCCAAATTTGACTGAAATCTGATTGGTGGAGCTTTCTTTGCAGAATCATGCTATGTTCAATGTTCAGTCAATTTAGTTTTTCACCAGGAATTCCACTGCTGAACATGGCTGTTTGACAAAAATAAGTTGAAATTATGTGAACTGATGACTTTAACAAAAGCATATACCATTGATTAATAGCCTTGGAGCTCATAGTAGGTCTGTCTTTCAAAATGTATAATTCTTCATTAAAAATCTAAAGTCCCCTATATGAAGAAAATAAATGGGATTTTTACTTCTGAAACCCGACTGCACTCTATAGTATACTCACCATTGTCCGCAGCAATATAAAAGTCCACTCATCAGTAACTGGCTCTACTTCCGTGTCTCTCCTATCAAGCCACAGACTCATTTCATACAAACGTAACTGGCATCTCAGTTATTGATTATATTGAAAATGACCTTGAATAATTTTATTCATGAAGAAATAAATACCTCTCTTTCTCATCTTCCTCAGCATTGTTGCCATACTAATCCCAAGAACTAACATGGCCAAAGTGAAATACTCCGGCATCAGTCCTCTTCATCTTGCTGCAGAAAGTAACAGAGATGATGTTCTAGAAACGTTGATTGAGGGTGGATATGACGTCAATGCCACGCTGTCAGATGACTGGTCAAAAATGCATGAAGATCGTCGCAGCACGGCTCTGTACTCAGCTGTGGCAAACAGGAACATTGAGGCAGCTACTATGCTGTTAGAAGCAGGTGCTAACCCCAACCTGGACATTTTCAACACCCTGCTAGTGGCTGTGAGGAAGGGAAGTATGGAAATGGTGGCCTTACTGGTACAGCATGGTGCTAATGTCAATGCCCTACTGCCAACTCATCCCACCAACTTCCCAGTAGTTTTTGGTTACTGTATGAGGCACATGTTGATGATGAAGTATCTACTGGACAATGGCTGCGATGCACTATCATGTTTTAACTGTAAATATGGCAGTAATCCTCATCCCCCCATAAAACTAAGACGGAATGGACATGAAAGAATATATTGTTTGAATGACGAACCATCAGAATACTGTGTACAGGTGCAGATTTTTTATGAGATGATTTCATTGTATTTTTAAAACATTTAGAATAAAACTGTAAGTTTATATAATTGTTTCATTATATTTTATAAAATAAAATATAGAATTTAATCTTATTATTATATTTATTACACTCTATATTCAATTGTATAATTTTACTATTTTCTGTAAAATCAAATTAATTTTATTTAAATTTTTTTACAGTTTTGTGAGATAATCTCTCCTCCCTCAGACAGCGAATTGGCGGGACCCATCATAAACATGTTTCTTGACTATGTGGGTCATGTTAAACTCTGCTCTAGAATAACTGAGTACCTAGACAGCTACAAAGAATGGGCCCATATTAAAGAAAAATCAGGTAAGAAAGTCTTTCTAAAGTCTAAAATTATTGATGTGCAATTAAATAATTTTTTCAAATAATTGGAACTAAAAATGAAAAACTGAAACCTCTCTATTTCAGTTCTTCCTTGCTCACTGATGCATCTGTGTAGACTCAAGATTCGTCAGCGAATGGGAATCACCAGACTGAGGCGAATCAATTCTCTTCCTCTACCAGGGAGACTAATCAAGTTTTTGAGTTATGAATGAGAATCATTTGAGGATATCCTGTGATGAACGTCATACCAATCTGAATTGTTTACAGAACTTGCTGATTTGAATTCTTTTGTTACAGACATAGGGTAATCACAGATTTAAAAACTTGAGAAAATAAAGAGAAAATATTTTTTTCTGAAAATAGACACCATTTGGCATAATTACTTTATTTGTACGGAATTCTCAATACATGTTTGTACATGTAAATAGAATAATATTAAAATGTAAATAGGATACACACAGTATAAAAGTCAGAACTAGCACAAGCAAAGGCAGTATATGAAGGGCTGGCTTTCTAGCAATATGTAATTTTATTTGCATAACCAAATTTACTTGCACTTTAAGGCTTTTTATAATGTGACTATAAGTGGATATTTCTGGCCTTTAATCTGCTGTAAACACAATGAAATATTATGTAATGTTTTCTTATTCTGCTGTAATATCATAAAGCTTTACTGTACACAGTGTAGGTATTGTACATTTGTTTTGTAAATTAGTTAACATTGATGTAACCTGTCATATTATAGAGCTTTGTGTAACTAGGAAGTATTCCTGTAAGTTTGTGGTGTTCCCTTTCAATATTGGTCTCTCAACATTGCGTCAGATCTGACGCTATAGGGAAACACATTTCTCCAAGAAATACTGAAGCCTGATTGGAACAACGCTGTTGCATTGCAATGGCCAATGGCGTTCAAGAGCACAAATCAGGGGTGGGATCACTCCCTATATAAGATGGTGCAGAATGACATCTCCTTAGAGTCATTCTCCTCCACACAACGCAAGTCAGAAGCCTTTCTTTTTTGCCGTTAAAACATTGATTCAAATGGATGATGCTTCTTCACCGTTCCCTATTCAGCGTTTCAGCGAGAACTCAAAAAGATTTGCAACGCCTGTGTGGGATCCATCGAGCTCCCGGGCCGACAAGAGCTGTCGTATACAAACAGCCGAGCATGCAGCCTCAGCCTCCATGGGATCATGATGCATTACTGTATAAACACTAAGCCACTGTTTTCAGTAATGTATTGTAGTGCTGTCTATACTAACCGGCCAGCCCTCCCACCACTCAATGACTTCATATGGTATACATCGACTGTGCCGTTATATTGATTAGGACATGTAGTGTTGCTTACATTCCCATTATGAATGCTGATGCTGCTGCCATTCAATTGCTTTTTATGATCAATCCCCGGCTGTACCGCTGCTTTTTTAAGGTGTATGGTGTTGTTTACACTAATTACTGTATAGGTCAGTGTTGCCTCCGTTCATTGCCTTGCTATGATATTCACCAGCTGTGCCGCTGTTCTCATGAGAGGGTATTTGTGCTGCTTGTGCTATCTGCTATATACGTCGGCATTGCCGTCATTCATAATGTTTTCATGATAAAGCACTGCACATACACAGCCGCTCAAAAAAACTAAAATTGCGCACATAGACAGATGCAAAAATTAGTAGGGAAAGACATTTGATTGTATGCTCAGGCAAACCACTATAAAGTTAGAACCAAGTGGCAACCTTCCTGTTTCTCTCTTGAAACGGAAGAGACTTAACTTGGGAAATCTGAGGGTGACAGTGAGGACCGGTTCCGCGGGGCCACCACCCCCGGGACCCCCTCCCTCCCCTGTTCCGCAACCAGCTGGGCCGTCGGAGGAACGGGCTGGGCCACCTTTGAGGTCTGCAGTCGTATCCTTCGGCGCCCTGCCTGACGATCAGATGTCGATCGCAGCATCGGAGGGTGAGCTCTCTCTCTCCCTGGGGATGATGACTCAGCTGTGCTACCCCCTTCAGGTGTGGCAGTGTTGCCCGAGTCGGACCCAGAGATGATGGCTATGCTATCTCGGGCCGCCGAGAGTGTCGGGCTCGTGTGGAACCCTCCACCATGTCCCGAACCCTCTCGGTTGGATGATTGGTTTCTCGGGGCAGCTCGCGCTGGTTCTCAGCATCCTGCCCCGGTGCCATTCTTCCCCGAGGTGCATGAGGAGATCACTAGGTCATGGACGGCACCTTTTACTGCCAGAAGTGGTCCTAGGGTCCACTACCCTCGATGACGGGGCAGCCAAGGGTTATGCGTGTATCCCCCCCCGTGGAGCGGGCAGTTGCCATGCAACTTTCCCCTAACTCCACACTAAGGGAGGAACCGTGTCTCCCATCCCGGGCCTGTTAAAACTGACAAGGCTTACAGAGCTTGTGGAGAGGCTGCCTCTGCTTTACACACCATGGCGTTACTGCAGGTCCATCAGGCCAAAGCCCTGAGGGACCTGCACGAGGGTAGTCGTGACCCAGGGGTTCTTCAGGAACTTCATGCCGCAATGGACCTTGCGCTACGAGCGACAAAGGTTACCGTGCGGTCACTGGGTCGAGCGATGTCCACCCTGGTGGTCCAGGAGACCAGACCGGTCTCTTCGGTGAGGCTGTCGAGAGCTGCGCCCAACAGTTCTCGGCGGCACAGAAGCAGACGGAGGCCATTAAACATATCCTGCCCTGGCGGTCGGCTCCAAGTAAGAGGCCGTCGGAGCCAGCGACCTCGTCTGCTCCTCGCAGAGGGTGCGTCCGTTCCTCCGCAGCAACCACCAGCAAAGCAGCGCAGAGGAGCTGGACGCGGCTGCGGCGCCCCGCCCGTGGCGCCCCGCCCGTCCAGGCCTCCGCCAAACCAGGAGGGAAGAAAAAGGGTAAGAGGCCCTGAGACGGGCGACCCAGAGGTGGAGAGGATTGCTCCTTGGGAGATGGCAACAGGGCCACTCCCTCCCCCGGAGGAGTACCGGTGGGAGAATCTTTTGTTCCAGTTTTCTTTTGTTCTGCCGCTGGCCCAACAGCCAGCAGTACACAAATTTTCAATAAAAGAGCAGTTTCTCTCCTCTCTGTGTCCCAAGAGGACTCGGGGAGCGGTTCATGGTACACTACCCAGACACACTCCCCTTCCTCTATCGCCAGAGGGCAGCATCGGATGGGTTCAGGACACATTCAAGCATCCTCACGTCCCATCTGCCCTACCACGGAACCAGGAAAGCGACTCACAACACGCTCAGACCCCGCCTTCGGCCGCCTCGACAGAAAGAGAGCCCCACGGGCCGGGTCCCTGTGTTCCACTTCACTGCCCCACCCTGGGTATGCCTGTGGTTCCTTTGGTCCCGCTTGTACTGTCTCTGCGAGCCTGGCTAGCACTCCCCAGGCCGTCTCGCTGGCTCATTCGGACCATCAGGCTCGGCTATGCGATTCAATTCGCCCGGCGTCCCCCCAGGTTCAGGGGTATTCAATTCACATCAGTAACCTCAGACAATGCCCCTGTCCTGAGAACGGAAATCGTGGTCCTACTGGCGAAGGATGCAATAGAGTCGGTTCCTCCAGCCGATATGAAGACAGGGTTCTACAACCCTTACTTCATTGTATCCAAGAAAGGCAGTGGGTTACGGCCGATCTTGGACCTGCGAGTTTTGAATCGGGCCTTACACAAGTTACCGTTCAAAATGCTGATGCAGAAACGCATTTTCGAATGCATCCATCCCCAAGATTGGTTTGCAGCAATAGACCTGAAGGACGCGTACTTCCATGTCTCCATCCTCCCGCGACACAGAATATTTCAAATCAAATCAAATCAAGTATATTTGTATAGCGCTTTTCACAATACAGATTGTATCAAAGCAGCTTCACAGTATTAAAATAAAATAATACAACAAAGTTTGTTTCTAGTGGAATTTATTGATTGATAGAATAAAATTAAATATCCCAAAATATCCCCAAGTATCCCCAAATATGACCCTTCTGCATTTCGCGTTCGAGGGTCGTGCATACCAGTACAAGGTCCTACCCTTCGGGCTGTCCCTGTCGCCTCGTGTCTTCACCAAGGTCACAGAGGCGGCCCTTGTTCCTCTGAGAGAGCAGGGCATTCACATCCTCAACTACCTCGACGACTGGCTCATACTAGCACAGTCCTGAGCTCAGTTGTGCGAACACAGGGACCTGGTGCTGGTCCAAGTTACTCCAGAGTGTCGCAAACACTTCAGCCCGTGGTCGGACCCGATGTTTCTGCGGGCAGGAGTCCCCCTGAAACAAGTGTCCCGACATGCAGTGGTATTCACAGATGCCTCTGCCACCGGCTGGGGTGCCACGTACAACGGGCATGCAGTCTTAGGGGTTTGGACGGGACCCCATCTGCATTGGCATGTCAACTGCCTAGAGTTGCTAGCAGTACGTCTTGCTCTGAGCCGCCTCAAATGGTGCCTACAGGGGAAAGACGTGCTGGTCCGCACAGACAACACTGCGACTGTTGCGTACATCAACCATCAAGGTGGTCTGCGCTCTCGCCACATGTCGCAACTCGCCCGCCACCTCAGTCAGAAGCATCTGAGGTCGCTTCATGTCATTCACATTCCTGGTGCATTCAACACCATAGCCGACGAGCTATCACGTGCAGCACTTCCAGGAGAATGGAGACTCCTTCCCCAAGCGGTTCAGCTGATTTGGCGTCGTTTCGGAGAGGCACATATAGACCTGTTTGCCTCCCCAGAGACCACCCACTGCCAGTGGTTCTATTCCCTGACCGAGGCAACTCTCGGCACGGACGCTCTGGCACACAGCTGGCCCCGGGGCCTGTGCAAATATGCGTTTCCCCCAGTGAGCCTTCTCGCACAGACATTGTGCAAGGTCAGGGAGGACGAGGAGCTGGTCCTGCTAGTAGCTCCATACTGGCCCAGCAGGACCTGGTTCCCAGAAGTAATGCTCCTCGCGACAGCCCCTCCTTGGCCGATTCCTCTGAGGAAGGACCTGCTTTCTCAGAGACGGGGCACCCTCTGGCACCCGCGCCCAGACCTCTGGAAACTTCATGTCTGGCCCCTGGATGGGACACGGAGGTTCTAGGTGACTTTAACACCATCACTTCGGCCCGAGCACCGTCTACGAGACGAGCTTACGCGCTGAAGTGCAACCTGTTCTTCGAGTGGTGTTCTTCTCACCAAGAAGACCCCCTGGAAATGTTCGGTCAGAGCCGTGCTTTCCTTCCTGCAGCAAGGGTTGGAGCGGAGGCTGTCCCCCTCCACCCTCAAAGTTTATGTTGCTGCAATATCTGCATACCATGACCCCAAACTGAGTAAATCGATAATTGGCCTCCATCAAGAGGGTATCATTTTCGGTTGACGAATCATGCCTGGATATGGATATGTGCCCAAGGTTCCCACCACTCCTTTCAGGGACCAGGTGGTGAACCTGCAAGCGCTGCCCCCAGAGGAGGCAGACCCAGCCCAAGCTTTGCTTTGTCCCGTCCGAGCGTATATAGACTGGACACAAAGCTTCAGGACCTCAGACCAGCTCTTTGTCTGTTTCGGAGGCCAGCAGAAGGGGAAGGCTGTCTCCAAGCAGAGGATGGCCCACTGGATAGTGGATGCCATCACCTTGGCTTACCAAGCACAAGGTCTGCCCTGTCCTCTCAGGTTGCGAGCTCACTCTACCAGAAGTGTTGCATCCTCCTGGGCTCTAG
Organism: Abramis brama; assembly: GCF_963993115.1. Classification (NCBI taxonomy): domain Eukaryota; kingdom Metazoa; phylum Chordata; class Actinopteri; order Cypriniformes; family Leuciscidae; genus Abramis; species Abramis brama. The sequence continues at coordinate 7,710,981 of NC_139980.1, forward strand.
CACAGGGCGCCTCGCTGACCGACATCTGTAGAGCTGCGGGCTGGGCAACACCCAACACGTTCACTAGGTTTTATAGCCTTCGTGTGGAGCCAGTCGCCTCCCGTGTTCTCGCCTCAAACGGTCAGAGACACGAGGTGGCCCCGGGTTAGTGTTGGCTTGCTGCGCCCACAAGTGTGCTAGAATTCTCCAGAGAGTCCTCTTAGTAGACCCTGTGAGTCCTCCGATCATCCCTATGGCGTCCGGACGTTGTGGAGCGTCCGGTGCCAGGCCTATAACTGATGTATATGTGCCATATGTGCGACCTTCAGCAGGTTTCCATATGCGTGTTCCACGGCAAGCTCTTAATGAAGCCTGTGTCTCCCCTGGCAGAGTCCGCGCTGCCGTCCCTGCCAGTGTTGTTATCCTCTGGATGGTGAGAGCCACTCAGGGACTCCGTATTGCACAGCCTTCACAAGGTTAGTCCATATGGTATCTTCCACTAGACATCTAGTAGGATGTGGATTCCGCAGCGTTCCCTCCTTTGTAAAAGAAGGGGGGCACGCTTTCCCAGCGTTATCCAATATTTGTCACTATAAAGGGGTTATTCAGAACAGTTACGTGACGGACACTGTCTGGGTAAGCCCTGTCTCATCGCCAAGAAGGGTAAGAGGGTTTAGGAGGCTTGCCCAGGGCGCTGGAAGCGGCCAGCGCCCATGGCGCTTTGGTAGGGATCCCAAAATCGTCGGTCACGACGAGACGTCGAGAGTGACCGAACAATAGGTAACTTCTCGGTTATATGTAACCCTAGTTCCCTGAGAGAAGGAACGGAGACGTCTCGTCCTGTCGCCACGGGCGCTGTACCGTCGCTGGGGCCTGGGTCACCAACTCGGCTCAACTCCTCAGCGAAAAACTGATTGCATCATGCACCAGCTACTCATTTATACCCGCGCTGACGAGGCAGAGCAGCTGAATGCAATGATTGCATGCCAATGTGAAATTGGCTCGTTTAGTTACACTCGAAGTAGATCGGTCCTCTGAGCGAGATCCCAAAATCGTTGGTCACGTCGAGACGTCTCCTTTCCCTCTCTCAGGGAACGAGGGTTACATATGTAACCGAGACGTTCTCTCTCTCCCGTGTATGCACATGGTTGGTTGTAGATTGAGGCCTGCCGGCACCCTGGAGAGGCCACGCAGAACAGCACACAGAAGATGTAGAGAAGAGGGAAGAGAGCGGGCGGTCACTCTGACAGAGCTTTTTAACTCTGTGTGGAGGTCCTACTTCCATGGGTCAGTGAGCCAATGTTAGCCTAAGCTTTCGGAAGGAAACGTTTTACAATCATTTGCCTTAAGCAGATTGTTTGCATATGTAACTGGATTGGGTGCTGATGAAGAAACTATTAAATATTCTTGAACAAAATACAATACAAGAGACAATATACAGTAATAATAGATACCTGTCCTTTGGATATGCATGTTCATTTATAGAAAGAATTGTCTATAAATTAATGCAGGAAAGTCTGTTTAAGGGCTATGTGTCTTTCCTTGCTTTTCACATTTTTCCAAGCAATAAAACAGTCTTATCTGATGGAAGCCCTGGTGACTGAGGCCTTCTCTGCTCTAGTGGCTCTTTTCGGGTGATGGTTCATTACTAATAGGCTTTAAAGCTTATTTGTTACATGTAACAAATAATAATGTGTCTGATTTGTCGCAGTCACTGCATCAATATATTGGATGCAATATATTGCATTTGGTCTTAATGTGATAGCAGCCTAATATAGCCTACCTGCTGCTGTCTGTGTCATTGAAGTTAATCAAAGAACAAAAGAAAAAAAAATCACTCACTGATCTTGAGTGAATAACTTTTGTTGCTTTAACAAGGATTAATCGATATTTAATTTATACAGTGAAGATTATGCAATGCTATTTTACGTGTGATTATTCAATTTCTGTACCTGAATTACTGTTTCACCTGAAAAACTTCAAGCACTTAATTCTTAGCACTGTTTATTATTTTATTATTATTATTTTATTACTGCCGGGTCACTTTTCTACAATAATGTTTTAAATTTATATTAGTTAGGCTTGTAGTTTTTGCTGTGGTTGGAACCAAGAATTGTGAAATCGTGAAATTTTACTGTTATCTAAAATTTTGGCAGCTTATTTATTAGAATACGTTACATGGATCAAAACAATGAAAATAAGTAATTATTACACATCATATTCTTTCAAGCTCTGTGGACCCCCTGAAGTAGCCTTGGCCACCCCTTTGCCAGCCTATGCATAAAAGTCTAGTTTTTAATGGTCTCTGTATTGTTCTTTCTCCCATCTGGTTACCTCGTAAATCAGTTCAGCAATTGTGCCATTTTCCACAGGGAACGGGACACACTCTCGACTCCTCAGCACAAACCTGAATGAGTGGATGCCTGCTTCTTTTAGTGTGACCACTATTGTCAGCATTCAACAACACGTCTCATTCCCTCCGTCAGGGAACGGAGATTGCAATAGTAACCAAGAACTTTCTAGCCCATTAAAGGCCTTGTAATAAAACAAGGGGACACAAATTCAAAAGTGCAAATCTGCAGACTGACCATGGATGTTACCGTGGATGTAGTGGATGTTACTCAAACTTCTTGCTTTTTGATAATGTTTGTCAAATTATTCATCCATTATCCAAAATGGCAACTCAGCCCAAACAAAAGTATGATGTGAGTTTATAACCTTGATTATGTGTGCTTGACATTAACATAACAGCTTTACCTATAAATAAGGAATAAGGTATTCACACAATGCAATCCCATGTCCCTTTTGTCTCGTAGCCTTGACGCACTTGTAACCTAACACAGCAAAAACAGCCTTACAATTTAACCCAGTTAGGCACTAAAGGCTTCATTAGACAAAGCCATTGTATGAAGGTAAGTTCATTATTCACTAAGTTCACTATCATACAGAGAAATTTGTTTTATTATCTATTATTCTGGAAGCAAATTTCTGCTGTAGTCAGAGAAGAGCCCACAGACTTCTTTTTTTGTAATCTACTGCAGGTCTGCTACTCCTCAAGATCAGTATTAGCTAAGAGGTTGATAATCTTAGCATACATGTCACGTGTCCTCTCCATTACATTCTCTAAACAGTCTGGTGTGGGGTGACAGTCAAAGGCCTCTCTGCAGAGAACTAAAGTCCCAGTGCAAGCGTCGAGTGCGACACTGGGGAACAACAACAACAGCAAAAAAAACCTTCTCTGTTTGGAAATCCGACTGAGTTAAGGAAGGGGAAAAACATTTTTCAAGGGGGTAAGATTTTTTATTTGTTGTTTGCTTTGGATTGTTATATATCTTATAGTGTTAAGATATATAAACTTAACATGGTGAGTTCACCCAAAAATGAAAATTCTTTCATCATTTGCTCATCCTCATGTCTTTCCAAACCTGTATGACTTTCTTTCTTCTATAAAAGATGATATTTTGAGAAATCTATTAAGTTTGAATGTGTGTACAAATGAAAGGTTTTCTCATGTCCACAATGCTTTGTTGCTGTATTCTCACAGCAACTACATAAATGCTTGCTGCTGCTGTATAAACATGATAATGTAATTGCTGCTGCTTAGCCTAAATGCTTTGTAATTTATTTCTGCATGGAATGCAAAACTGTAAAACACGACGCTTGGTTTTAATACTTGTATTATACAGTTACATTCATTTCAATGCTATAAAAACACTCTGCTAATTAGTTTACGGCATTAGCGGTAATGAATGTGCCATGCATGACTCTGAACTGGTGCACAGCAAAGTCCCTTTAAGACAAGTCATTTTTTTTCGACAGCCAACTTTGAAATGCCTCTCAGGCAGAAGTTATGCAAGGACAGCTCCTATCTCTTTGAATGGGGAAACATCAAATTCTCCAAAGCTGTTCAAAAAGCTTACAATTAAATTTCATATTTAAAAGGTCTCATAAATTCAGTTGCTTAGCAAATATTCGCAAATAGACAAATCTGACATTCTCTGGAGTGCAAACACAAATATGCATAAATATGTTTTCTACAAATCTTTTTCACTAATATGATATTATTACAGTATTAACTGAGGGTGCTCTTGCTTTCATTTGAGGAAACCTGGAAAACTGCCTTGACACTATTAATTATCGTTCTTGATATAGTGCCCACAGCAATTTTTCTCTGGCCCAACTCCTGTCCACACAACCAGCTTTTGCTCGGCCCACATACAGCAATGAATTATGGTCCTTGGGTGGCCCAGATCTCAATACAAGGCAAGATCAATGCTTTAACTAGCCCTGGACTGGGCCAGAACAAGTTTTAATATTGGTACCGATTCACAATCTTTAACCAGAAACCCCAAAACTGAGCCACACCTGTGCCTTATCTAGCCCAATATAACAGAATCTAAAAACATTTTATTTTTATATATAAAATCAAGCCTGGAGGAGGAGGCTCAGGTGGAGGACGAGAGTCCGGGAGAGGGATCAAACGGAAAGTCCAGGGTGGTGCAGGTGGTGTGATCCAGGGAATGGCCTTGAGCAGGGACGGATGGGAAGCGAGCCAGGCCACAGCCAGAACTGTGATCCATGGCGGTGTCGCTGGAGGGAGGAGCCGTAGTGGAGAGAGTTCTGACGCCACCTTAGGAACGAGCAGAGGTGACTGTGACATTGGAGAAGAAGTCCACCACGCAGACGAAGATGCCAAAGACCTTGGCGCCAGTGACGGAGCCGCAGTGATTACACAAATGTTCATTAAGTCCAGTAGATGCTCACTCTCAGTGGCGGGAGGGTTGGGGGTGCTCACTTCCATACACTCGTATTCCAAAAGGACTCCCACGGCAATGGATGGTGCAGTCGGGTCACACACCTGACCTGGTCAGACACACGCAGCCAAGGTGATGTTCTGCTCAGTCGCTTCCATTGGCGCTGGCTCACACATCACGGCTGAGGCGGACTCGGACTCGTTGTCTGTGGTGGGCTTGTGTTGCTGCTCCTCGCAGTGGGATGGTATCTGACTGGGCACTGAATCTGGAGTGGGGCTGGTGTCGTCAGCTGGTCCGACGGTCAGTGATAATCCACAAGATACCAGCACCAAATCCAATTCTCAATGAAGCTCCCTCGAGGACCCTCCCCGGACAACTGAGCCTTTGTCACAATGTTGAGTCCCATGAAAAGGAAAGAACAAAGGCAGTTGTCAGGGAAGTTCAACTGATGAGTAAGGTCGAGGAAGTCATCCATATGTGCCTCGAGGGAGGGATCTCCATGCTCAAGGCACAATAACTGAAATGAGGGAGAATCCATGATGAGAGGGGAAAAAACTCAAAATCCACAAAAACACACAAGGTGAGGGGAAAATATTATTTAAACAGATATCACCACGTAAATCACTTCTAGGTCGTGTCTTCTGTCACGGTTGTGTAGTAGCAAGCATACGAAGAAGAAGGTTCAAATTCAAAACAGTGTTTAATAACATCCACAACTAAATCCAAAGGAGAACACACAAGAACTTATATACAGCTGAAAACAATAATGATTAAACACGCACACCTGACCTGAGTGATGAAATCAAATCTGTAACTATGACAACAAACAAGGCAGGGAGAAATGGTGCAAATGAAAACGCATGCTGCATCTCAATTCGCCTATTTATACTACTCCCTAAAAGTATGTACTCTTTTTGTGAAGAAAAAGTGCATACTTTTGAGTGTGTAGCAGAAGAGTAGACAAGCTTTAGGACATACTATCACGTCATAAAATCTTTAACGGTTGCTCTCTGTCACTTAGTTACACGCATCTCGTCACGCAAACTGACCTGTCAATCATCTTGTCAAAGATAAAATCCTTCACATTTCATTTCCTTCCATATCGGAGAGAAATGCAGAAGCACTTTGATCTGCAAGTCACGAGTCTTTCATGCAGCGAACTCTCCTCATATTAATGCAGAATGATGAATTTAAAAGTTAATGGCCAAACGGATCTTTATAAAAGTCCACATTGTTATTGCAAATGAAATGTAACACAGATAACAATAAATAAATGTTTTTCTATCAGGTTAAACTTTGATTAGTCACCCAAACCTTCATCTAAACCTCTCACCTTTGGTCGCGCATATCCGCCATGTTTTGTAGTTTTTTAACACTTTTCACTTGCGTTTGTAGCTCCTCCTCCAAAGCGCTATGAGTTGTGGGCAATGTTAGCCTTTAGTGTGTGCACGGATCCACACTTCGAAAATCCACCGGAAATAGTAGACCATCCAGGGACTTCTGGTATACTCTTTTCAACACACTATGCTTTGGGACACACTTTTAATCTCACATACTGTTTAGGATGGATAGTATGGACATTGAGACGCAGGGAAAGTCCAAACTGAGGTGACTTATGACAGGAGAGGCTTCACTACGCTGAATAGACCGCTCACTCGTTTTCATTCACTCCCTCAAGTGTACTACATTAGTGGACTAATGTAGGGAATAGGGATTGAGAGTATATGGGGCGATTTCAGACACAGCCCGTGAAGGCACGCATTTAATTTGTCAAAACGCTCCCTGAGGTAACAAATTTTTTACTTTTAATGAGTGCTGGATTTGACTGTTATCGCTACTGAATAGTTGATAGATAGATAGATGGATAGATAGATAGATAGATAGATAGATAGATAGATAGATAGATAGATAGATAGATAGATAGATAAATTTGGGTCCATTTCTCACACAAAGCAATTACATTGATTCCGAAGATTTGGATTACAGCGCACAAATACAATTTTGCAGTGTATTGTATGGTCATTTTTGGGCCACAGCAAATTCTTATATGTCCCACAAAATAAATATTGTATAACATTAAATGATTAAATGATTACATCAATTTTATTAATTTTAAGATTTTAAAGTGTAGTCTGAGTTATTTGAATGAAATTATATAATTTCAAATTAAGTAAATCAGTCATCTGCCTTAAACTGCAATTATTCATTCTGTTTTTCAATTATGCATTTAATTATGAATTATTCTCAGTATGTTTTGCTAAAATATGTCTCTTTCTCATAAGAAATCAACCAGTGACACATCTTCAACCAGTGTTGCCAAGTCCATGGTTTTCCCACGGTATCAGGCTACTTTTAAGTTGTTGCCGCGGGTAAAAAATAAAAATCTTAATTAAGAGTTAATTTCCACCTCTGTAGGTACGATTTCGCTAATCCAACACCCCCAAAACACCCCCCCCCCCATTGGGCTATTTTTGGGGTAGTCTCGCGTAGCCAGACTTTCAGACTGACGACAGAAGGTCTGGACTCTATCGCAGCTTTTCTTGGCCAAGGACCACCCAAGAGGACGTTTGACTGACATGCAACCAATCACAGTTTGTTTTGTTCCGTGTCATGTTTAGGGGTGTGACAATATAATGTTGATGTCCCTACAATAACAGACCAATGTGCATCTAATAAATTATTTATTCAATAATGTTATGCAAGTTTACTGCAACAATGGAGCCGCAAACTTTACAAACTTTGAAAATTCAGCGTTTAGTTGAGCCTGGTAAGCGCTCATTGTCACAGTTGTAAACACAACGGCTTTCTTCTCCCACGAGGGGTTTTGGCGTCACGGCATTTGTTTCTGGGCGGACCGATAAAGAACCCGACACACACGTCTCCCGGACATCCTGTAGAATTCAACCAATCAGATCGCGACTTCGAAACTCCTGAAGTGTTTCCAGAAAAGTGTGCCATATGCAAAGCTGCAAAGCAGACATTCAGACAATGGTCCGTGGGTGTGACGTCTGAGTCTGAGACTATTTTTGGGCTACTTTTGACTGGTCATTGGGCTACTTTGTTGCCTCCCACCAACAATCGGCCCTCATGTTGTTTGTTGTTATCCATGCTGTGCCGTCATTGCCATACTTGGACCAGCTTTGGCTGACAGGACACATGCCGCTGCCAACAGGAGCAGTGCCAGCATGAGGCCGCATTCAAGCCAAGACTGTTTGCTATGTGGGTGGATGATCTACTTACCTTTAGCCTACTAATGTTGACGATGGAAGTATCCAACAAGTTTGTCCTGTAGTTGTGAGATTGTATATTTGGCCAAAATCTAATTCTGATGGAAATGCAGCTGATTGCATACTTCCGTATTGTAATTAAAGTGAATATTTGTTCACATATTGAAATGATAAATGTTCACATTGCATGATCAACTTGTTAGCCAACACATGACTCATCTCACTCAATTAAGCAAGACACAGCAGTGTTTTTATACTTCACCACAACATCTGCTAGCGTGCTATTGCTGTTGATAATATTTGCTTGCAATCTGAATTTGCTATAGGCTACATGCTGCTGCTGATCAAACGAAAAAAATATTCATAGCAATGATTTCCTTATAGCAAATACTAGCTGTTAATATGCTTAGTAATTCACTCGAAGCATTAAAACAGGACTGTTAACATGACACATGATTTTAAACCTTGTGTATGAACTTCATGAAGAATTAATAAGGCAGACCACGCAATAATGCATAGTGATAAAGCACGAGAATGACCGTTCACTTATCTTAGATGTTGAATTTCAGAGTAATTTTGAAAGTGCGCTGCACTGCTACAGCATATGCTAACCAAGTATTTGAAGGTTTAGCAGCAAGCTCATTGGCTAATGATACAGCATGAACCAATCAGCTGTACATGATACAGCAAGAACCAATCAGATGTGCCCTAGAGAGAATGATGTGATTGCTAAAGGCCCCGATTTACTCAAGGCAAAGTTATTTTTTGTTCTTCATTTAGGGGTAAAACGAAGTTCGTAATACGTGAGCAGCAATATACTGTTATCGAACATCTGACGCCGCCCACACTGCTGAGAGCGACGGTTAGATGAATATGTAAATATGTGCTGCACGCTTTCCTCACAATAACAAAATAAACACAATCTCAAACAAAATTGAGAAAACAGAAGTACAACTTAATTTTCTACTATAAAGCAGCTCTCCAGTGTGTTCATGTTTTCAATCATGGGTCACGTCTAATCTCAACTGACTCGTGAGGAGAAATGAACTGGAAAAGACATGTGAAAGAAGGCGGAGCATCAGCGCACACAGCACGGACCAATGGTAGTACAAAGCGTACCAGCTGTAGCAAACTTTTCAAACTTTTTTTGACAAGATGTTTTGAACTCCCAAAACGAACTCCACACAAAGTTCGTTTTGGCCTGATTTTGTTTGAAATGACTTCATAGCAGTTCGTTCTTCGATTTCGCTTGAAGTATATCGGGGCCTTTAGAACCTATCAGCCTGCGCCATCTACAGAACTGTGTATTTGTTTATTCTTTGTTCATTACTTCACAGTGCATTAACAAATAAAACTTTAGATTTTAAAAATGTGTTAATAAATGTTGAAATTACCATTGACTGAGATTAATAAATGCAGTAGAAGTATTGTTCATTGTTAGGCAATGTTAACAAGTGAAACCTTATTGTAAAGTGTTACCTAAAAAAAAAAAAAAAAAATCTGACAGATTTAAAGCTACAATATGTAATTTTTCCACCGCTAGGGTTCGCTAACCTCTTACAATAACAAAGGCGTAGGTTTATGACGCAGTGATAAGCGGAATGATGGGACTTGCTATCATGCTGAATGTTATTCTATGTGTTAGTTTATCTGTATGAGACTAGCAGTAAGCTAGATCAACATTAGAATAATATACTGATCATATTCTAACATTTCATCATGTTGAGCTATATAACACTGATTAGTTTTATGTACATTTGCGCGTCTCTGTCAAGTCGAAGTTTGTCGCAAACGTGGAGCTCTCGGCATCTCGAAAACGCCACGCTGATATTGATCCTCGTTTTAGTTCTCCTTTTGTCCCAAAGTCTGCTTGCCATGGTCCATAATGTTTGAACGAAACAACAACAGCGTGAGCGTGCTGCTAGATGTAGCGCAGTTGTCCACGTCTGTCGCCATGGTTACTGTGGCAGAAAAAAAACGTAAACGTGGATATTACGTCATTGACAGGCAACAAGTGGGACAGGGCGACAGGGACGAGCCATTATTTAAAATTGGAATTTCTCTGAAATTAAAAATCTTTGGGAACTTTTGGGATATTTTAAGTACACAACTGCAGGAAATATATCACACTGTGCAAGTGATTTTTTGATAATTTATTACAAAAATCTTACATATTGTAGCTTTAAATCCTTTAGTTGCATCTCCTAATCAAGCAAATGAAATATGCAATAATACACGTTAGTCCAGTTTCATTACATAATGAATGTTTTGGTTGTCTTAGGGTCCATCATGGCAGTCGCCCATGTGTCTATGCCAAGTACCACAGGAACCAACCTGGAATTTGCTGACTACAGTCTCTATAGCAACCTGTCCGATAATGAGCTCATGCAGCTGGCAATCGAGCGGAGCCTTTCTGATGCCCAGAGATCTGGGCCGGGGTCAGAAAACTATAATAACCCTGCTGCTCTGAACATGCCAGCATCACCATGCCAAGCTCCACCATCACATCGTCGTCCCCAGCAGCAACTAGAACCAACTGCGTGTCCTGCCAATCCACCCAGGTACAGTGTGATGTGCTTCAAGTTGAAATGAGGTACCATCATAAATCAACTCTCACTGCCAGTATAAAAATAACCAGCGCTTAGAACATCTTACTCACACTGACCTTTAGTGTGTGGCCTATATTTTCAAATTGGCTTCAAGCTAAAATTCTTTAGAGATTAGATATCAGATAAATATAATACACTATATTGCCAAATGTTTTAGGACGTCTGCCTTCACATGCACATGAACTTTAGTGACATCCCATCCCTGATCCGTAGGGTTAAAAATGGTTTGCCCACCCTTTGCAGCAATAACAGCTTCAACTCTTCTGGGAAGGCTTTCCACAAGGTTTAGGAGTGTGTTTATGGGAATTTTTGACCATTCTTCTAGAAGTGCATTTGTGAGGTCAGGCACTGATGTTGGACGAGAAGGCCTGGCTCGCAGTCTCCGCTCTAATTCATCCCAAAGGTGTTCCATCGGGTTGAGGTCAGGACTCTGTGCAGGCCAGTCAAGTTCCTACACACCAAACTTGCTCATCCATGTCTTTATGGACCTTGCTTTGTGCACTGATTCGCAGTCATGTTGGAACAGGAAGGGGCCGTCCCCAAACTGTTCCCACAAAGTTGGGAGCATGAAATTGTCCAAAATGTCTTGGTATGCTGAAGCATTAAGATTTCCTTTCACTAAAACTAAGGGGCCAAGGCCAACCTCTTAGAAACAACCCCACACCATAATCCCCCCTCCACCAAACTGTACACTTTGCACAATGCAGTCAGGCAAGTACCGTTCTCCTGGCAACCGCCTAACCCAGTCTCATCCATCGGATTGCCAGACAGAGAAGCGTGATTCGTCAATCCAGAGAACACATATCCACTACTCTAGAGTCCAGTGGCGGCGCTGCATCCGATGCTTTGCACTGCACTTGATGTAAGGCTTGGATGCAGCTGCTCGGCCATAGAAACCCATTCCATGAAGCTCTCTACACACTGTTCTTGAGCTAATCTGAAGGCCACACGAAGTTTGGAGGTCTGTAGCTATTGACTGCAGAAAGTTGGCGACTTCTGCGCACTGTGTGCCTCAGCATGCGCTGAGACCGCTCTGTTATTTTACATGGCCTACCAGTTCGTGGCTGAGTTAATGTTGTTCCCAATTGCTTCCACCTTGTTTTAATACCATTTGACTGTGGAATATTTAGTAGTGAGGAAATTTCACGAATGGACTTATTGCACTGGTGACAACCTATCACGGTACCACGCTTGAATTCACTGAGCTCCTGAGAGCGACCCAGTCTTTCACAAATGTTTGTAGAAGCAGTCTGCATGCCTAGGTGCTGGATGTTATACAACTGTGGCCATCAAAGTGATTGGAACAACTGAATTCAATGATTTGGAGGAGTGTCCCAATTCTTTTGGCAATATAGTGTAGATTAGATATTTCAGTATGTGATTTATGCAATACATGAACTTAACAACTAGACTACATTTAAATGTAAAAGAGAGAGACACATGTTGCTTCATGAAATTTCTAGTCATGTTTTGATGATGCAGCTCATGGCGAGAGTAACAAGATCACTTACAGATGCCAACTGCAGCTTCTTCAATGGCTGACACAACTGCTTCACACCTGTTCCTCTTCATTTAAAGACAAACTTTATAAAGTGCAATCATAGTTCAAGTTCACATGCCACCATGCATAAAAATAGACACTATCCTTTGCTGTGCCCCAATCTACTTGTTTGGATCCACCTCTAGGCTTCCAGTTGTGGATTTTGATTTAATTTCAAAGATAACATGTACTGTAAAGGTAATTTAATTTGAAAATTATTATGAAAATGGGATTGTGCAATAGGTAGAGATTTAAGGAGATTTAATTAAATTAACCTTACCCATCTGAATGCAATTCTTTTTTCTCCAAAAGCGAAACAATAAAACCACAGGGTGTGTGTTCGGTGAGTCACTTTGTGACTGGTTCTGGCAAGCGAATGGTGGCGTATCGAAGATATGATGGAACTATGCAAATCGCACCTGAGCCTGAAGAGTGAGTGAACCTAATTACCCACATGACAGTATGATCTCATTATAATGTTTGTAAAGAAAAGTGTGATTATTTGTACGTTTTCATAGAAGCTGATAAATATATTATAGCCTATATGGCCACCTTATTAGGTACACCTGTTCAACTGCTCATTAACGCAACTATCTAATCAGCAAATCACATGGCAGCAACTCAATGCATTTAGGCATGTAGACATGGTCAAGGCGATCTGCTGGAAAAGCAGTGATTAGAAAGAAAGGTATGAGAATATGGCAGAAATGGTGTATGGAAGTAAAATAATGACAAATGTTTTTGAAACAAAAAAACTTGTTGAATTGCACTAATATTGAATATACAGCGGGGGAAATAAGTATTGAACACGTCATCATTTTTCTCAGTAAATATATTTCCAAAGGTGCTATTGACATGACATTTTCACCAGATGTTGGTAACAACCCAAGTAAGCCATACATACAAAGAAACAAACAAAAATAAGTTCAGAAATTAAGTTATGTGTAATAATGTGAAATGACACAGGGAAAAAGTATTGAACACATGAAGAAAGGGAGGCGCAAAAAGGCATGGAAAGCCAAGACAACTGCTGAAAACTTACAGTAATTAAAAAGCAATCCAGCCCCCTGTCAGTGGAAATTACTAACAGCTGGTTCAGTCCCAAATGATGGCCTACAAAAAGGTCTCATTGCCAAGGTGTCACACAAGACACATCTCATGATGGGTAAAAGCAAAGAGCTGTCTCAAGACCTTCGCAACCTAATTGTTGCAAAACATAATGATGGCATTGGTTATAGGCGCCATTCTAAGCTTCTGAATGGTCCAGTGAGCACTTTTGGGGCCATAATACGGAAGTGGAAAGACAATAATTTCACCATAAATTTGCCTCGACCAGTGCTCCTCGCAAGATTTCTGATAGAGGAGTGAAAAGAATAATCAGAAGAGTTGTCCAAGAGCCAAGGATCACTTGTGGTGAGCTTCAAACACATTTTCATTTTAAAAAATTCAATAATCCATATTCACCTTTCAGATTTCACTTCCAAAATGTTCATTCTGTTTAAAATACAACCTATAATATTCGACAGGCAATTTTCAGTCCACTTCCACAAATTCAGTGGTTCAAATTCGACAGCAAATTTGACATTTGACATCTGGGAACGTTACGTTCATATTCTGAGTCTACTTGCCTGCAGATATCCCCAATAAGGTGCAAGTTTGGTCTTTTATATCACTTTGGAGATTATTAGTCGGTAATCTACTGCTATTCCTGCCGTTCCCAGATGTCAAATGTCGAATTTGCTGTTGAATTTAAACCACTGAATTTGAGAAAGCGAACTTGAAAGGTGAAATAAAATGGACTGAAAATTGCCTGTCGAATATTATAGGTTGTATTTTAAACAGAATGAACATTTTGGAAGTGAAAGGTGAATATGAAATATTGAATTTTTAATAATTTTGAATTTAAATATTCACAGCTTAAATATTCAACCATGTTGAATTTCAGCCCATAAAAATGCAAGCCCTAAAAATACAATGCATTAAAATGCAAGCACGGTTAATGCAATGCCCATTTTTTTTCCAATTAGTGCAATTCAACAAGCTTTTTTGTTTCAAAAACATTTGTCATTATTTTACTTCCATAATGGTGGGAAGAAGACATGAAAGGAAGGGGATATCATAAAATACAAATCTGTCAGTATTAAAAATTATAAGGAAAGGACTAGGCGGGAGGAGATTATAATGGCAAGACTGAGAGTGGATCACACAGGATTGAATGACACCTTGTTTTTAATGGGGAAAAGGAATAGTGAATACTGTGAAAACTGTGGGGTTAAAGAAAATGCTGAACATGTCAAATTGCACTATATATTATATGAGCTGGAAAGACAGGCGTTTCAAGATTGGGTTCAGGAAGCAGGACGGGAGTGGAATCTGATGGGGATACTGGGAACAGAAGGAGAGGGAGAAGGGAGAAGAATCACCAGAATGGCACTTTTTAAATTTCTTAAAGACACAGGGTTGATGGGTAGAATATGAGAACACTTAAAATAGCATGATGTTACACACTCCTGTACAGTAGGTGGCGGTATGCACCTTAAAGTTTCCGCCATTAATCAAGAGAAGAAGAAGAAGATCTGCTGAAGTTCAAACTGAGCATCAGAATGAGAAAGAAAGGTGATTTTGAAAGTGGAATGGTTGTTGGTGCCAGATGGGCTGGTCTGAGTATTTCAGAAACTGCTGATCTACTGGGATTTTTACTCTAGGGTTTACAGAGAATGGTCCGAAAAAAAGAGAAAATATCCAGTGAGCGGCAGTTCTGTGGGCGAAAATGCCTTGTTGGTGCCAGAGGTCAGAGGAGAATGGCCAGACTGGTTCGACCTGATAGAAAGGCAACAGTAAATTTTTTAAAACAATCATTCGTTACAACTGAGGTATGCAGAATATGTTGTACCTTGAAGCAGATAGGCTACAACAGCAGAAGACATATTATATATAATATTTATGATATTAAATATAAAGGATTCATAAAAGATTTTACGTTTCTAGAGCTAATAGTTTTACATTTTAGATTTTGTGGTCAGAATGTCCTTAATTGTATGTTTCAGTGTACGGTATATCCAAATGTACAAAAATGTAAACTACCGTTCAAAAGTTTGGTCAGTATAATTTTTTTTTTATGTTTTTGAAAGAAGTCTCTTATGCTCACTGAGACTGCATTTATTTGATCAAACGTACAGTAAAAACAGTAACGAATTCAGGGTGAGTGGGACACTTTTTGCCATTGAGATGACTTGGAAAAAAGTGTCCTAATCAACCTGAATTCACCCTAATATTGTGAAATATTATTACAATTTAAAATAACTGTTTTCTATTTTAATATAATTAAAAAGTGATTTATTCCTCTGATGGCATAGCTGAATTTTCAGCAGACATTACTCCAGTCTTCAGAGTCACATCCTTCAGAAATCATTTGAATATCATATAATATTTCTTATTATTATCAGTGTTGAAAGCAGTTGTGCTGCTTAATATTTTTGTGGAAACCTAAATTAATGAATTGAAAGTTCTATACAACATTATTTATTTGAAATAGAGAACTTTTGTTTTAAGCATTAAAAAACATTACTTTCACTTGTGATCATTTTAATACATCCTTGCTGAATAAAAAATTTTACTGACTCCAAACTTGTTAACGGTATAACTAATGACATCAGGCTGCACATGGAACAGTCAATATGTTATATACATTTTAATATTTACATGTGCAAGAGCCACAATGAATATCATCTCACCTGCAGCACTTCATGCATCAAAATAAAAGCGGTGTCTTCTCTAGGGAGCTTGAGCCTATTGTTAAGGCCATTTTGGACGGTGATGTAGGAACAGTGAGGCTATTGGTTAAGCAACCTAGTTGCAACCTTCTTACAGCAAATAAAGATGGATGGATTCCTTTACACGAGGCGGCATATTGTGGACAAGATCAATGCATTAAAATTCTCCTGAGAGGTAGAGTGCGCTCATTTGAAAATGACACAGTTTAACTTTTTTTTAGCCAAGCTCTAACTGATTGTTCTGGCTTTTATCATGAACACTATTCTCACAGCTCAACCTGGCATGGTTAACCAGCGCACTTTGAAATGGAAGACTGCTTTAATGTTAGCTGTGACCATGGACCACCTTGCATGTGTGGAGAGTCTTCTGGAGTATGGGGCTGATCCTGATATTGCCAATGTGGAGAGAGAGACTCCTCTTTACAAAGGTATCCAATCCATCCATCCATCCATGGCCTTTGACCCTTCAAAGTTCAAGTTTTTGTCCTCCCCAAAACATTTTGTTAAATCTTGATGTTGCTTTTTTGTTAAAAAATAGTTATTTGAATTCTTGTTAATTCTAGTTCCTTACATTGATTTTTTTTTTTAGGTTTAAAAGCATGGCATACCAGCCCAGATCCACAAAAATATATTTTGTTTTACATTGAATAAGACCTTCAGTGGTGTGATGGAAATTGTATCATTTCTATACATGTCCGTAGCTTGTGAGAAGGAGAACCCAGCAATGGTTGCCATGTTACTGAATTACGGCGCCTCTGTGAATAAGAACTGTATTCAAGGCTGGACCGCTCTCCATGAGAGTGTTTGCAGAAACAATGTGGAAATCTGTGAGATGCTAGTGAAAGCTGGAGCCAAAGTCAACATGCCCAACATGTATGGAATTACTCCTATCTTTGTTGCTGCCCAAAGTGGAAAAGTGGATGCACTTCGCATGCTTTTAAAAAATGGTAACATCTTTCACTTCACTGTCATTTTCCTTTCTATTTCATTGTTGCTTTGTGATGTAATGCATCTCAAATGTAATGCAGGTGCAGATCTCAACAGCCAGGCCGCAGATGGAGCCACAGCGCTGTATGAGGCCTGTAAGAATGGTCATGAGGACGTTGTAGAGTTCCTTCTATCTCAAAATGCAGACGCCAACAAGCCGGGCAAAACAGGACTGATGCCAATCCATATTGCTGCCCAGCGTGGCAATGATGGGTATGAATTAAGAATTCACTTAATAAGGAATTTGTATGAATGAATGAATTTGCTTTGGCAGAAATGTTCTCAGGTCACAGTTTATCTAAACTACTTATTTGTATGCGAAGGCCATTGGTTCTTAAGAGTTTAGGTTTAGTATATCTCATGATCTTGCATTAATTTTCAGCAAAGTCCTCGGGTGTACCTACAAAAATGCCAGGGAAACTAAGTAAGTCTCAATGGGTTCTTTACAGCAATGCTGTGGCAAGAGGGTGCTAATCCTGTAACCTATCACCTGAAAACTCAAGCTAACTCAAGTAGTAAATGGTTTTATTTGCAAAATACCATTTAAGATAATTTCTTAATGTCTTGTTAACTCTTCTAGTTTATTGTGTGTAGGGTCTTTTTCTCACCTAACAGTTAAACTAATCATCCCATAGCATAATTCCTGATAGCATGAGATGTTTAGGGATGGGAATCGTAAAGAATTGAATGATCCCGGGTTCTGGTTCCTCTTAACAATTTAAATTCCTTAACAACTCCATTAACAAATATTTTAGTATTTTTAAGGAATATATATATGAAAAAAGAAATGCATTTTACTGTCAAATGATTATATAATTTTCACAATAAATACATGTTAAACAATTCTTGCGAGTGAAAGTGAAAAAAGTGAAATTGACATCTGAAGGCCCATAACCCATACTTGGAATTTGTCCTCTACATGTAACCCATCCAAGTTAGGGCACATAAATCAGGAGCAGTCAGAGAGTAGTGAACACACACACTGCAAACCAAGGACACACACCTGGAGCAGTGGGCAGTCATTTTGCCGTGGCACCCGGGGAGTGATTGAGGGTCAGGTGTGTTGCTCAATGGCACCTCAGTCATTTCCTGCCACTATTCAGAACCGAACCCACAACCTTCAGGTTACCAGTCTGACTCTCTAACCATTAGGCCAAGACTGCCCAATAAGAGTCATTCGTTTAGGAATTGGACTACACTGCACTGTAGAAAGAGCCAACTCATATGAATCATACTACTCTAATCACTATTTGCCCTGTAGATTCAGTAGAGGTGTGCGGCGCCGTTGCATATGTAGTGAAGGAAACTATTAAGTAGTGAAGTAACCTATATTGGTATTTCAGTGAAAGAATGAACGTCTAGCCATTCACACACAGAATGTGTTTTTGCATTTCCACTGCACTGCTTTTCTGTTGTTTTTTTATGTAAACATGCGCTAGACTGACATCTTTGACCGTCTTGTGTCTTTTGCAGAGTCTAGTGTGAGACGTGTTTTTAAAGTCGCCATGAAAAGGAAGTTGCGATAATCTATTCTTCCCTATTGTAATGTATATCCGAGTTAAACAGCTTCTCGAACTTGGTTTTGTCCATCAGGAATTGATTGAATTGTTGGATCGTTGTGGTTTGCTATTGCTGTGATCTCATTGTCACGGTTCATGTTTCTGTGTGTTAATTTTTGGCATATTTTTTGTGTTTCTGTCTCTGGCCTGGTTGGCTGTCAGCGTTGCCGGCAACTCATTGCGCTGACAGGCCAACCACACCTGGTATTCATTTCGTTCTCCCCTATATCTACCCTTGTGTTTGCAGTCATTCTTTGTCAGATCTTTGTTGCTCATGTCCTGCCGTTTCTTTTGCCGTCTAGTGTTCCCTGTTCTTGTGTTCTTGTTTCTTGTTTGGATTACCTGTTGTCATCACTGTTCCTGGATTTCTCTTTGGCTCTACTGGTCAGCAGTCTGCTTCTCCATCCCATTGCAGTTTGATCTGCGCTGCCAAAGCCTGTTACTTCATCATCGCGGCTCTACAACACCTGACCATCTACGTTCTGTTCTCTGTATTTATTTTATGTTTAATAAACACCCTATTTGACTGCATTTGCTACTGGATCCAGTTGTTATTTCCCTTGAAGTAACGATCTGACCAAGATGGATCCAGCGAGTGCTTTGAGCTGAGAGACATTTTGGACAGCAACAACGCTCGTATGGAACGTCAAGAGGATCAGATCATGGCGACGAGTTGAACGGTTCAGGCTTTGGTAGCACAGGTTGCAGAGTTGTCTGCCCAGTTCCAGCAACTGAAGACAGAGGCAGCTAACCCGTTCACTGCGCCTAACCTAATGTCAGTTCCCCCCATCGGAGATCTTACTGCCCGCCACAGCAAACCTCGACTACCGCCATCATCTGCCTATTATGGTGATCCAAAATCGTGTCATTCATTTCTGGCTAAGTGCTCTCTGTTTTTTGCTCTCCAGCCTTCTGCCTTCCTATCAGAGGGTTCTAGAGTGGTTTTGGTGAACACGCTGCTGACTGGCCGAGCAGCTCAATGGGGATGACCTGTTCCGCGATGAGCTGAAGAAGGTGTTTGACCGTGCTGTCTCTGGAAGCGGTACAGGTGTTGGCAGAGCTGCAACAAGGTAATCAATCTGTGATCTGTGTTTCGCAAGCTGGCTGCTCAATGCAACTGGAACGAGGAGGCACCGTGGGACGTTCCTGAATGGGTTGGCTGACCGTAAACAGAATGAAAGCTATGCTCTGGAAATAGCATCTGCCTTGGATGATCTGACTGAGTTGTCCCATCCTCGTGCCAGTTGACACGTCATCAGAAAGCACAAGAGACATCGTTGCAAGAGGGAGCAGAAGTTATTTTGATTAAAGATATGCACGAATAAATCATTTATAATAAATAGAAATTGTCCATTTTGATTTCATGGGGATTTTAAGTTGAATTTCTAACCTTGAACTCGAACACTGTTTTTAGAACGCACGAGACATTGCAAAAGATGCAAGATGGGAGCGCAACAGTCAGACACGTCCATCTTGTGCATGAATGTTTACATTAAAAAACAATGGAAATGCAGCGCAGTGGAATTAAAAACTGTGTGAACGGCCCCTAATAAGCCCTAATGTCGTCCACTTCTGCATTTTTTTTATTTTTTTTTACACAAATTCTCGGTTCCCAACCCTAGAACTGGTTCTCTAAACTTTCATTATTGCTAATCACTATACATACAAGCTTTTTTAAAAGGTTTACATGTATTTCATAGTCTTCTTATGAAATAATTTTCCCATTTTATAATGATCATTTCACCCTAATGTTGTCAAATTGTAACATGACATTCAATTGTATTTTGGTGCACACTAGCAAGGCAACACTCAAGAACACAAAACGTCTCGTTTTCAGCATTGTAGCCATGCTGATCCCAGCCACAAGTAAGGCCAGAGTGAGACGTACAGGTATCAGCCCTATCCATTTAGCAGCGGAGCGCAACAGAAATGATATTCTCGAGTTACTGATCGAGGCCGGCTTTGATGTCAATGCCACATTGTCTGAGGATCATTCTATGATGTATGAAGATCGACGCAGCTCAGCTCTCTACTTCGCCGTCATGAACAACAACATCGATGCTACCACCATGCTTCTGGAGGCTGGTGCTAACCCAAACCTGGACACGTTCAACCCGCTCCTGGTGGCCCTGAGGCAGGGTTGCATACAGACAGTGACTTTGCTGGTGCAACATGGTGCTAATGTCAATGCCTACATCCGAACTCACCCAACTACCTTTCCAGCTGCTGTTATGTTCTGTTTGAAGTATCTGACCTTACTGAAGTATCTGATGGATAATGGCTGTGATGCGTTGTCATGTTTCAATTGTGTTTATGGCAGCAATCCTCATCCTCCTATAAAGACTAGGCGTAACGTAAGATATGATGTAGACGAAACTATGGAAAATACCTGTGTTCAGGTGAGTGGCCTGAAGCCAATACATACAGTATAATTTTTATTCTGAATTGTGTATAGTACCACATTTTATACACTTTTTACTAGTTCTGTGAGGTGATCTCCACCGAAACCTACTCCCGCTGGGCAGGACCGATTATAGATGTGCTGCTTGACTATGTTGGGCATGTGAAACTCTGTGCACGACTCATTGAACATCTGGACAGTTATCACGAGTGGCAAGGCATCAAAGAGAAATCAAGTATGCGCACCCATATCTTTTGCTTAAATTATTCATATATGCTAATTATTTTAGTCACCTGTGTATTCATTTGCTGGTTCTGATTGCAGTGCCTCCACGCCCACTCATGCAGCTCTGCAGACTGAAAATCCGCAAACTGCTTGGTATCAATAGACTGAAGAAAATTTGCAAGCTTCCACTTCCTCCAAGGTTGATCAAATTCATAAATCATCAAGAACGAGAGCGAGAATTTTAAGCCTGCTTTTGAGTGTTATCTCTTACACAGAGTAGGCTACAGAGAGAACAATGACATTAGAAAATCATAAACTTCTGTTTACAGAACTTGCACTGAGCTAAATTTATAGAATAAATGGCATTTACATTCTGAGTAAATTTTTGCACAAGTATAACAAACAAATGTGCTGCTTAATAGTGTAAAAAGGCCATGTTTTTATCAGACATAAACAGAATTTTACGGAACATTTATTAAATAAATTTAGGGGTTACATAGTACTTTGTCTATATATGTATGCTTAGAAAAAACAATTATATGGGGTGTTATTGGTGCCAAAAATGACAGATTTGCAATGTATTAGAAATGTATTGAACGTATTAAGAAATATCAAAAATGGTAGGTGGATCCTGTTGTAAAACAAGAAAATCCACGTCCAGGCACTAGATACGCCTGTGACTATACATTTCAGGACCTGACCACTAGATGTCTCTTGAGAGTTAAAACTGTCAGATCCTGAACATCTATAGTCACAGGCAGTGTTTGAAATGAACTTTTTCACTCACCGGCCAATTTGGCTACTAATTGTTTAGGTTACCGACCACCCAAAAAAAAGACACCAAATTAACTACATCACAGCTTTATATATATATATATATATATATATATATAATTAGGATTTCATACATTCATTTCTTATTCAAACAAAATCCTGTCATCCAGCAATCTCCTCCCTTCCTCTTTCATCCTCATCCTTTTCACCAAAAACGTGTTTTGAGAACATCCCAAAGAACATAAAAAATTTCCAAAGGACTTTGGAAAATAACAGTGTCTTTTCTTTTAACCAAATGCTTTTTAATCTTCGCTATTTCTTCAATGCAAATGAACAAGTGCGCCGGTATTTGACAGCATTACTCGCCACAGTTGATTTTTGTTTAACTCGTTTTGCCACGGGTGTTAATTTGAAACCCTGATCACAGGTGTATCTATTTAGCTACTTCTTACTCTCTAGTGTCTAGCACCCTGACGAAGGCCTGTTTGGGCTGATACGCATTGGTGTTTTTTAAGATGTAGCCATATCTTACAATAAAGGCCTTTCTAACTATGTGAGTGCCTGGACGTGGATTTTCTTCTTTTTTTTTTTACAACAGGATCCATCTACCATTTTTGATATTTTGTTCCCCTTCTGGAGCACCCATAGTTTTGTTAGCGAGTACCAGATGCGCCCCTGGTTGAGATATTTTCTTTGTATTAAGAAATATACTTGATGTTTGTGTATAGTTTTGTATTTTTACTTTTGACTAGTTTTCTTAGTCGGGTGTACATTTTTTTCTAGTATTTTAATGTTTTGTTTGCTTGCAAAACGAACCAGTACTCACTCAATAATGCATCACACTCTTCAAACTATAAATTCTATATACAGTACATTTTAAATGGGATAAATTTCCCTGATTCAGTCAGTGCTTTATTAGTTGTGACAATGCATATGTTTGAACAACTTCCAACCATATGATTAATGATAGCATTAGAGTTTCATTTTTCTCTACCTTTTTGGGCAAAGTATAAAAAATACATATAGTATTTTTTGGTCTTCACTAGCCGCTATTGTGTTCCGGCGAGAACGTACAAGAAGCTGAGCTCGTGAGACGCTGTCAAAACAGCTCATTGCAGCCACTGATTATATTGTTCATACAAAGCATCACTGCAGTATTTAAATTTTTTGTTTATTTAAATTAAAAGTTGTGTTCTGATCTATTATTTTCTCTTGCTGTTATATTTTTCAATGTTTCTGTTACGTGTAGGCAGCAGGGACAAAGAGAGGTGAGAATACAGTTGTGGCAGTATTTATTGAAACCAAAAAAGGTCAAAACCAGGAGCAGGAACTCAACAGCTTCACACCACATGCATATGACAAACCAAGACTGAAACACTGGGGAATATATACACAGGATAACAACAGGTTAACAAGGCACACCTAAAACTGTGGAACTGAATCAATGGAATGAATCACTATGGTAACAAACAAGACAAAAGTAAACAGGAACTAAACAGGAAAGGGGAAGTAATGATATAAGTAGAACAGAAAATGCATTTCAAAATAAGAGTCCACAACAAGGAACCATGATACAGGGATCGTGACAGTTTAAATGGCATTGCAAAGTGAAATTGCAGGTGTTTTATATTTTTTTGTGAAAATATTTGGTAGTCAGAGGTGGGGTACTTCCTTGAAAATAAATTCCAGTACAGCACTACTGGCACAACCCATAATGAAATAACCCTTCACAATAGAATATATAATACTTTACAATGAACACTGTTTACAAAAAAAGATTACAGAAATGTTATATCTAGATGAACTATTCCTTTACAATTAAAAGATCCAAAGAGAAAACTAGTTGGTTCTTCTAATCTCAAAGCTGTGGGGCATGTGGAGCTTTATTAATAATCGAAAAAATTATCAAGGATAAACACTGGAGAGCTATATATGACAGTTTATCTGTTCAATGGAATTCCTTACTCACCCGTTGAGTAAAAAAAACACCATCTCCGTGACACTTTTCAAATCCCTCAGTTCTCGCTATCTCCAAAAAGCCAAGCCAATGCTGATTCTTGTTTTATTAGGGGAGACCGGGGACAGTTGCAACACTTTTTGCATTTCTCTCAGTTACTCAGAGACTATTTGGACTAGACCAACCAAATTTGTATATATTAAACTTGCATCTGTCTGCTAATTACCCATACCATTTAAAGATGATTATATATGACATATCGTTCACAGTATTTATTTGAATGGAAGAAGTCAGTTGTTGCAACTGACCCCGACCCAGGGGACAGTTGCAACACAACCATGGGACGGTTGCAACACGTTAAAAATACCTTAAATTTCTCTAATTAATTTGAGCTTTTTGTCTCAATGAGCATATAATTCTGAAAATATTAACTGTTTTAGGCCTACTATAATATTATAGTATTATTTATTTCAATAATATTATTGTAGCCTATAATTTATTTATTTAGTCATATTTATCAAATAACAGTTATTGAGTTTTGTTTGTTTATGTGTAGAACATAGGCCTACATAGATTCAGTGTGCAGGTGTTACAGATGCTATTCAATCTCTCCATATTTCAGTGTCAGACAGGAAGAATTGAACAATTTGCAATGCAACAAACCTTTATTAAACATGCAATTTATAACTTGTTGCAACCGTCCCCAACACTATCAGCCATGACAGAACATAATATTCCTGCTAGACACACTGACTTTGACACATGCTAACCATGTCACTTAGAAGTCAACAAAACAATAATTCAAACTAATGATTAATTCATACAAAATGTCTGGACAGTATGACAAAAAATGTATCTCATGAAAAATTTACTTTCATACCTCCAAAACAAGTTTTGTTCAATAAATGCAGCAGCAAATGTTGAATATGTCTACTGTCTTCTTGGTGGGGGGAGGGTCTAACTGTGCATGTACAGTGTGAGTGTCATCACTCTAGCTTGTTTCTGATTGGAGAAAAATGACATGTTGCAACTATCCCCTGTTGCAACTGTCCCCGGTCTCCCCTACTAGCTCTGTGACTGCCGCGTTCTTTTTTTGCCAGTAGACTCTCCTCTATTAGGCGTTTTTTTAAAAACAAAAACAACGTGTGATTCCCCGAAGGTTCGATATTTAGCGTGCTATTCTCTGTCATTGTGAATGTGACAAAGAAACTGTATTAACAATTAAGTGGCATGGCATCTTACACACAGAAACCACTGGCGCATACAGCTATGCTTAGTGACACATTCAGTGGCACATCCGGTTGTCATTGGCATGTGCCAGTGGATAAAACTGGTGACGTGCCGATGGATTGCGTAATGTGCCACTGACATTATTACGGAGCATGTCACCATATGTTGTGGCACCTCTCAATAATCTAGTGACCCATGCCGCTGTTTGCCGGAGCATTATGTAGATTGCGTAACATACGCACTTAACGGCAGTACGACATTTCATTAATAATATGTTGCTTGTTTATATATATATTTACATAGTACATTTATATTATTATTTTTTTAAATCACTAAATTTGGCTATTTAGGATTTAGTATCACAAATAGATCAGTATAACTGCTCTTCTGTCAGTCACTACTGGAGGAGGATACAATCCTCCATCAGCACGTCACAAGTTTTAGTGGCACATGCCACAATCCACTGGCACATGTACAAGTATCACATGATGCAATCCATCGGCACGTCGCAAGTTTCAGTGGCACATGCCACAATCCACTGGCACGTCACATGATTTAGTGGCACAAGAGCATCTTTTGACGTTCCACTGGCACAAGCCAATAAAATCCAGACGTGCCACAAAGCACAGCAGCATTTGCCAATGGCTTCTGTGCGTAAGATGCTATACCATACACGCATCCAAGTGGCCCGGAGCAACGTTTCTTTATTTACGGATCTGACGGTACACCATCCCACTAGGTCTGAATTATAAACACTTATAATAGGCTTACCACAGAGAATGAGGGTAAGAAAAAAAGTTAGCCTACATGGTGTACCTTTAAACTACAAGTTAAAGCATAGGCTACTGTTTGCATAACTGCTTTCACATTATTGACACAAAATCACAGGTTCTCATGTAAATGAATGATAAAATATTCATTTTTGGGAGATATCACCAGAACAGAAATATTACCCTTTACTCATCAAGTTGAGAAAAGCTAGGCTACAGCTTTTTCTTCCAGTTCTTTTACTCAAACTACAAACCTAATTGAATACCCCTGCATTTTACATACCTTTTTCGAAATATAATTAATAATAAATTAAATATAGAGTAACTTTTTTTAATAACTAATTTGTGTTAATTAATGTATGGCGACGAAAAGAAAACATGTTAGTTAAAAACGTTAAAAAAAACGTGTTCGTTAAAAACTCAAACGACTCAGAGTAGGATATAACGTCACATATGGGAAATCATCATTTTCATTCATTCATACATTCATTCATTCATTCATTCATTGCTTCATGTGACTTCAGAAATCCAGCATCCAAACTGCTATTTATTTATGTATTTACTGCTGGAACCTGATGTGAGATGATCCACCAATCAGAGCCTCCTTAATCTCAATCAATATTTTTGATTGGTTAAAATGATTGGAGACGTGTTTTTCCCGTGGGTGCTATGATATTAAAATAAATAGTAAATAGTACTAATATATATTTTTTTTTTTACTAGTTACTAATTTACATAATGTTGTCAGTAATAGTAACACCGAAGCTGTCTGTATGCCCTTGAAGGTGGGTGCTACCCCGACCTGACCTTTTTCAGGTCAGTTTTGATGTCAGCCAGAAAAGGCTCTTTCCAGATGGCTAGACTGCTTGTTGAGAGCAGAACTGATGGCATTGCCCAGATTCCCAGTATGTCTACTCCTTTTCCAGCCAATGCTATGCTCTGCTTGAAGTTCCTCCTGAAGTATCTCATGTACATCAACATTCTGTCCTGACTTTTCGTATTGTTTAAATGTATCATATTTATTTATTTATTTTATTATTTGTATTCATTTATGTATTTATTATTATCGTGTTTGTGTATATATATGAGGTTTTTAGACCTCGTATATACATCTAATTTTAAGTATTAAATTAAATATTACATAAAATTCAGATATATTATATAAAACAAAACAAAAAATTGTACTTGGCACATCTAACATTGTCTTTTACAAAAGGGCAAAATGGAAAAACAAACTCTGTGGGACTTTTCCCTGTGTTTGTTGCTATGTTTTCTTCCTCAGGCAAAGGCTAAAAAAGGCAGTTTTCGATGTATGCTTTATTTTTATATGTTTGCCGCTTCTTTTTAATCTGATCTAGTACAATAATGTCACCACAATGAATGAATTGACATTGCTAGATAAAATTTTGAATGTAGTTTTCAGCTGTTAACAAACTTGTTCTATTATATTTGATTGCAATTAAAAGATATGTGTGACAGAAATTGTGCCTTAATAATTTAGTTTAAATCACATATGTTGGACCAGGCTCAATGACTATTAAAAAAAAAGTCTATTTTAGAAATATATTCAAGCCAAAGTGAACACTATTCACAGGTTTTGTTTTTGGTAATTATTTAATGTCTTTATAAAATAACCACAGGGTGGCAATGTAACTCCATAGCTAATAAATTGAGAAAACTAGAGGGTCCAGATAAGACAATTGGTGTTGCTGACACTGATGCATGAGTGAAGACATTTGTTGTGTATTATATGCTTATAATTTAGTAGTAGTATTTGAATATATTAGATATTGAACATTGTATAGCCTATAGTGTAATATTTATTTGTATATTAATAGAAATGCATATGTCAGTTTAACCTAGAAGAAATATGAAACTAACACAAAGCACATATGATTTCATCACTGATTTATAGGTATTTTCTCTCTTTTTCTCTCCATTTCAGAGCCCAGGAACCTGTCATCACTCTATCCCACAACTGTCCACTATCATTCAAATTTGTGAGATGGACCAAACCACAACACTCGGTCTTGAGCTTTGTTTTTGTTCATCAGTTTTCCATTCCTTAGAAAGGTCAACGCTGAACATTGATTACACACCTCGCTGTCAGAGGGGCATGGGGGAGAGGGGTAAGTGGCCATTTGTTTTGTGCAAACTCTTTTAAATGGCCAGAAATCTTCAAAAAGTGCTGGCAGAAGAGGCAGGAGCATTGTAGGGCTCTCCATCACACTCTGGCACCGGTTGACACTAGAGCTGCTCAGTGTGCATGCGGCTGACTTTTCCCCAGGCATCCAAAACTGCAGAGTGTGACTGCGGTTTTATTTCATGCAGTCAAATGGTACCTCAAAACATACACTGTAGAAAAAAACCTGTTGTTTTTTGTTTTGTTTTGTTGTTGTTTTTTTCCACAAAAAAAAAAGAAAGAAAAAAGGGAGCTGTGGTTGCCAGAATAATTCTGTAAAAATACAGTACAATATACAATATACAGTACAATTTTACAATATAAAACTGTAATTTACAAAAAGAAATACTTAATAATTGTTCAAATTAAAAAGCATCAAATATGAGCTGTCTTACAGGGAATTCTGGGAATGACAATTATTTGATTGTGTTCTTTTTTATTTCCCAAAATGGCACATTTAACAGTGCTTTACTGTAAAAATACGTAAAGTTAGATCTGTAAGGGAACTTACTGTTAACCAATTAACATGTTTTTACTGTAGCATTTTTACAGTCTTTTAAAGTTAAAATTACAGTAATTTTTTACAGTGTACATTTTTACAGGGCTGCTCTCGTCAAATTTTTTAGTGTCTCATGGAACATTTTAACTGTCTATCCAGATTGAGACGGCTATTGCTTTTATTCAACAGTTCAATAAACAAGAAGATATATTTAGTATTTCACATTGTAGCAAATTTTGCCCACTATATTTTTGCTCCGCTAATGAAAATAGCTCCAAACTAAACCAAAGCAAATGCGTTCCTGAGCAACACGAGGTGTTTTTCATTCCTGAATGAATCGCTGAAGTGCATGATTCAAAGACTTGCTTATAAAGACAGTCCAATTGTTTAATTCTTAAATGAATCAGTGGTGTTGAAAATAATCAGTTAAGAGGACTCCTTGACTCACTCAGGTTGTTTCATTCCTCTGAATCAGTAATTTTGAACGAATAGTTTGAATGAATGATTCAATGATTAGCTCATAAACACAGTTCACTTGTTTCATTCTTAAAAGTCCCCCTGTAGTCAATGATTTTATCCACTCATCTTTGATCACAAAAATGACACATTTAAATGTTTTTAATGCCTTGAAATAGCTTGAATGTACTCTACACCTTTGCCTCATTTAGTATACGCGGTTCTATGAATATGCAAATTAGCCCCGGCTCCACTCACTCACGCTGGCTCAGAGATCAACTCGTTGACGATCACACGTTGACTTGATTGGTTCCAAGGTAGTTTGTGACGTCAGAAACGTTTTAGACTGTCTCAGTCATACTCAGACATACTCAGCAATGGTGTTGACATGAATTTGCACATGGTTTGTCTTAAAGCATATTAAAAACACCACATAGACATATAAACAACATTAAAAGCTTGATTTTCACCACAGGGTGACTTTAAATTAATCGTTATTGAACAAATCAGTCAAGTGGATGATTCCTTGACTTAACCACTTAACTGGTAGTGGAATAAAAAAAAATGCGTTTTTTAAATGTTGAATGTCTTTTAATGTTGTGATTTTTGAAAGGCGTGTCACTCGCGACACTTAAAAACGCAATACGCAAGTGCAATGCTCAAACACGTCCGTCTAGTGCATGTTTACATGAGGTGCATCACAATTTGCGTACTTGTGCACTATTCTATGTTGTTTTGTATTCCCAAAAGAAATAGAGCACTTTAAATATGCAGATGATTAATTAACCAGGAAATGTTGGACACTTCATGCACTTTCGCAGCTTTAATTTATGTAGCGGAGAGGGAGGGGCTGTCAGACTCTGTTGAATGACAAAATAATAACCTTATAAAAGTCATACAATACATGGTTAAGTACTGTATATGAAGACCTCCAATGCAAAAGCCTCTAAAAGCCACCTCTGAGATAATAATATTGAGTATACGTTCATCAAATACTTTCACTACTAAATCCCAGCCTCAGCCCATTCAGAAATGCCGGTTCTTGGGTAGAAACCTATACATAGGAGCCTGATAAAAATGTTAATATAAAACAAAAATTTTAGAAGGACTTAGAGGCTTTTGCTTCTGAAGTCTTCATATAGTGTATAAGTGCATAGTGTAGTGTGTCATTTGGGACACAACTAAAGAAAAACAATGGACAATGTTATATCAGCTTATACAGTCAAATTTGTGTAATAGAACTAACTGTAATGTATGCTGTAATGCACAATATAGTTACATCCCGGATCTGGGTGGAAAAAGACTGAACTGAAACCAATAACTGACGGTAACCTTGTTGAGGTTTCTCACCATTGAACCAAGTCTGAAAACATCTCTTCAAAGAACAGCCTGTACAACAGAGAGGTGCATTTTTCACAGATGTTGTTGTTGTTGATTCTGAGGCTTGGACCAATGAGATGCAAATGGGTGCAGCCACATTAGCAGTGGTGCATTGGTTTTGTTTATGGGGACAGCAGAAGGATTATCCCCTCCAGTCCATTTCATTTGATCCATATGGCCCAAAAGGCCTTAGCTTCAGCTGTGCCACAGCTTTGGAGCCACGGTTGAGTTTGTTATTGTCCCAACTCAGGCTGAATGCAGTGCTACAAATCCTGACAATATAATATGCGCAGTCAGTGCTCTCTCTACAATGACACGGACAGAAAAGCAAAGCTTCTTTAGTGTTCTGTTTACTTATTACAAATGTTGTGCATGCACACTGAGCAAAGTTTAATTCAATCTATCATTTTCATATGATTTCTCGGTGGAATCATCGATTACAGGGCTGTCATGATGAAGTCATATATCTATAGATTTGTGTCATCGTCTAAAAGTGGACCCCTTTCTCTCTATCTCTCTCTCTTCCCATGAGCAGGAGCTGAGTAGAGCGATTTACAGGCTGTCGGGTTGGCTTTGTTCCCGTGTAAGTCAAGTCTCGGTGGAGAAGAGACGCATCAGTGCTCCAAATGGCCCCAGCCGTCTCATTGCATTATCTTCAAATGGCACGTCTGATGGAGAAGTTAGAGAACAGCTCTCCTAGCTTCTCTCATTTAGAGATGCCTCCCTTATTAACATGTACTGCACCTAGATAGTTGTGTATATGTTCGTGTGACGAGATATTTGTGGGTATTCATGGGTTTGTGCTATGTTATATGTCCTCTCAATCTCAAGGAACGGCTTGAGATCAGCACTGCATTAATACTGGGTCACCTATTATAAAGGGCGATTATGAGGAAGCTTAGAAAGGTGAGAGAATCAACTCCTCATTCCGCCAGCGGCAAATGCATGATTGCCTGGAGGAAAAGGAGCTATGCACATGAAAACTTGTTGATGAATTCATGAATGCCTGCACTGAAACACTTATTTATTTAATAAATAATTATTATAATATATATGTATAATAATATAAGGTATCGTTGTTAAGGCAATTTCATAAATATTTGTATTTATTTATGAGCTATTTAGGCTATTTATTGTTATTCATTTGTATGTATACAGAATGTAAGATTTTTTTTTTTAATGCAAGTCTTTTATGCTCACCAAGGCTGGATGTATTTTATCAAAAAAGCGTAAATTATTATAGTAATATTGTGAAATATTAAGATATTTGAATAATTTAAAATTTAAATTAAAAATCATGCTACTTTTTTCAGGATTCATAGAAAGTTAAAAAAAAACAGCATTTATTTGAAATAGAAATCTTCTCTAACATTGTAAATGTTTTTACTGTCACTTTTGATCAATTTAGTTACTCAACTTTTGAACAGTAGTGTATATAGTAGTAGTATATATGAAAATGGCTTATAACCTGAACAATATCTTAACTATTTATTTCTGAGTTTCAGTGTTTTACATACATTTCAGAGACCTGTGATGTACAATGAGAGCATTGGGTCTGAATAATATGAAGCCGCTGACCAATAACTTTGACTGACTAGAAGCCGCACTGGAGCCTGACTAATTGACAGTGTAAACATTGTAAAGCATCAGCTTTTTCACGTGAAACTGACTGACAGACAGCAGACTCGGCCTTCAGGTTCTCCAAGCAATTTATCATCCTTATCCACACTGGGGTAATTTATCTGGCAGCACAGAGAAAATATCTTTACACTGTGGTTCTTATTGGAAAGACATCTTGATATTCCACTTTTCTAAACTACCTGTCAAGCAAGGTGTGTCGGCAGACAGAGGTGAGCCGACAACATTTTCTCCCCACGGTTTCTCTCATTTAACTCCATCAACGGATTCACCCTTGCCTGACATGGAGGTTTTACTAACTGTCTTGGCTGAACTTTAACTTGAATAAAATGAAAAACAAATATTATGCACCCAAATATTATATTAAAAGAAAGTTTTCGTAAATAGAAAAAGAATAAAAGAAAACGTTTTATGCGCGTGAGAGAAATCTCTCTTTTATAAAGAGTCCAACAAGGCCTTGTTGTTGCTAGGTATAGGATATTTTTAGGACAATAATTATATAGAGATGATTATATCTCAGATAGCAATTAATGGAATATAATTATCCACTACATAAAACCACAAAGCGTTCCAAGGTTGACAGATATCAGGCATCAACAGTGTAATGAAATCAGATATTTATAAGCATACACTGTTTACATATTATATCTGCTATTTTCAGACTGGAAAGATGCACATGTACAGAATTACGGAATTACTCTTCCAGTTTAAATTATGACAGACCAATTTAGAGACCAAATTATTTTTGCAGACAAATAAGCACAAGATACAATTCAGTAGTACAATTTTATTTAAAACTAAAAAAAGTCAGCAAGTTGCAATTAAATTAGTTCAATGCACAATATATAATTGTTTTACATTTTGGTATGTGATGCATACATTGTGCAACAACCTCTGATTACTCAAATATACATTAATGGCTTGTTCCAGACAAACAATAACACTTATTCTGTTCTGACGACACATCGATTTATACTTACCCCTATAAACATTTTCTCTTACTCTGTACACACGATAGACTGTCAAGAAGGCAAATATTGATATGTACATTCATGCAATACAATTCTGAGTATCTTTGTACAGTATAATACACATATATCTTCAGTACGTATATCTTGTTGAACGGGTGAATGACTGTACAGTAGAGTGTGAGAATGTTTTACAGGATATGAAGAGGGATGTTTGTTTACATAAGCTTGTATTTTATGTAAACATCATTGCTCAGTTGTATATGGTTTTATATTATGATTCATAGATCAGTGTTACTGTATGCATGAACATTGCATCACTGTTTTCTAAATACAACAAGCTCCTGTCTATAAAACAGATATTTAGATACACTGGATATACAGTTCTAATAAAAATAAACGAAACAATAGAGAGGGTCTGATTGAGAGTGACATTACAAGCTAAATTTAGGGTTAAGCTTGTTTGATGAATCACCTTGATACATCTTTGAAGCATCCACTAACCCACATGAAATCACAGTATTAACCACTTCAAAAATAGCTATAAACCATCTTAGTAAAAGTATGATAAGTACCATCCTAGATTTTAAGAGTTGCCAGAGGGGTCAAGAAGGGACTTGATGTGAATCTAGAATGATTTGCAAGCATTCCCAAGACTCGAGATGGACAACAGGCCACAAATGATGACATGATTATCAAATCCAGTTACACTAGAGCACTGTTTTCTGTTATATTAACCTCACTGATTTCAGTTAGAGGAAATGACTAATGTAAAAATGTATATATTCCTCATTGCTTTAAGTTCTAGAAAAAACATATAATTTAAAGTTGAAATTGAACATTTAGTAAAAAGTGTTTAATTTCATTTTACCATTTTATTTCTTGCTTCCCATTTGTATCAGTTCAATATATCTAATTGGTGCAAAATTATGGACCACTTTCATATACAAATGTTAAATATTTGAGAACGGGAATGTGTGGCTACTGAAAGGTAAACTGATTCTGGACATCCATCATATTGTGTCCATTACATAAATATATAACACAGAAAGCCAAACTTCTATATTATAAAAAAAGTTAGAGAGGTCACCTATGTTATGACTTTTAAAATCTCAACTACTCAAACAATTATTCATCTCAAAATTAATAGTTAATCCATATTTCATACTGTACATAATGTTGTCTAAGCAGCCAGACATTGCTTGGACATTCACAAAAACTATACATTTCAGTTTTTGGTGTCTTTTATCTTTATAATTAGACAAAAAAAGTATAGATTTTAATATCAGCTATTTATCAGCCATAACATGAAACATGATTGATATTTTTCACATGTAGGCTACATCAGCCATATTTAGCTTGTTTAAAATGTATACATATCTATAGAATGATCAAACTTCAATCAGCTAACTAATAGCAATGCTAACGCTAGCATTGTGTTTTTGTATTATCAGCATGCACCTCAAAAACTCTATCCTTTCCAATTGCATAGTAACACAAACCGCAACAAATTTCTGGATGTTTTCTTGTTCTCTATTGTATATTTGGTACACAAGTGCAGGATGAACTAATCCATTTGGACGCTCTAACAGACTCTATTAAAACAATGGGGCCAATGCGTAATTTATCCATTCAACACATTTACACAATCTACACGAGGTGAGAGAACCCTTAATGTTCAATGAGGGACACTGCAGAGACAGAGTTAAAGACAAAAGAAGACAAGAATTTAAAAACATCATTGCATTCAACAGAAAGTGCATGCGTTTATTTTATTTGTTGGTGTTGTATATTGTCATCAGGTTGAGTCTTGTGATACTCGTGCAGCTGCCAACATTGCTAGGAGTTTCCAAGTCTCCTCAAAGCCTGCTTATACTTGCCTATACAGTCTTTTCTTTAAACATCGTTCTATGTCCCAAGAAGGGCAGCCATGCGGTTTACAGTTCTTAAATTCATAATATACCTTGCGTCCTTCTCATAAACCCAAACAGAGAGACGGTGGTGCTGTAGCGAACAGAATGTTCAGCTGTACATGCCTTGCTGTAACATGGCCACTATACTCCAGTGTTATTGGTTTCCACTACCTGCTGTTTACAGCGTGAGCTCATGGCATACTCCCCTCGGCTTGTGCCATTCTCTTCTTTTCGGAGGGGTTTCCTGGAAAAGAGAACAAAAAGAGGACACTTCAAACAACTATTTTTGCTCAGAGTGAGGATGCTATTGATCGGTGGTAGAGGCCTGAGCTAAGTCAAATGACATACAATGTCTCAAAGGCAAACAGGCAAAATGGAAAACTAGGAATAGAAAATGCAAATAGTAGGGTTAAGATGGCCCCTTAAAGATCAATGTGCATTTACTTTCATATTTAGACGTAATTTTAACATGTGCAGGAGGTTGATGCATCAGCCAGTGAGTTAAGGAAAATGAATGGAAGCATTTGCTAAGTCAGTGTTTCTCAAACTCGGTCCTGGAGGGCCACTGTCCTGCACAGTTTAGCTCCAACCCTGATCAAACACACCTGAGCAAGCTAATCAATGTCTTCAGGATCACTAGAAACTCACAGCTAGGTGTGTTTGATCAGGGTTGGAGCTAAACTGTGCAGGACAGTGGCCCTCCAGGACCGAGTTTGAGAAACCCTGTGCTAAGTAGTCACAGCACAAAATATGAATTATATTAAGCATTTGTTTTTACTAACATGTATATATATTTTAAAGTGTCATTAATGTTATATACTAAATCGACTATTCTGTTTAAAATTGTTTTGACAATTTAGTTAAATAATTGAATAACCGATGTCAAACAAAACAAAATCCCAATAAAAGAGGTTAATCTGAAATGGAAATGTATTCTGACTTATACAGTGGGGAGAACAAGTATTTGATACACTGCCGATTTTGCAGGTTTTCCTACTTACAAAGCATGTAGAGGTCTGTAATTTTTATCATAGGTACACTTCAACTGTGAGAGACGGAATCTAAAAAATCCAGAAAATCACATTGTATGATTTTTAAATAATTAATTTGCATTTTATTGCATGACATAAGTATTTGATCACCTACCAACCAGTAAGAATTCCGGCTCTCACAGACCTGTTAGTTTTTCTTTAAGAAGCCCTCCTGTTCTCCACTCATTACCTGTATTAACTGCACCTGTTTGAACTCGTTACCTGTATAAAAGACACCTGTCCACACACTCAATCAAACAGACTCCAACCTCTCCACTAGGGGTGGAGCCGAACCCGAATACGGTATTCGGAAAGGCACAAATAATGTGTTTTTTACGAATACTTATTTCGAACAAATACTTTAAAAATATTTGTATTCGGGAACAAGAAAAACTTTATTTCAAAAAGCTGCGTTTCCTGACCGGCGGTGCTGCTGATGTGGTGGCTGTAAATCCACTTGTTGATAAGAAAGGAGGAAAGAGCCACATATGGAAATATTTTGGATTAGGCTAATGTCACGTTTTCATACGGGGCCGTTCACATAGCGCGTTTTTTGCGCGTGCAGATTTCAAATGAGCGGCGCGGTTGCATAGCAACGACAGACGCCACCAGAGAGCAAGCGCTTGTGGAAAGGAGAAAGCGGTGCGAACTGCGCTCTCCATGATGACGAGGAAGTATCAGCAAATAATTAATTGATTTCTAGCCCTTGCATTAGCTTTATATTTATGGAGATGAGAAATGAAATAAAAAGCCGTCATTATGTTATTAATATCAGTCCGTCAGAAAAGCAGTTCGGCTTATTCTTGGCTGGATAACTCTTAACAGGTTTAAAAAGCCCTTTTAAAATGAAATATGAATGCAGTTTTTGGATTAAATAAAAGTACAGTCAAGTCAAATAAAACACGTTTTATCTCCTGTATAGTTTGGTAACACTACAATAAGATACCATTCATTAACATTACATAATGCGTTGTCTAACATCAACACATTGAGTGAACAATATATTTTTACAACATTAATTAATGTTTTGAATGTTATTTAATACAAACACTTGATTGGTCATGTTTGTTCACTTCATTCATTGTGCATTAAATAATGTTAACATAAATAATGTTAACTTTTGATTTTAAAAATGTATTTTTAAATTAACCCCAAGGAGAATAATTACGACATTATATAGGCCTAACTATTGTTTATTGTTAGGTCATTTTATCTAATGTTATCTAACAAATGGAATCTTATTGTAAAGTGTTTTTAATACTACAGTTTCCATCTTTGTAACCGATACACTTTAATATATGTAAACTTAATCTAAATTAAGCTTTGGTACCAAAATTGGTACCGAGAACCGTGGATTTTCACTGGTATTGGTACCAAATACTAAAATTTTGGTACCGTGACAACACTAGTAGCTCTGTTAGCTCGGTAATTTAGACAAGGCTGTTGACAGAGTAACGTTAACGTAGGTAATGGCTGTTATGTTATTATTATTTTTTTCAATGACATTCGTTGTTACATGTTCATTGCTGGATTTAAGGAAAAACATCAACCAATATTGCATATCCATAATTATTATAATTAAAGAATACTTACACTATAACGTAAATTAGAAGTGTAACGCAAAAAAATGGATTTTTACACCTATTTAGAATTTTACTCAAATACAAATACAAATACAAATACAAATACTTTTCCCCCCTCAACAAATACAAATACAGATACAAATACCGGCTGCTTTGCACATCCCTACTCTCCACAATGGCCAAGACCAGAGAGCTGTGTAAGGACATCAGGGATAAAATTGTAGACCTGCACAAGGCTGGGATGGGCTACAGGACAATAGGCAAGCAGCTTGGTGAGAAGGCAACAACTGTTGGCGCAATTATTAGAAAATGGAAGAAGTTCAAGATGACGGTCAATCTCCCTCGGTCTGGGGCACCATGCAAGATCTCACCTCGTGGGGCATCAATGATCATGAGGAAGGTGAGG
This sequence comes from Abramis brama, assembly GCF_963993115.1. Lineage (NCBI taxonomy): Eukaryota > Metazoa > Chordata > Actinopteri > Cypriniformes > Leuciscidae > Abramis > Abramis brama. The sequence goes on from NC_139980.1 coordinate 7,748,822, forward strand.
GATCAGCCCAGAACTACACGGCAGGACCTGGTCAATGACCTGAAGAGAGCTGGGACCACAGTCTCAAAGAAAACCATTAGTAACACACTACGCCGTCGTGGATTAAAATCCTGCAGTGCATGCAAGGTCCCCCTGCTCAAGCCAGCACATGTCCAGGCCCGTCTGAAGTTTGCCAATGACCATCTGGATGATCCAGAGGAGGAATGGGAGAAGGTCATGTGATCTGATGAGACAAAAATAGAGCTTTTTGGTCTAAACTCCACTCGCCGTGTTTGGAGGAAGAAGAAGGATGAGTACACCCCAAAAACACCATCCTAACCGTGAAGCATGGAGGTGGAAACATCATTCTTTGGGGATGCTTTTCTGCAAAGGGGACAGGACGACTGCACCGTATTGAGGGGAGGATGGATGGGGCCATGTATCGCGAGATCTTGGCCAACAACCTCCTTCCCTCAGTAAGAGCATTGAAGATGGGTTGTGGTTTGGTCTTCCAGCATGACAACGACCCGAAACGCACAGCCAGGGCAACAAAGGAGTGGCTCTGTAAGAAGCATCTCAAGGTCCTGGAGTGGCTTAGCCATTCTCCAGACCTGAACCCAATAGAAAATCTTTGGAGGGAGTTGAAAGTCCGTATTGCCCAGCGACAGCCCCGAAACCTGAAGGATCTGGAGAAGGTCTGTATGGAGGAGTGGGCCAAAATCCCTGCTGCAGTGTGTGCAAACCTGGTCAAGAACTACAGGAAACGTATGATCTCTGTAATTGCAAACAAAGGTTTCTGTGCCAAATATTAAGTTTTGCTTTTCTGATGTATCAAATACTTATGTCATGCAATAAAATGCAAATTAATTACTTAAAAATCATACAATGCGATTTTCTGGATTTTTGTTTTAGATTCCGTCACTCACAGTTGAAGAGTACCTATGATAAAAATTACAGACTTCTACATGCTTTGTAAGTGGGAAAACCTGCAAAATCGGCAGTGTATCAAATAGGCTACTTGTTCTCCCCACTGTATACAGGCATGCAGTGTTTCCCCAATAATTTTTTTCAGGGACCCCTGTAGACCCCTGAAACTACTCGTGTCGTGGAGCAGGCATACGTGGTGTTGTCATAGCCTTCAGAAGCTGAGTAATAAAGCTCTCTGCCAGACCTGTTTTACACCATAAATATTTCAGTAATCAAAAAGCATGCCTAATTAATTGAAATCATTAACCTTATACAATTATTAAACTTATTCAACATTTGCATGTGAATATTTACATATTTAATTGCCAATTTTAAACAAAGATATGTCATGATAGCAACAATTCAAATTGAATAATTAGCCTATAGTTTTTAAAGCAAAGATGTCTGAAATATACACCATTACTGAATAATAACCCCATGAATTACATTAACTATTATATTTAAAAAGTGTTGAGATGAGATTTTGTGCCATCTATGATCAAGGGAATAAATTAAGGTTCATCATGCCCCATTTTTACCTGACCTAAAGCAGGTTAAATTTGAATCACAATGTTTTCTGTGTACTATATTTGTTCTATTTTTCTGCAAGCCTAAGTGCATGTGGCACTTTTGGACCCTCCTTGAGACACTAACAAAGTCTGGGTTGATAAACAGCAGCACAGGTTATCAAAGTGAGTTATTCTGCAGTTTAAATGACTTCCCGCAAGCCGTAATGGCTGCTAGACTTAAAAAGCTGCGGTATGCACCCGGCCTGTCCATTCTTTATTACAATTTGAAATATACAACCTGCCTGCAGCCAATTGCCTTCATAACTGCATTAAAACCCAGAGCTGCCCAAACAGCAGAGCATGCAGATCCAATCTGTTGAGATTTTGTTAAATCATGTTACATAGAGACTTATTGGTAGAGAGGGCCTGAGATAAAAGCTGGTTATGTCGAGAGATGGATGCTAGGGATACATATTTTGTAAAATACCAACATGAATATAAGTAAAGGTTTAGAATAGTTGTGGCATATGCTTCAGCATTCACAAAGTCAGGATGAATTGATGGAACAGATGTACGAAAAGCAGACATGAATGCAGCAATCAACAATGTTCAATAAGCTAATGGAGTACACTGATGCCAAGCAACCACGTCACCTCTAGAAAGACACGTCCGTACAATAGGGCTCAACGGCTGGCTTCCAGAAGTGAAAAGATGCCAGTCAGAATCTCCATTGTGAAAATGATTTTCAACAATACCTAATAAATATTTCAAGACACCCCTAATATAACTCAGAGGTTAAGTGCTAGCATGTGCCTATATAGAAGCCATTAGTCTGATTCCTTTTTTTAGAAAATCTGAATTAGTTTAAGTGAAATCCACTAAAAAGCCTTTTACCATGGAAACAACAGTAAAGTTGACAATGCAGTGACAATGTGAATCTCACTAAATTCACAAACTATTGAAATTTCTATCAAACTTCTAACTAGGAAATAACACAGCACAACAATGCAATAAATACTACGATATACACTACTGTGTATTGCTTAATATGTGGAAATTGTATAATTAGCAAGTTCAAAAGAACAGCGTTTATTTGAAACAGCAATCTTCTGTAATATGTAACCCTGGACCACAAAACCAGTCACAAGTAGCATGGGTATATTTGTGGCAATAGCCAACAATACATTGTATGGGTCAAAATTTTCGTAAATTCGTAATTAAGTAAAGATCATGTTCCATGAAGATATTTTGTAAATGACCGTAAATATATAAAACATTTATTTTTGTGAGTGAATGCAGCACAATCGCGAACATAAATGGACAACTTTAAAGGCGATTTTCTCAATGTTTTGATTTTTTGGCACCCTCAGATTCCAGATTTTCAAATAGTTGTATCCCGGCCAAATATTGTCCTATCCTAACAAACCATACATCAATGGAAAGCTTATTTATTCGGCTTTCATGTGATGCATAAATCTCAATTTGTGACTTGTTTTGTGGTCCAGGGTCACATATTGTCTTTACTGTCACTTTTGATCAATTCAATGATCAAAATTTTATTAATTTCTTAAAAAATAAAAATAAAAAAAATGTTTTGAACAAAATGTAAATTACAAAAAACTAAGTATTTACATAAAACATTATTTTTTAATGTTCTATGGGAAGACATGCATGATTGCATCTGAAGTCACAATTATTAACATACAGTACATATGGTATTCAAAGATCCTCCCATTTATTAAAGTGTTGTTAAACACATATAATTTCATTTTTATTTTCCACCAGAGATGGCTGGGTTTCAAGGCTTAGAACTTTGTGGAGATAATAAATGTGAATTAGATGAAAACGCTTCCAAAACCCAGTGTCGGCCAAGTTACTAAGTTACTAAAACTAATTAATTACTAGCTACTAATTACATCTTCAACTGTGTAATTCGATTATTGTACTAATAAATCTCTCTAAAAAGTATTACATTACTCCAGACAAACATATACTTTCTATATACTATCCCATATCAACCTTGACCAGTTTAACAATACAATGATAGACATGAAACTGCTCTTTTAATTCTTTCAAATAAATAATATAAAATGGCATAAATTATTCTTGAACTGACCAAAATATTTAAAGGGAGAAGGTTAAATTAAAAACATACAGTACATTTTAATGTTAGATGTTAAATATTGATGTTAAATTCACTATTGTTTTATATAGAATTGTTCTATAGAGTATAAAGTATTTAATGCAATTTCATCAGAAGTATACTGTAATTAAATTACAGTAAATTTAAGAGTAATCCCTTACTTTACTTTTTCAGAGGAAAAGTAATTAAATGACAGTAAATAATGACTTGGTAATGCATTACACCCAACAATGCCAAAACCCATAAAGTGTGCGGCTAGTAATTTCAACAGTAAACTCGCCAAAAACTTGAACAATAATGAACAAAAATTTGAAATACCAATACGAGAGATTCCACATCACATCAACGATTAGGTCAGGAAAAAATGAAAATGATCATGAGAAAGAAAACAACCTGACCTTTACAAAGCCCATCTCTACTGTCTGCAGATCTCTGGGGTCTGTCTAGAGGACAAGTCTAATTTCATAAACAGAGCTTGAGCTCATTAAAATTGACCTGTTTCTTCCAGAGAAATACACATATGAGATCGCAACTTGTTGAAGGCAGGCTGCTTTTGCAGACAGAATAAGATTTTCATCTGACTCATATTAAATGTCATTTGAGTGTGGAGCTGAGCTACGGCTTCAACATCCATCCCTTGATTGTGATAAATTGTGTGTTCTATCGATATGACAAGGCCATGCCTGAGCTATATTGTACATACATAGTGAACTGTCTCTGTGAAATTTAAATCAAAGAGACAGAATGACTGTAAACCTATTAATTATGATCTAAGGGGTGTTCATTTTCATCAGGAGTTGACAATTTTGTCAACTTGATTAATGCAAAAAAGCAATGATGCAACCACATCCACTGATGGACCCCTGGATGTGCACTACTGTTCAAAAGTTTGGGGTCAGAAATGAATTATTTTATTCAGGAAAGGGGGGCATTACATGGATCAAAAGTGACGGTAAAGACTTTTATAATTATAATAAAAGTTTTATAAAAATAATAGTTTCAAATAAATGCTGTTCTTTCAAACTTATCAACATGCATCAAATAACCCTGAAAAAAATAAATTAAGAGGCACAACTGGTTTCAACATTGATAAGAAATGTTTCTCAAGGATCACGTGACATTGACAGTAAAGCTGAATTTTCAACATACTACAATATGGAAACAGATATTTTAAATTAACAATATTACTGTGTTTTTGATTAAATAAATGTAGCCTTGGTGAGCAAAAGAGACTTTTCCAAAACATAAAAAAACTTTTGAATGTATAGTATATAGAATGTAATGTAATGCAATGTATAGTATAACAATTTGAAAGGGATAGTTTAAAAACACCAAAATTGTAATTTCTGTCTAAAAGTTTTTTCTCCCTAGTCCAGAGGGCCCATGGCAAAAAGTTGAAACATTCTTTAAAATATCTTCTTTTATGTTCTGCAGAAGAAGAAAAAGCCATACACTCTGGAACAACAAGAGGGTGAGTAAATGACAGAATATACATTTTTGTGAGAACAATCCCTTTAAATAATAATTAGGCTATTTGCTATGTTGATGGATTGAACATAGACCTAGTTTCATCCTCTTCAGCTTCTAGAAAAGATCTAGTAAAGGGCTCCAGATTGCAACCACCTTTTTTCTTGCCGGTGCGACTGAATTTTTTAAAATGTTGCACTGTTGCGACCACCACACTGCCCAGAGCTGCTATTTCTGTTGCATATGAAAAACATCAAACGCCAAACAAAACGAAAGCGGAATGAAACCACTTCTCATTTGAGCTGCGCAACATGGACAGTTTATCAGCTCGGACCAATATTAGACAGCGTAACGCGAGCTCAGAACAGGTTTACTCGCCAGTCGATCTCGATCACATGACACAGTTACTACACAGCGCTGGCTGGGAGATCCAGTGAAAAGCGTTTGAATTAAGCGCATTATTAATAACATTGCTGCAAGATCTAGTGAAAAGCATTCAAATTGCGGCAGAGAATTCTCTATTATAAACATCTCAACTCATGCTCAGTGCTTTACTGTCAAATGTGCATTTCCAAAAAATAAACGTAATATTATTAGTTACTGCACTTATTAGTGCAAAATAGTCATTTTATGATTAAATTACCTTTATGATTAAAAATCCCTTATCATTAAATTAGTCTGGAGCCCTGTAGTATTTCAAACCTTGAGCAACAAATACAGCTATACCTTCAAATGAATTCCACCAAGTCTTTTCAAGATTGATTAAATGTTTAGAGGTAGCTTGCGCTCATCTGTTGTGATAAACACAGTCTCTGTCTCTTGGGCAGGACTGATGAGACAATCCCGTAGCTCTGCAGGGGCCATCTGTCACAAGATGCCCCAGGCTGCAGGGCTTTCCTATAAAGACATCCTCTCGCTTTGCATGATTTACACATGGGAAAAACTCTGCCTCATCTGATTTTTGAGGGGTGGAGTGGGGAAGAGGGAGATGGGAAGAAAACAAGATATTGCTTCCCTCTGTCTTTCAGAGATAAACACTCGGGGAGAAATAAAACAGTCACATAATCCTTGGGTGCATATCGAGGTCACTTAAGGACTGGTCTTCGTCTATTCGACGCTTGACCGCTAGACAACTGATGAACAATTCGATGGAAATGGAAAATGTAGACTCGATAATGAACAGTCAAGAATCTCCAGGCAAAAATGCATATGACAGGTAAAAAAAGACTCTTTGGATTGATCACATCATGCAAGTCTTCTTAATTCACATACACTCTGTCTGGAAGTCTACTGCATACAATTACTGTTGATGCCTTTTCAGCTCAACAGTAATTTTCCACTGAGAGCTTGTTTCTGTCCCCCCTCCAACCTGCTAAAGGCTCATGGCAACTCCAGCAGTCGTGTGGATGTCCCTCGAGTCGTGTTGCTCTACTGCACCATGTGCAGATGCCCTGACAGTCGCCCAGTTTCTCTGTGGACCACTTATGTAACGTGCCAGGACGGGAAGCTGAAACTCTTTTATCTTTCCCCTGAATCAGCACTGAGCGTACTCACTCGCACACCCTCTCTCGCTCTGTTTCTGCTCTCTTTACCACCTTTTCTCACTGATGAACAGCAGCACCTGAGAGGTCCTCGTGGCCATTCCCCAGACATTTCAGTACACTGTTCGGTTGCCTGGATCTTACGTGACCTCTCCTCTGAGGTCGACAAATAAATCCTGTGGGAAAACGTGGGCCGAAAATGTCTCTCGGCCTGAAATAAATGCTGATCTGGATGGAAGTTAGAAAAACAAGTGATATCTTATAGAGCCATTCTCTTCCTGTGTACAGTAGATGCTGTAGATTATTTATACTGCAGTGACAGAGATTAAGCAATTATTGATTCAGCCTTTCCTATTTGATTTGGAAGAATTTAAAGTTTGGTAAGAGACATGCTGTGATGAGATGAAAATTAAATGTAAAATGTCAACAAATTATGTTGTAAATATTTCTATAATGTGAAATAAAAATGAGAAGAAATCTGTGCAACTTCCTTTTTTTTAGGTTTGGATGCAAGGTAGGCAAAAAAAAAAAAACATTTCTTTGAATACAAAGAAAAATTATTATACACTCAAAGGTTTCCTGTTTGGTGAGCAAATTTGTCCTTTCTTGTTGAAAATATGCCCAAAAATATCACTGCAGTACCAAAAACAGCCACATCCTCACCTCCAAATGTGGAACTGGGTCCTCAATAATACATGATGTGTACTACACACATGGCGAAGAGCTACACAAAACATTACAGGTAGAGGTAAATATTTTATAACCTTTCTCTTTGGAATATGCATCAGAATGTATTCATTTCCTCTGAAAATAAACAGAGCGGGCTGAGATTGTTGCCAATGGATAATGTACTGTAAATGATCTGTTATGCAGTACATGGTAATGTCCTCATCATATCTTAATAAAGTGGACATAATATGTAACCATTTTTTTCAAGATGTCATTAATCATATTAATCAGTAATTTATCACAATATCACAATTCATCTGTTGGCACGACTGATCCCCGTTCATAAACCCAACGTAATTTTCTTTACCTTTTGTTTACAATCACTATCTAGACAACTGTCCACAAATGCTACGAATGTTCACAAATTTGACATCTTTTGAAATGTCTAGGGGTTTAGCTTCAGTATACGGTCTCTGTTTTATGATAGACATGCTTATGCAACAGTAATATAGTAATTCCTTCAAAACATACAACAACTGTGCACATATTCCAAAGAGAGCAGAGAAGATTTGAGTTTGAGTTCAGGTATGTCATGATTGTGGCTTAAAGGGGGGCGGTGGGTGGGTCTCACATGGGTTAAGCAAATGTAGAAGTTAATAATAAAAAACAAAACATTTGATTGAACTGATGTTTCCATTTTTCTCTTCTAACATGACAATCAGGCAAATGTATTAAAAAAATTAGAACCGTGGTAATATTTTGTTTGTTTTAAACATTTAAGCATGTTTTCACCAGTATTGTTAATTGGTGATCATGATAAAATCTGTAATGTTTTGTGGTATTAGTTGGAATGTCTATCTTTAAAAAAGTTCCATATTTTTTAATAAAATTACAGAAATCACTATATCATAAAAATTTCACAAGATGGTTAAAAAAATATATCAAAATTAACATCAAGCTGGTACCCTCATGTAAAATAACTGTCAATCCCTCACAGAGCGATTATTTTAGGTCTTTATATCCATCCTGTTAGGAATCTGGTTAAGTTTCTTGTAATTTCTTGTAAAATGTAAGTGCCTGAGCTTAACCAAAGCATTTTTATGAAAGTCTTGTACACTCTTTGAAATTACAAGTTTTTTTTTCAAAAGTTAGAAAGTTCAAAAGGTACTGCATAACAGAAGTTGCCCAATAGTACAACATTTAGAAATGCCTAGAAACGTTTATCATTCTAAACTAATACACTCAAATATTAAATATTAATAAGAAAAGTCATCCATGGTGTATGTGCACATTTTTACCCTGGGGATAAAAAAAACAAAGGCTGATAGTTCATCATTTTGCAAATACATTTTACACATTATCATAGCACTATTGTTATGAACGTTAATATTACAAAGGCAATTTTAGCCTTCTTAGCCCCAGTGTCTCTTAGAGCACTTTAAATCCAAGCCTGAGTCTAATTAGCATTTCAAATGTGACTTAAGTTCACCCAAAAAGTTATTTTAGGATGTATTGACTGTAACTATGCATGACAGCATTTAACAGTGCTGCATGTTCAGCAGAGCAAAGAGAAGAAAAAAGACAGCTTGAAGTTGTGTTTACACATCCTATCCAGACTGAGGGTTCTGAATGTCCATTTGTTTAGAGTCTTCGTTATCATAATTGCACTAAAGTTCAATGACCGGGATGCTTTATCATTCGTTTACAGCAGTCAAAAATTCACGAAGCACCCCATTTCTCTCCTCTAAGATCTATTCTTCACTATATGCACTGAGCAACTGTTCAACAAAACTGCTTTAGCTTTCCCCTCCAGTGCCTCTAATTCCATTAAACTCATTACAATAAGTGAGCCGCACCGGTCTTCAGCATGCAGAAGCCATAAAGCAATGATTGGGGTAATAATCCGAGCCTTCACTGGGACATTTTACCGAGTGTTTGAAGCAGCACCATTCGCGGTGCATCGGTCATTGGGCATAGCTAAATGATGTGTTCACATGCATATAAAGGAAGGCATTAAACATGTCTCTCTCTCTTCATTTTGGCAGACTGGGCAAGCTCATTAGCGGAGAAATAGCTGCCAGCTGGGTTTTCCTTTGGGAGTTGGCTTCCTTATACCAAGTTCTCAGGCAAAAAAGAGGCAATGTGTAACAAACGAATTTACCAAGTGAAATGATTCCAAAACAGAGAGCTCATAACAAGTCCCCATTTAATAGCCAGGAGGGGATGTTCCACAGCTTTCATAAATAAAAGATTAATTTCCAGAAGACTGGAATGTTTTAACATTAACAGCTTGGATTTCACCTCCACTTAGTTTCACTTGAAAATCTGAATAGTATCAATTTAATGAGAGTAGCTTCAGGATGACATGAACCAGGCCAAATATAGTCCAGCGACAGTTACCACATGGATTCTGGTTGTTGTTGTTGTTGTTGTTGTTTGGGGTGAAGCAATCAGTTCTGGCCCTGGATGCCAAATGGTCAATAATTAATGCAGTAATTTCTCTCCCTTTTGGTCATGAGAATAACCTGTTTATCACGTGCATGAGACTCACATGAGTTGTGATGTTTTATATATGATATCTGTTGGTTGCCTCCTGTGTTGACCCACCAAATACAGAGTGTTGTGGTTAAGGGTCAAAACCTCTAAACTTATAAATGGCTGGATTGCTCATGACATCATAAAAAGTGAAGCCACTGCACCATTATTGGTATTCCAAAGTATTTCCTTACATTCTATCCTAGTAATTAATAGGAAACCATCTGAACTGAATGAAAACATTACCTAGCAAGTCAGCGTTTTTATATCTGAAGTCTCCCTGTACATTCTTACAAATCAGGAATTTCCCCTACTTATTAAAAGATGAGTCTTCATTATAGCAGCGGATATCAGATCAGCTGACAGATGAGATACCTAATTTGTTAACAAATTTTAAAATGATTCTTCTGAAATTTGCAGATTTATGCTTTGTAAGGCATGCACATACTTAAATCGCCATGTACATTTATTTATTGTTGTTATGTAATTATGTTATACAATATTGATTTTATTCATACAGCAACTGTAAATCATTCAACAGTGTTTTCATTAACAGCATGTATTTCAAAGCAGTAAAGATAACGACTTAAACATTAGTTAAATTATAATTAGATCATCAATATATGTGACCCTGGACCACAAAACCAGTCACATGGGTCAATTTTTTGAAATTGAGATTTATATATCACCTGAGAGTTGAATAAATAAGCGTTCAATTGATGTATGATTTGTTAGGATAGGACAATATTTGGCCGAGATACAACTATTTATCTAAAAAATCGAGACATTGAGAAAATCGCCTTTAAAGTTGTCCATCTATGTTCGCGATTGTGCTGCATTCACTCACAAAAATAAATGTTTTATACACTCTAAAAAGTTTTACTATGATTTACTCAATTTTTTTGTTGAAACATTTTTACACTTAAAAATATTGATTAAATTTTAAAGCAGTGAAATCAATTACAATACACTGTATGAACTGAGTAAATGTAAGTAAAAAATTAAGTAGATTTGAGTAACTGCATCTGGTACATTAACAAATAAAATTGAGTAGAAAAAATTGGGGAAAAACATAAAAAAACCCCTATATTTATGAGTAATATTAACTTATTTATTTTCTCTAAACCTTTGTAAAATAGTATTCCATACAACCGGTATACATGACATTGGCCTTTATTGTCGATGAGTAACGTTACATCAATACAGCATATTTTACACTGTTTTAACATATATACAATATTGCCTACATTTAAACTCATGTAACAAACATTTTAGAAGTAAAAATGAAGGATTTAAACATTCAGGTAGCCTAATTCATGTGTAATCAACCGGTCAGTTATGCAATTTCCACCGGATCAGCGCTGGTTCTCGTGCCGGAGATGGACTTGCGCTCTGCGGGTGAACTTCGAACTTCAGACCACCGCCCTGCGTTTCACTCATATCCGAAAGATGCTGCGACTCCATAACCTGCCAATAAACAAAGAGTGCACAGTTCTGAGAACATTTTATCATTCAAATTAGTTATATTCATTATCTTTAGGAATAAAGTTGTGTGTTTTATGCAAGCTATCAGGCATCAGCGAAAAGACAGACACTCGTTTAGGTGACTCACATTGCCTCCCATTATGTTGTTTTGCATTAAATAAAATGATTTAAAGCACAGTAATGATTTTATAAAATAAAACAAAATAAAACATACACACACCTGAATTTCACAGAGGAAATGCATCAGTTCTGCGACGCTGAGAAGAGAAGAGAGAACTGTTCTGGAGTCTGGAGAGAGTTCAAACAGCCCGTGGCCCCGCGCTCACTCAACCGATGAGTTGTCCTCACATCAGAGGGTGGGGGAGGGGTGCATTGTTTTAATTGAGTAAACTTACTCAATTTCTTAAGAGTGTGTTAAATATATTAATAATATTGAAATATAGATAGAAATTATAGATAGAAATTTCACAAATATATTAAGTGTATTATAAATAAATAATTGGTTAGTCAAATACTAAATTCTTTTAGTGAAAAAAAATTAAATATAACGGCAAATTTTAGATGAAATTAACTGTTGGATTTTTAGTCAATTATTTTGGTATGTTTAACTCAAACAATCAAGTAAATGATGTTCAGAGATTTTATTAAGTTAATAAAGTTAAATATTACTGTGATATTTACTAAGCCTCAGAATTATTTTTTAGAGTGTATATTTACCATTGGAAATTTACAAAATATCTTCATGGAACATGATCTTTACTTAATATCCTAATGATTTTTGGCATAAAAGAAAAATCGATAATTTTGATCCATATAATGTATTGTTGGCTATTGCCACAAATATACCCGTGCTACTTGTGACTGGTCCAGGGTCACATATACGCTTAATTCAAACTGTCATGCTAATAAAAAGCTGAATTTGAGAATTTGACAGATTCCAAAATCTCCAAGAGTCTGAAGTGGATGTTGGCCAACAACAAAATAGGAAATAATACACACTTCACAACTTATTCAGAGAAATAAAGAACTGAATATGGATTTAAAGATATGAAGCTTTATTTCCAAGCATTTACACTGTCACTCCGAGCAAGATGATGCAGGGTAAACCTTGGATTTGAATGCAATTTAGTGAAATATAACAATCAGCCTTTTATTAATTGTAATATTTATTGTATATTCAAATCAATTTATGCTAATAATCCCAGATATACGTTCATGCTTAATATTTCCTGCATACAGAAATCTATTTTGTGTTAGGTCGGTTACCTGTGTCAGTAGTGTGCCCATAGGTGGAGCGTATGTAAGGCTGGGCAAGGTTTTATCCTTCCCCTGGCCACGGACTTGAGACTAGCATGGAATTTTCTCACTCAGACCGCTGACTGCTGCTGCTTCTGATTGTATTTAGAGGCAAAATCTGTCCATAACTACTGGTCTAAGATCAGTTTTCTCCATAATAATAGCATATTGGCAAAAGAGATTTGGGGTTTGTGCTCTTGAGAACGTCAAGGGTTTCTATTTACAACGTGTTTTTGCAGCATTGAGCAATGCTGATGATATCAACTCCAACAGTCAGCAAGGATGAAACATCTAACGATTTATTATGAACCTGAGCCAACTCACTTTTGCAAATTGCTGTTAATCCTTAGTATATTTTACAATCAGCACCCACAAACTAGAACGGTTAAAACAAATATAAGGAGGAGGAATGTTTGGTTGCTGTTAGAGCTGCACGATTAATCGTTAAAAGATCGCTATCTCGATTCAACCCCCCACGCGATCTTAATCCTGCATTTCTACGATTCTGCCAATGATATTCAACGAGATAACGCGCTGGGGTGGAACGGATCACACTAGATTCGGTTCGGCACGCATGTGATTCGCGGATTAACTGCTAAATTTAACCATCATTACACGAGGCGCGTGCCAGAAAGCGCTCGAATGCAGAATTGATTCCTCTTTTGCGTTTCATTGGACACATAAACACAAAATTGTCAAAATACCGGTCTAAATTGACGTCTCGACAAGTATTCTCTCGTTTATGTCATATGTGAACAGCTGAGAAAGAAACGGGTATTTGTCAGGTTTTTTCGGTCTGTGCAGTCGGTCTTAACGTGACAGCACACACTTTTTAATGTAGTAGCTATCGAAAAACTTCAAGTGAGCTGTAAATAATAAATGAAAAGTAAAGTTACTATAAACTTATCTCAATTAAATCTCATCTTAAACTGCAATATGAGATGGTTAAAAACAAAACTGCTCAATCACAAAGTACCAGCGGCCAGACGAAACAAACGTCTATAAAAGCAACGCTATTCAACGCAACACCATACCCAAAAATGTTGATAGTGTTTCTTGCTAAGAATCTTTAATAGGTCTAGCCTGGCATAATACCTTTGAATGTTGTCAATGTTTAATTGTCATTTTTTATTTATTTAAATATTACATTCTTTTTGTTTACTGCATTTATTTAAATTTGACTGATGCAAGAGTATTATGTCTTATTTTGTTTCTATCTTGTTTGGTGATGGTAATGTTCAAGATTTGTAGATCTTTAAAATAATAAAGCTTTTCAGAATCGTGAGAGAATCGTGATCTTTATTCCAAGCAAAAAATTTGTGATTCTCATTTTAGCCAGAATCGTGCAGCTCTAGTTGCTGTAACACCTGTAGCAATAAATCCTAATAATAAATGGTCAAAAGTTCCAATGACATGCTGTACTACTGCAAATAAAACTCCATGATATAGCTCAGTGGCTCTCTTGTGTCTAACTTCTCATTATGGCCAGGCTTGACATCTTATGAGATTTTATTACATCTCATCTCATTGACAGGTTTTCACAATTTGATGTAGCCAAAATTGTTTTGAGTTAACACTACAGCTCATAAAAAAATAGACAAAAAAGTGTTGAAGCTACTGCAGAAAGTGATATAGTGATATATATTAAAGGTCCATTTTTTCCCATAAAAAATGCTGTGACACTAACCTGACAGCTTTTATGATTACCTAAAAGAAAAAGAGATATGATACATCACAATGTAAAATAACAATAAATCTGTGAAATCTATGTGTTATTGTAGTATTGCCCTGGGTGTTTCAAAGAGAGTCTGGGAGCCTCTTTCCTTTTTTGCTGTGTGAGTGATTTGGGCTGTCTGAGGCCATTTCCCTGTCTGCAGCTGATTTGACAGGCCTCTCAGGTTTCCCTTGACAGCATGTCACTGGTACCAGACCAAAAGAGCAGCTTAAGTCTGACACACCACGCAATGCTTTCTACTGCGCCATCAGTGCAAAACACATTAGGGTTGTTGCGATAACCGCAATATCGTAATACCGCCATACTGAGAAACCAACTGCAGAGGAGTGCAAGCAACCGCAGCAACTGCGATGTTTTGAAACAAGGTAATAAGGTTATGAAAAAAGAAAACACATGAACATCGCATATAAATAAGCAAATAATTATAACAATAGTGAAGAATGTATTTTTTCTGCCAACTGGCTCATTTTTACTTAACACTCCGTGTATAATTTTGATTTGCACAGAGGCTCCGTAGATTTGCATTAAAGGGATACTCCACTTTTTTTGGAAATAGGCTCATTTTACAACTCCCTCAGAGTTAAACAGTTGAGTTTTACCGTTTTCGAATCCATTCAGCCGATCACCGGGTCTGGCGGTACCGCTTTTAGCATAGCTTAGCATAGATCATTGAATCGGACAGGACCATTAGCATCTCTCTCAAAAAAATGACCAAAGAGTTTCGATATTTTTCCTATTTGAAAAAAAACTTGACTCTTCTGTAGTTACATCGTGTACTAAGACCGACAGAAAATGTAAAGTTGCGATTTTCTAGGCTGATATGGCTAGGAACTATACTCTCATTCCTGCGTAATAATCAAGAAACTTTGCTGCCGTACCATGAGTGTCAGCAGGCGTAATGATATGACGCAGCGCCTGAAAATCTAAAATTTTGAGAGAGATGCTAATGGTCCTGTCCGATTCAATGATCTATGCTAAGCTATGCTAAAAGTGGTACCGCCAGACCCGGAGTTCGGCTGAATGGATTCGAAACGGACAGCGAATGAGAGAGAAAGCTCAACTGAGCAAGTGTGATTACCAGAGCATGTGAGCGGAGTGGAGCGGTGAGAATCTCCGCTCATCGCTCACGGAACTGTTCACCCCTCCGCTCCCCCGCTCAAAGCTACATCAGGCCGCTCCGCTCATTATCGCTCAGCGCTCAACGAGGTTTGCTTCGCGCTCCACTCAAATCGCCCCCCGCTCGCTCCAAAAAAGGAAAAAAATCTACATGTATATCACTTTTAGCTTAGACCACAGCCTTACCTCCTAAAGAACTAATGAGTAACAACAACATTTTTCAAATAGAAATGTTTTATTTCAAATTACAGGCCTATGTAAGAAGGAATATAGCCTACACAAAAAGTCCTGTAAAATTAAACGAATAAATGGGCCTAATAATCTAAATAAAAATTATATAAACAAAAATATGATACATTTTTTAAAAGTAAATTAACTATAAGGCCAGAATTTTGATAAGTGAACTTTTGCGCAACGCGCACGATTAAAATTTAAATTGGCTTCCATACACACAAACTGCTGTAAAATTAAACGAATAAATGGGCCTAATAATATAAATATTATTACGGACGACACAAATTCGGCTAAATAAAACGAACCATTAGGTCTACTTGAATGAAAAAACGAATTTGTTTGAATATTACGCTATATTTAATTTATACTTTGTTACAAGTTACCGTATTCAATTTGCTAACCTTTTGTTTTCTTCCCAGCGTGTTCGCGTAGCTCACGTTCATGTTTTCGAGAGATGTGTCTTTTGAGATTCCAAAATGAATCTTTGCTGACTGAAACGATGTCTCCACATTCGTTTTCTTGTACCACATTATCATTGTTAGTTAGTTATATTAATAGTACACCTGACCTGTATGACTTCTCATTTTCCTTTTTGAAGTAGCCTACTTTTTGAACTCCATTATTGAGCCGAGTTTTGACTGAAAATAGTCTACTGTTGATGACTGTGCAAGACAGATGGATCCTGGTTTAGGTTTGACTGAGCATGCTTCAGACTCGTGGTGTGAGCGGAGCGAAATTGGAGCGAAAATTGGAGCGGGAAATAAGGCGACGCTCCGTCCTTTTAAAAATGCCGCTCTGCGCTCTGTCCAAGATCCGCCCGCTCCCGCTCCCCGCTCGCTCCCGCTCCACTCCGCTCACATGCTCTGGTGATTACCTACAGTGAGGAAAATAAGTATTTGAACACCCTGCTATTTTGCAAGTTCTCCCACTTAGAAATCATGGAGGGGGCTGAAATTGTCATCGTAGGTGCATGTCCACTGTGAGGGACATAATCTAAAAAAAAAATCCAGAAATCACAATGTATGATTTTTTAACTATTTATTTGTATGATACAGCTGCAAGTAAGTATTTGAACACCTAAGAAAATCAATGTTAATATTTGGTACAGTAGTGCAGAGGTCAAACGTTTCCTGTAGTTTTTCACCAGGTTTGCACACACTGCAGGAGGGATTTTGGCCCACTCCTCCACACAGATCTTCTCTAGATTAGTCAGGTTTCTGGGCTGTCGCTGAGAAACACGGAATTTGAGCTCCCTCCAAAGATTCTCTATTGGGTTTAGTTCTGGAGACTGGCTAGGCCACGCCAGAACCTTGATATGCTTCTTACAGAGCCACTCCTTGGTTATCCTGGCTGTGTGCTTCGGGTCATTGTCATGTTGGTAGACCCAGCCTCGACCCATCTTCAATGCTCTAACTGAGGGAAGGAGGTTGTTCCCCAAAATCTCGCAATACATGGCCCCGGTCATCCTCTCCTTAATACAGTGCAGTCGCCCTGTCCCATGTGCAGAAAAACACGCCCAAAGCATGATGCTACCACCCCCATGCTTCACAGTAGGGATGGTGTTCTTGGGATGGTACTCATCATTCTTCTTCCTCCAAACACGTTTATTGGAATTATGACCAAAAAGTTATATTTTGGTCTCATCTGACCACATGACTTTCTCCCATGACTCCTCTGGATCATCCAAATGGTCATTGGCAAACTTAAGACGGGCCTTGACATGTGCTGGTTTAAGCAGGGGAACCTTCCGTGCCATGCATGATTTCAAACCATGACGTCTTAGTGTATTACCAACAGTAACCTTGGAAACGGTGGTCCCAGCTCTTTTCAGGTCATTGACCAGCTCCTCCCGTGTAGTTCTGGGCTGATTTCTCACCTTTCTTAGGATCATTGAGACCCCACGAGGTGAGATCTTGCATGGAGCCCCAGTCCGAGGGAGATTGACAGTCATGTTTAGCTTCTTCCATTTTCTAATGATTGCTCCAACAGTGGACCTTTTTTCACCAAGCTGCTTGGCAATTTCCCCGTAGCCCTTTCCAGCCTTGTGGAGGTGTACAATTTTGTCTCTAGTGTCTTTGGACAGCTCTTTGGTCTTGGCCATGTTAGTAGTTGGATTCTTACTGATTGTATGGGGTGGACAGGTGTCTTTATGCAGCTAACAACCTCAAACAGGTGCATCTAATTTAGGATAATAAATGGAGTGGAGGTGGACATTTTAAAGGCAGACTAACAGGTCTTTGAAGGTCAGAATTCTAGCTGATAGATAGGTGTTCAAATACTTATTTGCAGCTGTATCATACAAATAAATAGTTAAAAAATCATATATTGTGATTTCTGGATTTTTTTTTTTAGATTATGTCTCTCACAGTGGACATGCACCTACGATGACAATTTCAGACCCCTCCATGATTTCCAAGTGGGAGAACTTGCAAAATAGCAGGGTGTTCAAATACTTATTTTCCTCACTGTACGTCTGTCCTTCTTCAGGTCAAGTCATATATTTGTGAAAAAAAGTTTGCCATTTCCGAAGAGAAAAGCAAAATCTTTGTCATAGCATCATGTCAACGTTTTGGGCATTTCCCATGAATTGCGTCAGTGCTGGTCAATAATTGAAGGATCAGCTTCAGCGTTAATCTGGCGATGCATTGCTGGTCGGTTGAGCCTTAAAATAATTTCAACACATAGTTTCATTAATGAATGAATCAGCATTTTTGAACGTATTAGTTGAATGAATGGTTTAATGGACTCACTCACCTAGTATGTAACCTGCACTGACTGACGGCCTAGAAAGCGGAGAGACAAGCAGTGCTGATACTGGTGAAATATCAGCAGTTTTACAAAGACTTTCGTCCAGTCAGAGTCGATGATTGGAACTGTTATACATATAGCCCAACAAGCTTATTGTCAGGTTTATGTTCTGTTATGTGGACCCTTGTTTAGACATTCTGTTCGGTTTCCATTAGTTCCTGTTTCGCCGATCTGTTTAGTTTCAGTGTCATTGGTTACTGATTATATCCTCGTTTGTTTCTATAGTTATAGGTCTAGTTTACTTTCTTTTGTACAACCCATGTTTACATAGTCCTGTGTTTCAGATGTTCTTGGTCAGTTCTCGTTTATGCATTGTGTGGTTTGCGTTATTCTCCTGCGGGTTCATTCAGAGTGTTTAGATTATTAATAAAGCCTGTTTTGTTTATGAATCTCATTTGTCCTCCTGCATGCTGATCACATTGTAATACTCATTGATATAGTAAAAAAACAATATATTTTTAAATGTTGATAATATCGCATATTGCAATATATGATATTAATAAAGGTATCTGAATCTGAATCTGAATATTGAGCAACTCAAAATCACAGCAAGGGAAATTCCTTCACCATTACAGAGGTGAATAAATCATTGTCATTGTTTTTCCTAATGTAGGAAGACAACAGCTTCATGTCAGTTCAACTAAAACAACATTCACAATTCATGTTTCAGATAAGAAGATATCATCTTCTCAGCCTTCTTATCTTGTTACATTAAGGAAGCATGAAGCTGACACAGATAAAACGTTAATGGAATCTTCTTTGTTTACCTGTAGGCTTTAAAAACGTAATTGTCCATACTATGAAAGTCAATGTTTTATATTGACCCAATTATCACATTTGACTCATTTTTTACATGTTTCTGAGAACAATGACAAGTAAAATCAACTAAATTAACACATTTGTCATAAAATATCTAAAACTATTGAGTCTTACCTCTTGATGGCCTTGTAGCAAATGATGACAGTCAGGAGGAGAAAGACCACAGATGCACAGCTTACTGTCCCCAGTACTAAGATCTCCATCTCTCTCCTCCAGGGTATTATGGGGGATACAGTGGAGGGAGCCACTAGAAGAGAGACAAAGTGTTAAAAAATAGGGCTGGGTTAAAAAAATTGATTTCTCGATTATAATCAATTCTCATTTTGAAGAACCGATATTGATTCTTAAATCCCAAGAATATTTCAGTCTCTGCTGTTTTCAGCTGATGAATTAAAGATTTGTATCGTACCTCCCCTCCCATCCAATAAATCGCAATAAGCTTTGTGATTTGTCAATTCTGATATGAAACAAAGGATCAGATTTTAAATTCATGGCATGACAGATCACGCCTCAGTTCAAGCAAAGTATAAAATAAATAAACATGAATGAAAATCAGAAGGTATGTTGAAAGACGTCAATAAAACAGCATGAAAACAATGTCACGCAAGCCATACAAAACTCATTAGCCAGCTGGTAAAATGATCTAGAGCATTTTGCTAAATATATGCACTACATTGCATATTAATTGTATTTTTACTTAACCTGTTCTTCAATATTTATTTCTGAATAAATTCGACATGATTTTATGACAGCACCATTTAAATATTTATTTAAAAAAAAAAAAAAAACAGAAACTAAGAAAATGTATTTTATAATGTTATTATAAAAACTCCCTTATGTGCAATTTAAATACAAGTAGCCAACAAATCAGTTAATTTTAACCTTTAACATTATAGTGATGTACCAACTAGGGTTCCCTGTTTACACCATTAGTTCATCACGGTTTTGTTAAAATGAGATGAAAATGTTCAAGAAGAACTGATACGCACACTGAAAACATTTCAACAAGTTTTATATTTGGAAATCAACAAACAACAATTAAAATTAGCATCTCTATGCATCTCTTTTTTTAAGCATACACAATCAATTATATGACCGTCGTCAATAGCAACGCATTATAACACAGCGCACATCTCTTCTATCACCACAGACGCGCTCTCTCGTTTCATTAAAATGCCATTATAAATGAGGTTAGTGGATAATTCAGCAGCAAATGTTATTATAGTGAAAAAAAAAAAAAAAACATTTAGTTTGGAACAAATAAAAGGTAAAATGTTCCACATTGCTCTTTGTATTGTTATAAAATACATTGATGAAAAACAAATGTATTTACATATAAATGAAAAGAAATGAACTTTTTCATGAGGCAACAACATTTGATAGACAGGACAGAACAAGAAAGACCATTAATAATATTAATATTTTATTGGGCAAAAGTATTATAGGCCTAATATGAAAGGCTTCAATAGAGTGCCAGAGCGCATCCCGTGCGCAGAATGATGTGCTTGAAGCAACATTGAGTCAGTTCGCATTGAAAAGTTCAGAAAACAATCATTAAATTTTGAACGATAATACTAATCATCAGGACATTTTATCGTGGTTTATCGTGAAACCGGTAATCGTTCCATCCCTAATCGATATTGAATTAAATTTAATCTTATCGAATTGCAAGCTTGTGAATTAAAATTAAATTGAATTGTGAAATTTGTGTCAATGCCCAGCCCCATTTAAAATTTGCATTGGAAAGCTGTTGCTGTGAACCTACATCATGCTGTCAAGAGCTCTCCATGCAAGTCAAGCAAGCCATCATTAAGCTTCAAAAACAAAATAAATCAATCAGAGATATAGCAGGAACATTAGGAGTGGCCAAACCAACAGTTTGTGTGGTAGATGATTGCAGGATCCTTTCCATGGTTAAAAAAACCCCAAACAAAATGAACAAAAAAAAACACCTTCACAACATCCAGACAAGTGAATAACACTCTCCAGGAGGTCGGTGTGTTATTGTCAAAGTCTACAATCAAGAAAAGACTTCACAAGAGCAAATACAGAGGGTTCACCACAAGGTGCAAACCATTAATAAGCCTCAAGAATAGGAAAAAAAACATTTAAAAAAGCCAGACCAGTTCTGCAAAATAATTCTTTGGACTATGAAACTAAGATCATCCTGTGCCAGATTGACAGGTATGGAGTATGGAGAAGGAAAAAAAGTATGGAGAAGGCTTGGAACAGCTCATGATCCAAAGCATACAACATCATCCGTAAATACGGTGGAGGCATTGTGACACCATGGGCATGCATGGCAATTCCAATGGCACTGGGCCACTGATGTTTTTTGATGTTGTGACAGAAGAAAGAAGCAGCCGGATGAATCCTAAGTGTATAGGGATATACTTTCTGCCCAGATTCAGCCAAATGCAGCAAAGTTCATTCAAGAACGGTGCTTCACAGTACAGATGGACAATGACCCAAAACACGCTGCAAATGCAAAGGAGGAAACCAAGTCTTTGGTGATGTCCATGGGTTCCAGACTTCAGGCTTTGGATTAGGGATGTGCACGATTAGTCGACTAGTCAACTAAACGGTACAGCTGCTACTAGTCGACACTGAAAACAATAGGTGATTACACAGAAAAAAATACACAATATTTTATCGTTCAAATTACTGCCGGGCGCGTACCGTAGAAAAGGATTGAGGCCGGTGGCACGAGTGTTAATGAACGTCACTGCGCACCAGTCTGGAGTCCCAGGAGCTCCGAAGGATAAGAGGAGGAGTAACGACAGTGGAAGACGAGAGAAGACCAGGCCTGGGACATTTAAATTGAGTTTCGTCTATGTATGGGCGGCAGTCGGCCAAGAAGCACACGCCGTTTACTTTTGTTTTATTTATTTTAAAACTTCCATTTACAGTTCACTGGTTCCCCATTCTCCCCTGCACCTTGAACTGTGTTACATTTATATTTAAAAGCATTTTAAATAGCACATTAAAATATAACACTTGGAAAAATAATACCTTAAGAGGTAGGGCCTAATCATTTTACCTCAGATCCCATGCGTTTTTTGTGTGTCAGTCACAGAGAGCACAGAAATGACCGCTCAAAAGACAAACAAGGTGCGGGAGTATTTTGAATTAGAAATAAAACAGAAAAGTTTTATGTAAGCTGTGCCATTTCAAATAACCATATTCAGCACATGCACGTAGATGTGATAGCCGAAGCAAGTAAATGCCCATCGCGTATTCACTTCAACTCAGAAAAAATAACTGAGCTTCAGAATCTCAATCAGAATGAGCTTTATTCGCCAAGTGTGCTGCGTTTGGCGGCATTTATTATATTGATTCATTGATTAAATGTTTCAAATGGATCATATATACACACACCAGTCTTTAGAGGGTAGGGCTGGGCGATATGGCCAAAAAATCATATCTCTGTATTTTTTGGTTAAATGGCGATATACAATATATATCTCGGTACTTTCTACGTTTTTCTATTTGGATAAAGAAAATCTGTATTTATTTAAAAAAAATGTTATTTCACATCCTGCCCAACAACAAATATTTTAGCAATATGTATATTTTAGTCAGAATTATTGCGCTACTATTCAATTGTGCTCCGTCTGTTTGGCGCGCATGCGCGTAGCGGCGCACATTCACAGAAGCTTTAATTTTAGCGGAAATTCACTTGCAGAAGGTTCATCCTCTCCTGACAGTGAAATGGACATATTTGTTTGATTCTCTAACATTTACAGATGGAGAATATACCTGTGAAATGTAAGTTAAGCACTGAGGAAAGCACCACATCTCAAACGCATTAAACAGTGCAAGTATTTATCTGTCAGTCAGCAACAGTATCTGTCAGAGCATCTGACAGGGCAAGCTGCTTTAAATTTGTTAACTATATCTTACCAGTTATTTTGAAGCCCTTAATATAAGCTTGTCTCATGTTTAGGACAAATTGTAAAATGTACTTTCACTGCAGCAGCTCACACTGCGTCCTCCGCTATTTTTCAGATGTGCTTGTATCAAACTACTGTATCGATATAAACAGAATTGCCTCATTCCATATCGTATAAATAAATAAATAAATAAATAAATAAATATAAATAAACAATCGATATATCATACAAACTCGATATACCGCCCAGCCCTATTAGAGGGGTTCTTACTTTTAGACTTATCGGGTTACAAAACTTTTGTTTAAACAACTGTCAAATAAGTCGATCCGCACAGCCCTACTTTGGATCAGCAATGTATCTTAGCTATTTTCGATCATCCCACCCATCCCTAATGTAGAGAACAGTACTTTTACTATTATCACTCTCAAACTGGTCTCTCACACCAATACAGCTTGATGGCCCAATCACAAGGCTGCAGCATTCTGCTCTACTCCATTTATCATTCCATATCCAAGAGACGCTTTATTTGGACCATTACGCAGCCGTTTCATCCAGAAACATATTAGTGCTTCAGGCTGCTCTACCTTCCCCACCACTTTAAAGTTCAGATGAGTTTTCTCTGGTTGAGAACTGATAGTGGCACCCTGCTTTACTGAGCAGTTTAAATGGTACTTATAAAAATCCACAGGAGAATGCTAATTAACAAGTTCATTGCCCTCATGAGCACACAGGGCTTCTGCCTCTTCTCTCTCACTCTTCCTTCCTCTACCTCTTCGTCTTTCACTTTCCACCACTGTATACCTCCCTCTCTGCCTCTTTTTGCCTTTCTGTATAAATACTTTTGAGAATTAAGCCTCAGATTCAGATGTATTTGTTCTTAAACCAAGGTTTTTGAAAGTGTTTGGGATTGACAACCAAATTTACTAGTAAGTTCATACAATAGCTTTCAGTAACTCAAATACTGTCTGTATGATAGCGACTGGAATGAAAACACCAGTCTTTTTACCCCTTTTGCATTGGCATTATTATATACTTAAAATATATAAAAATATATAAAAAATATATTTTTATATATTTTATATATAAAAATATACTTGATATTACATTATGCTTACCAAGGCTCCATTTATTTGATCAAAAATACAGTAAAAACAATAATATAGTGAAATATTGTCTGTTTTACATCTTAATATATTTTAAAATGTAATTTATTCCTGGTGGCAAAGCTGAATTTTCAGCAGCAAAAAGTTGTGCTGCTTAATGATTTTGTGGAATCTGTGACACTTGTTTTTCAGGATTCTTTGATGAATATAAACTTTGAAACCGGTTGAAACTTTTAAATGGTAGTGTAGGCTATATGTGAACTGATTACAGTATTATAAATTCTAACCCGTTGCATCAAAACCAGCTTGTAACTACAAACTAGGACTGCCACCTAATAGTCGATTAAACGTTGACGAGAAGAGGCTTAGTTGACCAAAATTTTATTAGTCGTTATTTATAGTAATTTTTTGTCATTTAAATATAGTAATTACAGTATGTTGGGCAGTAAATCCAAAAATCATCCATCGATCTCAAATATGGCTTACCATTTGAAACATGAAAGTAGTAGCCACTTTAAATGGCCAATTAGCCTAGATAAATGTGTGCTATTAGAAGGCGTATATCCAAGTGTTTGTGCGGAGTGTGGAAGCTAAAGTATTAGCGCGCTTACTTCATGACGTGGATTCGCGACACAATCACTTGCATTTCTTCCTGATAACAGTGGAAACAACTTAAAATACTCTGTCATTTTTGATCATACAGATAAGATAATAATTTTAAACTGTAAACTTTTATTTGTGTAAACTCACAATAATAACAAAACTTTGTGCTTTTGTAAAATAAAGAAAACAAACAGGACGCGTTTTCTGCTGTCTCGGTCTCCGTGAACTGGAGCACATCACAAAAACTTGAAATGTCTACTTTTAAACAAACCAATTCGAATTGAAAACATACTCTCTGATTACGTAATCCGTATGAAAGTTGCATTTCTCTCTAAAGGGGTGTCCACTATATTGCGGAGTTGGTGAGTTAGCATCGTCAACTTTATCTTTGCAGTCGACACCGACTAAGAAATCACTAGTTTATTAGTGAATAATTGCAATGTCTCCTTTTCTTTGCCACAAATGTATTCCGACACCGGCATTGTACTTTCGGCTGTGCTTCGCAGCAAGCTTTAAGCATGCACTTGAGCGTGGAACAGGCTATATATTACGCCTATATATATATTAAAGGCTCATAACTTGATGTAGTAGATGTTCTCAAATCCTATAAACAAACCATGATGCAGCTTGCTTTTTTGTGGGCAGGTTACGTAGTAACAATAAGTTACGTCATT
Organism: Abramis brama; assembly: GCF_963993115.1. NCBI lineage: Eukaryota > Metazoa > Chordata > Actinopteri > Cypriniformes > Leuciscidae > Abramis > Abramis brama. The sequence continues at coordinate 7,774,397 of NC_139980.1, forward strand.
GTTAAGCAAGTTAATGAAAACTACCATATGTCCAAATGAGTCGTAAAACATTTCAGTCTTTACTTGTTTAATTATTATATCTGAAAATAAATAGCAGTTGAATATAACAGTTTGGGTTCTGTTGTTAAATTTAACCTATAATGTTACTGTAATCTACCAAATGAGAGGGTTCCCTGTATAGTTTACCGCATTAGTTGGGAGAGATTTTGTTTTCCTTAAGAAAACCAAACTATTGGTATACTAACAAAAACAGCAAGTCATATTATACAAGATTTTTTCAATTAACATATGATAAAAAATCCAAAACCATTTCAGGCACAGCCTAATCTTACTAATTAAGTCCTTAAGTGAGGTAACTTCATAAAGAGCATTCTACTTGTATTAAGTCCAGGACAATCTCATAAAATATGTTTAACAGATAGGGGAATCTTACAAACATGCATAAAGTTGGGTCTTCACCTTTAAGCAAAAAAGCATACAACATCTGGTGTAGACCACTTGATCAAGTCTAGTTTTAAGAGTGATAAAAAGTCTGTTTGTAATTTCCGGATGAGTTTCATATAGCTTATTATTCTAGCACATATTCCTCTCTTCTTGCCACTTATTTAATATGTATCGATAATAATCGGTCTGATATCTGGGGGAAGAATTCGACATTCATTAACTTCCTGATTAAGAAGTATCGGTGCATCTCTAGTTTAGAGTTCTTACCAGCTGAGCACAGTCTTTAGCACGGGAATCAGCATTATTTCAATGGAAAAGAGCACTGGTACACCGTGACACTGTTACACAGGAGAAATACTAGAAACATCGCTCTGTTATTCCTCATTCTCTCAAACCTCCCATTAAATAAAAGGCTGTGAGGTATTATCCAGCAGCTTTGGAGTATAAATCACTGAATAATTCTCCCTTGGGTCGAGACCAATGCATCAGCAACTTCAGATTGGCTTCTCTCTTGCGGTTTATCATCCTGATCGATGACCCCAAACGGACAGAAAAACGCAAACATATAACTATGAAAATAATTCAACAGAGCAGAAAGTAACTCTTATATTGATCACCAAGTCAGATTCTTTACTGATGAACCACGACACAGCCGGAAATCAAAATACATTATAAAGAAGGCAGAAAGAAAGGCCTCAGTGACCTCATTTAAATATCAAAGTGTATTCGCCCATTTGTTTGCCCAAGTCCCCCTGTAGTCAATAATTGTATCCCTTAAAACTCATCTTTGATCACCAAAATTACATTTTTTTTAAAAAATTCTTCATGCCTTAAAATAGCTTGGATGTAACTCTACACCCTTGTATCATTTAGTATACGCGGATCTATGAATATGAAAATTAGCCCCACCACCTCCACTCACTCACACCGTCTCAGAGATTCACTTGGCCAACTTACTGAGGTAAACGCTGCACAATGGTGTTGGTCTTTACAATGTCGGACACATAACGGCATTTAATATGATTAGCCTTTTGCTTGACTATGTTATCAAACAGCTAATAATGTGTTGCTAATGTTACACAAACCATGTTCACATTCCATATCTCAGAGTCAGGCAGCTGCGTTCCAACAATCATCAGAAACCCTTTGAACAACTCAGAACGTCAGTGGAGAAAGGCATATAGTTGATCATAACATGATAATATACATCATACACCCACTATATTGCTAAAACTACAATTTTTCATATTAACAGAAAAATATACCAGGATAACCTGGCTTCTCTTGAGACTCCCCTGCTTCTCAGCATAATGATGACATGCTAAAGCCCACCGGCACGTTGACATGATTGGTTCCAAGGTAGTTTGTGATGTCAGAAACACCAGTGATTTCAAACCGTTTTGAGACTGTCTGTAGTTCATTGCAGTTTTAAAGAGAAAATACTCAGCAATGGTGTTGACTTATGAATTTGCACATGGTTTGTCTTAAAGCATATTAAAAACACCACATAGACATATAAACAACTTTAAAAACTTGATTTTCACCACAGGGTGACTTTAAAACATCTACATAAGAATGTATACTGGTTGATTACACAACTTTAATGCCAATACATTAAGACTCCAAAGATCAAGCACATTTTCCAGCAGTGATTTTATTTCCTCTTATATCAACGAAAGATCTGTCTGCTTCTAGGCCCTCAGTGTCTTTCTGCACATGCTCTCAGTCTGATAACTTACAGCAAAGAGTGAAATGACTAATATTCGGTAATGAGTATAGTGGCTGCCTGGAAGACAAGGCCTGTCTTCCAAAGACTCCTTAGTCTCAAATGGCCCAACACAAACTATGTTCTTACCGAGAAAAGATGGCTGCCCGAAAGATATGACCTCCAGTGGAAATGAGTGTCTAGCTTTGATGAACTCAGTAATTGGATCCTTGTGCATTTGTAGGTAATGTAGTGGACAAGCATGGGAAAAGGGACACTGTGATCCGATAGGAGCCTTTTAGACTCTTAAACAGATCACCCAAAAATGAATATTCTGTCATCATTTACTCGTCCTCATGTCAAACCAAAAGATCCAAATATCTCTGTGTTCATACAATGAAAGTCAATTCAGTCCCATTATATGGACAAAAGGAAAAATATTCTTCAAAATATCTTCTTTTTATAGTAAGCCATACTGGTTTGGATCAACATGAGGATAAGTTTTCATTTTTGGGTGAACTACCCCTTTAAACTTCGATAAAATGCCAGCAAATGCATCATTGTCTATAAAATTAGATTGCATGTTCAATTGACATCCGTTTCCATGTACTTCACACTGCGTAAAATTTAATATTTACTAATGTGTGTAAACATACACTACCATTTAAAAGTTTGAGGTAGGTACAAATTTTTTTATGTTTTTGAAATAAGTTTCTTATTCTGCATTTGTTTGATCAATCCATGTTTCAACAGCTACACTAAAACTTAAACTTAATGCCTTATAAGCAAAACCACAAATGAAAACAATTTTGTAATTCAATGTTAATGCATGTGAAATTTTGATGCAACGTGCACACTGTGAATAGTAGCATCTCCTGTCGATGATAAAGGAGCAGAAGACATATCAGAGGGTTGGTCTTATGAAGACCGAGAGAACCAGGCCTATTAGATTAGGCTATTTTTGTACCTGCTCTCCTGTTTAATGGAGTTACATGGCTCTGGATTGCCTGGGCAAAACTGATTTTAAAATAAGAGGACTGACAGGCTTCCAGATATAAAAACAAACAATAACTCCATCTGAGTTGAGCTCTGCACATTTTTCTGGTAGACTGCCAAACAAGGAGCAGTGTCAGGGACTTTTAAGTAATTTACAAGAATTTTCAACTCCAGACGAATTCTTAATGCTCAGTTAGAGTATGGGCTCACATTTTTTTACTCTCACTCTCTCTTTGGTTGCAGTACCATCTGCTTGTACTTGAATGGTCTCAGATATTCCACAAGCAAGAAGTGGATATCACTGGCTTTGATTTTGCATATATTCAGATGCCGAGACCTTCGTTCTGCACCCGAGCCACAGACCTCTTGCGTTTGATCACAAGCGCAGGTAGAGAGGGCCTCTGCTCTGCTTGTACAATGGGAAAGTCTGCAGGCGGAGGGAAGGAGCAATCGTGGGCCTCCATCCCTGTGGGTGGCTCATCCACACTCATGACAAAGTGCATCCGAGCAAAGGTCAGTGCAGAGCCTGCAGGCAACTGCTGCTTCCCCCATCCTACCTAGTTAGTCATCAACGGGAAAACATCACTCCATCATCCAATGACGATGAGTGGAGAAATGAAAAAATAAAAAAGATGTACAAAGATGATTCAAAAGCTGTGGGGGTGTGGAAAGCTAGATGAGACGGTGAGGGTGATCGATGAAGGCGACACTCCAAAGTCTTTGGCACACATCCTAAAGCACTCTTTAATTAAAGCTAGGAGCCTGGTGCAAGGCCAGATCGGCGAGCACGTCCCGTCCCCGTTCATTTGAGGGGATGTGGTTGAGCCAGACCGTGACTCTTGACATTCCACCACAACTCCTGACATTTTCAGCGGCATTGGGCAAGAGGAAGAACAAGAGCAAGAAAGAGATATTGCGTGACTTCAATGTTTCCTGCTCATGTATTTACACGTGTACATACTAGAATTTTACAGATTTTAAAAAAAATATATTTTCAAAACAACGAAAATAATGTTTCTCACAGTAACTTAATTATTGTCAAGTTTTGAGTTAAATATTATTTTACATAATTTGCTTGCTAAATGTTTCAAACATCTCAGACTACAGTACTGAAATCTAATCCCACCCAGATAGAAATGTCTGTGACTGGATTTTTTTTCTAATTTATTTTGACCTCTGGTGAATACCGTAAGCTAATTTTCTCGTTGTGCTGCCTGGTGCATTTTCATTATTGATTTAGACCTTTTGCCAAGTTTCTGAGTGAAATAACAGTTGGTCGTTCAACTGCCTGCTGGCATCCTTTCCAACATAAAAAGCTAATTAAATCAATAAGGAAAGCCCGATCCCGGAAACAGCTCAGAATAGCCACTTTAGTAGAAGGTAACGATTCTCGTCTAAATTGAGTCCTTCTCTTAATTATATACTAACATTATAAATAAATGTAACACCCACATCCAAACAACAGACCAATCAGCCTTATGGTAGTAGCGACAGAGATCCCACTCCCAACTGAATCAGATATCCTCTGTTAATAATTTTAACATAATTAAAAAAATATTTTACTCTATCAGTACTTTGTGATTATGGCTGCAACATGCTTCTAGTTCTCTTTAACAAATTTTATTTATTTATTATTTAAGGTTTGATTATTGATATTCTTTTGGGCATTCTTTCTTGAGTGGGTGTCCACGGTTTGCAGTGTGTGTCTGTCTGTGTGTGTGTGTGTGTGTGTGTGTGTGTGTGTGTGTGTGTGTGTGTGTGTGTGTGTGTGTGTGTGTGTGTGTGTGTGTGTGTGTGTGTGTGTGTGTGTGTGTTTTCACCACTCACTGCTCCTGATGTGTGTGCATTAGGGCTGGGCGATTTTTCAGATTTTTTCTATTAATTAGATTTTAAAATGTCATGAAATCGAAATCATGAATCGGAAATCTATCTGGGGAAAAAAAATTTTTTTTGCCATATCGCCTAGCCCTACTGTGCCCTAACTTGGATGGGTTAAATGCAGAGGACAAATTCTGAGTATGGGTTGCCATACTTGGGTGTACTATGGGTGTACATCCAAGTGAAACGACTAATTGGAAAAAAAGTTGAGCAAGGACTTCTATCCATCGGGTGTTGATTGGATTTTGGGGACATAGAAGCAGATCTGAATGCAAGCTTAAGGTCGATAGTAAGAAAGGGTGGAGATTAAGCAGACTAAATGATTCACACAGGTGGCAAAACAACTCAGCCAAGACATGACACAATGTACAAAGTTCACAACATTAAATCTTGATTCTAAAAAGGGCAGCAATTCATTTTATCTGCAAAGATATGTGCCTATCCCAGATAGCACTGTTGAAAGCAACGGTTTTAAAATCCCATTATGTTTCTCCTAGGGCTTTATCTGCTCTACACTATAAGGATCTGCACACCTGTATCATAAATTGTATTGTATTGCGAAGTATAGTTGGCAACACGCAGCCCTAAATATGACACTTAAAATTGATTCTTCATTGCAGAAAATAATCTGAAAGTTGATGAAACACCTTATTATGATTTATATTACATTCTCAAATAGCATTTTTAAGTACAGGTAAAGGCACACTACAAATAAAACAGTCAAACTAAATGCAAACTGCTGCATCATGAGAATCGTGATTAGCTTCTCTACTATGTAATTAACCTAAACTGGAAAGCATTCATCAGCAGTACATAAAAAAGCTTTATGGCCTCGAAGCTGAGACTATTCGAGGGTCTTGAACTTATTTGCAGCTTAGCATTCCATCTTGTGCATACAACAACTGCTTGGCTTTCAGCCAATGATTGTCAATCTACTAATGCTCCTCAAATTACCAATGTCCAATGTAACATTAGCAGATAAGCTTGACAACACATTGGACAGAAGGGAAGGTGAATGTACGAGTGTGTGAGTAGAGGTGAATGGCTCCTTAATCATCAGATTCTCTACTCTATGCCAGGTGAATTTCTCAATTTCACAGTCAGCGAAAAAATAAGTGGGAGTTACACCCCTCATCCTCCTGCACTATGGTCCAGTACTCATACAGCGGACACGATCTTGTGTCTATGAAGAGAGGTAGCTTTGAAATTTCCTCTGTTTGAAAAGATTTCTGAACAACCCTAGAATGAAACATCTGAAACCCAAAATTGAAATTAAATCAAAAAGTGTAAAATAAGCCTGGCTCACCAGCATCTGCATTGCAGTCCACACTTTGACATAGTAAAACATATACAATAAGTGGCTTTATTCGAAAGTATACTGGTCAAAAACAGAAGGTTAATCTATGAACTAAGAGCAGCAACAGGAATCGGAGCTAGCCAAAATGTAGTGATGTAAAATGTAGGCAACATACATGACCATTTCTACATCTTGGAAAACACTGTAAATACACACACACACACTTTCAGCTGCAAACACTACACATTCACTGAGAAATAAAACAAAATGGCACTAAAATAGTTTACTGTGAGTGAAGGGGTCCTATTATGCCCTTTTACAAAGTCTTGATTTTGTTTTTGGGGTGTACTAGAATATGTTTTCATGATTAATTGTGGTGTTAAAAACACAGTAAACCATCTTACAAAAGCGATAGCTTACAAAAGCAACAGAAAACAAGCTGTTCTCCATAAAATCTGCAGTGCACAGATAAACGTTGGGGTTATAAATGTTCCTGAACAGTGTTTAAAAAATATTTTAACCACTCTAAGGGCCCTATCATAAACTCGGCACAATGCAGTGTGTTGTAAAGTGTTTTTTGCTATTTTCAGTCTGACGCAGTTATCATTTTCACGTCCTGCGCCACGTTGTTTAAATGGCAAAATGCATTTGCGCCCATTTGTGCGCCCATGGGCGTCTGGTCTGAGAACGTGATGTGTTCAGGCGCATTGTTGGTGCGTTGCTGTTTTGAGGCAACTGAAATTGACTGCGCCATTGACCAACAAATACCTGGTCCAAAATCAATGGTGCATTTTTTTTTTTTTTTTAAAGGGCGCATTTGTAATATGCGCCTATAGGCGGGTCCACAACGCGCGTACACTCCGCTTATTACACACACAGGGACAGCAGCACACAAACTAGCCAAATATTAAAAATAAAAGGATTACAATGTAAAAGATATTGTGTCCATAAAGATATGGTGGAATCCGGCTTGTCCCGTAGATGATCTGCTTGCGCACTTTGCGAGAGGCACGAGCAGGTCTGTTTCCTCTCTGGAAAAGCGTTCAGTCTTTCCGCTTGCAAACTCCACCATGTAAATAGCGACTCCGCCATGGCGCGAGTACAACTGGCTTTTAAAGGGAATGGGAGATGAGACTCCGATTGTTTTTTTGCATGTTAAGCCCAAAACACACCTATAAGTCATTTAGAAAATAGGGACAACCATGTGCCGGTTAGGCCAACCATTTTTCCCGTCATTAAACTAGCAAAAGTGGATTTGGACACGCCCTAAGTGCACTTGTGCCATGCCATGCACTTTAGACCATGCTCTTAGATCGTTAAAATAGGGTCCTAAGTTTATCAGCCATAGAAAGTAAAAACAGGGCCCTAAGTTCATTAGCCTTAGAAAGGACAAACAAACAAAGGACAAACAAAAAGTTTTGGAAACGTTGTGGGAAAAAATAGTGTCTTCTCTAATGCAGCTCAACCAGACCTAACAGCCTTTTTTTGCGTATTCCGTGGGGGCAGATTATTTAAATTAGGAACATTGTGACTTCATAAGAGCCGGAAAAACTATGTTGTAGTCAAAACAAGTCATAGTTTTTGAAAAGGGGATTCTGTTAAATAAAATATCTCCCTTTGGACTGGACTTTGAGCTTTGCAACCTTGCAGATGTTTTTTATACAAACTAACTAAAGTTGAAAAAGTCGAAAAGCATAGTAAGGCCCATTTAAGTATGCCAATCTTCAACTGTACACCTATTCTTTTACATTGTTATGTATTGTAGCACTTCACAGAAGCAGAGCCACTGACTGCCTTCTCACTGTGTAGAACAATTTTACATTTCTGACACAGCAATTTTCCCTATAGCAAGCTATCCTACTTCCACACATTTGAATAATTCAGAATTGTGATACGCGGGAGAATTTTCTGCAATCCGTCATGCTGTACAAGCAAAAACATTGCCTGGTTATCTCAGAAATGTGCTGTCACCTGCCATGATTTCAGATGAGAAGATACAGACAGATGAATTTGTTTCGCTTTATTTGTGTTTTGTGTCACAATGTGTTTTTGATTTGGCTACACTTAATTAATTCCAAAGATACTGAAACGCTTAACTAATGTTGACATGCTTTGAATTAGCATAAACAGGCAGATACACTTGCAAGACAAAACAGCCCTCCGGACAGGGAGACATAGGCTTTGCTTTTTCTCTCCCTTACTTTGATTGTCAGGAGGGGGAGTCAAGTCGACAGGCCCGGAGGGAGAGCGGCTGACAAGAGCAAAGAAGTACTGGCCATTTCAAAGCTCTCTGTGTTATCCAGTTGTTTTTAGGCAGCAACTTTTTGTAAAAAATTAATAAATAAACAAAAAACACAAAATCTAAAATCACTTGTTTTAAATGCTATAAGTGAATTTAGACATCACAACATTGTAATGTACAATTTGAGATTTGCTAAAGATTATTAACATTTAAAAGTGTTATTATTATTATTAAAGTTTTTAAAGATTAACCTTAAGTTAGTGCGTGTTAGATGATGGAAAAGGTCAAAAAGAGGAAATCCTACTTCCTTTTTTGCGACCACTACTGCCACTGCAAACCACATCTTGACTGACACAAAGGTTAGCACCATAAAAATAATATCAAATTCTTCACAGCTTAAGGTAAAAGCCTGTGAAGACGGGCTCTTCGGGCTTTTAGGCTACTATAATTTGCCACAACGACAATCCTAGTGTCTCTGAGCAACTCTGTAAGGTTAGCCGAGTTTGCCATGTGTTTCTGACTGCCACACATGCCCTTTTCTGGGCTTAAAAGAGTGTGTTCTTTTCCAAGAGCCCAGGAGCAATTCCATCTAATCTACTTCCCCCTCATCTACATCCTCAGCAGTTCTGTTAAAAATAGATTCAGACTAATCTTGAGATAAAAATGTGTACAATTTGGCAATATTCTGGGTTCAATTAGTACTATGTGTCTGCTCCAAAAGGATTATTATGAAGACAATACAATATAGAGCAATACAGCGTTGCATTATCCATTGTGGACTATTATTGGACTAACTGGTTAAGACGATGTGTGATAAATGGTGACTTAAAAAAACCATCTTGTTATTTTTTTTTGCCACCAATATTCATTCAAAGTCAAATTGACATTTAATCCTACTATTAGGTTTAGGGCGGTAACACTTCTTATTGCCATTGGGCCCTCTGAAGCTGCCTTTCCTTTTGCACAAATATAATACATTGCTCAGTTTAAACCTTTTATCACTGCTTCAATAACGACAGGTGTGGGAGTCCTCATTAAATGCAACTTCCTCATGAATAATTTTAATAAGCTAATGTTAAAGTCATTTCGCCCCTAAAGGCAAAGCCTGTCACCAGCCTTCAACTGGTTACTTATCAAAACCGCCTTTTACAGTTAAATCCTCAGCCCTTGCACGGTTGTTAATAGCTATGTTGCATTTCGCCCTCAAACATTTCATGTCACAGACTGAAAACATAAAAGTCTTTCAGGCTGCTCATGGTAAACATTGATTTTGTTCGCTTCAGATCTGAAGATGTATCAAGCATGTATGCATGAGGCAGGTATCGATGCAAGGCCCATACTAATTTATTTTTCATAAATTCTTATGAAAATTCTCTTTCCCAAAGAGCTTGCCGTTGTTGTGGGAGTACATTACTCAGGCTTAAACAAGAAGGCTAAAACTCTAGAGGCAGATTGATTTCACAACCCTTTCAATGCTAAGGCCTCATTGATCTGGCTTTCCTGAGCGCCTGACAGGGAACCCTGATGACAAATCTAAAATTTCCTCCCCCTGTAATAAAGCGGATTGAGCTTTGTGTCAATTGCGCCCAGCAACGTACTTTCCGGCCATGTCCATTTCTCAAAACGGGAAATGTCAGGAAATGAAAATTGTTTCAGCAAGAAGAGCAATCTATTAAACTGCTTATAAGCTACCTTCAAAAGGAAGGCGAAAAAATATGATTAAATGAACTCGCCCGTCTTTCTGGCAAAGCGTGCAGCCACAGCCAATTTCATTCATTTTGGGGATTTAACTCACTGCAGATTCTGACAACATGACAACTGAGATAAAAATCACACTTGTTAGAGGAAATCCTAGATTGCAAGATTTATTTGAGAGACACAGAAAGCTACCTTTCAGAGGTGATGCAGAGAAATGTGTTTGAGCTTACAAACTGTGTTCTAGGGCTGCCCCTGGCCAAAGACTAGTAGTCATTAATTCAAGCCATTGGTCGACTAATCGCATGTTTACATTCATTTAATAACTTAAACATATTCTGAGGGGTTGGGATACTAAACCATGAGCCTTTAATATTCTATATATAGGCATAATATAATAGCCTATTCCGCGCTCAAGCGCACACATAAAGGTTGCCGCAAAGCACGGCCAAAAGTAATGATTATGAATGTGAATAACAAGGAGACATTTTAATCATTTATTAATAAACTAGTGTTTTCTTAGTCAGTGTCGACTGCAAAGATAAAGTTGACGATGCTGACTCACCAACTCAGCAATATAGTGGACACTCAGTATAGAGGAAATGCAACTTTCATACGGATTCCATAACCAGAGAGTATGTTTTCGATTCGAATTCGTTCGTTTAAAAGTAGACATTTCAATCTCTCTATAGATATCATGTGTATTTTCATGTGTGTGAGGCAAGTACCCTATATGTTGAATTGCGGTTAATTTTTGTGACGAGCTCCAGTTGACAGAGACTGAGACGGCAGAAAGCGCATCTTGTTTGTTTTCTTTCTTTTAAAAAAAGCACAAAGTTTTGTTGTTGATGTGAGTTTACACAAATAAAAGTACACAAATGATTGCACGCCGCCTCCACGTCGTGCAAGCACGCTAATACTTTAGCTTCAACACTCCCCACAAACACTTGGATATGCATCAAATAATAGCGCACATTTATCTAGGTTAACTAGGGCCCTATTAAATCCATTTATCTAGGCAAAATTTTACAGGCAAAAAATATCTATTGTCCGTTGTCTATAGCATAGCGATGTATGAAGTCACTTTCAAACCAAGCATCTTTCTATTTGTCATGCAGCAAAATCTCATGACCAACTTGAACATGAATGTTCACAAAATTCCCCCTCCCGCTGGATTTCACCAGTGAAATTTCACCAGGCAAAGGTAGATGTGACTGCACCTTTAGTAAATTAAGTCACGTTAAGCGTTTAAGAACTTTGCGCTGTTTTTAGTGATTGAAATACTGCGGCGGGTACTGTATGTGGACAAAACTTGCAGTTTGTTCACATATCTTTATTTTCCTTCTTTAGAGAGGTTATCTAAATATTCATAGCTTGAAACATATGTAGAATTAACAGGCCTGAGCAGCAGTTCTATGGATGTTTAGCCCTCCAGGTCTCATGTTAGTGAAAACTATGAATCAGGACTGCAGAGACGTAATTACAGGGCAGAGCTACTCACCAGTTGGTGCCAGGAGCCTTGGGGGTGGTGGAGGAGGGGGTGGAGGCGGTAACGGTGGGTAGGGCCTACACTGGCATGGCAACTGGCAGCTTCCTTCCAGCAGTGCCACTGTGGTTCGAGAGCATGACTTCTGGAGCTCCCCTCTTGCAAACTAGGGTGAAGAAAACAGCACAAATTAGATTAGGGTTTTTGTCACTTTCATCACCATGCCATGTATAGTGCAGCAAAAACTTGCATAGTAAAAAGAGATTTTTCGCAATAGTACTTAGAATTTACAATGAAGAGAACACCACAAGCACTCTCTTTTTTCTCTCAGCATGCTGGCGAATGGGAGCTCCCTCCCACTAAAGTGGAGAATGAAGGGTGTGTGGAGGCTGAGGTCTCTCAAAGAGAGCACCCACCCACACCGCAGAGCCTCGGACCCCCAGAGGAGTGGGAGTATTGAGGGGTGAACCCTGACACTGCCTCCCCCTAATAGGCCATCCTGGAAACACTTTTGCTAGTCTTGTGAGCATTGTTGTCACAGGGGACAGTAGTAAAGGACCAAAAGCCAAGTCTCCAGAAAACAGTTCAATTTCAATGACTTTAACCAGTGCTGGAACTGAGAGGAGAGTAGAATAAAAAGTATTCTAGTAGTAAATACAACTATTAGATGAGTAAAATCAAAATATTACAAGTGCATTCAAGTGAAATCTTCAAACACTATTCCCCAAAGCATACTGATTGAACTGTCGTAGGCTAATGACTTTAACTATATAATATAAATTTTATATATCTATATCTATATCTATATATATATATATATATATATATATATTTAAATGTAAATGTATAAGATAATAGTTATATATATATCTATATATATATATATATATATATATATATATATATATATATATATATATATATTTATTTATTTATTTATAAATCTGATCAATCTCAGCGCAGTAACGTTAGATAATCCAAAACTGTGACCGCGTTATGCACGTGCATTTTCGCGACGGTTCGTTATTGTACTTCACTGTGAATTATCATCAACGACTGAACTGCTAACGTTAATTCCAACTTACCTGCAATAACGGAAGAAATACCGAGAGAAAACAGTGACTGAACAAAAGCGGCAAAAAACCCAAACTAAGCGGCAATGAATTTCGGATAAACATTCCTCTTCTGTCTCTTCACAGTCCACCTGGTGAGGACGCGAGTCTGAGGCGCATAAAAGTCATTTATTATCCGCTTCTCAAGGCTTACCAACGATGTTTTCCCCGAGTTTGAGCAGATATGGTGTCTGAAACATGCTCGTCCAATTAGAGCGACAATAATTGGTGACATGGAAGGGTTTGAAGCGACATAGGAAGGACGCTAGCGCTGTTTCTGAGGAAAGTTGTTGATCCTCCGCGCGCTGCCGTGGCGCGTGCCGTATCCACACAAGAGTTGCGAAGCAAAGTTCTCTCCGCGCGCGATTCTATGTGAGTCGAGCGTTGAATCAGGATTCATTTCTTGCCAGGCATGATGAAATGATGTCAGTACACGGCACAGAAGTTACGGACACTCAAAACAGCACGGAGAACACACGTTGACTCGGTGAATCGCGCGGACGCCGGTGCTCAAATAGGTCCCTAGACTGTGGATTCACCTCTTCATTACTTCTATAGCACCAGCTGACGTGAAGGCGTCCAGTGAGAGACGCGCGCCAAGATAACGCACTATTGTTAATGTGATAGCCATTTACATTAGCGACGAAATCACACGTTTTCTATCGCTTCTGGATTGAGCTAAAGAGATTTATTTAACGAGGACCCTAAGGGTTACGTTTGGTTAGGTCACGGCGTTAGACAGTGAGCATGTATTCGGGGCGAGTTGAATGTACTCTGCAGAGTAGACAGACACAGAGCACATGAGGCAGTAAGGGAGAAAGCCGAGGGGGAGGGGGGCAGTTTGCCATCCACAGCTTTTGTTTAGGTGGCAGAATTTTAATTTTAGCTTGGCTTGCGTGGTAAATTAAATGACGTAGCTAGTGTGTGTGTGTGTGTGTGTGTCCATACTATGTATTAGCCTACCATCCAAATGGGATTTGATTAACAGCAGAAACAAAGTTCTAATTAGAAGACTTCAGTAAATTAAAAATGACATGAAAGCCAAAATAAATAAATCGTAAATGGCAGTAAAAGTGGCAAAGTATTGGAGCAAAGTAGTAAAGTCACGAACAGGAGGTGCAGGTTTCAGTAGTCTAAATAAACACTTCTAGTTTAATTAGGCTTGTGTCTGAATCATGATTTTTGGTTGATGGAACAAACGCATTGGTCCTTTCTAATTAGGCTACTGTATGATACAATCTAATTTACATAATGCATTGGTGCTAAAACTAGTTTAGACCAGTGCAAAACATGTGTGCTTTGTGATATTACATAAGTTTATGTCTTTGAATTATTAGGTCATGGAGGCAACATAGCATACTATTTGAACATTGATATTACATTCTGTTCATTTATGTGAACATTTTCATTTATGTATAACTTTGTACCAGAAATGGCAACCTTAAATGTAAATGTACAGAGGTGCAGTCTGTTTAGTATGGCTGTACTGTTTTGTATCTGGATGTCAATCATTTAGCTTGCACAACATCAATAATACTTCTTAAAATCAAAGATGTTTCTTTATATGTATATATACATGTTTATATATAAGCTATACATAACAGTATATTATATATATATATAGCCTATATAGCCTATATATATAATATATATACAGTCAAACCAAAATTTATTCAGACACCTTCAACATTTCTCACATTATCACAATTTATTCGCTATAGTTTAGAAAATGGTAATAAAATATGACAAGAACTCAGAGTTATCAAATCAGTTGATATTTCACTGGTTTTGGCCATCCTTCTGTTAGACTGTCTGACAAATGAATCAGGTTGAAAAGCTGTCAGCTGTTAAATTTAAGTACACATTTAGGTCAACCAGTATGTGGTGTAAAAAGGTCACATAAGCAATTAAAGAAAAAACACTTTAAAAAACATGGTCAGGTCATAGTGTATGAATAATTTTAGGTCCCAAATTTTAATAAATTTTACGGTTAGTCCACTGTATGAAGAAGTTTTGGGTATGATATGTCACAGTTTACTTTATTTTGCTATCCTCACTTACATAAATGAACTAAAGTTGTCCTGCACCCACTAAAAATATCAAAAATTATATCTGGTATCTGAATACATTTTGGTTTGACTATATATAACAGTATATTGTCTACCTGTCTATATGCCTAATAAGGATTTACCGTAAATTGAATTGAAAAAAAACAGAAAGAAAAAATGACCAATAATTTTGTTTATATATCTTTGTAGTTATTGACAAATTATTGAGAGGATCTTTTTTGTTAATTAATTAATTCTCCCACCTCTTCTTCTAGCAAACTGCAGTGTGTGGTGACAGCTTACACTTTTGCACTAAACCCCCTCCTTCATCGGATTTAATTAGACTGAGGAGCCCTCTGATGTGATCATCCTAAATGAGGTTGCTCCAGTAAATCACCAAAGCAATAAATTCTACCCAGAATAAATTGAATCTTAATTTATAGGTCTTGTTTTATGGACTGAGTCAGAGTCTGCCAGCACCTCAGACACCGTGTCTCCAATGTGTTGCTTCTGTTTAATCACAGCGATCATTCATTGGCTCTTAAAAATGAACTGGCTGATATTTCGATTTATTCACTTGGTAAACACCACCAGGATTATTTACTGCAGTTTAAACTCACCTTTAACTAATGATCTGAAAGTAATTACAGTAATTTACAGTATTATTTAGTCTATATTTCATTTAAAAATCTTCCTGCCTGGGTATACTTCTCATAAAAGAATCAGAAAACCAGTGCGATGCTATTAGAAATGCAGGCACCATATGCGTTCTCCTAAGTACTGGACAAACGTAGTCGATAGGAATCAATGTGAGTGCTTGGTTTTAGTGATAGGCTCTAGTCCAAGTTAATGCCATTTCATTAGTTGAGACATGGCATCCTGAAGAGTAGATTAGTAGGAATAGGGGTCGCATAACAGGGAGGGATGTATTCAGACAATAGCTGATCCTACAGCTTGATGCCAGGAAGTCCTGCTTGGTCTGCAGCGGCCCTCTCCCCTGCCTGCTGACAACCCTAAAAGGTGCTGTAATCTAGTTAAAAAAGAGATTGATGGCTCTTTGTACATTGAGGTAGATCTGTCCGATTGTTCATTAAATTGAGTACAGGCCATTAGGGCTGTGTTCAATCAAGATGAGCTCACGCTGATTATTTTCCTTCCTCTCTGTGTTTTCGATGTCCCTTATCTCCCGGTCTTGAATTCTTTATTTGTTCTTCCTCACCTAAAGAAACCCTCAGTCTATTCTGGGCTTTTTTCTGCTGAAGATTAAATTGAATTGTGAATCAAACTGGCTGTAGTGGGTATTCACTTGGCAGATTCAGTATGGTTTGAGGGAGCCTTGGACCTTAACAAACCCATGGTTCTGTCTCAAGTTGGCACCAGCGTCATGGCAATAAAGTAGTTTTGCAGGCCATCAGAGTGCTCTCAGTAGACAATATGTCAATGGTGTTGTTATAAAAAAGATCAAAGAGACCTCTGGGAATTTGTACTTAGGAAACTTTATAGGTGTACTCAAGAAAGATGATAGCATAACAATCTAAAATGATCATAAACAAAATACTTAAGCACTCACTCAGTCTTCAGCCTATTTTTGGTACCTTTACTGCATGAAGACAAAAGGCACCACAAGAGACAATTATATCTGTGTTGATCTGATATATTTAAATTTCATTGATCCTGAGAGAACAATCTGAAATTAGTCTTTCGGTCACTTAGTGCATAAACTGGTTGTTTTGCCGTGTTAAATAATTTATCTGCTAATGTTTGTTTCTGACAAATATTCATTGATGAATATGCAGTCACGATAAGATAATCTATGGCTCAATGCAATTAATTTGAGTTAGTCTAATTAGTGCTTTTACTATTTTTAATGTAGCCAGATATTGCTTTTGAGTACAATGTCTCTCAGTCAATAAACTAATAATTTTTTATCCGTTTGGGACAGCCAGATTTGTTGTCGAGGACAAAATGTTAATGTTCAATTTTAAGAAATAATGTGGCTTCATCCATTTTCTGAAAAGTAATTAAAATGAGGACCATCTTGCATGTCATTCATAATAAGCACATTTGCAATTATCTTCATTTCTAAATTGAATCGGTCACTCATGTGGAAATACTACATATATTTTTATGACTGAGGAATTAAGCAATTCAAAAGTGTGCTTGAAAACACTATTGATGATAAGCCACATGACGTTGTCCTCTAATCATACTCAATTCTAACATTGAACTCAATGAAAAGTTTTTAGACATTGACCAGACTTGCTATGAACCTCATTTATGTGTTTGCCATAAATGTTATATTGAATATGACAAGGACATATGCTAAAATTAAGCCCTGCATTGATTTCTAATTTGATATTCTGTTTCACTCAGAAATATGTCACAATATACTGAAATCAAGTCAGCTGAAACTTCCACTACACGCTGACTTTAAACCGGATATTTAGGTAACTTGCTATAAACATATTGACTAATTTGATCAGCAATATCAAACTGTTGCTTCACCTTAACAGCAGTTGAGTTGTAGGATTGCAGTTTAAAATAAAAGAGCACCTCTTCATCAAGTCATTGCTTTTCTCTGAAACAGGTGCATTGCAAGAATGCTATCCTTGATTCCCGTTCTAATTGATAAATTGTATATATAAGTTAGGAAATCAAGACTTTGATACATTCGTATACAGCATATGTGTGTGGGTAACTTGTCAGTCCATCTTAATGGATGAATCCCGTGACGCCATGAATCCCGGAACATAAACAAATGCACTCTGACCATTTAGAGGACCATTTTATTCACATTTGATTTGCATAAACACATTTTCTCTGAAATGTTGCCTTGTGAAAGCCAACCGAACTAAGGAGAAAATGCTAAATTGTAACATTTTAAGTCCCGTTTCAGAACAAAGCAAATGATCTACAGGAGTGAAAATGCCTTAAAAGTACAGTTCGCCCAAAAATAATGTTAACATTTACTCACCCTCAATCCATGTAAGGCTGAATAACATAGTGAGAAAAAGATTGTGGCCTTTTAGATGAATCAAACAACAACAGCCTACCTCTTACTCTTGTCTTTCAGATGAGACTTCCACACCACTGCATTACTCCATGTCAGCTCTAATAACATGTTGCAAATCATTTCTTTGTGCTTGCATGGTCTCTTCATGATGTAATGCTCTATTGAAGCCTGTGGAGAGCACTTGGATATAATGCAGCTGAAGCACAGTGCCCAAGTCCTGGGGGGGTTGCATGGGTAGACTGTGTCCTGAGATGGAGGGGGCAGTGGTGATAGATGATGTTGTGACAGCCATTCGTTTCTTGCTGAGTTTTTTCCGCCCCAGGTCAAGGAGTGAAGTGCAGTGGAGTCAGCACAGCCATGGCACTGTGATTTAAGGCCTGTGCTTCAACAGTAAATCGATCTGAGTGGAAGAGACTGAGTGGCCAGCAGCAGAGAAGCGAATCCAGCAAGGTATCCCTCAGCTCCCAAAGAGCACATTGCACTTTCTGACAGTGTAGACGTAGCACTGCCAAAAGCCTCTGCAAGCCCATGCAATCCTTGGTGTAAATCGCTACAGAGCATGTCTACAGGAGAGTCTGTTCTGCGATACAGTAGATAAAAATGATCAGCTTTCTTGTGCAACATTTGCCAGAATCACTGTTTCCTAGTCAGCCATTATTTGTTGTACCGGAGCCATTTAAAGACTTTAAATATTGCTTAGAAGTCTTTTAAATAAATTTTTTATAAATATTGCATAATATTAACCGCTTTAAAGCAATTTATAATGTATCATTTCTAATTTTTTATGGGATTCACTGTGAGCAGCATCACTTTGCAGTGTATATCTCGAGCAGCAGTGTCAAGTTCCAAAAAAGCACTATAAACGTAGTCGATGCAACTTGGGTAATATAGAGGCAATACAACTTGTGTGCTATACAAACTTTTATGGTGCCTTTTTGTCAAATGAAATACTTCTGTGAGAGTAGTAGCCTACATTTTCATTGTCTCAGACACAGAATATTTGCTCTGTGATTAATGGTCTTTTACTTTTTTTCATCTCTCTTCTAACTGTCAAGGTAACTTTTAAATCTAAGCTGAGAACAGCTTTAAGTGCCAGTGCTGAAGTATGCTTCACCCACTACTGCGAAAGATAGTTAATGGCACTTTACAGATAACAAGTGATCTATGGGAGCTTTTAGCATTATCATTAAGAGGTATTGCATCATATGTCTTTGCATTCACCTCTTCCGTTGATCTCTGCATTCAATCCAATGAATTTAAGTATTTCTAAACATGGTGAAGTCCAGGTCTTGTAATAGCCATAAGTAGTACTTTAGATGCCCATGGATTAGATCTTGCGGCATGAGCAGAAATAAACTGTAGGTATTCTGAGTTGAACTGATGTGAAAATTACAGAGTCATTTACTTTTATACAGTAATGAAATACTTGACTGGACTATTGACACCTCATGACTTAAACTAAAGCACTTAATGTTTATAGAATGATGTAAATGTGCAATTAAATTGGGCTTTTCTTATGTCCACAAATGTCAAAGCCAAGAAGCATCCCAAAAAGTCCTTTCAAAAAAATTGGTCGTCGGTACAACAATAAGTGTAATATCATGAAATTTATCTATGTGTAGCTTGAAAGAAATGATTGCGCCAGAATACAAGGTTCATACTGAATGGTTGTCACTGGAGAAAAAAAATAAACACTTTTTGGAACTTGATGATGTATAGTTATGGCATCGGAGCCATACACTGAAAAAAATGATTAGTTGAATTTACTAAAAAAATTTATGGTAAGTGGTTCCACACAATTGATTTTAGCTACATTTAAACAAATGCATTAAGTTGAACTAAAATTTAACAAGTTCAACTTAATGCATTTGTTTAAATGCAGCTAAAATCAATTGTGTGGAACCACTTACCATAAAAAAATTGAGTAAATTCAACGAATCATTTTTTTCAGTGTATTAACCAGAAAATATTTTACCCAAATTTATACAAAATAATTTTCACGTCTAAATAGGCAGCTGTCTGATCTTCACCAGCATGTAAAAGATCTGTAGGTTTATATACTCTGTATTGGCACTTAAGTCCATTTTGTCCAAAAACATTACACATGTTTGGTTGTTTGAAAGATGGCTAACTAATATTTGTTATAAGCTCTTTCTTTAACTATGTTAACTGTGTTTCCTGATCAGTGATATGTGATCTTTTTCATTTCAGATCAGTGCATGTCAGACTCATTTCTCACATTAAGGCAATTAGCATTTATACTTACAACATGTTTACATTACATCCCAGTGCTGGTTCTGTGATTACACTTCAAATTGAACCATTTAGGCCACAGTTACATTGTTTATCGTTGTTACTGAACAATAAAATAGCATAGAAATTAAAGTATGATACTGTTCAAAAGGTTAGGGTCAGCATTTTTTTTGTGAAATTTGACTTTTATTCAACAAGGACACATTAACTCGATCAAAAGTGACAGTAAACAGGGTTTCTAAAACACCCAAATGTGACACATCATCAGTGATAAAACAAACTGTTTTCAACATGATAATAATTAAAGAAGTTTCTTGAGCACTAAATCAGCATATTAGAACGATTTCTGAAGGATCTGGGGACTGG
Organism: Abramis brama; assembly: GCF_963993115.1. Lineage (NCBI taxonomy): Eukaryota > Metazoa > Chordata > Actinopteri > Cypriniformes > Leuciscidae > Abramis > Abramis brama. Next base: position 7,794,932 of record NC_139980.1, read on the forward strand.
AGTTACGACTGCTGAAAATACAGCTTTGACATAACAGGAATAAATTACATTTTAAAATATATTCAAATAGAAAAAAAAAAATTAAAAATTTTTTTTTTCTTTCAAAATCATTAAGAATTCTTTCTGACCCCAAACTTTTGATCGCTTTTGCAGTATATATTTTTAAAGCCATTTATTTGGAAAGTATTGGCTTTGTTTTTAACATAATAGGTGCTAAATTAATTGTTAGACTGAAGGAATTGAATAAAACATGAGCAGAAAATGTTGTTTTAGTCTTATTTTTACTTGTGCTATTATGGAGTAGTGCCAGGGATGATGGAGTCTGGTGTGATGAATTGCTGACCTGACCTTTGTCCTTGCCATTCTGATGCATCATCGCCTGGCTCAACAGCACAGGTCAGTACAGAGAACAAATGGAAAGATTATAGGGGAGAGCAGGAGGTGAGTTGTCAGAAAAATACAATGAACTTAAATGTCAGAATGTAAAATAACTCACTGTAATGAACACACACACATTATGGGGGCCTCATATCCTTTTGTTTCTTTTTGCTTTCTTTTTATCTGGCTTTCCCAAAATAATGATGTCTATTTACAGCGATAGTTCACCCAAAAATATCAATTCTATTATCGTTCATTTTCATTTGAAACAATTCTATGCCAAGACAACTTTAAGCCAAATGATACCTAGCTAATATCTGACAGACAAAAGGTGAAACGAGGCGCTCTTGCATAAATTATGACAGAATTTTCATTGAGTAGACTATCCCTTTAAAGAGGACTCAAGTGTGACAATTGCCTCAGTTAAATCTATTTTTTCTTTGAAAAATGTCACAGTATCAAAATGTCAGACCATGGCAAAAGATCAAACATGGCTTAACTCCAGAGACCTTCCAGAGATGTTGTGTGTGGTATCGCAGGTCTGCAGAGGGGAGATGTTTAATTTCCTGAAAACTAGCCGCCTAACATCAATAGCAAAAAATTAACATGAACAATGTGATGCAACCTTCTGTATTAGTGTCATCACACAGTGTTTCTAAAACATCAATTGGTGCCTGAGATATCAGTGTCTGTCCTTGTGTTCTTTTGAATGGATTAATGACTTCTTTTCATTTATTATCTACAGGTAAGGGCCTTTGAAAAGATGGATGCATTGTTAGCCCAACCATTATTAACACCCAGGCTCCAGCTTGGCCTTCGTGATGAAAGAGAGCAAACTGAATGTGATGGTAATAGACATAGATCCACAGCTGTGGGATTGAGGGCCTCTCTTTGTAACCAAGCTTCTCTTTCAGTTTGAATTATATTGAACTTCGATAGCCAAGAGCATCTTTTGTCTGTCAGACAGTATCATTTAGACATAGATTAGAATTGTGTTTTGAATTAAATTCCAGCACAAAAATAAGTTCATTCCTAAATATTATTCTAACTTTTATGTCATAAAATCTCTTGGTTACCACCCTAAATACTAAAAAGTCTTAGGGTTCGTTTACAAAACTTTTTATGCATTTTTGCCGTTCATTTACACGACAACTGTGTTTTGGGGGCCTGAAAATGCTAACTTTTGAAAACGGCTCTCGAAGTGCAAGTTTTTAAAAATGATACTGTTATCATCTCCGTGTAAACTACAAAAATGCGAATTTGTGAAAACGGTGACGTCATGCGCATGCGTATTACGTGTTTCGTCTATAGGCACGTAGTGATTCTTTACAAAGTGACATTGCCAACTACTGGCCTGGCATGCATAATATAGAGTTTTTAGTCGTTTTCGCAGATCCGTGAGAACAGGGATAATTTTTAATAATTTTAGTACATTGTTGTCGTGTAAACATACCCTAGTGTATTGGCATGTCAAAAGGTTCATTAAGGATGTGTCTATGGAACACAAAAGCAGATATTTTGAAATGTTGTGCAGATTTTGTCCATTCAATGAAAGTCAATGTTGTCCAATGTTGTTTTGGACCACATTGATTTTAACTGAATGGGCAAGAAAAACACACAATGTTTCAGATATCTTCTTTTGTGTTCCACATAAGGAAGAAAGTCATCAACATCAGGCTGTTACAGATTACAGTACATTACATAGTTAATATTGTGTTGTGTATGTTTATTTATAGAATGAGCTACAAAAATTATTTGACAGCAATTATTTGAGTGTGTATCACAGATCCGCGGTTCTATTTTTAAAGCCTTTATTATTTTCTTTGTGACTGGCAGGATGGATATCACCACCCCAAGGCCTGTGTCTACGGATCTAATCTGACAGGCAGCATCTCAAAGCCTCCTCACTCCCCATAGTGGATCATGGATTGTGACCAGATTTGGTCATATATAGCAACATTTAATGTGGGGGGATCAGTGCCATTCATATTCACTGGAACAATAAAAATTATTTAAAATGTATTTGAAAAGATTTGACCATAAAACTTTCAACCATGATAGGATGTTGCTGGGTTGTTAATTAAAACTAAAACCATTTAAAAAAAAACATATACTTGAAACAAAACATACATTAACTGAAATAAAATATAAAACTTTTAGTTAGTTGCCAAGGCAACATTTCTCATAGAGCTGCACAATTTATCGTTAAAAATCGTTAACTCGCAATCTCAATTCAAATACCCACGTGATCTTATTTCCAAATGACAACGATTCAGCTAATGTCTATCAAGCCTTTGACAAGTACGATCACAACGGAACATTCAAATCTGCGTTTGAGCTAATTCTAATTATCACAGAAGTACTGGTCTGATGTCTACGGTAGCGATCAAAATAAAGTAAATAACCTTTTGAAAGTAACTTGACACTTCAGATAAAGATTGTATCAATTAGATTGTTAAGCCAGAACGTGGCGACAAGTAACTGTTAAACAATTACGGTGTCTAAAAGCTTAAAAACACTGCTTTCGGAAGATGCATTCCAAGATATGAAGCCAGGCATCAAGGCATGTCTGAATTCAATGTTAGCTTCACTTCCTGTCTCCTGAGATCCCTTCATCTGATCGATTTTTTAATGCAGCATGTATCCTTCGCTGCCTTTGATATCACACAATCCTGTGCGTTCCATTCTGAGACAGTTGAGCTAAAAAATAAAGATGCCATCTTAAAGTTGTGGTTGGTGGTCAGTTTGTGTGTAAATGTAAGTTTTTGACCAACGTTTTCCACTTTTGACGTCATTTCTAGTGAGAAATGAGTATTGTAGAAATTAAATATATTTACTTAGTTTTCACCAAAGCTCTCTCTATTTTGTTGTATATCATTAAACCATTGTGTTGCCTCCAAAGTCAATTTTGTGAGTTACCTTTGTGCGCAAACACTGCCTGCAAAGTCATTGCCTGATTGCCACTGCATTGAGGCAACAAGTCAAGTGCCTTATAGCTTTTGGACGCAGCCAATGTATTTCCCATTGAATCATTCATTCAAGAGATTTGTTCAAACATGTTGATTCACAACATATTAACAAAAACTAATAAAAATTATGAAACCACAACAAAATTACCAAAAAGTTTACTAAAATTACAGTGAAAACAGAAAATAAAATAAAATCTAATTCTAAATATTAAAGCAACACTATGTAACATTTTTTACCTTAAAATAATGTTTCCAAAATCGTTTCAGTGGTTCATCAAGTCGTAACAGGGTGAAAGGCACTTATGCCTCCGCTTTATCTGCTATAACCATACTATGTAAGATTGCCAGATCGGGTCGTGTTTCTGTAGTTCTAGTGAGACATAAGAAAACTACAAATTTGACTTGCTTTACGGCAAGCGTTACAATAGTCATTATTTTGTTTTTCTTATACTTTCATATTTTGTTCATACTTTCATAAAATCATTCATCATACTCAACCTGTAGGGCGACCGCAGAGGAAAAGTTCCATAGTGTTGCTTTAACAAAAAACATAATAGTATATCGAAAAATAACACTGGAGTGTCGGTATGTGGTTGCTAGGACGTTTTGAATGTTTTTTAGACATTTTATTTTACCAATTTTTATAAGAAATTGTAATGTCCAATAACATCAGTTTTGCTAAAAGAAGCAGGAGCATACCTCTCCTTAAGAAGCTGCATTCATGTCTGTATAGCACAAATGATGCTTGATAAGTTACACACTGAATGCTTAAGGTTTTGGGGTTTGTTAGCAAATTAGCATCATCAGGGAAGTTGTGCATTTTTCCCAGCAATCTTAATGTTGTACATTTTACAAATGCAGCTATTCTAGCCTATCATCATTCGGTCTAAGAAATCCTTTCACTGCACTGTTATAGGTTAGCACCAATGATAATTTCTTCAAGATGAGAGAAACTGACAAAAAACACTTTTTCCGAGAGTCATAATGTAATAGTTTCTGAGAACTGAGACCCAGCTGTGAGAGGAGTCGGGAAGCCTGGGGAGGACAGAGAGCATTCGTGATTGTGGTATAAAGGAAGACAGCGAGTGGGTTTATGCTGCCAGGTGCATCTGGCAGGGTCAATTATGTGACTGATTTACCTCGTCACAGCGGTACACTTGGCTGTGGATAACAGGGCATGAATCACTGTCCTCCAGAGGGGGTCATCACTTTGAATATAAACCTGTGTCCACTCTGCATCCCAAGTTTGTGATTGGTAAGATTTTTTTTTTAAGTTTCTGTCTTTTGTATAGACCCCTTTTGCGCCTACGTCACAATTACGTCACTGTTAGCACGCGTTAGCTGGAGGCAAAACAAAGGGAAAACCGGAGGCAGCCAAAACAAACCAGCACAGATTCGGCTACATAATAAGAAGCTTAAAATAGTAATTAAATGTCATCTTGTTGTGTTGTTGGGTGCAAGAATCGACGGAGTACATGCTCCAATTTGAAATTTTATCGCATAATGTTTTCTAAACTATTGTGATTATTTGTGAATCATCCATGATTGTATAGCCTACATTGTTGTGTTTGATTGTGACTAGACTTTTTGAAGAACCTGGTAAGAAAGAATAATCAAATACATAATTAAAAAATGAATATGCTGTATTTGGAATTTTTATTTCTAGAAAATATTCACATCATTAAAATTGCACATCATTAAAAGTCTTGTACGTGACTTGTACGTACGTGATCAGCACATAGTTATAGGCATCTAATGATTTATTTGCCCTCAGTTTCTCTTTATGCTTGGTTTCTCTATCAGGAAGGTGTAGATGTCAGGCCACTGTACACTGGATAGTACACTGAGGTAGTGTTAACGTTAATCCTGTCAGATCGTCCATCCATTGAGTGTGCGCGTACGGGTCGGCCAATCTGGTTCCGTCCGTTAAAATTAACTTTTGCAAATAACAATCGCAGTCCTGGACAGTGAGTGACCTTACACATTAAGATAAAATCTGATTTTCTCCAGTCATTGTTAAAAAACAAGCTAACAAAACTTGCAAACTAGCATTAGTGAAGCGGCCAGGGGAATCGTTCTGCCCTCCACCTATGAATATATTTTAAAATAAATGTAATTTATTCATGTGATGGAAAAGCTGAATTCAGTCTCCAGTCTTCAGTGTCACATGACCCTTCAAAAATCATTCTAATATGCTGATTTGCTGCTCAAGAAACTACTCGTTATGATCAATGTTGAAAACAGTTGTGCTGCTTAGCCCAATATTTTTGTGAAAACTGGTCTTTGAATATAAAGTTAAAAATAACAGTGTTAATTTAAAATATAAATCTTTTAATATTTTAATTGTTTTGTCACATTTGATCAGTTTAACACATTCTTGGTGAATAAAAGTATTAATTTCTTTATAATAAAAAAAAGAAAATATATATATATATATATATATATATATACATACATATGTGATGGACTCTGGCAAATGCCACTATAGATGTTTGCATTCACTTTGTGCATATGGACCTACTATGTGAGAGTGTGAGAAAGAATGAGAGATAGATCCAGCTGTTTACATACTTGCTCAAACTTTGAATCATGTTGTCCTTAAGGTTAAGTAATTTTCTGGCAGCACTGTCAAGCTCAATGTGCACAAGGGCTGTTTGTTCCCATACAAAATGAGATCTTCCAAAAAACAGGCACTAGTATTAGACACAAGGACATGCACTGGATAAAAATATTGTTAGCTATTATGCTGCAATTTAAATAAATCATTGAAAATGTATAACAGCATGGACACAATAAGTCTTGGAAAGTGAGGGCTTGATGTTTATGCACTAAATCTGGCAGTCACAAACAAATAAACACCAGTAGATGTTTCGAATCTGAGCTTGAGTTAATGGGATGCTGCAAAGCCTAAACCTTAAAATAGTTTGATTACAAAGCTGATTGATTTTACAAATAAATGGACATGCTGTTAAACCACACATGAATGCTGACAGGCTAATTAAATATTGCAGTAATGTGTAAGCTGACCACAGATTTTATCCAGTCTAACTGAATCAGTCACAGATCTGGTAGCAGTCAGTTTCTCTGCTAATATGAAGGACACTTCTTTGTCCTAGTCATGCTTTTGTCCTGATCTCACTCATCTCATCCATTAAATCACTGATCATCTCTAGTAGTGCCATCAGCACATAAATGATGTTGGAGGTTGAAAGACTAATTACACATTAAGGTATATATATATATATATATATATATATATATATACCTTAATGTGTAATGTAATATATATATATATATATATATATATATATATATATATATATATATATATATATATAGGGTTTCAAATGCCCTGTACATAGCTGTGCTTCAAATTACTTGCATGGTTGGTTGGAATATTAATGAAATATCCACACTTTCACACAGAGAATATCCAAAATTTAACAACCAAATGCATCCAAAGCTACAATTGAAATAAGAATATGACTGAAATTTCAGATAATCTTCTGTTTCCAACAATGCAACCACAACCCCACTTATTCAGCACCTATTCAGCCTTTTCTTAGTTACTTATGCATGCAGAAATCTGACATTTCCAAACAGTAAAAATTGCGAATGCATAAAATCCCCAGCTGTCTTTGATCTAATTAAGCTGAGTTTTCATTCCTCGTTTGTCATTTTGATTCAGTCTATAGCACGCCAGTCAGGCAGAACCATTGACTGATCTCCGCCTTGAAATCAGATGTACCAAACGTTATTGCACACATGTGAGTGATGTGTGAACATAAGCCCATCAGCCATGAAGCATTATACAATAGTTAGTTCTACCAGAAAGACTCGGGAGAATAAATACTGTGACAATTAAACATTTATTAACAGCCCAGCAAGCAATCAAGTTCTTTGGCGTAGGCCCCGTCCGTAGCTTGCAATCTGAGGGTCCGGACTCTGCATATCCTGCCTGAAGACGAAGGCACGGGCGCAGCCGACCCCCTGCGAGGTATAGGAAGGGATCATCCTGGTGGTGGTGGGGTGGATGGAGGGAAAGACCCGTCTTGGAGGTGGTGGGGAGGATGGAGGTGAATGGAAGCGTCAGCATCTGCGAACTCAGACGTGTGTAAGTACCAATCTTTTATACCACAAGTATAGGAATATGATTGGATAGATGAGAAGGTAATAAGTGACGTAACAATTGAGTCTTCCCGGCAGAACTTATGCTAGAGCTTCATTTCTGGTGTTATACCAAATTCTGTGAACGTAATAGGCACTGTTGTCATCCTATCCCTAAACCTTCCATCACTACAGCACCTACTAAGGTCACATAATTCGGTGCAACATTTGTCCTCAAATCTGATTGGTCAAACAGCGTTCCAACAGTTCCAAACATAATAGTCTAACAGCACTGGGACTTTTCACTGTTTGTATCACTCTGCTTGTCGGTGTTTGCGTGTCCCTTGACTTTATCTGTGTTTTGTTCAAAAACAAAAACGTATTTTGTTTTATTTAGATCAGTGGTTCCCAAACCTGTCCTGGAGTACCCATAGACAGTAAAAGAAATGGACACAGCGACCCCATTGGATTCAACAGAGAAAAGTGAAGTCAATTAGAAGCACTCACTTCTTGATGGCTGAGCGCACTGCGCAGACTCAAACTGAGCTTGACGACGTAGATGTGACGTGAGCAACCCGTCTGTCTTCTAGTAGCTGTGCCAAGAGAAATCTGAACCATTCTCTTCCGAAACATGCAGAGACGGAGAGTGTGAGTAGGAGGTGTCCATGAGCTAGGAGCAGGAGAAACTTTTGCTAAGTATTCTGATTAATTATTTAGTCATTTTGCCTCCACGTCCCCCCGATTGCCCGCAAGCTTCTCCTCCTGTCCATACGGTAATTTCTCTACTGTGCGACAGAGAGTCACGTGGTTATGACGCAATCGTTAGCCTATTTTTACAAAAACTGCTTCTACGGGGCCATAGTGTAAGATACAAGGTAATGGAGCTTTTATACATTTTCGTGTTTCTTTAGAAATAAATAATGGACAAATGGAGTCTTTAAATGCCTCAGATGTAAAGTTATTCACTGTCAAAATGACGCCAAAATGAATGGGAGTCAATGGAATGCTAACAGCAGGTGATGGTCTGCTAATCAATGGCGGCCCCTGGGGAAGCTTCAGTTTTTTCTGAAAGATTACCCCCCTGGGAGTACCCCCAACACTGCACGTTTTCTTTGTCTCCCTAATCAAACACACCTGATTCAACTCATCAGCTCATTAACCCATGTGATAATGAGCTGATGAGTTGAATCAGGTGTGTTTGATTAGGGAGACAAAGAAAACGTGCAGTGTTGGGGGTACTCCAGGACAGGTTTGGGAACCACTGATTTAGATGTTAAGAGCGAGTCATTGAATACTTTACATAACCGATTTGATTTAAAAAAAAAAACTGATTCATTCAGAAACAAAACTTTACATTTATGCTACATTTAGTCATTTAGCAGACGCATTTTTCCATTTTTCCAAAGCAACAAAGCAACTAACGAGGAACACAACAAGCGATTCTTGTCTTTGCGAGTGAATCCAATTTATTCAAAACCACTGTCTGTATCTGAAATCATCCCCTTCACTCCTTACCATGACGGCAGACAGAGCCAGTTGCTTACTACATTACTCCACTAAATAGTCCACTGAATAAGTGAATGAAATGAGTGAGTGAATTTGGACACTGTGGAGTGTGCCGTGGAAGTGCTACTGCTGATGCCATATTCTGGCGAGGCCTCATTCATGACACACGAGCAGAACAAAATTTTAATCGTTCGTAAAGTCTTTCTGAAGTAAATTTTCAGATTCATGAAAATGTTCATATTATCAAAATGTTAGTTGGTATGAAAGAAATGTACTCCCTGCCATCTGTAAATGGTGCGTAAAACATTAGAACATTCTGTGTTCTTTCAGGCAAACAAATGACACTGCATTTGATGCATATGTAGCATAATAATATTTCACAAGTTCGTTTGCCTTGTCTTTTTGGGGGGTTTTTTAGCTGAGAGTTGAAAACTGTTCAACTTTGGGTAAAATGCAGCGCTCGTCACTGTCACTTTTTACCCAGCCATCAAATCACAGAAGAGGGGCGGGACAAATACTACATACCAACCATTCTTCTTGTAGAATGACTGAACAACAATGGAGAATATAATATTGCTGGCTACTGCATTTTTATATTCAGTAATATTCTTCAAAATGTGATAATAGTAACACAATACTGCCATAGATATTCCAAATAATAGCAACCAAAGCATCTCAGCTGGAAAAACGTTCTGCCTCCAAAGCACTCTCAAGCACCACCAGCTGGCTGTTTTTCATAAGAGAACCAGGCATTTTTTCAGCTTGATAAAATGCTTTGGTGGATGCATGTTGATCGAACATTTATTGTTAGGCATATGGCATATTACTCTCTTTTGCATTTATGCAATATAATGGAGCCAACCCTGAGAAAGGAGTCCAGAAGATTCTACAGCGTTCCTGGACACGTCATTTGCATAATTGTAATTCAAAGGCTGGAATTATGCTCTTTACGAACGATTGGAATTCATTAACATACACACGTTTAACTATCAAATCTGATGTTTAAGAAGCGTTTGTGAATCTGGAGTTGAATTTTTGGGAAGGTCCGTTTTAATGCGCAAATTACTCCAAATTTACTCATATATTTACGAAAGTTTCATGAATAAAGCCCATTGTGAGGGAATCCTTGAATCATTCACACAACAGATTCTCTAAAAAAGAAGATTAATTCAGAAATGAAACACCGACACTGTGTTGCTCAGGGATTCAACGACTAATTATTTTTTTACACTATTTAGACTTTAGTTTCATTGCCATTGTAAAAATACAAAAAATATTAACTAGGCCTACATTATTGGGTCTAAAATATTAACTTCTTGTTTACTGAACTGTTGTAAAAAAAAATATATAAAAAAACACGGACAGTGTTGCAGTTGTGTTATTGGTCTGAATATCAGTAAATGTTAATGTTGCCCTTTATTTGCTGATCTGAGCCGCAATTCATTCTAAATTCATTCTCAGAAAAGGGACGATACCGTTTTGTTTCTGCAAGTCACAGGGTCACTGTTAAATGCAGCCTTGGCAAAAATGTAGCACAAGGTGCTCTTTAACAGATGTTCTCATCAAGCAGAAAATAATTGCCAACAAAAGGCTCTTGATCCAAAAATAACACACCATCCTGTAGTGACATTGTGGTTAAGGCTTGAACAAGTTAGAGAAATGGGACTGCTGTCTTTTACACAAAGGCTCCATCTGCTGGGGGCATTGAAACACCAAGTGATCTGGATGATCTTGGTACCCTTAAAATGACACACTTTTGCTGTCTTTATGCTGATTTATGTTGACCACCATGGCTGTTACTAACAAAAAGAACATGTGTCTTTGCAACATATGTTTAATTTCGAAGCCTCTTTGAATGGATTTGATTTGTCAGCTTTTTCATATCACAAAGCTACGTGTAGCCTTTAGCAAACCCAGCAGTGAGTTCAGTGAAATGTTGATAATAGCATTTATCTCTCTTGTGAAGCTGTGATAATGGCAATGCAGTTTCAGCAATGATTTTTTCCCCCCCTTTCCAAGTCTTCATGCTGACTCTAAATTATAAGAAACAAAAGTAGGCTTATGTAAGAGACTTACTTATTTTTATACTGGTCATAACTGAGATTTGTGTCTATATTTATGAAACTTTTAGATGACTATTTTTAGTTTGAAAGTAGAGACCTACAATGAAAAAATGGCTTGATGCCTTATTCATTTGGCTAAATTTAGAGGGGCTGTATTAAAACAGGGCACTCAGCTACGGTCTGATGCTGCTGTGTTCTGGGTTGGACAGGATTCCATTCTATTTATTCTGTGCCCCGTGTGCTATTAATAATCTGCCACTCGGATGTGATAGTGACTTGTTTGGGGAATGACCCTAAATATGGATGTGGTTCATTTAGGGCTATGCCTGTCTGTGCGTTTGGGTGTGTGTTACATAAATTCTTAATAATGCTACACTGTCTTGACTTGACAGAGTAAAAAAAAAAAAAAGGTTTATTTCAAGACATGCCCAAGATATTCTTAAACATTTATTAAAATATCTAATTAAATAGCTATTCTTGAAAAAGAAACTAATATATCTTTATAATCTAACTGGTGATATACATTTCATCACATTCTAGCTAAACTTCCTAATAGGTTTAGATTCAGCATAAAAATAATTAAGTTTGGACAAAGAATAGGACAAATTCAACACCCTTTTACATTTATTAAATTATTGTTTGTTTGTCTGTCTGTCTGTCTGTCTGTCATCTGGGGGGAAATCTTAGACCAATGCAACCACATTGCATGTTACTGAATTTATTGTTCTTAAATGGGTCATGACATGGATTATTTTATTATTTTAATATGTTCCTTGATTTTCACTTACAATGTTAATAAAGTTTTTGCACAAATACTCACACACACACACACTATAGGGCACCATCAACGCCCTGAAAATATTATCCATAAAAGCCAATGATGGTTACTTACACAGTACCGGTTAAAGGTTGGAAACAGTACTATTTGTAATGCTTGTAAAAGAAGTATCTTATGCTCATCAAGCCTGCATTTATTTGATCAAAACATACAGAAAAAAATGCAAAATTGCGAAATATTATTACAAATTAAAATAGCAGTTTTCTATTTGAATATACTTTAAAGGATTAGTTCACTTCAGAATTAAAATTTCCTGATAATTTACTCACCCCCATGTCATCCAAGATGTTTATGTCTTTCTTTCTTCAGTCAAAAAGAAATTAAGGTTTTTGAGGAGAACATTCCAGGATTTTTGCCCATAATAGTGGACTTTAATGGGATACAACAGTTTGAAGGTCCAAATTTAAGTTTCAATGCAGCTTCAAACGTAATCACGTTGAAAGCTCACGTGTTCTGGTTCAAAAAGCTAGGGTAGGGTGAAAAATTCCAGCTCATTTTCTCCTCCAACTTCAAAATCGTCCGAAATTTTTGTTTTACCTTTTTATGTAAAGGGTTTTTGACTTAAGTCTTTGCACGTTCGCTTTGTAAACACTGGATCGGTACTTCCGCCTACGTCACGCGTGACCTTTCCAACGTGATAACGTAATGTGTGGCGCATCGCAGAGCTATTGCAAGACGAGCATTTGTGGTTAAAAAGTAAATAAATTAATTTCATTTTTTTAAATGGCCGATCGTTTCACTAGACAAGACTCTTATTCCTCGGCTGGGATCGTAGAGCCCTTTGAAGCTGCACTGAAACTGCAATTTGGACCTTCAACCCGTTGGTTCCCGTTGAAGTCCCCTAGGCCTATATGGAGAAAAATCCTGGAATGTTTTCCTCAAAAACCTCAATTTCTTTTCAACCGAAAAAAGAAAGACATAAACATCTTTGATAACATGGGAGTGAGTAAATTGTCAGGAAATTTTAACTGTGACGTGAACTAATCCTTTAAAATATAATTTATTTCTGTGACGCAAAGCTGAATTTTTATCAGTTACTCCAGTCTTCAGTGTCACATGATCCTTCAGGAGGTTCCATATCATTCTAATATGCTGATTTATTATCAATGTTGGAAACAGTTGTGCTGTTAAAATATTTTTTTATAATCTGTGATACTTTTTCAGGATTCTTTGATTAATAAAAAGTTTTTATAAAAAACACAGCATTTAATTAAAATAGAAATCTTTTGTAACAATATAAACTACAGTTCAAAAGTTTGTGGTCAGTATTTTTTTCTTTCTTTTTTTTATATTTACATTTACATTTGTTCATTTAGCAGACACTTTTATCCAAAGCGACTTACAAATAAGAACAATAGAAGCAGTTAAACTAACAGTAGGACAAGTGCTATGACCCTTCTCAGTTTAATCTAACACAGTACATGTTAAAAATTATTATTTATTTATTTATTTATTTTTATAAATAGAGCATTTAAATTAGAAATCTTTTGTAACAATATAAACTACCGTTAAAAAGTTTGGGGTCAGTATTTTTTTCTTTCTTTTTTTGAAATAAATTAATTTAATAGCCTACCTATATTTAGCAAGGATGCTTTAAATTGATAAAAAGTTATATAAAGATGAGCATAAGAGACTTCTTTTAAAACCTTAAAAATAGTAATGTTTCCAAGTGTTTATATTGACTCATACTATATATGGGTAAAAAGGATAACTATAATGTATGGCGGAATAGCACTTGGGACTTGGGAGCACTTCGACTCGGCGCAGTAAAAAGTCACGTTGGTTCTAATGACAGAAGTGAGAGGGAGAGGATTTTTCAGGAGTGATGATATTACTGCACCGAGTCGAAGTGCTCCCAAGTGCTATTCCGCCATACATTATAGTTATCCTTTTTACCCGCTTAGAAAAGCGCCACGTTTTATTTTGTGTCACCATACTTGGTCGTGTAACTGTATTTAAATAGGGAAAACGTGGAGGTGTTTGGTCGCTTCTAGCTTCATCTCTGTTTGGATCCTAATGAATGAACTGGGCTAAGCTAAGTGCTATCAAAGTGTCGCCGCGCGCCAGAGCGATTGAGTGCACGCACTGAGACGAGAGAGGTATGTATCAACTCGTCTTAGTTATGGGAATAACATAGTTTAAAGGTTGTATCAGCGATTTCAGGCCCAAAAAAGGCCCAAACATAAATGATCACATTCATCTAATCTTTCCTAACGATCCGCTAGCTGCCCGCCCCATAAGCATGCCGTCAAAAAACGCGTCTCTGTAGGCAGCCTAGGCTCTGAGATCTGCACACAAAAACAATTGGTTTCACCAACCACTCAAAACCAAAATAAATAGTGTTCCAACCAATCACTGACAGGGGGTGGGTGTTGTGAGGTTTTGCGCTCGTGTTCTCCGACTTTGCGTGCAGCCGTTCAAGTGCCCAAAACCTCACAACACCCACCCCCTGTCGGTGATTGGTCCAACCTTTAATATGAAAAAACAGTGGAGTGTTCCTTTAAGGCATGTCCTTAAACGGCCACTGTCTAACCTCATTGCACAGGAAGTAGGAACAGGTCATCAACGCCCTGAAAATATTATCCATAAAAGCCAATGATGGTTACTTACAGTTTGCGGATTATCTGGATCTCAGATCCAATACATTCGGCTGCTTCATCTGTCAACAAAAGATTTTTTGCGAACTCTCCATTTCATTGCGCCTCGTTTACAAAACAATCTGCAGTCAAATGCTCCGAGCAAACATAATCCTACAACGCGATCCAGGATGCCTTTAAAATAAACCATCCACTTGTTTCTAGAACGCGTCAAAGCGAACGTCCCTTTACTCTTCCATTTGTCCTGTTGTCAGCAGAATCAGTCGTGTGCAGTACCTCAGAAATTGAGTAATGTATCAAGTGTAAACAGCATCAATGATTTTAATGACTTCCATCTGCTTTTGACGCTACATTCTCACAGTATGCTGCTTTTCCTTCATCTTGCCTCGGCACTGAAGAGCGACCGTTCACGTGCAATCCACTGACTTCACTCCTATTGGTTGTTGCTCCCATAGATATCCATATAAGGCTAGATGTCTTAAGGCGGAGTCACTTCCGGCATCACCGGCGGCCATCTTGCCACAGGGAAGCTGTGAATTAGGCCGTGTGTCCACCAAAGCGTTTTTACTCGCGGCTGGCGTGTTTTTTGAATTGTTTTCAATGGGAGCGCCGCATTTTATAACGCCATGAGCGTTTTTTACAGGTCGCCGAGAGTTGAAGAATGTTCAACTTTGGGTAAAACGCTGTGCTCATCACTGTCACTTTTTACCCAACCGACCAATCACAGTGGAGGAGGGGCGGGACTAAAACCACACCGACCAACTGCCACATTCTGCTTGTACAACGTCAACAGATGATAACAACAAGCACAATAACGGAACAAAATCATTTAAAACAAGAGCCAGAGAAAATACATTACATTGTATCGACATTTTAATATAGAATCAACACAGAAACAAAATATGTGTGAAATGATATACTAGTAACACTTTCGCGGATATTCCGTATCATAACGACTAAAGTGTCTCCACTGAGAAAAAAAAAACGCAACGCTGCCAAAACGCTCTCAAGCGCTCACAGCTAGGCGTTTTCAGCAGAGCGCCTAGCGTTTTCAGCTGGCTAAAAACGCTTTGGTGGACACACGGCCTTAAGGTGAATGATCAGCACGCACACAAATCCTCTTATCTCGCTGAAATCTTGACGGATTTACAAACGGTTTGGTTTCTTACAAACGTTATTAACGTGGCTATAATTCTTTCATATGGAAGTCCATTGTAATAATTATTCATATGTATGCAGTGTCATAACTACATCTCTGACGTTTATAACAAACCAAACCGTTTGAAAATCGGTAGAAAATTAGAAATAGAAAAGAAAAGCAAGTTATGCTTATTTAAAAGTACATGCACCATGTTACGAGTGAGCGAGCTCCCTGTGGCAAGATGGCTGCCGTGTGCGGACGTCGACCTCCATTGGCCAGCAGCGCGGACGAGACCTCTAGCCTTTATTATATGATATCTATGGTTGCTCCCGAAAGTCGCTCTTCATTTGCATAAAGTTGAACAGATTATGAGGATGTTTTAAGCCATAGATATCATATATAAAGGCTAGATGTCTCGTGCGCTCTGCTGGCCAATGGAGATCAATGTCCGCACACGGCGGCCATCTTGCCACAGTGGACCCGCTCACTCGTTTAATGGTGCATATACTTTTAAATAACCATAACTTGCTCAATTTTCTACCGATTTTCAAACGGTTTGGTTTGTTATAAACGTCAGAGATGTAGTTATGACACTACATACATACACTGCATACATATGAATAATTATAACATACATGTTTAAGAATTCGGAATTATAGCCACGTTAATAACGTTTGTAAGAAACCAAACCGTTTGTAAATCCGTCAATATTTCAGCGAGATATGAGGATTTGTGTGCATGCTGATCACTCACCTAATGCACAGCTTCACTGCGGTAAGATGGCCGAACGGCGATGCCGGAAGTGAATGCGCCATAAGACATCTAGGGCCCTATCTTGCCCCCAGCGCAATTGACTTTGTACACCGACGCATGTTTCATTCCTATTTTGCACCCGCGCAAAGCGCGCTTTTCCCTCCACAAAAGCACGTCGCTAAACTAGGGAATGAACTTGCGCTCCCTGGGCGGTTCAGCGCAAAAAAGGAGGCGTTTCCCGGCGCAAACAATCCCTGGTGCTATACTGTTCCATAAAACTATTGCGCCACTGGCCAGAAAAAACCTAGTCTAAAGTCAGTGGCGCGTCGCGCGTTGTTCATTATGCTATTTTAAGGTCGCATGCTTGACCATAATGTATAGCGTGCACAACGCGCATACACTTTGATTCTCTAATCTACACAGAAGCAGCAGTTTTCATTGCAAATCATATTATTACAAACGATAGATAGATAGATAGATCTCTGATCGTCTGCTCTTAAAGGGAATGTGAGATGACGCTCTGATTGGTTTATTTCACGTTACGCCCAAACCACACCTATGAATAATGAAGCTACTTCAGACCAACCCCTTTTAGATTTGCGCCGGGCGCAAGAGCCATTTATCCCGCCGGGAAAATTTAGAGACCCGCCCACAAAGTTACTTGCGCTTTGCGCTTTGACACTTGCGTTTCAGATCGTTAAAATAGGGCCCCTAGCTTTTATATATGATATCTATGTTTTAAGCTATGAAACTTGTAGGATGTTTTAATGGTACAAAGTCCTATTATATATTTCATTTTAATATTGGCAGTCTTGCCTCAAGTGTGTAGTGATAATGAAATGTCAAATCACCAATTGCATTTTATTTTTCAATTTGACAGGGATGATGCATTGTCACCATGAAAATGAAATAATTTCATTTAATTTTTCATTTTGGCACATTTAATAACAGCGTTATTAAATTATTTTCCATAATGAAATGGTTTGGTTTGGTTTTAATTTAAATTTTTATCATTTAATTTATTTGGGCTATTTAAAATTGCCCAAAAATGCCTTCCATATTAGTCAAAAGCAAAGTAGACTTATGTCATGACCTCTTTAAATTAGCATGTATTTATATTTTTAAATGTTTATATTTACATGTAGACTATTTTATATTTTATAAATATTGGTCACATTGATCCCTATTGCTTTAAAATCTAAGCTTGTGTTCATGGTTTCGTTCACTACCAGTGTTACACCACAAGAGAGCACTAAATCAGTGCTATTTTCACTATACTTAAACCATACATTTCTGAACTTTCTGATATATTCAGAATATTATTTGTTTTTTTAACGTGTTCTTAGTATTTAAATTCCTCACCTACTAATACGGCTTAATGTGTGTGTTTTCTTTGTATTATTG
The DNA here is from genome assembly GCF_963993115.1 of Abramis brama. Classification (NCBI taxonomy): domain Eukaryota; kingdom Metazoa; phylum Chordata; class Actinopteri; order Cypriniformes; family Leuciscidae; genus Abramis; species Abramis brama. The sequence continues at coordinate 7,812,688 of NC_139980.1, forward strand.
ACTGAGCGCATATCTTTAATGCATTTTTAGTTCACTTTCTATAGGGAGTCAAACTGTTGATGTCTTAAAAAAACATGCATATCATTTTAGCTGTTTTGATTGTTGATATGTTTTTATTACCAATCTTTTTCAAAAATACTTTATACTTTTGCTTTTTAGGTCTTTATTTCATATCAAATAAAATGTTGTTTTCGCAGATATGTAATATATGTCAACAAAAACAGGGTGGAAAATAGTCATAAGGCATAAAAAAAATAATCATGAAAACTTAATTAAATGTAAATTTCCCAGAGTGTGGGAAAGTGTGCGCCTTATGACACCTTAACTGTATATGCATCCTCATAGCAAACAGATCCCAGAGAGCATTTTGCCTAGAGCTCACTTATTTATCATACACACATGCTGCACACACACACATACTCACACACAACTGGTGTCACGTATCTTCAATCTTACTCATCCTTGCCTTAAGGCAACGTTGTGTGTGTTTAAAGCTCTGTGGTCACATTAAACCCTGATCACTGTCTATTTACATTATTGAGAATTAATCTCATGTAGTGTAATGCATGAATGCACAATCCTGGAAATGAAATAAATCCAGTCCTTTCACAATTTTTTTTTATTAATTATTATTAAACAGAAATGCTGTTAGTCTAAAGCAGACAACTGCAGCTAGACAGTCCTGCACAGTCTTATTTAGCTGTGACTAGGAGGGAAAGAACATTCTGTCCCGAGTTGTGGGAATATCAGGAAACAATGTTTGCTCTAGAGACAGTATTGCCGCTATTTACATGTTAATCTTTGAGAGATCAGCTGCAGCATGCCAAAAACAGAAGGAAGCATAATTCTGTTCTGTTCTTTTTTTTTTCTTTTTTTTTTTTGTATAAATCAGGTGCATGTTATTAAATCATTCTAAAATTAATGAAATATATACACCAGCATCACTCGTCACACTTTTAATCTTTGTACACTATAGCATCTGAAAAGCAACAGGAAACACATGGGTTAGTGATGGGTAATCTGCTAATGATAATAAAGCTCTACTTGACTTTCCATAATCAACAGAGCCTAACACAAGCAGTGTATTTTTCTGGGGCAATTAGCTACAGGTCTCACAGTACTTGGGGGGTCTGGTTGTTCCATTTCACTGTGGGTCATTTTGGATTTCACTATATTTGGATGCAAAATTCTCTCCTAACTGAAGACACTGGTGATGAGTGATGCACTACTAAGCCGGGGCATCACTAAAATGTACGTATTGTAATTATACAATCAAGCTGCTGCTTTAAGTTGTTAGCTACACTAGGTGAAGACAAAAAGTTGCAAATTATGTTACTAAAGGGGGTAATATTGGCATAAATAAAAATAGGGTATATAGACTATCAAATAATATAATTTAGGCCTATAATTTAATCAGATGCATATTTTCGCTCATTTAACAACAGTTAGGGTAACAGTATAAAACTTGGACAGGTTTATATAAACAACAACCAAGACGAAAACAGTTGTTGAATGAATCATGATTATTGTGAATTGTTATTGAATAATTTTTGTGAAACTAATCATTGAGAGGACTATTTGGGATGAACCGATTCACTAATGTATCGGACTTTCCATTGCTGCATATTGAAGAGAAGACCGTTTATCATAAACCGATTCACTAGAATAAATCAGGCTTTCCAACGATATGTGACAAGAGAGGTCCAGGATGAATCGATTTACTAAAATGAGTAACATTTTCCATTGCAATAGGAGAACCGTTTTTAGAAGAATGAATCACACTAGTTAGCCTACACATGAGAGAGAAAGAGTTCTGTGTTTGATTAAAACAGCGATAACGTAAAGTAGCGGGAAAGCTAAACTGTTATGACAATAGCTGTTTGCTGTCATGTAGTTTGCTCTAGTTTTAGATAGTCAATACCCAAGTAGGACCCAGAACATTATATTAAATGATGAAAAATTATGATGTAACAGCAGTACTGACCAGATTAGGTTATTTTGTTATATATTTATTTTATTTTATTTATATATTTTGACTAGAAACGCATCTTGCTTCCTTTATGAAGATTTGAGAAAATAAACAGTTGTAAAGGATTTATTTAAACTAGCTTAGAACATAAATACATTTATGTTGCCACAATGAGGCTGAATCTCAACATTCCTGCTGTTCTGGAAAAATAAACAAACAATGTGGATTCTAAAGTGCTTGAGAAAAGGGTCACTAGCCTGTAGAAAATGGATGACCTACTTAGCAACTCATTTTAGTGACTAATTGAGTCCGATGTCGAAATCTCCAAGACTATTTCACTGTTCCAGACCACCAGAGGCAGTAAATACATGGTGGAAGGAGTCACGTCTCGCGCATCACATCTATAATCTCATATCAATTCAGTCACACGTGACTTCGACCGATTACATGTCAGAAGCTACACTGTAAAAAATTTAACCGTGATTTTTACGGTAAAAAAACGGCAGCTGTGGTTGCCAGAACTTTACCGTCAAAAACCCGTTATTGGGTTTACAGACTTAACTTAAAATTTACAGTAATAAACCGTATTTTATTATCTGATATAATGTGAATTTACCATCCTATTGAAGTATTAATATCTGTTTTGTACCATAATACACTGATAACCACCAATCACAGCAGTGATGATAGTCACATGATCAATCAAAGCTCATCACAAGCAGCTCTTCCACAAGAAAATTAATACTATAGAAGCTGCACAGTTCATTCACACAAACATTAAACACCATCACGGTAACACACATGAAATTTTAAAAATGCAATAAACATTAATTTAACAACATTTAATGTAACATAAAACCCTAATGTACATAACTGATTAGAAAAAAACGAAGAAAACTATGAAGAAACATAGTTATTTCAACAAAAATACATAAAATGTGAAGTGTCACACAGGGAATTGTGGGAATGTCAATTTACGGTTTTTCACTGTAAATTATACAATGAGTTGTTCTTTTTCACTTTCAAAAACTGTAAATTTAACGGTATTTTACAGTAAAATTACATTAAATGTACCATTAGATCTATCACAGTTGTTTACCGTATATAGTACGGAAACTTTCTGTTAACCAATTAACAGTTTTTAACAGTCTTTTAACGTTAAAATTACGATTATTTTCAGTTTCCGAATACGTCATGGTCGGTCTCTTTAAATCGGATATAGGCAACAAATCAGAATTGGGCATCAAGACCTGCAGTGTAAACGAGGCCTTTGTCATTCTCGCGGGGAGACATTTGGCATTTGCTCCCCACTGTAGCTGTGTCTCGAGAAAACAATAACCTTGCACATTCGCAAGGTTCTATAGAATTAATGTGGCTCCTACTACTTTTAGTTCTGCTATATTGCCAGAAAACACTTGAGCTTCATATCCTCATGACTTGGCTACATTCGTCTTCCACCATGTATTGATCGTCTCTGGCGGTCTGGAACAGTGAAATAGAACGCTGGTTACTGTGGTTCTATGAATTGTGAAAGACGCCAGAGTCTCTGATCACTCAGATTGAGAATGACTAAGTGACCGACCGTGACGTATTCGGAAGCTGTTATAGTCACGTGTGACTGAATTGATACAAGATTCTCGATGTGATGCAGGACGCGACTCCTTCCACCATGTATTGACCATCTCTGGCGGTCTTCCACCATTCATAGAACCACGGTTACGACCAGTAACCAGCGTTTAACAGAGAAAAGATACAAGGAATTTTATTTAGCCTATCCATTTTGCTGAAATATATAAGTCCATTTCCTGGCTGCAATCCCCATTAATTTTCCCCTTATAGTAGACATGACTAAAACTAAACCTATGCAGTGTTGCAAAGGTTTTTTTTGGAAATAGGTTACAGATTACAAGTTACTGAAATCTAATAAGTAGTGTAACTATTTCAATTGTATCGCTGATCCAGAGATGACGAAGATGAAGGCAGGTTGCAAGAATAATTTATTTATCAAGAAACTCCAACAATGCTGAAATAACAAATATTAGATATGACATGGTTACCAACCTTATTAGGAGGAAAAACGTTAGCTATATATTTTCTGTAAAAGGGTTCATAAATAGAAATGTGGTTGGTATGATGTCTTTAGCAAGCTAACAGACTAGCTAATTTGTTATGAATGGAGATTAACATCGTTAAATAAACTACTGGACGTGCACCAAGCAATACAGAGTTAAAACAAGTCTTGAATACACATTAGCAGCATGGTGTGGCAGGCGGGAGTAGGCAATGCCTTTCTCACTTTATTTAATGACTGCTTACAGATGCTTCCTCAGGTTCGACATTGAAACCTTTGATGTCAATAGCATTTTAGTTGGCAAACATATTTTGCACTGAACTGTTATATTTGCACCCTTTTCTGATTTCTGGATGAGATGATTTTTACATTTTCAGCACTTGAACGAATTGTTATCACTCGCCATGGTGGCAACTCTCAGACAGGTTGTAGCCTAATACAACATTGTTATACATTGTAATTCTTCTTCAGGCACTTAAGATAGCCAGCTAACAGGGAACGTTCTCAGAACGCTGGCTAATGTTCTGGCAATGTTCTTTCAAATTTATGAACAAAAATTATCCAGTAATGTTAATAGAATGTTCTTTCAAAGTTATCTGGTCTTATTGTTGTTGTTGTTTTTGTTGGCATGTTTTAAATGTTAGCCAACTACTTGTTTCCAAAGGTTTTTAATGTTTGCAATTAACATTGTTTAATGTTTCATTAACATTTGCATAACTACTAAGAACTGGAGGTTTGGAATGTTCAGAGAACATTCAGATTTAAAAAAAAAAAAAAAACCTTAATATGCACATAAGCAAATCCTTCTTGGAACAAATTTTTGTTAGTTGTGTGGCTAAATATAAATTTAAAAAAGGCCTGTACATGTGAACAGCACCATGATTATGACCGTCCTTAGCCCATCACATAATGAGGTTTCCTTTGCTCCAAAGAGGATTGAAACACTCATGGACAAACATTGACCGTATCATGTTAGTGTTTGGGATGTTATCAAGCACATCAATGTTTTGTGTAGTTTCCTCAAGTATACAGACCTTTCGAGATGCTCAATGTGGGTGGTAGCTTGCCATTTAGCCGGCAGCTATCACCTTGCAACTCTACTGAAGCTGAGCAGAGATGAGTCAGTACCTGAATGGGAGACTCCTGGGTAAACCTGGGTGTTATTTAGACCAGCAGGGGGTTTGTGCAGGTCCCAAAACCCCTAAAATAGTCACAGGGACACTGTGCTGTAAAAAGATGAGATGTTGAACTGAGGTCCTGACTCTGCTCATAAAAAAAATCTCAGGGTGTTTCTTAACATTAGTAAGGGTTTAACCTGATGCCCTAGCCAAATTTGCCGACTGGCCAGCTGCAGCTCTGTAAGGGAATGTGGGGCAGTGCCCCACCCAAATATTCATCCAAAACATCTATATAAACTGAATCAATAATAAATTGTAAATTCACTCTCAGACAAAAAGGTACAAAAGCTGTCATGGGGCGGTACCCTTTCAAAAGGTACACCTTTGCCCCTGCTGTAAGGGGATTTACAGTCAAAGACCCAGAACCAGAAATGATTAATTAAGACAAGAGTCAGAATTATAATAAATTAAAGAAAAGTTTTACTGAAGATAGTTTGCAGTTTCATCACCAGAAGTCAGCTTCAAGAGTTCGTAGACCGCCCCGCTTACAGTTACAAAGATCACAGCAGTTATACCCTTCACCAAGGTCTAAGCTATACGTCCTTGCTTCAGGTTGAATGATTCTGATTGGCTAAGAAATAGATAAACATAGTAATTTTCCGCACATATACAGATAGACTGAAGCATATCTCCATCGATTATGCGGCTGACACTCGGACCTTGAAGTTAGGCACGTCGTGACCTTCCAGGTCGCAGATTTGGGATGCTGGGCACCAGCCTGTCCCGAACAACAACTCAATCAACTCAAGTCAATCTCCAATACTGCCAGTGGTTCCTTAACCTGTAACCAAAAAGTCTAACGCACACAGACACACAGCTTTTCCCAGGTTGGATTTGGCCAGGCTCTAACTATAAACAGGAAAGATAATACGTTCTTTCTCTCAAGGATAGGACATTTCTAAATGGAAAGTAAGGCTTTAACTGAGAAATGGTCCCTTAAACTATAGACTTCAATGACCCCTGTGTTTTAACACGTTGAAGACCTTTCTCAAACACAAAACGAGCCCATATTCGGGCTAAATAAGCAAGCACTGTTACTGCATTCAGATATCAAATACAGACATTAGATAATACATGACAAATAACATTTCAGTAATCACACTGGTAGCTTCTATAACAAAGTGAAATCTCATAAGACTAGAGAAGTCATTAAAATCATTTGATATTTAGCACAAGATCCCACCCTCCCTTCAGAACGTCTCCAAAGCCACCCCTCCTCCAAAAGACATGAACGCTCACAGCAGAGTCCGCAAAGCATCACGAGAGGCGGCGTTAAATTACCTCATGTCTCAAAGCACATAACATGCAATAATAATTAATGCAAACAACTTAGAAACCACCTGACTGCTGCAGATTCATTTTGGCATTGATAGTGTTGACATAGAAACGGGGGACTGATTAAAAGAATTTGCCTACCCAATTCTATATATTCCGTGTAAACTTCTAAAAAATGCCCCCAAGCCAAGAACATTTATCACAGTGAAACACAAGTTAAAAAACAGTTTTAAACAAGTTATCAATCAAAACAGGTGGTTTAAAAAAAAACTTTATTACAGGAAAAAAGCAGTCATTTTGCACGAAGTAAGGGCCAATGCTTACAATGGCATTAAGGGCCACAGTCCTAAGGCATTAAACACCATGAAATTATATTTCTCATTAGATTCAAATGGGGCCTTTTCTCCCTCTCAAACAATTGTTTAACTGTATTATTTTATTATTGGATGATTGTATTAATGTATTGTTGTACATATTATTATATTACTTGTGATGTTGCTCATAATGTTGTATGTTATAAAGATCGAAATTTTTCACTGGAGGTGAATAATGCTTTAGAGGCAGCCAGGTCTGTCTGTGGTACACCAGTGTGCTTTCTTCAGGATGGTGGGGGTTTTGCTCTCTGACGATATTCTGGGATGTGGTGCAGAATCCACCCGGCAGGGGCCAGGAGGGCAACGGCAAACACAGACATAATCAAGAAACTTTGCTGCAGAAAAACACAGGAATGCACACATGAAATTGAACAGTTTTACATACTTACAAAATTTGCACCACTATTTAATTCAAAAACAGTAATATTGTGAAATAATATCATTAAACGTTTGTCTATTTTAATATGGTTAAAAATGTAATTTATTCATGTGATGGCAAAACTGTATTTTCAGCAACCATGACTCCATTACACCATTTTTTTTTTTTTACAATTATCTCAACTTTTGGAAGTAAAACTCAAAAAAGAAACAAAATATAATGAGTTGTGATTTTTTGCGGTTTTCAGTCTCACTTGATCCTTCAGAAATTATTCCAATATGTCTTGATTTGGGGCTCAAGAAAGATTTTACATTATTATCAATGTTGAAAACAGTTGTGCTGTGCAGATATTTAAATAAATATTTAAATGCATCCTATATGGCTGAATAAAGTAATTTCTTTAAAAAAAACAAAAAAATGTAAATAGTACTGACCCCCATATACATTGTATATATGTATATATATATATATATAATTATCTGAAATAAATTTGATGTTTTAAATGTTTTAAACTTGATTTGACATTGTAATTCTGTTCTTGTCCAAACACAAAGATTATGTTCTCCAATACAAAGAGTCATCCGAGCTAATCCCACATTCAAAATATTTGTAAGCCTTTTTTCAAAATTTACACATATCCATCAAATTAAATTGAATAATCCCTACATATTACTCATATTATGAATTAAATTTGTAAAAGCTTAATAAAACATTTTGTGTAAATCTTAATGGAACAAGAGAATGGACCATTTAGTTTTATGTGATTCGTATTCAGAAACGTGGGGTGGGAGAAAATGTGTTTAAATTTAAGTTTAAGATTCATAGAAAAAAAAAATGTATTAAGTTTTTTTTACTCATTTAATATTCTTAATTCATAATATAAGCTGATTATTTCATTTAATTTGATGAAATTGTACTATTAATTGAAATGCATAAATCTTGAAAAAAGTTTTTTGAGTGCATTATCTCCATTGACCTCAGTTAAACTAACTTTGACTGATCCCATGAATCTTTGCAACCTTTTAGGATTTTGTAATTGTTTCACTCACCCCAGGTCCGATCTTGCTTTTGGGTGGCTTGCTGTAGATGCTGGAGTTCCGCTTCTGGACAATATCCCTCGCCCTGCTGACTGTCACTGGCTGCACAGCTCCCCTCAGAAAGGCCAGCATCCCTCCAGCTGTATGGGTCAGCACTGAGTCTGGATGCGTATGAGAGAGAGAGAGAGGTTAAGGGAGAAGGAAAGAGGGGATGTTCACTGAGTGCAACCGCTGGGTTTCCTGCCTCAGGACTGCTGAAGAGAAAATAGATGTATCCTGTCATATAATGGACTTTATCTTCCAAAACCAGCCCACTCTTTGGGAGGGGCCTAGACAATACGACCCCCACTAACTTTTCTTTAATGCCCCTTTCAACAAGATGTGAAATGAAACAGTAGCATATAACGTCATTATTTATCAAAGAACCAAACATGACATATTATTGTCCTTGATTTACATCAACCTTATAGACAAGCAAAGCACATTTGGCTCATAATATATTTCTCCCACAGATCGTAACTATGTTTTCTTGTACAATTAATGTCTTGTGTGATTTACACCATGGTTTGCAGCCGCTGTTTGACAGCATGTGAGTTCACAGGAACATAGGTAGCGAGAAACACCTGGCTCTCTGCTTAGTGTGCATTTAGGGCTGTGTCCAGTACAAAGAGTTACAAATTACAAGAGATCTGATTAGAGGAGCAGATTAAAGGGAGATAAAAGTGCAGAAAGTAGTGCAGCTGGCTGTGTGTTCTGTCAGCTGTCAGTATGGCCTGTGGTATTGTACCTCATTCATGCTGGTGATCACATTACAGAGGCTTGTCTTTCATGTTAGAACACCGCATGCCATTCAACACTTCCACGGTTTGTCCACGGTGGATACACCCTACTCTTTGTTTGGTTTATGCACTGGGTGTGAGCAATCTTTTTGTGTCCTGTTATTGTGCTATTTTGATATCTTCTGTGGAAAGAAGAAATTGTGGCTGGGGATTTTTTTTCCTCCCAAAACCATTAAACCTAGTGATCTGAAAGTAGGGGGGAAAACATCCTGAAATCAAGGTAGCTTTTTGAAATCATAATCTCCATACCAACCTTTGTTGGTGATATGTGAGAGGTGTGTATAAAGTTATTGAAATGACAAATAAGTCTTTTTTTTCTTCTTTTTTTTTTATTAATTTAATCTACATTTGCATAAATTATGAATGATGCCATGAAGATTTATGAAAAATTAGGCCATCATTTGAAGTCACCTAGTGGACATAGTGGAAAAAAGCCCGATGAGTGAATAAACATATTATTATATTATATTATATTATATTATATTATATTATATTATATTATATTATATTATATTATATTATATTATATTATATTATATTATATTATATTAAGAATTAGTAAGAATTATTATATTTGAAAAAAATATATTATATTCCAATAATATAGAATTTATATATATATATATATATATATATATATATATATATATATATATATATATATATATATATATATATATATATAAATTCTATATTATTGGAATATAATAATTCTTACTAATTCTTTATATATATATATACTGTATATATATATATATATAAATAATATTATAGGATATTATTATTATTATAAGTTTATATTATAATATATTATTATTATATAGCTTTTTTGTGATCAAATGTTTATTGAAGGGAAAGGAACAACAAAATATTAAAGCATTTCAAAATCACAACAAGCAGTCAAAAGAAAATATGTATATATCTCTCTCTATATATACACACACATGCACAAAAACAAAATAGACATATACATTTGCAATATAGGCTACATATATATGGAGAAAGAAAAAACAAGAAAAAAAAACAAGGGGAATAACTCAATTTCAGGAACTTGAATTAATGAGTACACAGAAGTAAACCAACTTGAATTAAATCAGGTAATGAAAAGAGATCATCTCACCCAGGCTTTCAGTGACTCAGACACAGTGTGCCAGTTACAGAGAGCCTTTTCATTCGCACCATTAACTGGAGCAGTAGACAGTTCTAGAAGAATCACATACAAAAATGTAAGAATCCAATATTTAACAGAAAGTGAATGAGGAGGCTTCCATCTCAATGCAATCATCTTTTATTATTATATAGATATAATATATTATTATAATAATACAATGTATAAGAACCGAATTTATGTGTAATAGAACCTTGTCTTTAATGTCTCCTTTGATTGATTTAAGAATTAATAAAAGTATTAATTTATTAAAAAAATCTTACTAACCCCAAACTTTTTAAACAATAATGTATAGATATATAAAAAACGAATAATTTGACTGAAAAATCGCCTTTAATGTATTGCTTCACTACATTTCGACACTATTGTCTTATTTGGCCCATAGGTCCAACCAACACAGAAGGTTGATTGGACCTTTTTGCTGTGTGCCTAATCTGAGCTCGAGCAGATAGATGGCGTAGCGACATTGCTAACCGAATTCTGAAGCTTAGCCCTCCCCTCATTGTTTTACTGAATAAGAGGAGGATACAACACTACATGTAATATTTGCTCACGGAAACTGAAAGCGAAGAGCACAGACTCTAATTGAGCTGTTTTGTTGTTGAACGAGGCATTAAAAGCGAGTAATGTAGGACGGATGGTGTAACGTAAAAGTACTAGCAGCCTGCTAGCGCGTCATATATGTGTTTGTGTGTATGTGTGTATGTGTGTGTGAACCTGGGACGCGCAAGAGGCTTTTTTTTTTATTCAATAACACTACGAAAGAAAAGTGCGAGCGAATTTGCTCGGCTAAGCAAATATCAGAAGTCGCTGGCTTGGATTTTGGCTCGTTTTATGAGCAAGAAGAGAAGAGTGGAGCAGTAAACTTGACTCAGGTAGGGCATTTTTTCTCCTTTTTTGCTTTGCTTGCTAATCTGCCATGGCGAGCTGCTGAATTAGCTACATTTACAGTTATGCCTTGTGTATTAAAATCACTACAGTCCTTGACTGTTTATCCGTAATGTTGGTTATTATAACCTGCTAAACTTCATATAGTAACCTATTTCACTCTTTCACACAGAACTAGTAAGCAAAGCTTAGTTATTATGGTTAGCTTGCATGCTAAACCAAATAAAACATTAACACTACGTAAGTTCTTTAGTTTATTGCACAAAGAGGTTGAAACAACCAGATAAGCCGCATTTTAGTAACTTTTTCACCCAAAAGAGCTGTTAAGAACCACCTGAATGCTAAAACCACATACAGCTAGGCTAGCTGAGAATGCGTAGTTTTCAGTTATTAGAGATGTAATGCCTTCATGTATGCGGACACGTCATTTAATAAAGAGGAAGAATCATACTAGGAATAAGCTTGCATGCTCAAGTGGAGCTGTCAGTAGCTACCAGCATGCTGTAACCAGTTTGGTTTCAAATATGTGACTTGCTTGATTTAGGAGATACTCTTCCAGTTGCCCAGCATAACATATTGATACTAATGAGATCAAAAAGCTTACTTTGCATGTTTGAGATGTTTCTGCTTATAAAAAACTTGTATAGTCCCCACGAGAGAGCTTTTTTTGCATCATCTAACAGGTTCTCCCTCACTGACCTGCCTTTATTTGTATTTAGAAAAGAGGCAACTGGACTCTGCCTTATAATGGACCTCTGTAATTGGACAGGGTATTGTTTAGGAAAATTAGTGGACAGGAACATATTCCCCTGTCTTTGTCTCGACTGTTTATTTCCTCTGGAATTCTGGAAGTCATCAGGGTCTAATTAAAGGTAAAGTTTTAACTGATGACCAAATTGGTTTACATCAAGTCCCATCCTGTTTGTCCCCCCCCCCGAGTTCATTCACCTCTACAGTTTCCCAGATGGAGCCTCTTGACTCTTGTGTTCACAGGAGCCTTAAAATTTGTTGTGAGATTTGCTAATGAAGAATTGTTTTGCAACCCAAATTGCTGGATTTCAAGTTCCCTTGGTTATCAGATCCACCCCCACCCCCACCCCCCCTAGAGACGGTGTGATTTAATGATGGCCTTGTGCCTGCCCATGAAAATCAAAGGTAAACGTTTTAATGAAACAAAACCAAACCAATTTTGTGCGGTTTTATCTGGCGCTTCTTTGTTGAGAGAATGTCGTCCTTAATATAGCTCAATCGGCAGCATTGTTGTTCATCAACGTGGGTAATTCAAGAAACAGTTGAGTGAAGAGAGCAGTTTGTGGTTTGGGTCCTGCAGTATGTTGTAAACGTGTTTTGACTGTGGTCAATGCGTAGGGGTTTCCCCCTCTTTTTTCCTCTTCCTGTGATGTAGGCCATCCTTTCCTCTGCTGCTGTGCTGCAATATGTGCTTGTGCCAACAGTTAAGTCAGATTTACGTCTGACGGTGCTGCAGTTCTGTGTTAAAGGGATAGATGACCTGAAAATGTGAGTTCTGCCATCATTTACTCACCCTCATGTTATTTCCAAACCTGTAGGACTTTCTTCTGCGCCAGATATGACATTTTGTGAAGAATTTTCTTGAAGATCAGTGACCACAGCTCAATTGGAAATATAAAAGTTGTCTATATGACTTGTGTGCTCTATACTACGTCATATGGTTTTTAAAATCTGCAAGTCATATGATTTTAAAAGTCATTATTCACTGATAATCTTCCCATCCTGTGAGATTATAATTTAAAAACTGCTGAGATCCAGATCAGTCTGATTTTTGAATTGTTTGAACTAGTTAATTGCAAAGAATTTTTTTTATTCCCTGATCCGGTGCTTCCCAATGATTTGCTTGCTGCAGTTTGTATTAGCACCTCAGTGAAAAATGACTTCTATTTTGATCTTTTCCTCATAGCTTTATATGACTTTCGTATGACTGGAATTTAATGCAAGAGTCAGAGGAACTGCTTTTGCTGTGTATTTTTTATGTTGTTTTTGGTTCATCATTTAGTGCTATAATTGTGTGGAAATGAGCTGAGTAAAGATTCTTCAAAACCTTAATTTTTTTGTTTTTGTGAGCTGTTTTAGCTAGCAAAAAGCACAATGCATAGTGTGCATGGCACTAGATGAAACGTATGGGCAGGGCTTAACAACAATTTTTTTTTTTCTGCTGGCTTATTTGGGCCAGTCAATAAGATTTTTTTCTATGCTCACCAAGGCTGCATTTGATCAAAAATACTGTTAAAAATGTAATTTATTGCTGTGATTTTCAGCAGCCATTGCCTAGTCTTTAGTGTCACATGATCCTTCAGAAATCATTCTGATATCCTGATTTGGTGCTTAAAAACATTTCTTAATTTTTTATTTGTTGAAAACATTTGTGCTGCTTAATATTTCTGTGGAAATATTAATATATATATACTAGGAAAGTTCAAAAGAACAAGCATTTTTTGAATCAGAAATTAGGGATGCACCGATGCATCGGCTGAACATCGGTAACGGGCGATATTTGCCTCGTTAACTGCCATCGGGAAATAAAAATGACATTCACCGATGTCACATGGGCGTCAGTTTGGTTTGAAATGTGCTGGGGACAGAGACGCATTCGGAAGTGCATTTTCAGAAGTGCTGGGTATAGGGATGGGGCCGATCCGATCCAATATCGGTATCGGGACCCGATACCAGCGTAATTCACGTATCGGATTTTCCCGATCCAGCCTGCGGAGATGTCCGATATCCATGAGTCATGTCTGCGCTTTAATGTTGTCTGCTGAAATGACTCAAAGTCATTCCCGCCGGCGAGTCTGCTAGCTGGCAGCAAACTGCGGAATGGATTTCCTGAACGGAGGCGCGGCTTAATGAGACACAGAGTTATGAGAGAAATCCGTTCCGCAGTTTGCGGCTAGCCACATGTCCGCTTTGTGTAAATACTTCACACTGGAAACGCCGCAGAGCAAGACAGCTTAGCTAGCAGCTAACGTTAAATGCAATGTTTGCAAAGCCGTGATTCGGAGCTCTTTAAAGCTCCCTCGCGTCGTACAACACAGCGAACGCAATCAAACATTTAAAAAAGCACTACGTTACTGTGCGTTCACACCAAACGCGAATAGCGCGTCAAATTCGCGTCTAGTTGGACGCTTGAATATTTTGAATCCATTCGCGCGTCCAGTGCGAAATTGACGCGCGTCTGAGGTGAAATCCGTCTGTTCGCAAGATGCTGATGTTGATCGAGCATTCATCGAGAGAGTTACTGCATCGGAGCGAGGATCACCCTTCAGATTGTGTGTGTGTGTGTGTGTATAAAGCTGTTTACACTTGCACTTTTCTTATATTTCAAGACTCTAGTATGTGACATTTTGTGAATGTAATAAATATTGACATTACAATCAATTTGAATCCCTTAAAGTTGCATATTTGTTTTCAGAATGGGATTTTTCCTGTTAACAGTATTTCCTGTTTTTTTACTTCCTTTTCTGACCTTATAATTTACCTCAAGTTGCCTTTTGGGACATACATGCATACATACATACATACATAGCCTACATACATATCATACTTGCATGTTGAGAGAAGTTTATTTCAGCATCATATAAAATAAACAATAATGATAACATAAATATCGGAATAGTATCGGTATCGGCCGATATCTAAATTCAGGTATCGGGATCGGATCGGAAGTGAAAAAATGTGGATCGGTGCATCCCTAGCTGGGTACAATGACGCATTCATTTTTTTTCTCTCTTTCGCGCAGGTTATGTTTTGAAAGACGATGTCCTGTAGCTCAGGCACGGCCCCACTTTTCAACAGGCCCACCCAAAACTTTCACAAAAAAAAAAAATTATTTGTCAATAATTATAAAAAAATCGCCAATAAGCTCATAATTTGTGCTAAAATAGTGTAGTTTTAAAAACCATTTTAAAAAATATATATATATATATGATGTTTCTGCGCAAGTTCAGCAGACAGTGAGGTTCGGGTTTGTTCCGATCAGAGCTCGTGAGTGGAGAGTGCATTTCTGAATATTCCGCTCCGCTCGTTCATTCCGCAGGGTCGCTCGCTCAACCCAGATGTCCTGTTGCCTGGTTCGAAAATATGTGGAATAAGGGCTGCTTCCGACTAAAAGTTTTTTTCTAGTCGACTAGTAGGCTAGTTGTTCATTTAAGTAATTCGTGGACAAATCGCCCCTTTATATTAATTTAATACTTATATAGCCTAAAGGATAATGAGCGTTTACGTAATATAGCCGCACTCAAGCGCACGACCGCACGCATAAAGCTTGCCACAAAGAACCGGTAAAAGTAATGATTATGAATGCGTCTAAATGTGTCTAAATACGCTGTGAATGTGAATGTGCATTATACGCTGAGTTTCGTTTCATTTATGAGACGAACTCCAGTTCACTCGCTGGTGCCTCCATGTCGTGATTCTGCTATATTTACTTCTTATTTATTAAATCCAGGCAATTGGTTCATGAAACATTGATTAAAATTAAGATATAATTAATTCAAAACGAAATTCAATTTAAAGAAAGGCAGCTGTTCTGTTTGAGGTCTCTGTGAAAGTTTTAAAGCAGTCTTTTAGTGCCGCTTTCAGAGCGCTCACGTCCGTAACAGAGAACTGACACGTTGTTTTTTCCCTCATAAATGCGAACACGAAAAATAAAATGAATATTATAATGTTTTTTTTGCTGTCACTGTCACTTTTGATTAATGTGTCCCTTTTGAATATGAGTATTAATTTCTTTAAAACAAATATTTACTGATCCCAAACTTTTCGTTTTTTAAACCCATTCTTGATGGATATTTCCAAGACTATCTCCAGTCATTCTTGCAAACCTAATCTACATTAGTCAGCTGGATATAATGTTAACTTGGTGTCATTAAAAAGTTGAATTTTCAACTCGTCCAATTTGTGACAAATGTTTTAGTTTGCAAGACATGAAAACACACAATCAGTGAATGCAAGATGTAGTGACAACGCTGCACTGACCTGATAGGACAAGTGACAGTTCTGCCAACTGTCCCAAAACTGTCTCGCACTGAACCGTCAGGCCATCCTCATCTTGAGTGCCTGTGGGATAAATGCTTCACAGCTGACAGTAGATCTAGTCAGTCCATCAAGAATCCTTATAAAAATCTTTTGCTGTTATGAATTGGTTCACTTTTGCAGACTGACTGTGTTGTGTGTTGTGTGTTGTACTTGTGTACAATGTAACATGAGAAGTTTGCCAGTTGTATAACCTTGAAAAGCATCAGACAACTGCAAATCCGTTTGCATCGATTAACCATGCCCCAGGTATGATTCAAAAATAAGGTTTTATTGAGTTTTTGATTACAACTCATCCATAAACTATGATGATCTTATGATGTGATAAGATGTGTCCTCATGTTCAGTACAATGATGTTTCAGCTCATTTGGCTTTTGCATTTCAGACAAACAAGGAAATATGCTGCATTATAAGGACTGCATCCTTATTCATTTGGACTTTACTGACATAATTGCTATAATGATCTGCTATTTTTTTTTTCCAACATTAAGCCAAAAAATTGTAGTTGGCTGATGGATGTAGAAATATGAATTAAATTTTTTTTTTTTCAGTGTGCTGTCTTTGAAGGTCCCTGTAGTTCCACAAGCACACTGGCTTGACCTCTGGCTGCTGTCACTGGAGAGAGAAATTGGATGGGGAAAGGAAAGTGGGACATGTTTTCATTTTCCACTCCCCCTTGTTGTCCTTGGCAACCACCCCCACCCCCACCCCCCACCCCTCCCCCCTTCTCTTAAAATGACAGGCTGACTCAGGTCCCAATATTTCACCTTGTCCAATGGGTTGTTTGAGCACTCTCTCTTTTACAAACACACATGGGAATTAAGTGCTCACTTCCTTTGTCTAGCCCTCATCATTATCATCTAATGAAACCCAGTGCTGTTCAAGACCAAGGTTTCAGCAGTGGATTTATTTCAAATGCTGGAAGTGAGCTTTAATGCACCAATTCTCAGAGAAATGCCATTCTCTAGATCTGCCATATCTTACAGGAGTGAAGTTGCATCATAAAAAGTAATGGTAAATTGCAGTGCAGAAGGGGTTTACTATATGAGCCACCTCCTGTGACTGTTAAGTGTTAACTTGCAGGTTGACCATGATCACATGTAGCTATTTTTCATAGAATATTTTTGACATTTCAGGAAGTTACATTTCCGTGCTCCACATTGAATCAAACTCTGAACACAGAGCATAGCTGAACTTTTTATCTTCTTTTTTCACACTTTTTTCTATTTAAATTTTTTTTTTTTACTATATTGAGCATCCTCAGGCCTGATATGGCAAGCTGTTTTAACATTTAGGCTCTAGGCTCATGCCACTAGTACTTCTTTTTTTAGATACTAGTATCTGTACTAGTCACAATTGGAATACATACTATCCAATCTAGAATACATACTAGAGAGAGAGAACATTTTTCACCGATGTCTATAGGGGCTGTTTACACCAGGCCACTTCATGCGTTTTCTCAGATCGGATTGCAATCTGATTTATCAAAACGATTCCATTTACACCTGGTTACATAGGCTAAATGTGTGTGTTTTTTTGCGGATATAAATCCGATCTTCAATTCCCGCTATATGCAGATTTAGGAGTGCACGTCACCGAAAGCAACAGTTATGAGACGCATTATTTTATTGATCATCAGCTAAAATTTCTGAATCAAAGCCCGCAATAAGAGAAAGCGGAAACAGCCCTGGTAAGATCATTTTGTTTCTTTACATTTAATGAAGCTGATTGTGTGTTAAGCGTCTGCGACTTACTTTCACTTTGATTTGCGATAGCACGTTGATGCTCAGCTTCATCTGCGGCAATGCGTGTTGCAGTAGCGTCGTCATATCTGACAATAACATGACATATAGTCTATAACACGCTCTCACATGTTTATTTTTTAATAAACCATATTCAACAACATATAAAAATGAAATAATCTTTAGAGTAAAGCCGCAGCCATCATTACCAAGCGCGAACCATTGACAGTGAATGAAACGAAGCGAACTTAGCCTACAGGCCGTATGTGATGCGTAAACCAATGGTGTAAACATAATCATAGATGATGCGCCACGGGTTTTTATTTAAAAGAAAGAACGTAGCTTATGTTTGTATGTAGGTCTAGGCAATTTATATTCACAATACTTAATAACTATTATTTTATTGCATTTGTATTAGTTGTTTGAAGAGTAAAAAAAAAATCGGTCGGTCTTAACGCAAGTTTACAACCGGCAAGTCGGTCGGACTAAAAGGGAAAAAAAAAAAATAATTGGGTCGGTGCTAAATTGACAGGGTCGGTCGGGTTACGGCAAACAAGAATATTTTTAAGGATGGCCTTAGAAACAGCAAAAAACTCCAGCAAAATAAAGTCATTTTATGCAAATCCACAGCCCTTTATCTACAGGTCAAGCATTATAACGTCAATGTCACATTGGAGAAAGTTTTACCGTGTATCCTGTCGTAACCGGATGACGCGCGCTGTTTGAATGCTGAATGGAATGATAGACAGCTGCAGAGTTTGAATGCTGAACGGAATGATTGACAGCTGCAGACGAGTTTGTGAACTTTAATTTAACAATGTAAATATACTGCTGTCCCTCACATTAAGCTAAGGAATGGCTTCAGATGACTTTGAATATATTGCTGGAAAACGTAATTAGTGCTTGTCTATTTATTTTGGTCCATGACTCCCCCTTGTGCCGTAGGCCTATAAAAGAGCGCAATAATCGCGGTTGTCTGAAACAATCGCGGTTAGATCAAATAATCGCGATCAGGCGGTTATTTAATTATCGCGACAGGCCTATCTGCTTGTATGTATCCATTATTTAACGTTATTAATAGCCTACAAGTCCGCTGTTTCGAACCAGGTCCGAATGATTAGCAAACATATACTGATGAGTTTAATAAAGTTTATTGTACATCACACAAAAGATGAAGCGTCAGTTTTACTTCAGAAAATCACCGTAAGAGCTGAGTAAACACAGTAAGTTATAAGAAGTGCGCAAGTACATAAACGAATTTCGGTAGAGTTGAGGGAGCATTCCTGTGGGCGGAGGTTAGTCAAAAAACTGTTCTACTGACGTCATTAAAGAAGGAAGTAGAGGGATGTAGTCCAAACGGGCCATTCGATGTAGGCGACTTCTGTTAAATAAAATATCTCGCTTGGCATTGAACTTTGAGCTTTATAATTTTAGACCTTTCAGGGCAAAGTGCGCTAAGCTGCTGTCGAATCACAACACAGGAACCGCTGGCACAATCAGAACTCGTTACGTATTTCTGAAGGAGGGACTTCATAGAACAAGGAAGTCATCAGCCCGTTCTTAGGACAGTGAAAACAGCGGTATACAGATAAGTAAATTGTGTGAAAAATACTGTGTTTTTTTTACACGCGAAACATGAACACATGTTATATTGCACACTGTAAACACAATCAAAGCTTCAAAAACACACGAAAAACGTGAAACGTATTTTGCTTAAAATAAGTAGGCCTATCTACTAAAAACAAACAAACAATGTACATCATAATAAAAACGTGCTTCTAATGAGCAGAAAACAAATATTCCCAATTAAAATATTGTTTATCATGTTAATTGCGATTAATCATGCAGCCCTATCCTGCATGCTTATTTTCTGCTGTGTTTTAGCGAAAGTATCAATCTATATTGTTTCTGCTTCTGTTGTTAAAATAACAGTGTCATCTGCAGCTCTTAATGTGGCGCTCGGGAGAAAGAAGCAAAGCGCAATTTCTAGATAAAAATATTAGAGGAAATAGCTCTCGAAATATCATTACCATGAACGACCAGTGCATGTGGTACCTACCGCTCCATTGTGTTAGAACAGTAAAATGCTACCGTTGTCATTATGTTTCGTGGTCCGATTTGGAACCGCTGTCCGCTCTTTGAGGATGCCTAATCTAATAAGTACTATCTTTTAAAAGGTACTAGTACTTAAAGAATAAGTACTAGTGCCTAAAAAATTAGGCATTAATTCATATTAATTATATTATAATATTAATATTATTAATTTTAGATATTAATAGGCATTAATATCTAAAAACAAATAAGTACTAGTAGCATGTAAATAGATACTAGTATGTTTGATTAAATGTTAAAACTGCTTGCCATATGCCTGAGGTTTGTTTCAGTCATTCAGGAATATTGCGTTGCGAAGTCTCTAAGTTAACTCTCATTCAGCATTACTTTTGTGGCTTGACATCACTCTTGTATGAGACCTCAGATCTTGCAGGATTTTATTCATTCATTTTAAAGGCATGAAATAGGCAAAAGTGGTTTGTTGGAGTGTGTGTTCAGAAACCACAACTCACTGCTGGAATGCCCTGCTTGGAGAGTTGCGGTCAGGGTATTTAGTTTTAGTGTTTTTCTTTGTAGTTTTTTTTTTTTTTTTTGCCCAGACAGACTGGTTATTTACATTTTACTCTTGATTAAATCAGATTTTAATTAGGGTAAGTTGTGTTATTGAGATATATTGTGTTATATATATAAATGTATATATAAAAAAAAATATTTATTCAGTTTTTATATTTTTAGCACATATACTTTTAATTGACATACTGTGTTGTAGTTGTTTGTGTTAGTATGCATAGTACACTACAAAGAAAGCTGAATGCCCTTTAAAACACCGCCAATATAGTAATACATTAACAGATGGGCATCTTTGGCTGTTGCATTGTGTCTCACACTATTTGTTTATTGCAGTCTGATAAATAACTATTTGTTACTTAACCCTCTGGGGTCGAAGAACACGCCGGCACGTTCTACAGATTTTTTTATACTACAACTTAAAATAACTTTTTTACAATAAAGAATCAAACATGGTGCGCTTTTGTCTCTGTGAATATCTTTCAGAAATGCGCCACAAAAATGACCTGAAACTTAGCGAATACTTGCCACACAGACGAGAGATATGTCTTTAGAAAGCTTGAAGCTTCTACTTTTAAGTGAAGCAAGTCATATCGATCAACAAATGTTCTGTAATCCTTATGGAACCAATGAGGTACACTTTCTCACGTTTCTGCTCATTATCTTTAATGTTGTATTATTTAATGTGTTATTGTTAGCCTACTTAAACTTATACACATTTTACTAGTTGGACTTTTACCAAACTTAATTACCAGACTACAATCTCTAAAATCGAGTGAAACTTGTTGAAATATAAAATATATATCAATATACAATAATTATGATTATTCATGCCTCCTCACATACAGCCTTTCTGACGCATAACGTTTCACAAATTTTAAATCAATAGATTGTTTTATGTGAATGAGTGGGCAGGATGATTTTCACATCGTTTTAAAGCAAAAACAGCTAGCCTACTAGCCTAGAAATCTAGACGCACCCTAGCGGCAGCAAAATGTATTTCGCAGCCAGGTGGGTCTAGCAACTCTCAATAGACCTTCTAGCTGCAAAAACCTAAATTGGGTCAGGCCAATCACGTTGTGTATAGAGTAGGCGGGGGCGGGCTTAACATATGACGACAGAGTTACGACGGCTGCCACTTGAAAACAAAGAATGACGGCTGCTGATGGAGAACAACGGTCTTTCGAATCGGCTTTGGCCGCGACTCTGGAGGACTTGGAGTTAAGTTTTTCTTTGAGAAAAGAGCAAAGAACGGCACTTAAGTCATTCTTAAAAAAAGGAAGATGTGTTCGTCGTTTTGCCGGCCAGATATGGCAAAAGTTGAATCTATCAACTAAGCTCCGCTGTTGGGAAAACGCTCTGGTTGGTTTAAGCGCTGTCCTATTGCGTGCAGAGGGAATTTGAAAGACAGCCGATTAAACCGCGTCTATGGTGAGTTTCCAGACCTAACATCTTGATGTAGGTCTGGCTTGCCAGGCTACTAGCCTACAAGATCCGGTTTACAAAAGTCTTGTGAATGAATATTCAGTATGGGTTTTATGGCCTTATTTCAATGACTTTTCTGAACTACAAACTTTTACATAGCCTACATGCTGCTCACATATATTGTAGCAGTGCTTGTGCTGAATACAGTGTAATTAGACTTAAGTCATGAAAATGTTATATGTAAAGGAAATAAGCACAAATGTCAGGGCATGTCAAAGTACCTCCAGGGCCCAGAAAACAACTCGTACCCCAGAGGGGTAAATTTTCCTTGTCCAAATTTTAATTTCCTCGTCTAAATTTTCCCATCCAATCTAGGTCAGGTTATCTCAGAACTAGCCTAAGCATACAGGGCTTTCTCAAGACAGTTTAGTTGCCTAGTCATTCAGGCAATTTGCACTTGATTTAGAAAATATGCAGATTTGCATATTGTTAATGCTCAGTTGGTTTTTAAGTAGCCAATTTTTAGTTTTGTTATTTGGAAATGGTTTGCACACATAGCCTAATAGCTTTTCTAAGTGTTATAAGTAGACAAAACTATCCACATGGCCGTCTAAAAATGCATTGCTAATTCTAGACTGTAGTCTCAGCAGGGATTTTAGAAGCACTTTCCTGAAAAACTAACATTTTTGACTGACTGGCTTTCTGATGGCAATGATAGGAGGCTCTCAGTGACCCATTTAAGGTTTTTGATAATGCATTAGCTGTCTACCCCACATCAGGCTTCACTGAGACTCCACGTGCCACTGAGATGATGGTGAAGAGTGAAGACTTCACTCCATCAGACACACTTGGACTCTGAGACACATTGGGGCTCCTGGTCATCCTTCTCACTGCAGGCTATGTCTTTCTTGCGGGTGTCTATGCCTAAACTGTTTGGGGGTGTAGGTTCACTGAAGTTATGGTTCGGTCCATACCTCGGCTTTGAGGTCACGGTTCTATACGATTTCGATACATTTACATGTCTGTCCCCTTCCAAGATTCCTGATTGCTTAAAATAAAAAATAAAGGAATTGTTGATTCTAATACACTAATTGATAGATTGATCAATGCTGTGCGGTAAAATGCAATGGCTGTTTTCAAAATTTTTGGTTTGATTAACGTGTTGTGCCTTTCCACGAGGATATAGCGTGTGAAGCAGCGCCTGTGGCTTCTCATTTCCAGGACACGCATATTTCATCAGTACACTGTTGTGAGACTTTCACGATACAAATCGGCACAATGCCAAATGATTTTGTCTCATTATAACAACGTAAACAACTTAAAATAATCCGTCATTTATGGTCTTACAGATAAGAGTAAGACATCATTAGTCTACACTCATAATAAAAACAAAACACCCTTACATTGTGCTTTTGAAAAATAAAGAAAACAAACAGGATAACGCTTTCTGCCGTCCGGGTTTCCTTTCCATGTTACAAAAATTAATTGAAACTTTAATTGAAATTGCATACTAGCAAGCTCTTGCGTGCCATCTGAACTCTTGTTTTGGGTTGGTGTGTAAATGGTTTAGTTCTGTTTTTCACACAGGCATGTATAGAATTTATTAACCACTTGCTAATGATAGACATTATTTAGTCGCCCAGAGTGAAGGGAGTGTATATGCGAGTGATTTACTTGTGTTGTTGAGGGTTGATTTACTGTTACACCCCTACTAACCTGTGATTATGAGGAACAGATTGTACTTGTTTACAATAGTGTTTAATCGCTTCAGTGCTGTGCACAGGTCACTATACAATGAAAGAAGGTATAATGTCCTTCGATTTGCTCTGTAAATTGTAAATCTTAGATTCTTTGTAAATCTAAGCGGGGGGTGTATACATGGGTAAAGTGCTTTTCTTGAAGTCACAATAGCCACTTTTCCACTGTTGGGTCAGGGATTACAGCGTGCCAGGCGAGGCCAGTAGTCTTGGATCTCGAGTCTCAAGGCCAAAATCAAGCTATGTTTCCACTGTCGGGCCACCTTAAAACCCACCCTTAACACTCCCTGGAACAGATATCACGCAACCCCACCATTTCACTAGCATGGGCATAGCTGACTGAAAACTAGCTAGATCACAAAATGAGCGTGACAGAAGCAAACATTTAGTCTTTACTTAAAGACTAAAGACTCCAGCTTTGATATTTGACCAATGATTACAATAAAAAAAATGTTAGTGCCAATAATATCAATACATCAATAATTCTGAATCAAACTGGTATTTCTCATTCTCGTATAAAAATAGAACATGCATGCTTATTCAGTCGCGCCTGCTTCCATTTATTTGTGATCCCAGGAATGCACAAAACAACTCCATTAACCCTAACCCTAACGGACAGAAAACAGGAGTTATGAGTTAACCAAGATGTATGTAATTTGACATGCAGATGCATGCAGTTTCTTGTATTTTTCATATTTATGTGCATTTATTATTGCAATGGTTAGCATAAGCTTTTAGCATAGTATATAACTATTTCTGCTTCATACGGTGATCAGAATCTCGATTTGATCGCAATCGGAAGTTATTTTATACACTCGCTGATGTCTGAAAGTGAGTTTTGAGCTGAAAATTGTCTTAAAAGTCTTAAATGTTGAAACCTGACATGATGACGTGGGAAATGAGCAGCGGTGTTGACCCTCTCCTGACTTTGTTCATGACCACTCCTCAAGCTTTGGACCGAGGTATTCGGCTGGCCGAAAACCCCTGGCCGTTGCTCCCAAGGAAGCCCAGAGAAGGCCCAATCAAGCCCTGGAAGTAACAGTGGAAACGTGACTGGCTCTGCACTAGCATGTTCGCTTTTGACCCGACAGTGGAAATGCGGCTACGGCGGGCAGTCAGATGTCCCCACCTCCATACAGAGATAGAGTCCTATGATTAGTATTTCCCCTTCTCTAGAATTCAGAGAGCCCCCCACCACTCCTCTGCTTCACAGAAATAAGGTTTCATGGTCACAATGACTCATCTTAATGAGAACAAAGTCATATGAACAACTTTTGTCTCGCCCAGTAAAGCCTCCTCACTTCCTTTGTTTCATCTGGATCAAAGCATTTGTCCTGATAAAGTGAACGCCTAGGCTACCTGTATATGGACTGGCATATCAGGTCTCGCTCAGCACAGAAATACTTCACAAAAGTCTCTCCTCAGGGAGGAAGAAGATCCAGTTTCAGTTTCATTCTTGACACACTTTTTAGTTGTCCAATGTGGTTGGAGTTTTTGTTTTCTTATAAATTGCTCTGCTTTTCTAGAATGAAGACCAAAAAAGCTGCCATCCCAATTTTCCTGTCTTTGGATCAAGCTCTTAAACTCTGTGGTCTTGGTGGATGCAGATGTCAAATACATTATAATGCTTGTCAGTCCTGTGTTGATCTAATTCTCTGTGGTTTTTAAGAATAGCCAAGGTCCTGCTCTATTTAAGTCTTAAAGTCTTGTACAGCCGGTCTTCAGAAACGGCATGATGCAGTGTCTAAGATGGGTACGATTACATTTTATTTATTTGTCTCTTGTACAGCAGAAGTATTCTGCCAAGACTGATAGTCCAGTAATAACTTATTCATTTTAGTCATTAGTACTTCACAAGCTTCAGGTGTCAGAAGTTGACAACTTCTAGGAGTGACTTTTAAAAATAAAATGAAGCAATAAAATACCTATTTAATATTTCATAAATCAGGTTTTAAATGGACAAATTAATAGACATATTTAAAAATATAAAAAAACCCCAGTAAAATAATGTTTTAAAATGTGTGCTAAAAAGTATTATTTATCTGCTATAAAGAGTTTAAAATCTTTTTAGATTTAAAAATCATTTATTAATTTATTATTTAATCATTTGACTACATTTTATAACATGATTTGAATAGTTCTATTTATTTGTCCATTTCTTTATTTCCATTTTTTTTTTCCAACAATATCTTTATTTTCAAACATAATAACATTACATAAACTAAAAAAAAATTAAAAAAAAAACTCTTGCCCCACAACCCACAGAACTTTGTCCATCAGACTATCCAAAACATGACATCATAACACAAATAACTAATACAAATAAATAACTAAAAACAAAGGAAACATAAATATACAATAAAATAGTACAACAAATGCTACATAATTTTTTATATAAATAAATAAATAAACTAAATAAAAAAGAAATATATATATAAAAATAATTATTTAATGGAGAGAATAAGTACAAAACCTACCATGCACAGTGCTCACCAGTGTGCACTACACATGAATTAGTAAACCTTTTCCAAGTGAACTGCAGGTTACTTATGGATCGTCCCCAGACATCTCCACCAAACGAGACAAGTCTTTATTAGCAAGAAAGTTACTAAAGGGGCCCCAGATGCTATCAAAAATTGGTAGCTTTCCTCTGATTGCATACGTGATCTTTTCTAAGGGCAGAGTTGCTATTAATTCTGAAAGCCATCTACCTATCCTTGGTCTAGCCACCTCTTTCCAGGCAGTAGCAATAACTCTTTTGGCCAGCAACAAACCTATATCTAAAAATATTCTATGCTTCTTTCTTATGTTACAGTTAGCTGGATAGATACCCAATAGAAACATTTTGGGTTCTAAATGTAATTTTATCTCTAAAATTTCCTCAATACACTGTTTCACTTCTCCCCAAAATTCTTTTATTTGAGAACATTGCCACAAACAATGGAAGATCGTGCCCTTCTCCTTGTCACATTTTATGCAAACATCCGGTATGTCGTTATTAAATTTGTTAAGTTTAACTGGGGTCATATACGAACGCATTAACCAGTTGTACTGCAAAATTTATTTCCATTTTTATGTTTGAATTATTAAATTGATAAGTGTCACTCCTAGTCCTCCATGCGCAAAACAGTTTGAAGTCATATCATCAACATGGAGCTTCCAAAGAAATGTATGGTGGCCAAATCACTAAATTTAGTCTGGCTAATTGTGGAAAGTGCAGCTAAAAGCGTAGATGTAATTACATAGAAAGGACACCATTCATTAAGGTAATTCTCTCTATTGCTTGCATTTCCCTCTGTCTTTACTGTTCTGGTGCAGAATATGAGTGGAAGGTGAAAAATGGATTTTGATTGTTAATATTGTGAGTTCCACATCTGGTTTAGATTTGGCTAGTGCAAAAGAATCCCACACAGGGTTCATTCATCCCAGGTTTAGTTTAACATCAGGTACGTTTCTTGCACTTCAGAAATTTGATTTCATTTGGACTAAAGCATTAATTTGTCTTTTTAAAATGTCATGTAGGCTACATACTTTAGTTCGACTGAAGTTCTACCAGTCAGTTTTTTGTGAATCTGGACTAACAGATCTAGATAATGCAATTGTAGCTGGACTTCATCCAGCAAGATAGGTGATATAGTGTGTTTTTTCAAATATTAGATTTATGCATTTTCATGTGTATTTGAACAGACAGATGAGGACTGTAGTGTAGCTCAACTAGGCAAAAAACCCACTGTAGCTCTATTTACTGCGCATGTATGCTTTCTATCTCGAGGTGTTAATGAAATTGAGCAAGTCTCATTAGTCAAATATTTACATTTGGTTATAGATTTTTGAATGGCATATTTGCCACTGCCAGGCTGTACCATACTTTACCTCACCATTCCTGGGTTTTAAAGGGACACTCCACCCATTTGCATTAAGCTTTGCATTGTTAGAAACCCAGTCATACTACTAGACGGGAGAAATCCGTTATTTACCTCTTACACTTCCTCCTACAATGACGCAAAAATCGTCAATTTGCGTCATTGTAGGAGGAAGTGTAAGAGGGGGGGATTTCTGTTGAGACTACAGACACTCGTTCCTCATCTTTCCCAGGTCGGCGGGACCCGCTCACGCTACAGACCTATTACAGATCAGTGGGTGGGACTTTACTCTCTGAAACTGAAAGCAATATCCTCCATCTTGTTTGAAGCTAAGCTAACAGGCGCTGTGGAGACAGATGTAAAGTTATGACAATAGCGGAGGAGAGTACTCAATATGATATAGAAGAAGAGGATTTCGGAAGTCTGATGCTTGAATCAGGTGTTTGTGGCTACCTTTACAAGCCGCATTATAGCGGAGAGCAGCCGAGGCAGAAGACCTGCCTGCCGCGGACGAGGAGCCCAGACTGGCTCGAGATAGGGCGGACTGGTGGCGCCGGTGATACGCAACTACTACGAACACAGAGATAGAGTCCGTCTGCGGCAAAGAATTTAAACGATGACAATTTCTCCTGGACGAAATCTCTGAATCAGACGAGGACACGGACGTTTGTGTTGTGAACTATCCTAGTTTCGCACCACATATGTTCTGACTGAACATCCAGGTACCATGCAATAATTCACCTTTTCGAAAGAAATACAAACGAGGAGTAATGCACTAATGAGTTCGCCAACTAACTAGACATTTTGTGTGAAATGAATTTCAAGCTCTGGTGGTAGCTAGCCTTGTAGACGGAAGAGTGATTTCTCTTATAGGCAGATATGCGCTTTCTGGATTAGTGGGAGTGGCTTGCGGAGCTGTGCAATGTGGTGCATTGTGGGAGTTGTTGTCTTTCATACAAATGCGTCCTGAAGTTATTTTTTGTCTTTCCTCGGTCACGAAGGCACCAAATTCAAAATTTATTTTACATTTCGACTACATATATGACCCACTTTAAATAAAAAACAATGTTCAAATGGGTGGAATGCCCCTTTAAGGAAGCAGTGTTCTAACTAGGGCTGGGACGGTTACCGCAATACCGCGGTCACGTGACGCCTACCGCGGTCTGAGCTCGTCACCATCATCACCGCAAAAAAATAAATAAATAATAATTAAATAAATAAATAAACACTGGCCTTCACATGTGTTCACGTTGTGTCTAATAACATGGATTCATTGATTCTAATGACATGGATTGTGTCTAATAACATTGTGTCTTACATGGATTCAAGGTTTTCTAAACAAAACTTATCATCAAAAGATGGAGCAAATCCGACCTTTCGCAAGTTCGCAAGTTGTTTCATGACACATAATAACATTCCATTCGTAGGCTATTGACTACCTGACCCTATAACCCCTTATTTACACTCCGTGGCGCGTTACGGCTGCGACGCGGCTACCGGAGCTGATCGCGCCCACTCTAGTCAATGCTTGTGTTTACAACAGCCACGACGCGGCGCGTTTCAGAAGCGTCTCTCCGCGCCGCTTCGCTAAAGATAGGTGCCTAGTCTATTTTCGACGGACGCCGCATCCAAGCCGCACCGTAAATAAATAAAAAAAAAGTAAAAGCAGGACCTCAGCTTTTAATTGCACGTGCTTATTTAACACAATTCTCTCACGTGAAGACCGCATTTGTCAACCCTCGCGGAGTCACGGCAAGTGGACACTCACAGCACCAGAGAGTAATCTTGACGGCACTTGCAAGAAAATGGATAAGTAGCCTAGGCTACATAATCAAATTCACAAATATTACACCATTTAAACATTATTAAAAATACATAGGCTATGAGTTACTAAAACAATATTAGTCAAAGAATAGGCTACACTTGTTCACAGTTTGAACGTTCTTGTTTCCATTTGTTTAATTTCAAGATCTGAGGTGAATTATCCATTGTTGCTTTTACAGCTACAAAGCTGGAGCACTAAACGATATTCAAAGTCACATTGCATGCGTTTAACATTAAATAAAGCACATAAAGACTACCTGAGATTATCATTGACACACTTTGTTTGTTGTTCCAGCCGCAACATCGCAGAAAAAAAAAACTGGAGGGTGGGGAGGGGGGTTGAGGTTTAAAGCGGTTTATCGCAATACCGCGGGAATTTCTTGCTTTTCAACCGCGGTAAGAAAAAATCCATACCGTCCCAGCCCTAGTTCTAACCACAGCCAAGCTACCTTCCACTGTCATATCATGTGGCTCAGTCAAACATTTGTATGATCCGGGAATTCCACACCATTCTCCTCCTCCTTTCCTTTCTCCTCCTCCTACATTCATTCATGCATCACTGAAAGGGTCATAGGCTGAGTCTACTGGGAGTGCGAGCTGATGAAAGTCCTTTTAAAAATTTAACAGTGGTGGAATCTTGCCAAGGACGGGGACAGAAATTGTACCGTTTTTCAGATTCCTGGTTTTACTTTATTATCTATTCTATTCCAGTGGCTTAATTCATTGAAAATATTTGGGGACAGTGGAAACTGAATTATGCGACCCAGTATGCTTTGCACTCTCTAACGCACAACAGTTATTTAGACTAATTAATATTGACAATGATATTCCAGCAGACTCATTTATGTTGTCAGCTAAAATGGCAAGGGGTGATTTTTAAAGTATTAACAATAATGCTTGAGTCAGTGAGACCACCTCACTGACTCAAGCATTATTGTTAAAGGTCCCATTGCATGAAAATTTCACTTTATGAGGTTTTTTAACCTTAATATGAGTTTCCCTAGCCTGCCTATGGTCCCCCAGTGGCTAGACGTTTTGATGGGTGTAAACCAAGCCCTGGGTATTTTTGAGAAAATGAAAGCTCAGACGGGCGAATCTAGAAATCTTCCCCTTATGTTGTCATAAGGGGAAAGGTTACCTCCCCTTTCTCTTCTTTGCCCGCAAAAAGAATTTGGCCCGCCCATGAGAAAATGAGCTGCGCGAGCGCGATATTGTTTTTTCCTCGAGAGACGTCATGGCTTGCAAACGAGCGAAGCATGGCAGTTGCTCAGTGTTTGGATACAAATGAACACAAAAGTATTTTTTTAGTTCCTTCATCCGAGCCTCTGAAGAACCAGTGGGTTATGTGAATTTCTGATGCGTAATTGTTCAAGTTCAGACAGATAATCTTTCTCTCAAAGTCGTTCAGTACTGTTTATGCATCAGTAAATCAAGCTAGTGACTAAACGATCAACTTCATGTCGTTTCTCTTAGTAGGATGAAAATAATCTTACTTAAACTGTGATTAATATATATATATATATATATATATATATATATATATATATATACACATACATACAGAAAGCGATCAAAGAACAATCCGTTTCCAATCGCCCAAGCTGTCAATCACACAGCGCGAGTTTATCTGGACACTTGCCAAAACTCGTTATGAAATCAATGACGCTGTTAAGCTGCACAACGAAGCTCTTACTGTACTTACCTCATGTTTGCATTGGTGAAATCATTAGTGAGAGCGCAGAAACTGCGTTGCAATGATAAGATCTTCATTCACGTGATCAACAGGCTGTCATCTGCTCAATGCTCATCACTGCAACCTTTTATGTGATGGGAATAGATCTAAATACTTAAACTTCTCACGCTCGATAGCTGTAATAGTAAAAACGTATAATAGCTGTAATAGTAAAAGTTTTCAAGAGAGTTCCACATGTAATGCTAAATATTTCATATGCAAGCATGTCAGCCAATCACAGCAGTGGGCGTTTACACTGAAGTCTCACAGCAGACACGCCCCTTCAAACAGAGCGTTCAAATCAGAGGCTAAAATCAGGCTAGGAAATATGCCTTTTATTTCTAAATTATAACAACTTTTGATCTAAAAAACATACTTACATTATAAGGGCACCCCAGGAAACATTCTAAAATAATAAAATAATCCATGCAATGGGACCTTTAATACTTTAAAAATCACCCCTTGCCATTTTAGCTGACAACATAAATGATTCTGCTGGAATATCATTGTCAATATTAATTAGTCTAAATTGCAGTATTGATCAGCTGGCTTCTCATTCGGTCCTTCTGTTCTTATCTGTCAAAGTGTAGCACTACCATTTACCTCGAACACTGTGATTAGATAATCCCAAAACCCTTCAGCTAGGTCCTGCACTTTTTACTCGGTAACAAAGTGAAAAGATGCACACAAAAAAAGAAGAAAAAAAGAGTACACCTTTATTTTATTTGATGTATATTTCTAAAAAATGTATATTGTCAAATACAAATTTATATTATATTTGATTGACTCACACAGGATAATAGTGAAGTTTTGTTAAATGCATTTTATTGGGAAATAGCTATTTGAAAACTCAAATTTGTATGTAGAAAATCCAAAAGCTATGTCGTTTTTAATCCGTTTTGAATTTGCTTAGGACACCAAAATGAGCATGACAATATTTCCAGCCCAAGTTTTATTTATAGTAAAGACATTCTGAATCTCATACTGCCATATGAGTTTGAAGAAATTAATGAAGTCAGCATGGGATTTTCCATTTTGCGGAGGAGAGAGAGATAAAGATGCTTAGATGAATGGAAAAATAAGCACAAACAGGAAGCAGGCCAATTTGCCAATGAAAGCATAAAACATGATACTTGTCCTTCTGACATGTATGTAATAGCAGAGGTTGTTAGTGTAAACTAGCAAACCATTCTCACATCAGTGGAACTGTTCTTATGATGGTGCCATTGAGAAAAGTCTCTCTTTGTCATGCAGGCTGTAATTATTTCAAGACAAAGGATTTTAAATATTTTATACCCATAAACCTGAACCTGTACATGATCTTCTAGAGCTAATCCCATGAAACCCACAGGTAATGTCCAGATCAAATTTCTCTCCAACACCAAAAAAAAAGTAAAACAAATATCATTTAGCATAAAAAGTAATTTACTGTTATGATCCCTAAACTTTTTCCATTGTTACTTTTTTTTTATTTTTTATTCAGGACACTGAAACCAGATTTTTGACCCCTAATTCTGAATACTGAAATGCATCTGGTATGGTGTTTTATGGTCTTATGATTTTTGACGATTCTCATATGTTTACTGTAATAATATTTTAAGTTAACAGTTTAAAATGAATTAATATTGAAATATTTATTTACATGATGATAATGAGAGAGTAATAATTGAAGACTATATTTATGCAAAATATAATTTTTCTTTCTCTCTAGTCATCTTTTTTTAAGCGATGAGGGGGCTGGGGTAAAATGTGACCTGGAAAGCACTTTGTGAGATTTACCCAGTTACATATCACATTTCCATCAATGAATAACCAATAAAACACTGACGCTTCGCCTGCGAACAGTGCTGCATTATTTAGTAGTGCCTATCTGACAATGAATGCAAAGAATGATGACAGGGAAAAGCTTCAGCTGATGTGTTTGTCAATTCTTTCCCTGACCGCTGCGGCCCAAGCATATTGAACATCATCATCAGTCAAGATAAATCCATATTAATTACTCTGAAATTCGTGCCAAAGACAGTTCTTGTATAGAATTTCTGTGCTTTTGCTTTACTTCTTAGGTCTGTTACACCTTTTATTAAAAGGAGGAACATCTTGTATTTGTCGTCTAAACATTGAAGTGACCCAGTGTTCCTCTGATGCTTTTTAGGTTCCTTGCTATAGCAACAAATCAGACTTGCCAATTCTGGCATCTATAAAAGGCTACTGGAATGTGTCCTGAAAACATCTCATTGTCTTGTGCTGGTCTGACCTTTTAGGACCTAATTAGATGATGTTTTATGAAATTGTATTTGCTGAATCTCACATTTTGAGGACGGGTTGTGGGCTGAGTGCTGTGTGAAGCATTCCTCAAGCTCCCTCCGGAAAAGGGCGAGCCTTGTCCGTCAAGGCACAGTGTCTTCTGATAAAATGTCATGCCTCCTCCTCATCATAAAAAAACAGGTTTGGGGAGGGGTGTGGGGGGGATGCTGTCCTTTAAAGGTGCTATAGCCTCTTTGTGTTTCGCTCACTGAATATTGTTGGACCTTACGGATAAAATTTGATCGCGTGGCATTTTCACTGTTTCTCTTCTTCGCCCAGCTTTGCTCAAATCTCTCTGGAATTTCAGTAGAAAAGCAGGGCAGGGTGGACCAGACGACCTGCAGCTGGCCTGGTGTGGCTTGGCTGTGTCCACGCTCATTAGTTTCACATGAGCCAGACCGCCACCGCTCACAGGAAACTGCCACGGGGTGCCCGTGACCCCTCCCCACCCCCCATCTCTGTCTCCCCACCTCAGAGAGAACTACAGACACCCTGGAACAGAGAGTCCTTTATACCAGTGATTTTCAATGGACATTGCTTATGCTCAGTGGTCTGGTAAAGTGTTGTACCCCAAACACATTTAACTTTTCTCTCACACTCTCTCTACCCTCATGCTACCATGCAAACTGGATGTCATTGGCATTCACGTGTGGCAGTGGAATTTAGTGCATGTTATGGCACAAGAACCTAGGAATACATCCTGCA
This sequence comes from Abramis brama, assembly GCF_963993115.1. Taxonomy (NCBI): domain Eukaryota; kingdom Metazoa; phylum Chordata; class Actinopteri; order Cypriniformes; family Leuciscidae; genus Abramis; species Abramis brama. Next base: position 7,846,905 of record NC_139980.1, read on the forward strand.
ATGTCTGTTTGTTGTTATTGGGTCAGGAATATTCCGCTTTGTGATTTGGAAGATTCAGGCTTCAATAAAAATAAAGCAAAGTCAGCAGCATTTGTTGTCAGCATTATATTTATTATCTCAAAAAATAATTTGGACTAGTTCCTTGTCTTTTTTTACTGGTTACTGTGAGACACAATTTTGTAAAAATAACTACTGTTTAAAAGTTTGGGGTCAGTAAGATTTTCAAAGAAAAAAAAAATATTTAGCAAATGCAATATTGTTCAAAAGTGCAGTAAAGACATTTATAAAGTTACGATATGTTTCTATTTCAAATAAGTGCTGTTCTTTTGAACTTTCTATTCATCGAAGAATTTGTTTTCAATATTAAATGGGCTATATGTAAGAATTTTCATGTATTAATTGCTTTTTTTATTGACAATGTGTGAATAGGTTGTAACGAAACTTAAAACAAGACCTTCCCCAAGACCTGTGTTGTCTATGAAAGCCTGTAGATTTATATTTCCCAATATTACAGTTTTTACTGTATTTTAATCAAATATAGCCTATATTAAATGTGCATAAGAGACTTCTTTTTCAAATACATCTTAACTCAAATCTTACCAACCCCAAATTTTTAAGTGTACATTAGTTCTGCTAAATTGTGTATTATTCGCGTGCGTAATTTTTGTGGTTGTTTTAAGGTTTGTCATCGTGGCAACAGTGTTGTCAAATTGTCAAGACACCACAAATGCTGTCGATTGAGCTTAACTTGTATTGAATCTGTAATATTTCTTTAAGGCACTGTTGCAATGTCTGATGCCCTTTTTATGGTGTGCTAAGTTGTTTTGTGTAATGTTTTACTGTGTAAGAACATCTTTTTATAAGCATTGCAGCGCTGCTTCATTTCTAACCACAGGGCCTGATTTAATCCACAAACACCCACCATATGGGGCACACCCAGTTGGAGTGATGATGGCAGCCTTTTTCAGGGGAGGATCCACACAGAAAGCCCCTGTCATCAGACATAGTCAAGCTGAAGAACAACAACCGAATCTCTTCTCTCTGCGTAGCATTTAGGAATAGCCCAATATGAAGACAGATCACAGTGTTTCAAAAGCAGTGCTTGACTGTTTCAGACATTAAGAGCCTGTTTAGACAGCCTATCTGAAACAGGTGCTTCTGTTAAAGCTGACCTTTCTTTTATCAAGCTTATTGTGATCCTTCTAAACCAGAGAGAAAAAAACATTGATCAAAGATCAATTTCCCTTTTCCACTGAAGTCGATTTAAGATTGGGAATGAAGCTTGGTCAGAGGCAGCTACAAGGAAAAGCACCTCTTGCAATTGATGAACGAGTATACCGGCTGATTTATGTGACCCAGTTTGAGGTTTGCAGACGCATAGGGCACACATTTCTCCTCCGTTTCACTCTGTGGGCTCTCTCTCTCTCTCTCTCTCTCTCTCTCTCTCTCTCTCTCTCTCTCTCTCTCTCTCTCTCTCTCTCTCTCTCTCTCTCTCTCTCTTTTAGATTCATAGATTTATCCAAATAAAAGAAAACGTTGGCTTTCTGAAGCTTTAAATGTTGTTTTAGGTGGAAGCATACCTAGAAGGCTTTGAAAACCTTGAGGTGCATTATTGATACTTTCCCCTGCAGCAACGGTGTAGAGGCTCCCTATTGATTTGCCTAATGTGGCAAAACTGCTCCACTCTCCTGCTTGCTTGCATAACTGTTGTCTGTGTCAGCGCCTGTTCTGGAGCTCTGCAGTATTAAAGAACTGTTCATTTATTCCCTCTCTATTGCTGTCACTCACGTTGAGAGACAGTTGTTGCATCGGACACTGTGATTAGCATTTTTCATATAGTGTTTATAATGAGCCTTCTGTCCCTCAATGTAGGCCTTATCTTTAACTAACGTTTTCAGTTCTTTAAAGCAACTTTATTAAACACTGCACAATGCAGTGCTACTTCACCTGATGGAGGGTTCGGCTGTGCTTAGTGAATACAAATTCAGCAATGCTCGTCAAGTTCACAGTCGCTGTGAATTCGCAGTAATTGTAATTGTAAATTTGATGTGTTCTCCAGTGGCAGAGTTCGCCTGTTTATGCTTTGCTGGAATGATGAAATGTGTGATAAACTGTTGCTCAGCTTTATGCCTCACTCTCTAAAGATTTTCTTTTGACTGGAGCTTGTCATTTTCTTTTTTTAGTTAATGATGTGACATTTAGACTCTTGTTTCAGCTTATAGCACCAGTGAAATAAGCTGTTAGAGAGGTGAACACATTAAGACCCACTGGATGTCAGAGACCACTCACATATGCAGGGTAAAAATATATGATTTTATATAATATATTATTTTTATTATTATTATGTCATGTCCTTATTTAATAATAGTAGCTATTAATAATAATAATAGCTATTATTATTATTATAATTAGGGGTGTGTTCATACACTTATCTCACGAGGCAAGACGATACAAAATATTGGGTTCACGAAAACGAGATGAGACTATTTTAACTTTTTTTAATTTCTTTTTTTTTGTCTTTTATTTGGCTGAATGTCACAAAATGCAAAATAATGTTGGTGCATTTTGAAATGTTTTAACTAAAGGCTGGCCCACACAAAAATATTTTTTTTTACATTTTCTCAGATTTTCAAAATGTGAGAGACCACAAATATGATGATAAAAACAAAATCATAGATTTAACTGTTTTGTTCTAATAGTGTGTGGAGTGCTGCGATCTGACCAAGACAGCACACCACACACTAACAGATTCCATTCACAATCAACCAGTCCTGACCGCAAACATAGGAAATCTAGTAAACAAACATGGCGGACTTCGGGCATAGAAATGCCGATTAATAGCTGATTTTTACAGAAAATTTTGTAAATTATGGTTGTGTTATGCTTCCGTCAGCTCGCTTTCTGATTGGGTATTGTTTCATTCCACATGACAAGCCACAGAGCGTGCGCACGTTTGTCCTCAGGGTCCCCACACACAACAGGATTTCTGATTCACCAATTTGAGATCGGTGCATCCCCGACGTTCTTCAGAGCAGATTCACTCACACTTAATACACCTCACTCCACAGGAAAAAAATATGATAAGATAATCTGTAGAACCATCAAGATAATCGAGACTTTACCTAGTATTGTCGGAAGGGGAGTAGTGGGCCCAAAATCGTAATTATCTTGTAGTCTCTGGGTGCCTTGATCTAGGGCTGTCATGAACAAATATTTTGGTAATCGAGTAATCCGTTGATTATTTTGACGAGTAGCCTAATCAGATAATCTGATCATAATCTGACTTTGCAGCCTTAAAAAAGGGCCAATAATGCAGTTCATGTATTCTCGTCTGTGGAATGTGCCACTTCCGGTATACCGGTTATAAATTGCAGTCAAGGATATTTTTTTAAATCGAGCACTCGATATTGATCGAGGATTCGTAACAGCCCTAAACTAATTATCTTGTAATGAATGCCACTTCAGTTCTACTTTGAAGATGAATTAGCCTATTATATGCCGTAAAAGACATAACAATATAATGCACGCACTGTAAAAATTCTTTGCCACAAACTCAACTCCATCATGCTGATATCACGAGACAGCTTTTCACCTCAATGAGAAATATCATGTTTTAATATTGCGAGATCTTATCGCACAAGAAATCGTCATACCCCTAGATTTTTTGGGTACCCCATTATTATTGTTGTTATTTTTGTTGTTGTTATTATTAAGATAGGAAAACCAATACATTATTAATTATTCATAATTATTAAAACACTAATTGCTGTAATATTAATAATATATATTTTGTCATTGCTTGTCATTATTGTTTGTATAGTATTGTATGAAGACACAAATATTTAGAATCAGGCAATTTCAAAATAAAGTGAACCTGCAGAGCTTTCTTTTCACATGTTATAAATAATCCGCACTGTTGACATAAAGCTGAAACCACTGCAACGTCATTTCTTGTCAGTCAATCCAAGATGTTGTTCAGGTCGCCTGCCACACTGGCTGGCAGATAAGCAAAAATTACCTGCCACTTTGCAAAACATAACTTGTTGACTAGGGGCAGGTTTTAACCTTGCACATCTGCAAAATTGGAAATATTTCAAGGACAAAGATCAAAAAGTTAAATGATAGCCCCTTTTTGCCAAGTTAACTTCTCATTGTTTTTGTTGCTCCCTCCCAACCATTCTTTCACAATTTGAGGCCATCCTTAAAAATATTTTGGTTTGCAGTAACAGCAAAAAAAAAGAAAAAAAGGGTCGGTAGGTAGGTCTATATTTTTATATATATAAAAAAATATATATAAAAAAGTATATTTTTTAGTATAATATAAAGTAAAGCGCGAACCATTGACAGTGAATGAAACGAAGCGAACTTAGCCTGCAGGCCGTAGTGTGACATGCGTAAACCAATGGTGTAAACATAATCATAGATGACGCGCCACGGGTTTTTATTTAAAAGAAAGAACGTAGCTTATGTTTGTAGGTAGGTCTAGGCAATTTATATTCACAATACTTAATAACTAATATTATTTTATTGCATTTGTATTAGTTGTTTGAAGAGTTAAAAAAAAAATCGGTCGGTCTTAACGCATTTTACAACCGGCAAGTCGGTCGGACTAAAAGGGGAAAAAAAATAAATAATTGGGTCGGTACTAAATTGACAGGGTCGGTCGGATTACGGCAAACAAGAATATTTTTAAGGATGGCCTGAGCCTGACGAATCTTGACATTGTCATCCTGAAATATGGACATGATGTGTCTTCCTACATGGTTAAGAAATGAAAGGCTACATACTCTATCAATTAGGGTTAGAAGAATTGTTGCCAAACATATAACATGCTAGAAACATAATAATCACTGCAATAATGATCCAACCATAGACACTCAAGCATTTGCCTATTTAAATCCAAACACCAACCTTTTTTTTTTTTTGTCCGAGGCCCCGAGCAGTGAATATCGTTATTGTGAAATAAAATTTCTCATATCGTGGAATAAGAATTTGGTCATATCGTCCACCCCTATGAAGTAGGAAGTCATTGTATTTTAGCCAGAATGGGGAACGTTGCTGGAGCTGCTGTGCAACTGACCATTTATATGACCTGGATTTCCATCAGCTGAAAGCACATTGCAATGCATTTACCCTGTAGACAGCTTCGTTCACACCCTGTCAGAGGAAAAGAGTCTTGATCGTTCTGACCTCTGGGGATTTCACAAACAACACAGCGTTAAGCAAGCAGATAGGGATCTGTGCGCATCTGCTTGGTTTATCTGTATAGGTAAAAGTAAAGATGATTCTTTCTGGCCTCCTTAGGCTTTCTGCTTGGCTCAGCCTGAAATGCTTCACTTTGCTTCTCTCTCAATGTCACAAATTGGGTATGTAAAGCGTTTGTCTCCCCAAACTGTTATGGGCTCCCCCTTTGAGGAGCTTCCGGCAGCGCAAGTTTGAAATGTAGATAAAACATCTAAAAGAACATATAAATCACAAAAGAAATTGTGTTGTGCCAATTGTGTGAACTTGCAGGCTTGAGAGCTGAAGGCCAAAGCAAGGTCAACAGCCTAAAGTTTGGAGATTACAGAGAACTGAAAAGAAACATGAAGTACTGTAGACATTGTTTAGCTTGAGTAAACAAGCCAGTTGTGCCTCTGTGTCAGATTGCATTAGCATGACATCAGTGGGAGGGTTTGAGTAAGTCAGAATCCTCCGGCAGTATTGTAATGGCCTTCAAGAGCAGAAGTAAACATCAAAGCTCTTCCTATGTAGTCTGTTTGATTTGGTTGTAGTGTTCATTTTGTTTCTTCTTTTCAGATTTGAACAAGAACAGTTCAGTTCAATTCCATTTTACCTTTGGCCTTTTACTTTAAAAAAAAATATATATTTTTAGAAATAGGTAATATTAGGCTATATTTATAAATTATTTTATTGTAATTTAATAACAGTAATTATTATTGCTATAATATAAATAGTTATATTAAGTGTTCATTTTTTCTTTTTTTTGCCCAAATTTCATGACTATCTTGTTGACTTTTTGTGTATTAACTCTCCCCCTTCCTCTCTCTCTTGCCCAGGAATGACGGACATCGGTGCAGTGTCGCCATATTCATATAGGTCTGTTTGAGTGGAGTGGTGAGCTACAGTGCGTCGACGCTCGAACGGAATGATCCAGCAGGGTGACTAAAAGGAGGAAGAAGGGGGGAGAGGATGGGTGTGAATGCCTCCAGCTACCCTCACTCGTGCTCCCCTCGATTCGGGGGTAACCCACAGACCCAGCAGACCTTCATAGGTAAACTCTCATATGAATGCTGTTACAGTGATATTTGTCCTTCGTAGTTTAGCAACTACTGTGATCGATGACAATATAAAAGGTCTGACAGCCTGAGCACTATTACATCTTTTTTTAGCTATCCGATTGCAAAAGTCAGCGGGATACAAGACCTAAACTCTTCGAATCACATTGCAATATGATGATGTTTTTTCAATTACAAGAAAAGGAAATCTCTCTCAAAGACAGAAGTTCCTATTTGACTAGAATATAAAATAGTTCTACATAGTTTTTGTTATTAAAAAAACAACAACAACAAAAAACTCAATGATCATGTTTAGAAACAGTTCAACAGCACAGAGAAAAAGAATCTCATTAAATGATTGACTTCACCAGTCTTCATATTCTCTGACTGTAACATCTTGTCTGTATTAATTTAAAGGCTTGGAAATTGTATCACAACTGTCAGCAGTTGCTTTGTGTGGTTTTATTTATTTATTTATCCCCCCCTCTTCAGTATCCCACAGAGTCTGGCTTTAACGGCATATTCTGATGTGAATATTTTCATGTCTTTGCTGTCTGTGAGATCAGTAAAGTAATGGTGCTTTCAAAATGCTAAGCCATGCATGACAGTGGGCCTACAATGAGAAATGGAACATTGGATTGAGACGTTAAGTGTCGTCAGGGAGATATTAGCCTTGCTGGGGAGGACATTAGATGACTTCATAGTTTCCTTTTTTGGCAGGTGAAAATTTAGAGATTTAGAGGGGGGAAAAGTTAAAAGTACACATTAAGTGGTTTGGGGATGCATACTTTCCTTTTTGAAATTGGAATTGTTTATGCAGTGCTACGTCAAGTAGTGATCTCTTGCATGCACTATTTAATTTGTTTAATTTTCTAAACTTCTTCAAAAAATAGCACATTTATTTTTCTTTTCTTTTTTTTGTCTAATCCTAAAGGATGTCTGTTATAAAGAGACAATTCTTGAAACGGAGTTCAATTTAATTTTGTAATTTTTTTTACTCTTATTGCATTCAATTTTCTCCACCAGTCTTATGTTATTAAATCAATTGTATTTCAGAATTGTTTTAAAGCACTTGCAAAAAAGCAAAGCTCTGTGGTGTTGCATTTATTTGGAATAAACTTGAATTGTAACGTAGGCAGACCTCACAATGCACATTTTCCTGCTGACAAATTTGAAGACATCCAGACTCTTACACGGCGTGTTTCTTTTCTGTCTCCAGGCGCCTCCTATGCACCACAGGGTTATGGCGGCGAGTCCAAGCTCTACAGCCTAGAACATGGCCCTGAAAAACCTCAGGACAAGAAGAAAAAGAGCTCCGGTTTGGCTACGCTCAAGAGGAGGTTCATTAAGCGACGCAAGTCCAGTCGTTCGGCCGACCATGCGCGACAGATGCGCGAGCTCCTCTCGGGGTGGGATGTGCGTGATGTCAACGCCCTGGTGGAGGAGTATGAGGGCACGGCGGCACTGAAAGAGCTCAGTCTACAGGCGGGTCTGGCCCGGCCCGAGGCTCGCACACTGCAGCGTGATTTGGCCACCCTTTATCAGCACAAGTACTGCACCGACGTGGACCTGATCTTCCAGGATTCCTGCTTCCCAGCACACCGTGCTGTTCTGGCCGCCCGCTGCCCGTTCTTCAAAACCCTGCTTTCGTCGTCACCGGGTTATGGGGCTGAGGTGTTGTTGGACGTTGGGACTGCGGGCATGGATGCGCCCATGTTCTCCTCGTTGCTGCATTACCTCTACACGGGTGAGCTGGGCTCGGAGGACGTGAGGTTGCAGAACGTGGATGTGCTGGTGAGACTGAGCGAGGAGTTCGGTACGCCCAACACCTTAGAAGCCGACATGCGAAACCTCTGTGAGCACATGCCGTATTTTGACTCGCTGCTGAGCTTTTCCTCGGACTCTGAGCTGGTGGAGGCCTTCGGAGCAGGTGGACCTTCTCCTAGCGGCATGGGAAGTGGAAATGCAGGGGTGAGCCACAGCTTGCCTGATGAGGAGCTAAGGGCCCATAAGGCAGTGCTCTCGGCGCGCTCACCCTTCTTCCGCAATCTTCTGCAAAGACGCATCCGCTCGGGTGAGGAGATCACTGAGCGCACTCTACAAACCCCCACCCGTATTATCCTCGACGAATCCATAATTCCCAAGAAATATGCCAGAGTGGTCTTGCACTGCATGTACACAGATGCGGTTGACCTTTCACTGGTGCTGCGCGGGAGCCCTTCCGAAGGCAGTCTTGGTGAAGTCCAGGCGCTGGTGGCTGGGAGAGGATGCATGAGCCGAGCCGAAGAGGCCATGGAGCTCTACCACATTGCCCTCTTCTTGGAGTTCAGCATGCTTGCTCAAGGTAAGTCTTAGTGAGTCTTCACACCTACCTTGTTTGGTCCGGATTTTCAGACTTTTCGGTTTGATCCGAATCAAAATTACAGGTGTGAAACCTCCCCCGGACCACTGACCAACAAAATTTGGTCAGACGAAAAGAGGTAGTCTCAGTCCGGATCAAACTGAACAAAGGTTTGGTTCGTTTCTAGTGTGAAAGCATTTTCTATATGGTTCGGACTTTCAGACCATTTACAGGAAGTTCTGGTGGTTCTCGCAGGATTGCTTGCAGTCTTCTCCTTTCCTGCCAGCGACAGTAAAATGTTCGCACAACGAGGACGTTCATTTGGCGAATTTGAACTAGCCTCGAGTATAGTTGGTGCTGCAGGTAGTAATGCCGTAATAACAGTATAGTGGCAAAAATATACGTCTGTTCATTCATTCTTGTCAAAGTTTTTATTTTTATTTTTTTATTTTTTTATTGCACTTCAAACAAAGTCAGTGTACAGTCAGAACTGCAATATATACAAATAGAAAAAAACAAGGGGGGGGGGGGCTAAACATTATATAAAAATATCAAAGGATTCACAAACAGAAACTGTTTTAATTGCTTTCTTATTGTGGGAAAGATAGTCTTGATATATATTTGCATTTCTTTTTCAAGAACCAAACACAAATTGACAACACTCTGACGACAGACGCGCGTCCGTTTACAAACCAATTATTGTCAAGATGCAGCCCACATAGATGATGAAAACAGGACGCAAGTATCATGTAAAGTTCTTCAGTGTGCTCGCATAATTGCAATGTGAAACCAAAACTTACCGAATGTATAAAATGTGTGGTGTGGACTCTCAGGTGTGAAAATACCCTTAGCCTCTCTTTTATCCATTATTTCTAGTCTTTCTCTTTTGTTTCCTCTCGTTGCTCTACAATCGCCCAGCTTTGTTTACTGCTTGATTAATTCACAAACTGTCAAGGGACAATCTGAGGAACAGGGTGGGGTTGCTTTAGTTTATGCGCCTCATGTTGGGATTACTGTTTGTGAGAGACTCCCATATGTACCCAACAACGATGTACTGCAACCTCTGCTCTCCTCTTAATACCCTCATCCAATTCTGCTTATATTAATATTACTTAGGGAAACAGGGTTTCTAAGGAATGTAGAATCTGTCCTGTTGTTAGGAGTGTATAGTTAATAATGATCAAAGTGAGATAAATCTGCTTCATGGCCGACTTTCTGAAGAAGCCCAATATTAAACCTTGTGTAATTATGGCAGGAGGTAGAAGAATAGGTCACCCACCTCAACACTTGCATTTTAGATTTAAATTTCTAATTTCTTATTGTCAATGTTTTCTGCAGGGTTCAGCTATTGATTTATGTATAATGTCCCGAGTCTGTACTTTCTAAAAATGACTGTTTATTAAGCCAGTTCTTATTGGTTGGGCTGTGCTCATTGGTTAGTCTCTGTGATATAGCTAAAGCATCTTGATATTTTGTATGCCTTTTGATGAGATTTGATACGGCTCTCTATTACATGTTTAAAAGGTTTATGTATAGCCACTTATTTGTTAAGTACATTCAATATGTTTTATGCTAGAGTTTAAGAGTGGAAAAGAATGGATTTTTACAGCATAATTTTTTACTAAATGAACCATAATAATATGAAGAATGCTATAGATTGTTTTCATTAATGCTCTAACACAACAATATGCACCAGTAACAATATACCTATAATGTTCAAAAGTTTGGGGTTAACATTTGTTTATAATCAGTAAAGGCATTTATAATGTTACAAAACATTTTAAAAAATTCTATTCAAATTTGTCAATCAATTCCAGAAAAAAATTATCAGTTTCCACAAAATTATTAAGCAGCACAACTGTTTTAAACCTTGATAATAAGAAGACATTTTTCTTGAGCACTAAATCAGCATAAAATGATTTCTGAAGGATCACATGATACTTAAGACTGGAGTAATGGATGCTGAAAATTCAGTTTTGCCATCACGGGAATAAATTAAAATATATTAAAATAGAAAACTGTTATTTTAAATTGTAATAATATTTCACAATATTAGGGCTGTTACTAACTGTTAGTTTGTTAGAGTAATCGGTCAATTATTTTGACGAATATGAATAATGTAAACTTTTTTTTCTTTTTTTTTTAATCTGGTAATAAAAATAAACCTAAGCAAACAGTAGCCTTTAAAATGACTTAAAATACATATATAATAACAATGAGGCAATAATAATTGGTTCAAATAAGACAAGTAATCATATAGTTTTATTGAACAACACTGTTAAAATACTTAAAGTTTTATAACAAATGCCTGCAGAGTGCCAATGGCCTGGTGATTGTTGTTGTTACACTTTACAGCTTAAATCCTTGTTTAATATTGGCCAAACATTTAACTTATTTGTCCACTTAATCTTTAATATTTGGCCACTTCTTTATGAAAGAAATGCTACATCCACTCTTATTTCTTAAACAAGAATATGTGGACATCAAAACATGCAAACTCAGAGCCAGGGTTTAAACTTTTAAACTTGCTGTTGGTGTAGGTTTATAAATGATTTACCTTACAAATCTGATCAAATGGCACATATTGTGTTCCCAGTTGAACGTTATAAGCCAACTAAACAGCATATGCAGAGATGGCGTTCGAGATGCGCTCCACGTGCGTAAATGATAACAGTTTGTGTGGAGCAGCATTTACTGTTTGAATGGAGCCGCTCTGAGATGCAAAACATTTTTTTTTAATCAAGTACTCTAATTTAATTAAGGAATCATGACCACAATGTTACTGTTTTACTGTATTTTTGATCAAATAAATGTCAGCCTTGGTGAGCATAAGATAACTTCTTTCAAAAACATAAAATCATACTAACCCCAAACCTTTGAACATTAGTGTATGCATCAATATGACCAATATCCATATTAATTTGCATATTTATACATGAAAAATGCCACTCCAGAACCGTTTTTGAACATTTGAGTGATTTGAGTTCAGTCAGTTTTTGATACTTGAAAGTTTGTGAATGTTAATATAACGTTTCTGATTTAAAAGTCATGAGACGATGAGTATCACAAATCTACTTTGGTCATTACATGGTCTTTTGGAAACTTAATGATCAAATAAAAAGGCATTAAAATCATTGCAGTATTCACTGTTACTTGAATTTTATTTCACCATCAAATTCTACTGATGATATAAAATTAGCCCTACTCACTGGAGGAAGAAATAACTTCCTTGAGTGGTATCTTAAGTAGTTCTTAAAGTAATTTACATCTAATTTATCTCTGCCTCCTTGCCCAAATCTGCCGGTGTATTAGTTCTCAAAAAGAGCCCCCATGTTGCACATTTACTGGCTTGTACATCTCTTGCTTGCGTACTTTGTATCATCAGCCCCTATTGTGAATTAGCCAGTTTATCACTATTTACAGCTGAAATTGATGGGCTTCAGCTGTACTGTGCAAAGATATGTTTTTCAGAGAGCCAGCCATCCTTTCAATTACTAAATCTACAGCACAGGTCTGCAGCGTCCGTGTCAGCTGATCCTTATGACCCATTGGTCAGCTGTGGTTTGTAACAGATAGCGATCCGATTCAGTCCTGTCAGCATAGCCTGATGATGAGCTCAGGAGGGCTTGTTTTCTTCCTGAACATGCTGCGCCATTTGCCACATCAATTCTAGATTTCTTTTCCCAGTGACATGAAACATATGGCAATTAAATACAAATCGCTTGTGCAACGCTGACTTTGATTTGACAAACTTATCTGATTATTGTCAGAAAACTTGAACAGCTATTTTTATATGGTACAATGTTTGTGATGCATGAGATTTTCAACACACAATTTTATGATTCCACATTACTGCATTTGCATTAGTCATTGCATTTGCTTGTTTGCTTTGTAAGGACAAGACAGTCCTCCGTCAGTCAAAGAAAGCCCAAGATGGAGTACTCGGCACTGAACACAAGAAATCATTGAGGTCATTTCAGTGCGTGTGTGTTGATAGCCTCCGGTGGGAGACAAAAGGTGGCGATGACCTCTAGGAAATAGAGGCACAGCAGTCATTTTACACCCTGTCAGCAGCTGGCCAGTAGATGGTACATGGAAAAGATAATTAATGTGCTGACCAGACAGACACACGTTGATAAAAAGCCACCCATTGGTCTGGAACCGGCTCTGCAGAGGAAAATCACTCTTGTTCACACTAACTGCAGGAAATCAGCTCCTGCAGCTGTGGATCTTGTTAACCTCTTTGTTAAACCTAAGCAATTAATTTTAAGTCGACATATGGTGGGGATGCACAGATGCCATTAACTTGTATCAGTTGTGTATGGAGAGAACTTTCCTAAATGTTTTGTCCTTTCTCGCTTTGTTGGATTTAATTGCTGTGAATTGGTTTGTTTGCTTGTTTAATGGGGAAAATAGACACTTTTACAAAAAAATTACTTTTCTTTGAGAGTAAAGAAGCATAAGAGATGTGCTCGCTTTTTTGGCCTCTGATGTGTGCGATTGACTGCCGTATGTTTCCCCAGCTTGCACATGAGTCAATCAAATAAAAGGAGCACAATCATTTTCATAACAACAAAGAACAAAGTCATGTGATTTCCCTTCTCATTGCTCTCAAAATTGACGTCAAGAGAAAATGTGAACTGGTAGCTGCAGTGAAAGTAACAAAGTCTTGCCCAATGTACTATTGACCTAAAGTTATGCGTTTCATGAACTAAATAAGCCAACTTGTATCATTATCTTTGGTATCTCTTAGGAAATACATTGTAGAAAAGAGTAAATAATGTATTTTGTTTCATGATACCATGTAGGGCTGCACAATATATTGCTTTATAATCGATATCACGATGCGCAGCCGCAGTAGTCCAATATCAGGATGTGCGATATTGTGCGAAGTATAGGGATCATAGTTGATTTGTGATCCGTACGGGCCAGCTGCCCCCCGGTTCAGAACGCATGTGATTCGTCGATTAATTGCAAAGTTTAACCATCATAGACTGAAAGTTTATCATTTGCCTGAAAAAGTCCTGTCAGTTTAAACATCACGGAACTTGCGCGTTGTTTTCTGTGCACGCACAACACCAAATTCAGTTCTCTTTCTCTTTTTTTTTTCTTTTTTTTTCTACATGTGCATGCAAAATTATGTCAGAATTACACACTCAACAAGTATCCTCCTAAACAGTCGGTTATGTGTTGTAAGCAACTGAGAAAGAAAACGGATGTGTATCATTATATTGGATCCACACATTCGTCTTAAAGTGACAGCAGCCTAATATACCTGCAGCTGTTTGTCACCAATGTTAATCAGACAACAAAAAAGAAAAAGAAAATCACTTTTGTAGCTTAAAGATTAATTGTATTAATTATATTTAATTTATACAGTGTAGACTATGCAGTGTTATGTCACAACCATGTGCAAATTAACATATTAGGCCTGCTTTTACATTAACGGTTATTCAGTAACTTGGCACTTGGCCCAAAGTAATGAATGACATTGGCTAACCTCAGAATACTGTCACACTCTCAATCGTAACAGAGATCATTTACATATAAGTCTTAAAGTGCATTAGTAAATTAAACAGCCGGTTTAATTCTAATGGTCAGATAGAGGGTAATAATTGCTCCTGTAAAACTAAATGACGGCTCTTTGGTGCAGGAAACCTAGCTAACTAAGTGGACCTCGGGGTGAAAAATTTGCATCTAAACAGTATCTTACAGGATGGATAAGATGATGCAAAGTGGTGGTACAGAACAGATATCTGACTTTAGCACGAGACCGTCATCAAACAGTGTGATAGAAATAGGCCGACTTGAAGTTTTGGTGAGGGTTTGTGCCGTGAATGAACTGATAGACAGAGTGACACAGGGCTGAGCGTGACACTGCACCTGTGACGATAACATTAACTGACAGTGTGGCGTGCCATAGGTCTGTTCTGTAGTGCAAATGAAATGCTGCATCGATGGGCCTGCAGGGTGGGAGCTAGAGAGAGCTGTGCACATTTCTTCCAGTTCTCGGCACCTTTAAAAAATGCATTGCTTCTCATTTGAAAAAGAGACATCTGGGTATTAACAGAGAAATTATTCACAAACTGAAAACCTTTTGTGCATTCCAGTATGTGTTCATTTGTATTTCTCATTCTTTGTTCCGCTTGCAGTTTTGTGTCACTGTTCATTAAGTTGAATGGTTTTAAAAGGATTCTTTGATATTTCATCATTATCTAACAATGAAAATTGGACTGCAGGAGCATTTCAAAATTCCATAAAGCAAGGTCTTTGTGATCTTGTTTTTTTCTTTTTTAAAGCTTTTTAGACACTCAATTTATACTTTAATTGAATAAAACCATTGAAACATTTTTTTTTTTCTTTTTTTGTTTGTCTGGTTCCAGAGTGTAAATGGTGATTGATTGCATATTTTGATTATCTGCCAATGAGCTAAAAAACAACAAATCATCAACTATTTATTAAGATTGTTGTGCTTTCTTGATAATATTGCATACTTTATTAGATTTAAAGGCATTTAATTTCTTGGGATGCACTGATATTTCCTCATATTTTTTTGTCGTTATAGCCATCAACCAATATTCAGAAAATAAACCAATCAATCATTTTAAATGCTACAAGTGAAATTAGGTACCACAACATAAAGCATGAAATATATTATTTTGAGATTTGCTAAAACGTGACATTTAACAGTGTTATGAAATTTGTAGAATATTTAAAGAGTAACGTTAAGTGAGGGTTAGATGATGACATAGCCTAGGTAATCTAAATGTAAAAATAGACCAAATGAGCATGTACAATAATTTAGTAAACAATATCGACTATCAATAAATTATATAAATGTCTAACATTAATATGGTCCATCCCTCAGATTTTTCTTATGGCTTATTCATTATTTAACATCTTCACAATTTGTTCTGATTTAAGGGAAGGGAATAACAACAATCTTGTTGGGTAACAAACACTGTCACCTCATCGCCTCTGTTCCCAGAGAGAACAGGTCTAATATTGATATCTTTGGAGAGAGAGTACTTCTGAAATGGCAATGCTTTGATGCTTGTGCGAGTGGTTCAGTCAGATGTCCTTTAGAGTGTGTTTCAAACTCACTACAGAAACCCTTCCTGCCCCCAAGGCACCATTCTGATTAGTATTAACACAGATTGCTGGTGGTGTTTCCATTAAGCCTATGAGAGACAGTCAGCTCTGTAATGATTCTGTCTGTTACAGCTTGTCTGAAAGGTCATGGAGAATTTTAACCTAGCACCTCTCTGGGGCTCCTTCACTCTTCGCTTCTCATTTTCATCTCTGTATCTTTCAGTAATTTCCATCTTTCACATTCAGTCATACAGAGCGGGCTAATTTTCCACTATCTCTGTCCTTTTTGACATTTACCCTCCTAATCTTTACTCCTTCTCCCATTTTTCTTCCTCTCAGCATGTCACAGTTTCTCTCCCTGACTGGCTCACTCTGTCTCTCCTCCTCCTCTGTCGATTAGCCTGTCTACCCCTTATATCAAGCTCCGGGGCTCTGGCTAGGTAATTGGGGTACTGCACTTGTTCAAGGCTAATAGATACCCTAATGATTAGTCCTTCACTGTGTCTGCTCCCTTCCTGTGCTGCGGTGGTCCTCCCAATATCAGGTGTACTCAACTGTAAAATGAGCTCAAGACTACCATTAGGTATTTCACATCACATGGCCTTGTTGTTAGCTTTGAGTCCTTGACAAAATGTGTTTCTTCAGAGGAAAACTATTTTAAATGTATACTGAATATGTTATAAAACATATTCCGTATGTTTATTACTATACACCACTTGCTTGTGGTTTAGTTTTAAATGAGTTTTCTGTTGAAATTAGTTTTACTTTTTGCGTTGCATCTTTTTATTTGTGTAGTGCAGAACTAATCCATTTAAATTTTAGCAGTTTAGTGTAAATGCAGATTTTGTGCTGTTAATTTGAACAGATGTTTTCATTCCTAATGTTAAGAATCTGCTCTTAAGCTAACATTGAGAGGCTGTTTGAAAAAAAAAGACACTGTTTATCTGCATTTCCCATGTTTATAGATATGGTAAGGAGATACAGAGTCCACAAAATAACATTTGAAGTACTGATGAAATCTGCTGCGTTTGCTCTGGACTCATTACCATCAAATCTTCTGCACTTGGCTGCACTTGGCATTGCTTTTGAGTGGAAAACACTGTATGATGTTTGTGCTAAGTCTTCCCTGCCATGCATTGCTATTGTTTTGCAGACTTTTGTTTCTGGTCTCAATTTAGGACACTCATCTCATGTTTGAATAATTATTAACACCTTGGTGTAAGTTCTGCAATCATTCTTGTGGTTTGTATTTGACTCGGACCTAATCATTAACTTTCATTAACTCGCATTGATTTGTTGCTTTGTGTTCATGTCCAACGTGAACAATCTACACATTGATCACAAAGTCAATAAAGAATGATGAGATTTTTGGATGCTGGGTGACATCCCCCCTAGAGGCTAATATGATACTGTTTTTGGCAAATGACAAGTTTATGGCTCTGTGAGCAGAGATTATAATGAACTGGGACGGGTTTATGAGGGAATACTCTGCACTGCTTTGCTGCTGCATGCTAAATGGTTTCTTGCCATGCAGTGGAACAGATGCAGTGCTACTCTTAATCTTTCGTGTGCTCCAGGCTGGAGACGTGTGAGCCGCCATCCTCAGGCTATGTGGTGCCCATCACAAAAGAGAAGACATTGTCATTAGGTTTCAGACACCTAAACAATACGCCTTAGCACTTTGCAGGCTGAATCAATCAGTTAATCCTCCTTTTTTTAGGCATAGTATATTTGTCAAACCAACACTAGTCTCTGTTTATGTTCGTTTACAAATTTTTGGCATAGAAATTTTAAGACATCAAGTGTTTTGTTTAAATTTAGTTGAATTTAAAGTAGATGTTTGCATGTTTAACGATGGCATACGGAAAAAGTATTATTTTCCAAGCTTGGCCAAGAAATCTTTGGATTCCCAAGTGATCCCATTTTGGTCTGTTATTGTAGCAACATGTACCTGCCCCTTAACAGGGCGTTGATCAAAACAAAACTGTGATTGGTCACTTCACATCTCTATCAGATGGCCTCTTGAATTAGTGGCCGTTCCTTGGCCAATTGCAGTGGCTACAGAGCCGACACCTTATGTTGTTAGGCAAAGGTCTGGCTATGCAAGATGAAATGTGGGGGTACAAAAGACATTTCAAAATGTTTAAAAAAAGAATCATATATTTGGAGACACAAGGTACAAGTTGTGGTTTTCAACCGGTCAGGTGTTATGGCATAAGACTACAAATGCTTGTTGTCTTTTATTTGTCTTCCTAAACATCATATGAGTGTTTGCAAGGAGAGTCTTGGAAAAACTGCTTATTTACTTACAAAATATGTAGTTCGAAAATGTAATTGTCTCCAGAGCTTTGAGAGAGGCGTCTGCTCTGACGCAGGCTGCCATCCAGTTGAATATTTAATGGTACTGATCAGCACAGTGTGCCTGAACACTTAGAGTAGTTCACCCAATAATGAAAATGTTGTCATTTACTCGCCTCATTCCATCACCATGTTATTATTAGGCAGAGCATTATTAGCATTTATTATCTGAGCTGCTCTTTTCCATACCATTTAAAGATGTATAATGATTTATACTGCCAAGCTCCAAATACGATGTGTGAGGAAATTAGTTAAAAAATGGAAGTTATTTACTGATAAGCTTACCTTTCACCAAAACTCTTCCAAAAATCATTAACACTTATTAATTTAGAAAATGTCACCTATACACTTGCATTCGGAGTTTTTGCTCACCAAGGCTATATTTATTTGATTAAAAAAATACAGTAAAAACTAATATTGTGAAATACTATTACAATTTAAATTAACTTTTTCCCATTTAAATATATTCTAATTTTAATTTATTTCTGTGATGTCAAAGCTGAATTTTCAGCTGTCATTACTCCAGTCTTCAGTGTCACATGATCCTTCAGAAATCATTCCAATATGTCGATTTGGTGCTCAAGAGACTTTTTCTTATTATCAATATTGAAAATAGTTGCTGCTTAATATTTTTGTGGAAACCAGGATTTCAGATTTTTCCCCAGGAGTCTTTGATAAATTGAAAGTTCAAAAGACCAGCATTTATTTGAAATAGTCTTTACTGTTACTTTTGATTAATGTGTTGCGTCAGATACGATACAACACATCTTTACAATTTTATACACAAACTGTTGTTGGAACTGAATTTATCATAATTCCTGTTAGAAAGGGAAAACCAAGCTTGCTCTCTAGAGATGCTTGGCTTGGATTGCATTGGAGTTGAAATTCTCCACTGCTCCAGGGGTCTTTGTATCAAGCACAGCAAAAAAAAAAAAAAAAAAAAAAAAAAAACGGTGGCATTTACTGATTAAACTGAACTGAATGCCTCTCCTTTGACATTCGGTCTTTGACTGGAAAAGGAGACTGAATGAATTGAAATGAAGAGACAAAACAGATCAAATCAGTAATTCAAGGCACAGTTTGAAGCACCATAAAGGAGTGTTTTAGTTGTGAATAATTGGGTAAATTATTCATCGGTTCCCTCTGTGACATTTAAATGCATACATTTTCATTAATATTTTAAACACATCTGCATATATTGTTATAGAATATATTCTTGGTGTATTTATGGACTCAGTTTTACCATTTTAATTGTTATATTACAGTCGCGGTGATGAGAATTATTTCAGCAATGGGTAAAATGGATAGAGGGCAGCCCTATTCTGAGAGCATCTCGATCACCCATTTTTATTTTAAAATCTTGATTAACTACGTTTGGACACAGATTTGTATGTTTAAGAGCAGCTGAAGCTCTGCTTATACCTAAATAAAATGCAATGTCTTTGTTTATTCGTCTTAGGCTGTGAAGACATTGTGGCAGACAGCATCTCGCTAGACTCTGTGGTGGCCATCCTGAAGTGGAGCTCACAGCCCTATGGCTCCAAATGGGTTCATCGGCAGGCCATGCACTTCCTGTGTGAGGAGTTCAGCCAGGTCATGACGTCCGATGTCCTCTACGAGCTAAGCAAGGAGCACCTGCTGGCGGCCATTCAGTCTGATTATCTGCAGGTGATGACCGTACACCAATTCACCCCGAGTTCTTTTCAGATTTCCCAGTGCAAGATTGTCCAGTTCATGATTTCCCAATTTAGGGGAGCTGATTTTGTTTCAAATAATCAGTCTTTATAAGTGAAAATTTTTATTTTGTTAACTGAAACATGAAGAATAAGGGGTTGTTCACACAGGACATATTATTGGATCCTCAGACTTGTTCTTGACAAAATATATTCAAGTTTGCAAAAAAAAAATGGTGCTTTTTTTAATGGGATATGGGTTGTTAAAAAAAGGTTGGTAAATGTTGGTCCGATTGAATTAAATAAAAATGTTTAGCTTAATCTTACAAAGAACTTCACTACAAGGTCTCTTACATGTGATTTTTGTGCTTTTACGACAAGGTCAAGCTTATTTTCTCTCTGGAAACATACAGGGGTAATTCAGGGTAACTGCACTGCATTATATTGCACTATTGGGAAAATTGTGTTTATTTCAGTCCACAAATCAATGCAGGGCTTAAGGCCTATCTATTTCAGACAGCAGAGTGTTAGTATCAGTCTGTTTATCGATCTCTGTTGATCAGGGCTCCCTTCTCTTGAAGGTCACCTGCTTTTGTTTTTGGACAAATTAGTTAACTGTATCAGATGACCCCCTTACGTCTCCTCAGTGAGCTTATATAGAGAGCTGTAACCCCATCTGGGATTTGGCCTGGCTCACAGAAGTCTGTTAGCGCCTTCACACTCATGTGTGCTAGCTCTTCAACGTTTACAAGTCTTTACTTACTCTACCCCGGGTCAAGCCTGTTGAAATGATCTAATCCCTCTAGTGACTGAGAATTTGTGTTGGTTTGATAGATATACTATCCCTCAAAAAAGGGGGATTAACTGATTGATTCATTGTCATGATCATGGAAGACCTGTAAATATCAGTGAATTTTAAAATATCAGCTTTTTCTTTTCTTTTTTTTTTTTACAGGTCTGGAAATGAGATTGAAGTTAATGAAATCTTAAGTCATTGTAATGTCTAATGAATGTACAATGTTTGTAGTTATGCTAAATTTTACATTATTTCATTAGCTAGAAATTGCTATTGTCTAGAGCTTTAGTAGAGTAAAACTTTAGTGATATTTTCAGTTAGTTAACAAATCGGTCTGAATGATTCATTTGTGAATCAATCTAAATCAAATTGATTTTTGAAAAGTTATGTGGGCTTGACCAAGATATATAAGAGTTGTTGGTACACAGAGATCAAGGGCTAAATCGATAGTTCACCCAAAAATAAAAATTTGCTGTTAATTTCCTCACCCTCAGGCCATTCAAGATGTAGGTGTCATTTTCTTTCTTCAGTAGAACAGTAGATTTTAACTGAAGCTGTGGTCCTTGGTGATTCATATAATGCAAGTCAATGGATACCGTCACTTTGAAAGTCAAAAAACCATAAACAGGCAAAACAAAATTAATACCCATGTCTCCTGGCCATATATTGAGGTCTTATAAAGCAAATCGATTGGTCTGTGCAAGAAACTGAACACTATTTACAACATTATTACCTGTAATACACAGCCTCGGCAAAAGGTCATGAGCGTGTTCATGGCAGTCTGAACTCTGAACCACAAGCTCCCTGTCGCATAATGACATTTGCGCGGGAGCAAACTCAGACGTGAGCTGAAGCTGTTTGTTTACAACAGAGAGGGAAGATGCATGTGTTGTATTGTTCATCAAAGTGGTACTTATTTGCTTATCCTGGAAGCCACAACCTATATAAAAAAATAAGATTTCATTCGCTTGCATGATCTCAATCGGGAAGATTGACTTTTCACAGATTCCCAGTGTTTGAGCTGCTGTGCATACGTCATTATGCGACAGGAAGCTCACGCTCCAGACTGCCATGAATGCGCTCCGGACTGTTTGCTGAGGCTGTGGATTATAGGAAATAATGTTGAGTTTCTTGCACAAGACCAATCGTTTCACTTCATAAGTCCTCAATATATTGTCAGGAGCCACAGGTACTCATTTTGTTTCGTATATGGTTTTTTGATTCTCAAAGTTGTAGCCATTGAGTTGCATTATATGAATCACCAAGGACCACGGTTTCAGTTAAAAATCTTCTTTACTGTTCTACTGAAGAAAAAATTACACCCACATCTTGGATGGCCTGAGGGTGAGGAAATTAACAGCAAATTTTCATTTTTGGGTGAATCTTTCTTTTAAGTGAGTCCACCCTGGGTCATGTCCTAATCCCGTTCCCCCTTTCTCTCCCTCGCCCCCAAATTTCCTGTCTGCATTCTCTTGTACCATAAAAAAGGCAAAAAGCCCAAAAAATTAAATTTAGGAAAAAGTGTAAGGAAAGGTAAAATTTAGTTTGTAAAAAATGTAATTTAGTTTGAGGGATAACCAATGTCCATTAAACCTGGAACGGCTTCTGTCGATGAATGAAATGAGATTTTGGCTGTGCAATATTCCCAGTAAGAGATAAGATAGCAAAATCATTTTGCTCATGTTTCACTGGCACCTGCAGGACTTGCTGCTATGATATTCATTGGTTTTATATATCCTGTTTTTAGAGATTGTTCTGTTGTATTAAATGTGCCATCTTTAAAGGGCATATTGCAGGTTATGTTAGTATATTGTCAGTACCCAGTCAATGTCAATATATAGGAAAATAATGTAAATTTATGCTTATAAAATGCTATTAAGGCTGTTTTTTGTGAGAATTTTACTTCTGCATCTGACAAACGCCATTTTGTAAAACAGATGTACATTAAGTGATCTTTGACAAATCCGTGACCATCATGTTTCCTCCGGCGGTCGAACCACATGCTGACTACGGACCGGGCGGACCCGATGAAGGTGCTGTGACAGTGTGCACCGAAGGAACCGCACCAGTCCAGAGTCTCACTTGGTTCTTGCTTCGGCATCCCATGTTGAACTCCATCATATCGCCAGGATTATACTCATCCGGTCTAAAGTGAATGCTACACATTACCGCGTTTTAGATGCAGAAGTGAAGTCCCGTCTCTTCACCTGCACAAAACGCACCCAGGCACGGAAGATAGCACCGTCCTTTTTTGTTGTTGTTCAGAAACCTGTGGACTCGATGTCCTGACAGGCTATAATTCACAATAATTTACCATGACGATGGAAAATTTAAAAACAATAACTACCAAAACGCACTGAATCATGACCGCTCCTACTGAATACCAACCTACTCTGCACTGAGCAAACACAGAGCCCAGCAAACAACTCCCTCTCATGACGTAATATGCTTTTTTAATATGCGTAAAAATGCTTTTTCAACGCGGTCAAGGAAACTGTCACGGTTTCTACTAAATTTGTGCCCTTATGTCTTGCAAAACCATTTAAAATCCTGCATTAATTTTTTCATACAAGGTTATATATTAATTTTGAAAAAAATAAAACCTGCAATATGCCCTTTAAGCTTGCATACACCAGTTTCCTTCAGCCTTGCAGCCCTGGCTAAATTCAGTAACAAACTTATACTGTTCTTCTCCCCTCTTCACAGGCCAGTGAACAGGACATCCTCAAGTATGTTGTGAAGTGGGGCGAACACCAGCTCATCAAGAGGATGGCCGATAGAGGTATCACACACAGATATTTGTCACTAGATACACATTAAAGGAATAATCTGTCATCTTTTTCCTCACCTTCATATCAAACCTTATATGTTGTTTTGTTTTTTTGTATAACACAAAAGTATTTATATACTGTCGTTCAAAATTTTGGGGTCAGTAAGAATTTTTAAAATGCCTTTGAAAGTCTCTTCTTATGCTCATCAAGTGCAATATTGCTTTCTATTTTAATATATTTTAAAATGTAATTTATTCCTGTGATGGCAAAGCTGAATTTTCAGCATCATTAGTCCAGTCTTCAGTGTCACATGATCCTTCAGAAATCATTCTAATATGCTGAATTGGTCCTCAAGAAACATTCTAATTATCAGTGTTTGAAACTTAAAATTAATATGTTTGTAGAAACAATGATACATTTAGTCAGAACATCATTTATTTGGGAAAAAAAAATGACTAAGACATTTATAATATTGCAGAACATTTCTAATCTTTTGTAAAATTGTAAATGTCTTTACTGTCACTTTTGATCAATTGCAAATTTGATCTTCCTGAATAGAAATATTCATTTCTTAATTAAAAAAATAAAAATAAAAAAACCTTCCTATCCCCAAACTTTTGAATGCTACTGTATATTTCATTACAATAATTATTACATGGCTCATTCCATGTGTTCATAGTGACCATGTCTGTCATACTGAAAAGATAAAAATATCATGAATGTGGTCAGTATGACTTGAAGTGTTGTGTACAAGTTATTGATTACTTTTATGGTGATATCCGGAGCTTGAAAGCCTACAGTTGTTGTATGAAAAAAAAAAAAAAAAGCAGCTTGGACATTCTGCTAAACTACTTATGTGTTCCTTGGATGAAAGCAAGTCCATACAGGTTTGGAATGAAAGTAATGTTCAGGCAAAAATTTTAATCCTGACTTTTCCTTTAATCCCTATCTACTCCATACACACACACACACTTTTCTCTGGCCCAAACTTTTTTCTGTGCTGCTGAGTTTGTCCGTTTTCACCTCTTGCCATAGATGGTGGTCTAAACTATGCCAGTCTAATGATTTATTCCCCAATCCTCCTAATGTCTAGTAATGACTCTGACTGGCTCAACACTGAGAAATCAGGCCAAGTGCTCTGCAGTACAGAAGCGTAGCATATGGCTGGCAGCTCCAGACCTGGGTCTGCATTTGCTCTGTGTACCCACCAGAATCAAATATACCCAGACTAACACTGTCTTAAATGTTTATAGCTGGTGCCAAACCATCAACACGATCTTTGATTGCTTTTCCCCCAGAACACATTCTAAAGGGAAACAGCAATGCAACAATACACCTTCATTTTGTCATTAACAGTCTTTATACACGATCCTAATTTGGTGTAGATAGTAATTCAGGGTCCATTGCAGTGCAGCATCCCTTGAACAGAGGAGCTTTAATTCCTCGCTCAAGGGCACAGCAGCAGCCAGTGGAGCTGCATAGTGATACCGTTAATCCTCTGGAAGTGCACACCCTCCCACCCATCATTGTCTAATCTATATTGTGGGCTAGAAAAGTTGGGCCACCTTTTCCTCCAACTTAAATATTTGTGTGTGACTGTGTATGTTTCTGTGTGTTCCCCAGAGCCTAACCTGTTAAGTGGCACTGCACATAGTGTGAATAAACGTGGTGTGAAAAGAAGGGATCTGGACCTGGAAGAGCTTAAAGAGATTCTCTCTCCGCTGCTGCCTTTCGTCCGAACTGAGCACATATTACCCACCAACAGTGAGGTCCTCTCTGACACTGTAAGTGTGTTTGTGTCATTGGTTTGTACAGCTTAAACAGGCACATTAAGGGGCTGTCACACTAGATTTAAACACAAAATTCCATCCATCCATCCATCCATCCATCCAATATAAGTACTGTTGTTATTGTTATAATGAAATTACTCTGTACTAGTGATAGATGCCCCTTTTTTACATTTTGAGCCCCTGTCCCTGAGAAACTGAACTTTCTATTCATCAAAGAATCCTGATAAAAAATATTAAGCAGCACAACTGTTTTCAACATTGATGATAAGGAATGTTTCTTGAGCATCAAATCATCATATCAGAATGATTTCCGAAGGATCATGTGACACTGAAGACTGGAGTAATGACTGCTGAAAATTGACCTTTGCTGTCACAGGAATAAACATTTTACACATATTAAAATAAAAATGGTTAATTTAAATTGTAACAATATAACTATATATAACATAAATAACAATATAACTGTTTTACCATATGTTTGATAAAATAAACACAGCCTTGGTATAAGAGTATAAGAGACTTCTTTCAAAACCATAAAACAAATTACACACCCCGAACTTTTGAATGATAGTTTGTCCTTTTAAAACGTGTGTTATATAAATCAGGATGATGGGGAAACCACCCATCATCTTCCATAAGAAATTTTTCATGACACTACAAGCCAAATGAATAAAAGCACACTCTGAATAAAAATGATAAAAATGTCAATATTGATGGATGTATGAATGAGTATATATTCTGATTCTCAGTACTATTCTGTAATAAAGAAAACATATACACCATTGCTCTTCTTGACTGCTCTCGTCACGTATCGGTAAAGACATTTCCTCTGCCTTTAACAGATGAAGAGGGGTCTGATCAGCACCCCTCCCTCTGACATGCTGCCCACAGCAGAGGGAGGCAAAGCCAACGCCTGGCTCCGGCAGAAGAGTGCTGGCATTTATGTCCGCCCACGGCTCTTCTCTCCTTATGTGGAGGAGGCCAAGGTAGGATATACTTTCTCACCTCGCATACAGCAGAATATTTAACTGCTACATTAAAATGAACAGATGAAGACATGGGAAAAGTTATTGAAAAAAGAGGAAAGAAATATACAATTGAACTATTCACTAATTCTTTAATTATATATATTAAAGTCTTATAGACTGTACTTAAAATCAAATCATTTTGAAAAGGCACTTGGTTTATAGAATAACCTTAGTTAGTTACCCATTTCATTATATGACTTGCATCAAACTTTGTGTATGCGTGTTCCTCCAGGCGGTTCTGGAGGAGATGATGGTTGAGCAGACCGATCTGGTTAGGCTGCGCATGGTTCGTATGTCCAATGTACCCGACACACTCTACATGGTGAACAATGCCGTCCCTCAGTGCTGTCACATGATCAACCACCAGCAAATGGCTGGCAGCCAGACAGCTCCGCCGTCTGTGGTTGCTAATGAGATACCAGGTGGGTTAAGCGCTCATTCATGCCTTGTAATGATGCATTGTTTTAGCCAATCTACAATTTCAGTCCCATCATTATGTCTACTGTATATCTATAATACTCGTTTATACTTGATAAAATTAATCACTCACTAACACCACAATTTAAATTTTCAATTAACACTAAAGTCATTTTAGAGAGATATTTCACAGAGGCCAACTATATTGTCCTAATCTAGATGTAGTTGTGACTCCCATAAATCCAAACCATGACACATTGATTTCTCATGTTAATTTTGCAGTTTGTTTTCAAGAAGCAATTCAGTGTTTATATATATATATATATATATATATATATATATGTATAATGTGAGTGGGAACATTGGCCTTGTATGTTGGCAAGCTTTGTGATGCTGTGGGTGTTATATAAAACAAAATTCAACACCAATTTTAAAAAAAAACTTTTTGTTGTCAATATACCCATCTTTTATAAATCTCTATTTATGACCTGGTATGCAATATTATTAATTGATGCACTTATTCATCTGTATTTACAGATTTATTCTAACTTAAGTCATGTGTTTTCCTTTTCTCACCCTGTCTTTCAGTGCCCAGGTTGGCAGTAGTGAAGGAAATGATCCGTAGGCTGCAGGAGCTGCGTCACACAGACCAGGTGCAGCGAGCGTATGCTCTGAACTGTGGTGAGGGCGCCACAGTCAGTTACGAGCTGCAGATCCGTGTGCTCCGAGAGTTTGGCCTACCTGACGGGGCTGCAGAACTCCTACAGGTAACCCAGCACATCCTGTTTGAGTGGAGGCACTGACAAGTTGCTATGGCTACTGTGAATCTCACTCTGACTTTCATGTCAGTTAGTTTTACCCCAGCCTCTGATGAATACAATTTTGTTATCTAGTGATTGTGGGCACTCACAAAAAAGGATTTTAAAAAGAGATTCACAGATGTGAACGTCTATATAAATGTCACAATACTAAAATATTGTGAAATATTGTTAAAATTTAAATAACTGTTTTCTATTTTGATATATTTTAAAATGTAATTTATTTCTTTGATGTCAAAGCTGAATTTTCAGCAACCATTACTCCAGTCTTCAGTGTCACATGATCCTTCAGAAATCATTCTAAATTAATTCAAATTGCATCCTTCTTTAATAGAAGTATTAATTTCTTAAAGAAGACTGCATTCACGTACTTGCGTAGAGTATTTTCCGGGCCTTCGTGTGTTCTGCATCACTCCATGTTGCTTTGACAAGCATGTTACTCCAGTTACTGTGCTCTTAGTTTAGAAGTGCTCTGAGCCCTTGAACTACTGTGATGTCTTGTTATTCTCACCATTAAGTGACCAGTGAACCTATGTTGGAACACTTGGAAGGAATCAAAACTTCTTCAGCATACCAGACAGCCTATTAACTCTCATTTTTTGAAGCATGTCTAGCACAAACATGCCCTTACATTGATGTGTGCTGTGTTTTAGAATCCGCACAAATTCTTTCCTGAGGAGCGTTTTGGAGACGAGAGTCCCGTCCTGGCCTTGCGCCAGTCAGGTCGCTGCCGGGTCAACAGTACACCAGCTGTGGAGAGTATGTTCACTGACCTGGAGGCTCTGGTGGGCTTCCACCCCCCTCTGCCCCCACCTCCTCCACCCTACCATCCTCCGACCACCCCGGGCCATGGTCAGCAGCAGTTTAAAGCAGGCTGGAGACCACGGGTCCCCAGCCAACCTCCCTCCAGATCTTTCTCCTACCCCTGCAATCATGCACTCCTTCATAGGCAGACCTCTACAAAAATGGGCAGCCCAGTCTACCCACCAGGAGCCAAGCCCCTGCCCCCAGACTGCACTAACGCACAGGGGGGAAGGAATCTTCATCCTGACAAGCAAATGGTGATTAATACCAATATATTATTCTTTGTTATTATTACTATTTTATACATTTAATTTTTTGCAATTTTTTAAATATATTTTTGTTTACATTTTATATACATTTTAAATTACATTTAACAGTGTTATTAAATTATTAGTGTTTTTAAATAATCTAAAAGTAAAAAATGGGAAAATTAGCATCTATACATACAACATTGACATACAGATTAAATTAAATAAAATGTATTATTATTATTATTAAATAATAGGGGTGTAATATATTGTCACAATATATTGCAATACAAAAATGCAACAATATGTATCGTAGATGGTGACAATATGTATTGTGTATAAAATGAAAATTACTGTGCATGAAAGTTGAGTTTTAGTGTCAGTACTACGTTAAACTACTATATATAATGTTGATGATAATGCAATGGGGGAATATTTGTGTCCTGATAATGTCAAATGTCTTATGTTACCAGTCAAAAATTATTTTAAATATATCTAGTCATTGAAAGAGTGCAAGCACATTTGTCTAAAAAAATAATTCTGTTTTCAGCTTCAGAATCATGAATATTTTTATTCTGGTGTCACTATTGGCCCTGTGCATTGGGTTACCAGCACCAAGTCCAAGCCTATTCATTTTACACCCACATTGTAAAATCAAATGTAGCATTTTAATCAACTGTTTTTTGTTAACCTTTTACCATATCTCTTGGAGTATCACAATAATATTGTATCGTGATATGTATCGAATCGTGACATGAGGGTATCGTTACACCCCTATTAAATAATAATAATAATAATAATAATAATAATAATAATAATGGATGATAGCCAATATGATACTGCTATATCATGCTTCCCTAGAGATAACAGTTGTATTTTAACTTATTCTTGCAGAACATGGAGCCTGTCATCAACGAGTTCATGCCAGACATTGCCATGGGTGTTTCGGCAATGAGCCTAAAGGAACGACGACTTCCGGAGGTCTCTATGGAGGTGGAGAGTCACGAAGCCCACCCTCACATTTCTACCGCTCCTCCCATGTCCCACAGCTACTCCAGCCGTCACCCGCACTCCTCCCGCAAGCGGCATGCAGCCGAACCCAAGCCCGAGGGCCCGCAGCCTGACTTCCCAGATCTCTACGAGTTCCCGGGCCGCCACGTGCCTCCCTACTGTGGACCAGACCTCTACATCCACAGCCGTCAGGCAGGCGGAGGGGCGCCGCCTCCGTCCTACTCAGAGGCTTCAGAATCCCTCCGCCTGGATGTGCTGGAACAGCCTCCACAGAGACTAGACTTGGCAATTGTCTCGCAAGGGGGCGTTGTGCAAGCCATGCAGAGGTCACGGCCCGTAAATGAGACGGACCTCACCTGTGGCCTCGGCCCCTCCACAGAACAGTATGAGGAATGGCCCACAGGCCGCCGGCCTGCTCCAGAGGGAATTGGGCTGGGCTTAGGGGCGAATGTAGGGACTGGGGACGAGGGAGGGTTGGGGGCCCGAGACCGCAGGTCACCCAACAAACCCGACTACCCCTACAGGAAGTCTGCTCTCTGACCCCTGATTAAAAAAGAGACTGAGGACTAATTTAATTGCTACTTGTAAGCAAACAGGTGAGGCACCAGCAGTCCTGCACTTTGTATTCTTTCGAGGGACAACAGTATCTTGAAGTGATGAACGCCCATAAGCTACGTGAGTGGCTGCTTTTCTGATGGGAGATGCTAAAGGGAGATGTCACTTAAACCGCTCCAGATAGGTTTGAAACCTAGTATAGAGTGAGGAGAGCTTGGTTTGGTTGTGTGCACCCTGAAAAGAGGTCAAAATTGGTTTAGTCTGATTCATTATGGTTCTCATATTTTCCTCACATGCTGCATATTAATGTACAGATATCACAGTATATTTTATTTACTTTCATTTCCTTGAACATACTAGGATGACTGGAGAAAATATATATTTATCTAGATGCACAGATTTTGTTCCTTAGGAGTAAATTTTAAAAATATGAAGGCAATAAGTTGCAAACTCATTACTTTGTCTAGTCCTTGAAAAACGGCTCCTCCTCCTTTTGAGGACAGAGTGGCAGTAATAGCTTGTGTAATCCGCTGCATTTGCCGGCTTTTACATTAGCCTGTGCAATTTAAGAGCCGAGATGGAACATAAAAGGGAAAACAAATGAAATCCCCTGTCCCCTATGAGGCAACTTATCAGGCATAACAATGGCACAGATGCACCATTTAATGTGAATGGAGCTTTGTTTTACCGTGTTTCACAACTCAGATCTGCAGATTCATTCTAGTGTATTTAACTTTAAAAGCTATCTGTCCTCTCAAACAAAAATTTGGCACTCTCTTTTGCATTCAGATTCTCTTTCCAAGGCTGCAGTTACTGGCATTCCTGAGAGATGGCAAAAGCGGGTTGATCATTATCAGCCTCGTCCTCCAGAAATGTACAGGAATCTCAATCAAACCAACCTCACGCCACATCCTCAGTCCTCTAGTTTGGTGGGACAGCAGACGTTCATTAGCTTTTCTGCGCTAGTTCTGTCAGCAGACGACCAATAATTATGATGTCATGAACAGGCTTTGCAAAAAAAAAAAGAGAAATCTTAGAAAGTGTCATGTACACAAAGATTTAGAGCATTTACTTTTGATTTGTTACACAACACTTTAACAAACAATATCTCAAACACTGCTGCACACCCTATCTATAAAAGTGACTTATTTTAAGCTTTTTTTAACATCTGAAATACCTGTATTCTGTGTTCTATAGTAACTGTGCAATAGGCAGCCTTTATTTTAAATACTCATTTTGCTCTCTTCTCCCTACAATAAAAATATTTCTCGATTATCATACTGACACAAATATGCAGGCTAGTTCACCCAAAAATGTAATTTGTCACCATTCATGTTGTTCCAAACCTTTATGACTTTGGACCCTATTGGCTTTTACTGTATGGACAAAAAACAAACAAACGAAAAGCCTTGAGACTTTCTTCAAAATATATTTTGTGTTCTGCAGAAAGCCAGAAACTCGTACAGGTTGTGTACAAGTAAATGATGACAGAATTAGCATTTTTGGGTGAACTATCCCTTCAATATAATTAACAATAGTCTTTCCCCACAAGTAATGGTACTGTATTTACACATACTCTCAAATATTATTATATAAGCACCTCTGGTTGTATTAGACCAGGTGGGACCTCTGTTGAATATCCAAACAATCCTCAGTCATATCCATCCCACGTTCCTAACTTTGAGTGCTTTCATTGGAGCACAAGAAGTGTTTTGTTGGTTGAAAGCACAAACGTACTGAGAAATACTGAGACTGTCAGTTAAAAGTGCTCAAACATTTTATACTCTAGTAAAAGGCTTGAGGTTTGGTTGGATGGTCGATTTTTATTTATTTTTGTTAAGAACTCACAGTTAGACCAAAGATGGGTTGGGGAGGATGTTTGTGTTGCTTGTTGAATCTCGAAAGCATTTTATTTACCAGGTTTCTGTCTCTCCTTGTCAGCTGAACTGAAACTGTCGGCTTGAGATTCATGTTAGTTACACAGACTCTTTGATGACTGTGACCATTGAAGGATCATTTATCACAGATTGATTTTGTTGATCCCTCCCCAGGTATTTTGGCCTATAAAGATAGCCTTAAGAGTTGATGTAGGGTTGGTTAGTACTGCTGTATCTGCAGTTATGGCCTTAAGACCTCACCTTGGGTAACGCAGTTCTCCATCTTAAATCACGTAAGGTATTCTGTGCCAGAGAGACTTTCTACCTCTGACCACGTTCTCTCAACATGTACTTCAGTCAATTTGATTTTCCTTCTTTATATTCTTATCAACTTATTTAGACTTCTAGAGCCTCACCTTGAACATTTATCACTGAGGGACCAGAACCAACAGCCAGAAATCAAATTTCCTCCACTTTCTAGCATATTTCTAAGGTTCCTCTCCTCCTTTCTTCACACTCGCTTTTTTATTAGATTCAGCATAACAGCTCATTTTTGTTTAGAAAGTGCGGACTGTGCATGATAATGAACTCAATCAGGTGTTATGGCGGTAAGCTTGTGTTATTGTTCATCTACTCTTAGTTATTCAGAAATGTTAGCCGGCTGGTGCAACAAATGGGTCCTTCTGGACTCCTACTGCAGTGCACCTCTGAGTCAAGCCTGAAAGAGTCATGAACCCTGAGTGGGAGCGCTCCAGTTTGCCATCCCGCAAAGCCTCAGAGGGTCGGATCCGAAAATAGATCCAGCATAGACCCTGGCTGGGGTACAAGTGATCTCCTTAGAGAGTTGAAGTCGACCGAGATTGGTTGGAGGCTGCTCGTCTCCTCTTAATGTCAAGGACGTGGTTCTACAGTTCTCTTTACGCCAGGCTTATCGGATGCGTGAAAATCTTCAGTCACTGATGCACATGGTTAAACCTTTCCAAGCAAACTTGATAATACACTAGTTTCAGCTTTCAGTAAGCAATTGATGATCCTCTCTAAATGCAATGCGTCGCAGCCTACTTAATCCTACCTTCCCTGACCTCATTCTGCAGCAAAAAGAGGAGGAGTTGAACCAATTTATTAACCACTTTTATTCAGAATAAATACATGTTTCACAGAGCAGGTGTCTTCATTTTACCTTGCAGATCCTCCAGGCTTCATGTCATCATGACAGTAACGATTCGATGTACCTGGCATGCGAATTGTTTTACCAGCAGTTTGCATGTTCTCCTTTTGATGTGCCGTAAGCTCTCGTCAAAAGTGCAGTCATTTAAATCCTCAGTGTTTCTGGTTTGTAACTCAGTATTTTTGAACTGATCCCTCTGTACCAATGCCATTTTGAATTGGGTCATCTGATTGTTTTTTAAATGTAACAGTTGCATTTTTAGTTTGCTATTTTTTAGGTGACTGTTACCTGTAACTCTAAGCATTGAGTAATTGGCATCAGCGCTTCCCTTGGAGGCAGCCTAGAGGAGATCTGAGGTTTGTCATGTCATTCTAGTGCGCAACCATGACCCAAAATCGACAGATGGATATTTAGGCCTACTGCTGCTACTCAGAGGTTTTCCTGCCAGCGGAGAACATTATTTCTTGACGTCAGTGCCGTTCCCAGCGATCTAGTCCCGTGTAGACCCAGCCATGCCTTAATCTTAAGGGGGAGCTTAGGAAAACTCCTTAGATCACCTTCGCCTCTGCTATACTCAGGCCATTTTGAAGATGCTGAGAAGTCATTTATTTCATGTTATAAAACACCAATCAGATCATTTTGAGGGTGGGTTCTGATTGCTGCAAAAGTCAATGCACACAGTTGAAGGTATTATTTCACGTTTGAGATGCACACTGACCTCATAATTAATACATTTCTATCACAAATGCTATTTATTGTCATTTGGGTTCAGTCTGGTTTGTGGGCTTCTTGCCTGAGAGACTGTTAAGAGAATGGATTGGAAATGCATTTGAGCTCCCAGATGAGAAGCTTGAATCATTGTTTAGTCTGTGTCGTAGAACTCAAACTAGCCATTGTTTGACGTCAAATTGTCATTGTCTAAAATGATTGGGTTCGTTGACCATCTTAAACCAAGGAATAAAAGCTAAAACAGATGAAGGTACCCATTGCACTAAATTTTGATGTGTAACACTTGTTGTGAAATAGTGCCCTCTGTTGGCTCTATTGATTTATTTTTGACTGAAGTGTGTGTTTATTCAGTTCTAGATTCACAGCTGAGTCATTTTTCTTAAACATTCATTCCTAATCCTTTTAGTATATTTGCATGGCGTTGCGTTATTTATCTCCAAAGTGCCGCAAGGCTGAACTGAACCGAAGGTTTGTGTTTTGGATGTGCGAGGGGCAAGGGAAGTTGTGTTTGAAGACTTACAAGTCAAGATCTCCAGGTTCTCTCTTGTGCTATCTCTCTTATGGAGACGATTTAGTGCCTTCCCTGCCTGAGGCTGGGCTTCCTCCACACCCCTTTCGTCTTATGCAAGCCCTTTCTACAAACCTCTGTTAAACCGTCTCTTTGTAATACGGTAGCCAACGCTTAGTGTGCATAATGTTTATTTTGTCTTTCTTTTTTTCTTCAAAAAAATATTTTTCAAGATTTTTGGTACCTTTGATCACAGGCCTCAGAAATATGGTGTTTTGTTGTATGTAAAGTGTAAAGTTTTTATAAATATATATAAAACATGCGATATCTATTTGAGACTTTTTGTGTGTGTGTGTGTGTGTACATATATTTGTGTGTGTATATATATATATATATATACACACACACACACATACAAAAAAACCATTCTTTTGTGGAGTTGTGGAAAGTGTCTATTTTTCTATTCTTTTCTTTGGCCGGTGTAGTTATGAACTTTACTCTGCAATTAGGTGACTAATGTCTTGGAAATAAATAGTTTTGAGTTATAATGCTTGTGTGTGTGTTTTTTTTATTTTTATTTTTATTCATTCGTTCGAACTGCCTGATAAGCAGTGAGTAACACCTTGCCATTAGTGGGAAATGGGAGGGTAAAACACTGGGTCTCCATTCACTAACACTGTGCATTCAAACATTTTCATGCAGAAGTCATAATTCATCTCATACTGACATTAACGTTTTAACTTAGAACCAACTGAAGCCACACTTATGCAAAATCACATACTTCTGGAGGTAATTTATCAAGCTATATATATAAAGTTGATTTAGAAATTGTAATAATTTCAGAGTACAAGAGGTCCGAAACACGTTCACGTGTAGTCTAGGCCTGATTGTGTTTTAACTAGTTTTGAGAACTAAATGTTTGGCTTTAGTTGAAATGGAAGCTCTGCGCGAGCATGAAAGATAACAAGCTGTGAAAAGCCCTTATAAGGACATCTATATATATATCTATATCTATATCTATATATCTATCAAAATTAAATACTAGTGAGTGACCATCACTTATGCCTGTGGTACCAGTATTTGAAGTAAATTTCTAGTTCTAAAATATGCAACTTTAAAGAAAACTGAAGAAAATTACAGTTCTTAAAAAAGTGTTTAATTTTTCATCTTTGCCCCTATTTCCACCAAGGGAGAATAGTTTTCTCTGTTCTATGTCTGTGCTGTTACCATGAAAGACTGTAACATCACAAATCTAGACTTTTCTAAAATGGAGGCTGCCATTTTAGAAATATTAATAAGACTGTATTTATCAAAATTTAGATGAAAATATAAAAATAAAAAACATTCTGAGTTATCAGTATAACACCACAGACTCTTAATAAAGTGCGACACATGAAATTGATAGAAATTTAGTAAAATGAATGCGAATCAACCCCTCAGATCTGCAGTCACCTGCAATGACCTTTACACAAAGAAAATTCCCCTTTTTCTTAAATGGGTAACATCCATTACTGTAACTCCACAGCCATGAAGTTTATGGACATTTTTCTTTAAATATAACTCAATTTTTTAAACAATTTAATTACATTTGTTAAATTACATCTTAATCACAATATAACATTGTTACACATGAAATCTCTCAAACTCGATTAAATATGCATTTTTTTAAATTAACTTTTAACAGTGCACAAATGGTTTTCACCCTACAGAATATACATATGCAAGCATTCTAGTGGCCTTGATTAGTTTTACCCTTTTGAAATGGTGTGTCGGTTATTAACAAAACGTTAAATTCGATTTAGCAATCCGAGAGGTTTTACTGACTTGTTCAACTAAATCTCATTTTTGTGCAAATGGAAGCTATTTCACCCTAATGGAGAGTTTCTGGGATAAACTGAGACATGCATCACAGGGCCCAAATGTATTACCATGTTTATTTCTCAAAGGTAGGACATTAAAAAGTAACAGAATCTACACATGAAACAGGTTAAAACAAGATCAAATAAAAAGGGTTACTAGATCACAACAATGACTGAAATGAATAACCTGAAAAAGCACATAGGTTTGTGTTTCCTAAACAGATTTTCCAATAGGCTGTAGCACTATTTACCCTGACACACATGTGAATATTAGCCATCTCTTCAGAATGAATACTGAATGCAGTCATGTGATTGTGACTTTCCTAATAGCCTTTTTCAGTATGTAACGACACCATTTTAAATCACTTAAAAGAGAGAGCTCCTGAGGATTGACTGCAATTGCTGTTTTATGACATTATAGAAGTGCCTTTCCATACACCCATTGTTTTAAATCTTTCCATAATGCATCTTTCTGGACACTGAGAGCCAATCGTGACATGTTGAGCTGAACGTTATTGCAAATTCAACCCCCTATTTGGAATGGCAGGATTACAGGAAAAGTATTACAGCTATATCTTTGGGAACACAGAACCTGTCATACATCACTGATATACAAGGTCAAAATCATACAAGCTTATGAGGGCCTGAATTTAAACTGCATGTTTATTTTATAAAACCAGGAATGGCCTTGGAAAAAAGCTGGAGAAAACGAAACATGAAAAGTTGGATGTAGCTGGTACGCTTGAAGTGTCGGCGTGAGAGACGGTTTAACTGCAGTAGTACTGGTCTGCGTTGGCTCTTCGTCTCTTGCGGCTTTGCTGCTGTTCAAAAAACTGGCGGATGTCCTCGGGTGTCACCACCTGAACAAGGAAAGAGAGGAGAAATTTAACACTGGATTGTACAAACTCATCTTCAGCCCAACAGCACGTTAAAAATATAAATATTGAAAGCCTACCTTTCCTTCTGCTGCAAATCTCTGCAGATAGTCCTTCAGTTCTGTCTTCATGTCATTATATTCTGAGGAAAAATGTAATGGGAACGAATTGAATTGATAGTTTATTTGGAGTAGTTTAATTTTAAATCTCACATCATGAATTTGTTTTGCTTTCACAGAAAAAAAACAGATAAAGTTGCCAGTAAACCCGACTACCAGGAGCGCAACTGCACGTTTGCTGAGGGGTGTGCAAGATCAGTGTTTAATTTTACTCATTACAGGCGCGTATATTTTAATAATAAAATGAGTTTTATGTTTTTGTTGTTTTGACCCATTATTCAAATAAATAAGCTGCAAAATTTTAAATAGGCCTACCAGTGACATTTTAGATATCACAGCAAAACTACTATAATCAAAGACTTTACTATAGTCAACTATAAAGTTCAAATGTTATCAAATTAAAATAAACTTTATTACAAGCAATGGCCAAAACAAATTTAATTAAAAAACAGATTAAATGAAACCTATTACATAAACACAGCTTTAAGATTTCCAGGTAGGTCTAAAAGTATTCACGTATAGATATTGAATAATCAAATGTAAAATAACAGTATTTTATTTGGGGTATAAATATAATTTATTCTGATCTGAAGCAATATTCTCAGTGTATCAGCTTTTACATACTTAAATCTGCATATTTGTGATATTTACCACAGGGCGTTATTTACCTTTATAAAGGCCGATTTTTATTTTTACCTTATTAAATGTATGCATCGTGTCATGTCAAATTCTTACATTTGATCAATAAATTCAGTTAGCCTATAATAATAAAACTGGGCTGTTACCAATCAAATTAAATAATTTAGCCTATACACTGCAAAATTGCAACTGCTATAAATAGCCTGATGTTATGAGATTAATGTTTTAAATAAATGTTTGAATACACAAGAAAAAAAATGCAATGATACTTTTAAACATGAAACTAAACCGCCAGTAGGTGGCGGCAAGTGGCCGTCTTAATATGCGAGTCATTCAAACGATTCGTTCAAAAACGCTGAATCGTAATCATTCAGTAACAAAATGTGTCTAAAATGTAAGTAACTTAATATTAAATAGGCTACTTGTTTAGGATAATAAACATTTATGATAATTAAATAGGCTAACGTTACTTGTTCGTGATAATATTCAGCAAAACAGCTCCCTTGGTCGTGTTATGTAACTATATCATACGTTATTTTAAAAAAAGAAAAGAATGTTTCTTAAATGAATTTAAAAACCTCAGTATGTTTCTTCTGTGAGATTATTGTGTGCTGTTGCGCTTATTTGTTTCGATTTATCCACGAAAGAAAGTCTCAAAGAGACAGGCAGCGCGACCTTGTTACCAAATACACTATCCATTATCAATCGCTCTTTACACTGAATGTAGGTAAAATCTGAATCATTCTCACGTTACGATGCTTCCCTAGTTATTTTTAAGCTACTTGTCTGGCCGGGCAAGTAAAATTCTATTTCACTTGCCCCTTAAAAAAACAAAAAAAAAACCCACACTTGTCCCAGACAAGCAAACAAGTGTCAATGTCGAGCCCTGAAATGCAAAGTTGAACCAAAGTTAACCGTTGTTAAATGTTGATCAATTTAAAGATTTTAAAGTGATAAAAAAATAATTATAATAATAGGTTCCTTATCATTTTACATTTTCATTTTTCTGCTCTGCGCCCCAGAACGCTTCCCACATCTAGGCCTACCCATTTTTGGTCATGGGACAGACTTAAAGTAGTCGGAAGTTGAGAGGTTGATATTGATATAATAAAATAAGCAGTTAAAAATGCTAAACAAAAGTTAAATAAAAACGTTTCCTTTCATAATTTTTTAACAAACAATTTTTGATTATTTATAAAGTTTTATTAAAAGGAGATTTTCAAAGAATCATTTTGCCACAATGGCGCCCCCCCTCCCGTCCGGCGCCCTCATGCTCTGCACACACTGCAAACCCCGTTTTTGCGGCACTGCTACTAACCATGGATGATCTCCAGCTGCTGAACCCGATTCAGGTTGTTTAAGGCCGACATCAAGGGGTCACGACCCTCGGCTCCACCCGCTTGTTCAGCCTGTTCTGTGGACTTGCCCTTGTTCTCATACGCCAGGACGGTGTCCATCTCATCCGTGAGGAAAGACACTCCTGTGTCAGCATAGAGGATCTGAGCAAACACAGCCAATTAACATGAGACCAGGAACAAATAAGATATCCTCCTTATTCTCAAAAAACAATATATACAACTTTATCTATCTATTTATATGGTTAAAAATATAGTAAAAAATATATAGTGAAATATATATATATACACACACATATATACACACATATATATATATATATATATATATATATATATATATATTTTTTTTTTTTTTTTTTTTTTTTTTTGTCATTTATTTCTATGATGGCAAAGCTGAATTTTCAGCAGTAAATTTGGACTGTAATGGGTGTGTTTGAGCTGTACCTTGCAGTCGGTGCAGGTGCAGAGTTTGGTGCGCCAGGCAGACGGCCAGAACACGGCACCCTGAGGAGCCCGGCTCCTCCCCGAAGCCTTCATCTCTCTCAGCCTGCAGCCGGAGCACGAGCCCTCCTCTGAGGAGCCTTCAGCTTCCTCCGAGTGTTTACGCTTACAGGCGGACGTCCCGTTGACCTGCACCTGTCAGCAGAGAGAAGGTCATCAAATCTTGATCACTCGTTCCTCTCTTGCTGTGTAGATGTTCAAATAATTTAATATTCCACAGTCATACAGCTGGGTTGGCATCATTTCTAACAGCAACAAAACAATGTGGTGTAAATTCAATTTGGCTTGAGACAGATGACGCATGAGATGTGTTAATTCCCCAATGAAAACACTCTTTCTGATAACTACCGCCATCTTGTGGTGAGACTGGTGAGACAAAGGCAAAACTGTGTCTAGAACGGCTTTAAATCTTTAGTGCATCTAGTATCTTGAAACACTTGTTCACTGCATATCTGTTGTTTAAAGGAGATTTAAGTTAGGCTGTCAGCAATAAAAAAGACTGAACAGGAATGAACGCAAGAGTTGCCATTTCATGAATCAGCCGACAGCCATTACACAGCAAGAGAGCAAGTACCTTCTCATCTACAGGGTTCTTCAGGTTCTCGTTTTTTATCTTCTCTTCATCATTTTCTACCTCCACCTTCACGTCCCCTTCTCCTTTGCACGGGCTTACTTTTGTTATGGGTGTAACTGATGCAAACAAGACAAAATAAGCCGTCACAAATGTATAAATGTTTAGAGAAAGATGCTAACTGACAAATGATATGTTAACGTACACTACCGGTCAAAAGTTGCCAGTCGATGAG
This sequence comes from Abramis brama, assembly GCF_963993115.1. Taxonomy (NCBI): domain Eukaryota; kingdom Metazoa; phylum Chordata; class Actinopteri; order Cypriniformes; family Leuciscidae; genus Abramis; species Abramis brama. The sequence continues at coordinate 7,887,324 of NC_139980.1, forward strand.
ATTATTTACATATTACACAAGTCTATCATGTCCATCTATGCTGCATTTATCTGATTAAAAACTATTGTGAAACATTATTGTTTCCTATTTTTAGATATTTTAAAATGTAATTTATAATTGTGATGGCAAAGAAAAAATTTAAGCAGCCGTTGCTCCAGTTTTCAGTGTCACATGATCCTTCAGAAATCATTCTAATATGCTGATTATTATTATCCACGTTGAATACAGTTGTGCTGCTAATATTTTTGTGGAAACTGTGTGATGCATTTGTTTCAGGATCTTTCAATGAATAGAAAGTTAAAAAGAAGAGCATTTATTTGAAATAGAAATCTTTTGTAACATTATAAATGTCTTTACTGTCACTTTTGATTAATTTAATGTGTCCTTGCTGAACAAAAGTATTAATAAAAAAAAAAATCTTAATCCAAATGTTGAACGGTAGTGTACATTTAGATTCTCTCCCTTTAAAAAAAAAAAAAAAAAACTTTGCAGTCATACTAAATATCTGTAAATGCAAAATGGAAGCAGATAAAGGTATAACATTACCTGCAATATGTGCAGCATAGGTCCAAAGGAAAGGTGTTTTATTCATGCATGACTCGCAGATCATCTCTTGTAGTTCCACACAGTCTGGCACTACACAGCCTAAATGCTGATAGAGACACACATAGATGTTTTCAGACATTTCACCAGAATAAGTTATGTTCCTTATCTACACACACGCACGCACGAAACCATGTTCAGGTCCTGCCGGAGTACAATCTGATTTGAAACTAACCCGACCATGGAGCCAGTCCTCACACACGATACACTGGATCATCTCATCTGCAACCTGGAGAGAGAAATTCACTCTAAATCTGTACATGTATAATATTATAATCTGTATAGAATATACTCAGTGTACAGGCCTATAATTTGAGGAGATCAAGTAGATATAGTGCAGGCCAGAGAAATCTAAAATGGGGTGTAAACTGCCAAAGTGGGCGGTACCTCCAAAAAGGGACTTTTAACTAATGTAGTTGACTAACATTTCAAAATAAAAGTTTGTAAATTAAACAGTTTTTCGCTGAAATATATGAATTAAGCTTACATAAAATTTAGGCATGCATTAAAGCTACACTGTGTAGGATTTTCTCCCATCTAGCAGTGAAATTGTTTATGACTACCAACTGAATATTACTTTCTAGCCCCTCCCATTCCGAGGGCGTTTTAACTCCTACGGTGGCCGTATTATTTCAAATCTGCCGGCAGTCGCAAGTAATCTCCCCCTCGCATTCGTCACGGTGCCACTGAGTGTCAAAACGCGAAAGGCGAAGCTTGAATTTCCAGGTATGTCCCTCTTTGGCTAATGTATTTTCAAGATTGATGCACAACATGGCTGCCGCCATTCGAGCGACTCGCTTGTATGTTTTCTAAATGGCAGATTTTACGCTTACGAGAATACTTGATTAGTTGGTAGAAGTAATTACACATTGATGAGCACATATAATTTTGAAAGAACAAAGTGTTTTTTGCTAAGAATCAACTTAAAAATTACACAGTGTAGCTTTAAAGTTAGCTTCTTGGCATCAGGGAGAAGCTAATCTATAGCGCTATCGCTTTTGAACGCGAACTCGCTTTATTGGTCTTTGGCTACGACAGTTAACAGTTTACTTCCAGTAGCTGTTGCTTAAAGTCCCTAATGTCATCAGTGTACGCCTGAACAGAGTGTAACACCTGTAAAACCGACACGCCTACTCCAAACGTACTGTACAGTTACAAGCAGAATTCAAATTGGAATACGGATACGGAAAAAGTATGCAATGCAGTATTATGATCAGACAACAGAACTATAGGTCACAGAAAAACATTATAGAAAGAAACTCAAACTAAAATGCACATTACCTCGTCTTCTGGATCTGGGTAGGGTCTGTCACATGTGCAATACAAGCCAAAAAAATTGTGGCTGTATTTGTTCCCTGAATTCACTTTCTCTTTATCCTGCATGACAGAAAATCTTAAATGATCACCATCACTACAGTGAAAACTGAAAGACACAAACTCAAACTAATGGTAAAACATAACTTACCGCAAATAGCTTGCACTCCATTTCCCCAAACTTGTCGTTTCCACAATCACATCGAAAATTCCTGTAATATTAATAACATTTACATAATGTAAGTGATTTAAAGTAAGGTCTGTGCGCAATTAATTCCAAACTGTCTATTAAGAAAACTTGATGCTTCATTTTATTTTCTCCAGATCTCCATGTGGAATTTTCCTTGCATTAAAGTCAGCATGAAACGCAAGTTGTGATAGTCTTTACTTCTTTATTGTGACGTATATCCGAGTGAAACGGCTTCTCAAACAAGAAAGAAAATGTAGGGCAGGACTTGATTTTGTCTGTTAGGAATTGATTGGATCCTGTGCATGTGAGTGACAGGTTGTCATGCATTTAATCAAAGTTTATTTGATTAAAGATTATGAGGGCACATTAATTTAAAAAAAAATATAATGATGTGCATTGATAATTCATTTATAATAAATACTGCAATATTACATAAAAGAAACAAGAATTGTCCATTTTGATTTCTTGCTGAATTTAAACCTATTTTTCTTGTGACAGGTCTCGGTTTCACTCACATTGCCTATGATGCTGCCAGTGACAAGCCATGTAAACTGCTAAATAATCTCACTGCCATAATGACAAAAATATTATGAATAAAAATGTCAAACTAAGCATTTCAGCTTTGCTTAAATGGGTTAGAGCACCAGCAAAAATTACAGCTGGTTATTGTAGCAATATTCACCTCTTAGTATACAGCTCAAAAAGGTCATGGCCTTCATGGCACTTGTAGGAACATGCCAGACAGACACCAGCTGGCTCTCCTCCCTTTGGTGTGCAGGTGTTGCAGGCATACAGAGCCTGACGCTTCACATGTCCCTGTGAGGACCAAAAGAAAATCACCTTGTTTTTAGGACATGTAGCTTATTTTCATCCAAAGAATATGAATGTAAATGCAGAGCATCTGCTGATAACTACTGTTAGATGTTTAACTGTACTGATTCTTATTCCTGCTACTATGTGTTCATGCAACAAGGTTTATTTCCAAACAAATAGATTCGTCAATCCTTTTTTGCATCGACGAATTAAGCATAAGAATTAAGGTATTATGCTAATCCCAAACCAAAACAATCCACTTTATAACACTTTATAAGAATAACGTTAATCGGTCAGATGAAAAAGCCTGTGTCAAGTTATAATCAGCATGCTAAAAACAATATTATCCGAGAAGGCTGTGTTCATATAACACGTCGAACCTCTGGATACGAGCATTTCTCTGAATCACTCCCTCCCAGAACCGCGGAGGCTTCGTTCTCCAGTTCTTCATCCTCCTCTAGGACGTCCACCAGAGATACAGTAGCCTCCTCCGCTCCATCATTTGCCGCCATCCTTGAAGAGACGAGCGCAAAAAAAAATCTTTCCAGTTCCTGTTCCAGGGCACGAAACGAGACACGAACTAACTGACCTGTCAACGAGACCACGTTTTATTTGCGACTGAGAGTCCACTGTAATATTAAAAAAGGAAATATGTGTGAATGTGTCAAGCGGTTTGACATAACCTGAAGAATTTATAGGGATTAACTGTGACAATAACAAAACCAATGCTGCTTCCGGTTTATGCAAATACATGATGTTTTGGCGGGAGAGTTGCAGGGATATAAACAGTATATAGTTATTTTTTCTCACTAACGTGTATTAAAACATTATACCACATAATCTCACTGATTCTGGATAAACAGGAACATTTTGAATTTTCGCGAAGCCAATTCGATGGGTCAGGGTTCAAAGGGTAAATCAGTGTTGCCATGTCCACTTATTATACCACTTATTATTAATAGTAAGTCTCTTATACATATGGGTGTGTGATTTTTGGAGGCTTGGGCTTATGTCTAAAATACAGTCACATTTTAGGGTTTACTTGTGCTTCAGTCTGTAGTCTTAAAACCTGAAAGGGCATTTCTTAACCCTATCCATCTGAAAGTTTTTAAAATGGTTTCCGTGAATGTGCGCACACAAGAAAGAGATTTGCTTCTTTTATTTAGATGGCCAAGTGTATATGTGAAATATATTAGCTTTTTAAAAGGGTGTAATTGCTGATATAATTAATTTTTGCAGAAAGTTGCAATTTAGCCTAGCTTCTGTTTTATATAATCTATTCCAGTGTTGTAGTCGAGAGACCAGCTCACTCGAGTCCGAGTCGAGACCGAGACCAGAGAGGGTCGAGTCCGAGTCGAGACCGAGACCAGAGAGAGTCGAGTCCGAGTTGAGACCCAGACCAAAGAGAGTCGAGTCCGAGACCAGAGAGAGTCGAGTCCGAGTCGAGACCGAGACCAGACCGAGACCAGAGAGAGTCGAGTCGAGACCGAGACCAGAGAGGTTGGATAACCTAAGGTTGGGTCTAAAAACCAGACCTAAAGATCTTCAAGAATATGTAAAATATTTGGTGGTAACAATAAAATTGGCACCATACTCAAACAGTAAATCAAATATACCATGGAATCATGTACACTGTAATGGTAAAAAGGCCACATAGGTGAAATAATCATGAAATATTTTGAATGGGACTCGAGTGGACTCGGGAATAAGTCCGAGTCCTAATATGTTCGAATACGAGCCAATTCCGAGTCAAAATGCACACGAGTCCATGACAAGACCGAGACCATTAAAATATGGTCTCGAGTCCGAGTCTCGTACACAACACTGATCTATTCTATTTTAGATTCTATCTCATTCCATTTTTATATTTTCTGTGTTGATTAATGAAATGAACCCTCAGACTAAAATGCATATTTGAGTTGTTTTAACTGAAAGCAACTTGAACTGACCAATAATAAAATATGTCAGTGCCATTGTATTGTTTCAAGATGCACACCAGTAATGTTTATTTTTTTCTAAGGCATGTTTATAAAAGTTACTTAGATTTCCTAATTAAATCTAATTAAAATAAATTTAATCTAAATCAAATTCCTTGCTTAATCTAAGCCCTGTCTGTAAAACCAGGCCTAAGCGTTTCGTTTCTCCATAGTTCAGAAATAACGCCTCCCCAAACAAGTTTTGTTATAGACCACGTTGCGCGTATTTCTTGTAAGATCTGGCAACCGAGTGACAGTGTGCATCTTCAACATGGCAGCGTGCGAGCTGAACGGAGAGCTGAAGTACAGAGATGGACAGACAAACCAGTTCACAGTACAAGTAGATGGCGATTTGAAATCACTATTAACTGGCATCAAGAAATTAAATGCCGAAATATCGGTCGTCTTGACGGCTCTTGTTGAGCAGGAAAGGGGTTCAACGGACAATAGCAGAGGGGTTCTGGATGGTAAGATGCTAAAATGAAGATTGGGTCGTTCGTGGGAAACCAACAAATATAAATAAAACACACAACACTTGCAAAGTGGCTAAAACCTGTGTGTATTGTTGTGTAATGATTGCACTGCAGGTGTCAGCGAGCTCCTTTAGTTCATTAGTGACCTCACAGGCTACTATTTTTTTATTTACTTAAGGATAATACTTTATTACTTCCTTATTCTTATTACAGTTAAGACATTTAACCGTCAGTGTCCCGGTAGCAAGACACTTTGCACACTTTTTATTTATTGCTTCAAATTTGAATGCAACAATAAGTGTCTGTGCTCAAAAAAGGTGCCAGTAAACAAGTTCAGTAATTATTTGTAACTTTTCTTTCTCTATCTGAACCCATGTTACAGATGATGAGGACGAGGACGAGGACAGCGATGAAGAGGATAGTACCACAGGAATGACCACCAAAAAAAAGTCAAAGTCAGAACCTCCAAACAAGAGGATAAAGACCTTACGGCCGTGATCTTCAGAACTGTCATTCTTCTGTTATGGCCTTTATTGCATAAAAGGGTGTTTGTACATAATTGCTCTCCTTTTAACTTTTATGACAGCCGTGAGTTTATGACAGCATTGGGATTTTGCCTTAATTTGTTTTCCATAAAAAATACCTGATGTTATTTTTGATAACTTCAGTTTCCTATAAAAGGAAAAACATAATAGCGCAAAGGGAAAATTGTTTTATCATTACACTTTTCCTGTTATAAACTGTTACAAATTGACATTGGTTATCAGTACTGAAGTTTCTTCAGCTAACGGGTAATAATAAACCATTGCGCAATAAATTGTCAGTGTAATAATTTCAAAAGAATATGCACTGCACATTACATTTCTTTATTGATTTTTGTCAGAATCCAGAGTTGTTTCAAACCACAGTGTGTTAAGTTTGCAATGGAAAGTAATCAACAGGTACCTTTAAACATTATAAATTCACAGTCAAGCCCTTTTAGACAAAAACAATTTGCCTTTTTTTTAGCATTTCAACAAATCAATAAAACCATCCACATGTAACCACAAAAGAAGTGATTTTAAAGATCGAAACACTTGGGTCTGTGGCACAGGCTCATCTCATAATGTTGAGACCCATGGTCAGACTCATAACAACCTACCACACCCATAAACCTTTGCCTTTCTTATGCAAGATAAGATTATTCACGCTGTAAAATGATACTGATATCCCTCAACAATAAGACATGAGATTGAGTACACTATTTCACAAGACGTGAATATGAACTTGTTTTCAGAAATACACAGATGTCTTTTCTCTGAGGACACTTGAATATCACTATGATACAGAATTAGTATGTCAAATAAACACAAATTAAGAAATAAAAGGAAATATACTTGTATATCTTTCCATGACTAGAGCTGACAAGAAATCATACTTGAACAAAATACTGATATTAAAATGTATTCATCACAGATTGTTTTTTAATACAAAAGTTTTTTATTACAAATTCTTTCATTGTTCTCTCCTTGAGTGCATTTTATTTTCAAAACAAGTAAAAAGATGGACACTTATAAACATGGGAAACGTGGTACCACTGTCAGTAGTTTTCTTATTTTCCTCTAATACGGTGTCCACTGGAGTTGAGAACAAACAGCTGGAGCATTAAATTGACAATAAAAATCCATTGGCCTATGGAAACATTTACACTCCTTGATTAATTTTGATTTATAGGAAATCTACCCATCTTTAGAAGTGTAATTCAAGTAGTTCATGCAGCCCCATCAACATTCTCCACATCTTGGACTATGGCTTAATTGCCTCCATTTAGGCTACTTAAAGTTCATATAGCAAATTTAATTAGTTTCAATTAAATCAAGATGAAACTTCTAGAAAAGGTACTTTAAGACTGAGCCGACATGGAAAATACTTCTGGATCCTGTTATTAATCTACTTTGATTAATTTATCAGTTTGAAAGAGTATGAAACCTTGCTAGCCTATAGTCCTTTCCTTAAAAAAAAAAAAAACACTGGCGTGGAACTGCAGATGACTCAGAAAAGGAAAAAAAAATTCAAAGAAAATAATCCCAAGCACTGTCCTCATTTAATTCCTAAAACGAAAGAAGTCAGGGCCAAGTCTTAAAAATTAATAATCTTATTTATGAATGCACTTTTGTATCGCCCAACTGTATGGCACCAAGATCTGATCCCACATCTTTAACAATCACTTCAAGTGTCAATCAGCTGCAGCCTGCTGATCTGATTGGAGGCCTTGGCAAAGGTTTGGTGACGGTTGCAGAGAACAGCAAGGCAGATGGGCAGAATACAGTATCCTACAGTCTTGGGGTCCGCCCTTGTGCAGGAGTATAGAAAGAGAAACACCTGGAGGTAGGGAATGAGGAAAATGGTGGCCCACACCCAGAAGGGCAGAAGGAGAAGTCTCGTTTTCAGAGTCACTGTCCATGAGGTTGAAGAAGGGGAAGAGGAAGAAGCATCTCCTGACCATTTTGTCTGAGCTCCAGAGGCCTTTTCTACGTGTGCCAGCGCAAGTCGGTTGTATGTTTGGCTGATCTCAAATATATAATACACTGCAGCGACACTGGCCAACAAGTACAGTCCGACACCTATCCACCCCATCCGCTGGCGGAAATTCATCATTCTCCATGCTCTTCTCTGGAAAAACAAAGTCAGAGAATGCATTCAGTGCAACCGCTGACAAGAAACCAAACACTTACATGGTTGTGAACCCATGTGATCAATGGTCTGATTACTGCTTAGGTTTCAATAAACGAAAGGAGCTCAACTTCAACTGTAAACCACCATACTATCAAATATAAAACGTACAGCAAATAATAAAATACTTATTTTCCTAAACAATTAGCTTTTTTTGACGTTGTACGAAACACATTACTAATCTAATTATTAAATAATTAATGTTTCACTGAAGAAACAAACATGAAGTCTTTTAAACAGAAGAAGGCTCACACACCATATGGAGATTTCTTAAAGCTGTTGACTAGTAACGTTACTGTTGTGTCATTTTATAGCAATACGCCCCCGTCATATCGACTAAACACATGATTTCATTATGTTACATTAAGTGTTACTTACTGTGATCACACGATCAATCCATTTTGTGCGGTTTTCAGGGCAATACGTTTCTCAATCCAAAACACACAACCCTGTCACAGGATTGTTGTCATAGGACCCACTTCCTGGAATGGCAAACATCCGGGAAGTTCCTGTGAATCTTCCGAGACTTTATTATTAACCTCACAAAGGACTCTACTGCCCCCTAGAGCCTTCCTGTCATATATGCAATGATTTTATTTTTTAAATTGAGTTGATTTGTGTTCATGTTTGTTTTTAATTTTTTAATTTTAATTTTTTTGTTTAAATTTTAATTTTAATTTGAAACATCCACAACAACTTTTTGTCTATGTTGCCCTTCTACAGGAACGACAAACATTGCACAAAGATTTTTAGAATTGTTATGGTGGTAATGGGGGTAGAATAACAATTATTTTGAAAAATAAGAATAATAATTTTAGGCCCTAAACACATGATGCTGGTGGGTCTGGTCTTGTACCTAATATACATTTTCTCTCCATTCTCAGTAGCGATAAAAGGTAGATTACACGTTTGTCAGGCAGGACCGGTCGTGTTTGCTGCTGAGAGGAAATCAAAGCAATGGTGAACGATGTCGACAAAGCTTGAAAATACTGTCAATAGTGCTGGGTAGTAACAGATGTAATCTGGATTACGTATTCCGATTCCAAAAATTAAGTACTTGTTTTAGATTATGTTTTAAAATACTCGTAATCACATGATTATCTACATGTTATTCTCACAATTCTCACAACCTTTTGGTCAGCTGAACCTCTTTGACTTAATATATTTGCTTGAAGTACCCTCTGAGATTTTAAGGTAATAAGATATAGCAGGTCAATACTAAAATTAAGATAATAATGATGATAAATAATCATTTTAATCTAATTAAGTTCACTGTTCTCTTATGTCAGTTAATGGTCACATGACATGCAGGTAAACAAATAAAATATATTTTAATCTTTTTAGTAAGTTTTTTACTTTGATTGTTCGATTTTTAAATAAACAACATAATGGCTCTTAAAGGGTTAGTTCACCCAAAAATTAAAATTCTGTCATTAATTCCTCACCTTCATGTCGTTCCAAACCCGTAAAACCCGTTCATCTGACCCTACATAGCCTATACTGCAACGTCATAACCACTTTCAAGGCCCAGAAAAATAGTAAAGACATCTCGTAGTCGTAGAACCCGTAAGCGATGCACTGTGTTTTCTACGTGAACAGCATCCGAGAAGTAAAGGGAAGAGAAGAAATTGTTGTACAAAAGTCGTTATTGTCATTATTTTTGTAATACACAAAAAGTATTCTCGTTGCTTCATAACATTAAGGTTGAACCACTGTTGTAGCTTGGACTATTGTAATGATGTCTTCACTACCTTTCTGGGCCTTGAAAGTGGTTATGACGTTGCAGTCTATGTGGGGTCAGAAAGCTCTCGGATTTCATCAAAATATCTTCATTTGTGTTTCAAAGATGAACAGGTTTTTCGGGGTTGTAACGACATGAGAGTGAGGAATTTATGACATAATTATCATTTTTGGGTGAAATATAATAACCCATTAACATGCACTGCTGCATATAAAAATTCCGTGTTATCATTTTTAGAATACCTCAACTGTATTGAGGTAATTTATTTTATTTGTTCTTATTTTATTACTCACTGTTTACTTGCCTTTTTTTGTAAATTCAGTTCCCCTATTGCAAAAAAAAAAAAAAAAAACTATTGTAAAGATAAATACACAGTGTGTGCAAATGTTGAAGTTAGATTATTGTACTGGTTATTGATCGATGTTTAAATATGTAAACAAAAGCCTAAATTAAAATTCTTTCATTGTATAAAGCGGACGTGTCTCTTCAGAAGACTTGAACTGTTACTGTTACAATGAGTTTTGTGCTTTTTGAAGCTTGAAAATAATGATTGCCTTGACAAAATGGATGGACAAAAATGTAGATATTAAAATATCTATATGGCAGGTTTCCTGATGGTATTGAAAATGATACTGAATATTGACATTTTTCAAGGTGTCGTATTGAAGTTAGAAATTCCAGTATCATGACCTCTAATTAATGTCCTGCGTCAATAAGGTAAAATGTGTTGAAAGTAGCTATTTTCTACATGGATCTATGACTTGATTGAATATTTATTGGTAATACATTAACTATCGCCGGCTAAAAAGTAACTAGTAACTAGTACTCTGAGTAGTTTTTGAGAAGAGTAATTTGTACTTTTACTTAAGTACTTTTTTGACACCAGTAGGCCTACTTTTACTTGTAATTGAGTATTATTTCAGCAATGTAACAGTAGGCCTACTTGTACTTGAGTATGAATTTTCAGTACTCTTTCCACCACTGTCAAAAAGTAGTCAGATTATATTACCTTAAATGTGTAATGTAACAGATTACATTACAACTACAATTTTTGTCATGTAATTTTTGTAATCAGTAACAGACTACAATTTGTAATCTACCCAACTTTACTATAAATTATATATTATAGGCTATAACTATAGTAACTATAGTGTTTTGTTTACAAATATTTTATATAATTGGGGTTAACCTCGTCGACAATTACCAATAGAAATGACTTTAAAAACTGTTAAAACCCTGTTAAAATCACTGTGGTTACAGTACTTGGGCAGGCACACGGAAATTTGAGGAAATTTCCTCATTTCTTATTTTGAGAGATTTGAACTTTAGTACGTACAACAAATACAAATGAATGAATCCTGGAGCAGTTGTCTTGCAAAACCATGCAAGTTTTACCCGTGAACAATGATAAGCCCGCCTCTGAAAGAGGGTGTGTCTGGGCAAACAAGTTTCGTTGCCGTCCTCCAAATGGCCAATCAACATTACATCGCTAATCGACAGCATTGCTAACTAAGTAATGGACAGACCATTTGGATATATAGGGTTTTCACTTCTGAAGTTAGACAAGGGACATAGCTACGCACCGGTTTCTGTGATGTGTCATAATGTGTTTGTAATGTCGATACGTGTTGCTGTCATATAAATAATGTGACGAAGTTGTCATAAAATCGAACAACTATTTAGACAGAGGGACTCGCATTCTGGAGGGCATTAGCAAATCTGGATGGACTACTGAGGACAGTCTAAAACTGTGACTTTACGAGAGTCGTAACTGATCAGAGCGCATTGATTCGGCACACTGATTCTGTCAGGTAGGTTCAAACATGCCGTCATGAAACTTTCTGTATTTTTTACATTAACCACTCAACTATTATTCTTGCTTTTCGTTTAGTTCACAATAACACCTGCTGGTCGATTTCTTTATTAATACACTCTCTGCATGTTATGGACTGACATATCTCCCTCTCCAGAGATGCAGACGTTCGTGAAAGGAAAGAGAGTTGGATACTGGCTCAGCGAGAAGAAGATTAAAAAACTCAGTTTCCAGACCTTCGTGGATTTGTGCAGGTGCGTAAAAGCGCATCTCAGCGCGAGTCAGAAACCGGACATATCAGTCTATCCAAAATACCTGTGGCAAGTTGTTTTAATATTTGAAGAGTTCAGATGCAAAAGCCTCTAAGTGCCATCTGAAATTTTCTTCTAGAATTATCAAAGCTTGTATATTTAAGTTAAGTAATTTCACTTAAATGACAATTAATAGGTCATTTGCATTGCCATTTAAGTGAAATTATTGAACTTAAATATACGATCTTGATAAAAATTATCATTCTAGAAGAAAATTTCAGATGGCACTTAGAGGCTTTTGCATCTGAACTCTTCATTTGTTCCTTTAAACTAACTAATATTCACTTATGTTACTAGAATACATTTTTGACAGAGCAGTAGGCTAAGTTATGCAGAAGGTAGGCTTTTTCAATTTCACCAGTGAGTTTAATTAGATAATAGCTATTCACTTCAGACTAATGTGTGTTCCATTTGTTGCTGGTACCTATTTACGTTTTAACTATCCAAGAGATGTTAGTTCCTTATGAGATACCATCTATCTACGTTTTAACTATCCAAGAGATGCTTATGAGAGACCATCTATCACAAGTGTGACCGGTAACGTTTCTTATCTCCCTATAAGTGCTGTTTTTACTTGTCACAAGTAAAATTCTAACTAAAAGTAAAATGTTACTGGTAACAATCTGAATACTAATGTAGCCTATATTAAATAGCTACTAGCACCTGTTTCATTGCTGATATGAAAACTGGGATTCTTTTGAAGTACATACTAGTTGTATCTGAATCTCTTATATCTTAAACACAAAAAGTTGCAAGTAACAATGGAATGGTTACTTGGCACCATTGGAATGACAAGTAGCAAAGAAATAAAACTAGTATCTAATAAATAGTTGCTAGCCTAGTGATTGAAAAATAGTTAGTTTGGATTGCTTACTACTACTAAAAAACAAGTGCTAGTAGGCTAATATTAAAATATATACGATTTGGTTTTAAGGAATAAACATAATATATACGATTTAGTTTTAAGGAATACACATTGAAACTGCTTGCTATTTAGTATTAGCAAAACAAGATATTTATTTCTGGGAGGAGCTATCTGGAGAAGTGTCAAAACATGAGTGCATAGAGTTTATATTTACTACTTACAATTTCAGTTATAGATAATTGAAACAAGTGGGGTGTATAGAAATAGTGTTAAAGGATATAGGAAACATGATTCATCACACCTCCTCATGTCCTCTTTCCTCATCAGTCATCAACACAGTCTCACTCACTTTACTGTATTACTAGAAACTCATTACATAAAGCTATTTCTTCACTATTTCTCACTGTCATCTCTGTTCTGGTTTTTACAATCAAAGAACTTTCAACAGAACTCTCTTCCTGCAACCCTCTACCCTCCCCCTAATAAACCACTACTCTAATGGAAGTCAGAATAGATTTGAAATGTACCCACACTCTCACTGTACCCATCATACGACACCTTCAACCATAAAAACATGGATATCAACGTAGTCAATCTACCTGTCAGTCCCTGCTTCTGACATTTAAAAAAAAACTAGAACTTATAACACTGTCCTATTCTTATAATTAGTTGGCCATAAAACTATATGTGAAATTTTTGGTCATAAAAAGACAAAGGCCTGGACAAAGTTCACCGGTTACCTGGATAAGCACCAGGCAGTTAGACAGTATTCAATTCCACAGACAGTAACATTGTTTGCATATCTGTTTAGACTCAATGCATTCCTAAGAGTCTACAGCAAGATTGTGCCTGTTACTTAACTGATTCAAAGCTTAATCGTGTGTTACCTAGGTTATTCAGTTCTTCACTGCATTGTCATCAATATGGCTGTAAAGCCATAAATGTTCTGTTTGCTGAGGGAGGCATTGGACGTGCCTTAGATGCATATCTGTGCGGATGATATATCGTGCGTACTAGACTACATGACGTTTCTGAACGAACATTTGTGTTTTCGAGTTAATGTAATGTGATCTCCTTTCTTTTATGAGCATGTTTTAGCCTACAGATAACCGGTTTGCAATAGGATTTTACCTAAGCTTGTGCAACATGTTCAGTGATTTGTTATTCTTTTTGACTGGTGTATTTGTCTTGGGACTTGGGATGTTTTCACCTATAGTTCTGAGGATTTAGAAACAAACTTCTGGCTCAGCACTTGTCATTCATTAAATCACAACAGGTTTGTCAGTTGTTGAAAACAGTGTGCACTTAGTTATTTTCAGGGACTTGACAACCTAAAGCTGCCCAACTCATGAATTTGCAAAAATACAGATATTCTCACATCACAAGAACTGATCAATCAGACACATTGTTAAATAAATGCATCATCTGGAAATGGCTGGAATTGGAGAGGAAGGATTCCTAATTTTAAGCATGTGCGTGTATTTGTTTTTGGAGAGGGAACTCTTGAGAATTCTGTCCTATTTGTGTGAGACACAGCAGTCTCAACAGTCTTGTTGAGCGTTGTCTCCCTAATAATTTGTCTCATTGTGAAGTCCTCATTATTCCAAATTCAATTGAATGTTGTTTATTATGCAAGTCAACAATGCTCTGACTGCATGACACATGGAATCGATATAAAATATTCATAGTTTGTTTTTCCTCTTTTTTTGTTTTCCAGGAAACAAGGCATAGAGATGATCCAGGTAAGATACCCATTTGACATTTTTTGTTTTTTTCTTTTAAATGGATTTTTCATGGCACAAAAAGCCTGTCCATTAATGTGAGGTCGGTGCCACAATACGCTTGTCTGCAGCTGTTCTAAACATTACAAACGTGCCTTTCATTAAATGTAAATTACCGTAAGCTATTATGCCTGGGGACACTTCAATTGAAAATATCACCATCAGAGTATTACGTACTATTACTGTTACGTGCATTGCATTACTAGACAAATAGTCACCTATACATGCAGGTGGAATTCTACATTTATTGTATAATAAAAATGGCATATTATTAATGCTCATATGCTTTTTTGTGGCTGTTTTACTTATCTTTGCCATTGAATAAATGCCAGTAAACTGCTTATAGAGACTTTTTTAGCATCAAACGGTCCTCAGCCAGTGCCTAATATAGCCTAACATAACAGAAACATAAGTTTGCCTTTATAAAATTGCCTTTTCTTGGCTAATACAGTTTGTATCAGGCTGATCAGTCTAAGCTGAAGCATTGCCTTAATAGATTGTACCGTATGCTATTTTTCCGCTTATTAAGTAATTCTAAGGACATGCTGAGGACATTAGTGCAGTGGGATAGCAGAGTACACAGAGGTCTTTAAGTCTGGCACTTGTTCCTGCTTAATCTAGCATACTTGGCTTCAGTCAAGAGGATGATTTTTTGGAGAGTAGATTAAACCCAATCTGTCCTTTTTGATAACAATTCAGTGTTAATTATGTTGATGAATAATTTTCGTCAACAACGTTTTTCATAACTAAATAAAAACAAGTTATGAATGACAAACATCTATGATGAAAATCTATTGACATTTTCGTCGACGAATATAAACAAGACGAAATCTTAGGGAGGGACGATTTGGGTGGTAGATGCGCACATTTGAACTGCAACATGCTCGTCTACCCGGCAGGACATAAGTTAGCATATACTTGCTGCATGTCTCATAAAACGTTCACAAATGTAAACGTCTTGGTGAAAGAGAAGAGCAGACATGGATAAATCTGAAAAAGCGTGACACGTTTCTCAGGCAGCGCACGAGTACTGAACTGAGCTCTCTTTCTTATTTTTTTGCGCTTGAACGGACAAATACACTCAAAATTATGTCAAAATGTCCATTTTGGCGAGTATTCACATAAACACAGTTGGTTATGTCTTAGGTGAATGTAAACCATCGGATGTGTATCAGTGTATTGGATACGTGCATTCAGCCTTAAAGTGACAGAGCAGTCAAATAACCTGCTGCTGTCCGTCATTTATGTTAATCAAATAACAAAATAAAGAGAAACTCACTCAATGTTCTTGACTGGATAACTTTAACAGCTTTAATAAGAATTGATCTATATTAAATTTATATGAAAAAACATGTCTAATTGAAAGAATGTAGAGTGTTGTATGGAAGTTATTATAAAGAATGCATATATAATTCATTAAAATTAAGGCCATGTTATTGTTTATTTATGAGAAGTGGTTTTATTTAATTTTTAAGATAAATAAAGACATGTTATATGTCACAGGATTTAGGCTAAATCTGTGTCTGGATTGCATATTCAAAATCTTAATATCATTATATTAACAGGTTAATAGATGTTCTCTCCAAGAGTATATAAAAGTTTGTATTGCAATTAAACTAAACCCATTATATTTTAGTCGACTAAATGTACTGTAGATAAAATCTTCTAATATTCAGTAGACTAAAATAGACTAAAACTAAATCAATTCAGATGACTAAAATATGACTAAAACTAAATGGCATTTTAGTCAAAAGACTATGACTAAAATGGAATAAAAATTAGCTGTAAAAATTAACTCTGTAACAATGGCACTGTAAAAAAAAAATTCTAGGAAAGAACACCTGGCTTTGTCAGGGACGAGAGCATTGTGTTTTTGTCTTCTACAGATGTCCTTGCTCTCTAATACTTACAAAAACACTTAGTACCCCATTTAATGCTGATGAACTGTTCTTGCATGACTTTTTTCAAGTTAGGCTATCACCATGATTGCTCAAGCATAGAGTTAACAGCATTATGGGTATTTGTTGAATGATACTGTTGCATTTGTGGCACCTTTCCTTTGCTTCACCTTGGCATTGATAAATCATTAGACGCATGACTCACAGAGATGTAAAAGCCATTAGAATGTATAGTGTGACAAGTTTAAGACATTATGATTTTGTGTGAGACCACAATGAAAATCTGTGATTTAGAAAAAATATTTAATATTAATTTTCAAAAATACAAAACTAGAAAAATATGAAGCTAAAAAGTATTAAATTATAAAAATGCTAAACAAAAACATTTTCACTAGTGGTTTCAGATTTTTGGATCTAATGCTTTATCTTGGAGTAAATGACTGGCTCTTTGTGGTAATGTTTTTAACAGACATATGAAGACAGTATTTGCACATTCCTGTAGGACATGCCCTTGTCAACCATGTTTATATTGTGGTGGCCCTGAGATACGTAAGGGCCTCTTATAACAAACTAAACTGGTTGAAGTGAAAATAAAGTGTAGATTTGCTTGCAAGCATAGAACTCAAGGGCCAAGGCATATCAATGGTTAAAAATAAAAAAAAGTATGTTTATGGACAAACATTATTCTTTACTGTTTTGCCATGAAAGTGCATTAGTTATGATAAAAATTCTGGGAACACAGTCACCTTGTTTTATTTCGGGACTTGCATGTGAAGGCTGCTAGACTAAACCAAGGTCCTTGTTCCTTCATTCTGGTCCTTTATTAAGGAGTCAGACCCTTATCAGTGAAACTGTCTGGATGAGTGAAACACTGAGGGCTTTTCTCCACTCCCAGGATGCATAATAAACACCTTTTTGCTAACCAGCATGTAGGGCGTGGATACCAAAGAGAGTAAAGAATGGACTTTGACCTGTTTACACATCATACAATAGGCTACCCAGCTGCACCCAGTCATAGATTTTATATGGTCTCTAAAGTACTTCTAGCAATCAGTCCATGGGTTTATCACTTTAGACAGGGGGAGTGTCATTAATTTGATTAAGATAATGTGATCACTAAATCATTAAGTCGCTAAAAACGATCATGGGGAGACGGCTGAATTTCATCACTTCATGTCATCACTTAATGTTTTGAATATCTCACATGATTTATGGCTTTGGGTAGTGTATTTTCTGTGGGCAACAACTTTGGGCCTACTTTGTTTCTCAAACTATTTTAAAGGTTCATAGTACATTTATATAGTTAAAGAACTGCAGTTTCAGCATGTCACAGAGATAAGATAATTACACTTCCTCAAGAACGTATACCCACACTTGTTTTAAAAATATAAAAGCCCGAGGGTCAGGAGAGTGACAACATATTATCCTCATAAACGTATATATTTTATCAAACATTTGGGGTCAGTAAGACTTTTTTAATGTTTTGAATGAAATCTCTTATGTTCATCAAGGCAGCATTTATTTAATATCGTGAAATATTACAATTTTAACTTTTCTATTTTAATATATTTCTTCAGTGTCACAGGGTTCTTCTGGAATTATTTTAATAGTCTGATTTGGTTTGTTCAGAAGAACATCATTTATTTGAAATAGAAATCTTTTGTAATAATTATAAATGTCTTTACTGTCATTTTTGATCAATGTAATGCTTCCTTGCCAAACAAAAGTATTCATTTCTTTTAAAAATCTTACTGACCCCAAACCTTTGAATGGCAGTATATTGATCAAATTTTCTTTTTTCATTCCTGCCTACTCTCTAATGATTAAGCCACTCAGTAATCAATTGTGCAGAAGCCAAGAAAATGACATACTGTACTTAGATGGACTTTTTGTTTGCCATCACCTCCTTCGTTTACACTTAACTTGGTGTAATGTTATCATGCCCCTCACTGTTTAACAGAAGTTAACAGCAAGTTATATATTTAGTTCTGTTTTTCAGGAAGACATCTGTTAGATGAGGAGTGGAAATAGAAGAATGATAATAGCAAAGAAAATTAAGCCTCAATTTCCAAGAATCAATAAAGCTCTTTGCCTGTTTAAAGAGCTACTTTAAAACAACATTAATGTGATGTAACACATGGCTGTCTCATGCTTTATATCAGATGATGTGTGTATCAGCTGAGTATCCTCTACAAAAAGGAAGTAGAGGGGGTCGTCACTCTGAACTGTCATGATGTGTCTGTGTGGAATCTGTGTGTCACTTTCTCTTTGTCATCTTCTTCATTCTTTACGTCTGTTTTCGCAAATTGTTTGTCACACATCAGTGCTGGCTATTACAATGTTTCCAGACATTGTCATATGAAACAGAGCCATTTAGGGAATAAGCTAATAAGCCCCTTAGGATTACCACTTTCTCTGTTTCTGGTGGTCCGCACAGCCCATAGTCCTTTATTTGGTGCTGCCTTTGAAAGAGGAAATCTGGACTAGGTCTAAGTATTTTAAATAAAAATGCACTTAGGGGACGGCCACATCCCCTTTTAACTGCCTAGGTCATGTACAAATGCCTCTGACGTTTGACAAGAACCGTTGTGGTCTGATCCAAAATAAATATTTTCACATCCCCAAAGGTTAACCCCATAGGAACCACGTGGTTTTTTTTTGTGCCCCAAGCAGCCTTTCTTCATGTTGACGACATGTGAAGCCTTCAGAACACATTGTACTGTCTGTCATATACTGGATACTATATTGTTTCTGAACTATTTTACGAATCTACATTGCTGTGAATTTAGCTTTCTAATGTCAATCAGAGTTTGGTAAATGAACACAGGCTGAAAGTGCACTTTCCCCTTCCCTTGTTGTGATGTGTTAATCTGAGAGTCACAACCATGGCATGTACCTATAGGGGCTGTGTCTAATAAACAGAGGATAATCCACAAATTGGATTTGACTGACATAGAATTCACTTTGTTTTCAGAGTTTAGCAATCAGTTTAGTCTGAGTGACAGTACAGATCACACCTTTGCAATTAACGTCACATCATAAACGTCTGTTCTTCAAAACATCCCCCTTGATCAAACTGGAATATATCTTCCAGAACAAATAATGCTCGCAGGTGCATTTACAGAAAAATACATTGTTTGCCTATTTATATATTGACATACGAGTTCTCACAGAGGGTTATTGCTGAAAAATGTCTTGTGGATGTTTACTAAACTCTTGACCTTGTTCTCCCGGTCTAGCTGGATCTGAGCCAGCCAATAGAGAAGCAGGGACCATTTGATGTCATCATCCACAAGCTGACCGACCACATTGTTGACGCTGACCAGAATGTCACAGAGTCTATGCTACTTGTTCAGGGTGTTCAGGTAACTAAGCAAATCAACTCAAGTAGCCATACATTTGTCATGCTTCAATCATGAATCATTGAATTTCAGTTGAATTTTCCATGTCTTTTTCCAGGACTACATAGATGCTCACCCTGAAACAGTGATTCTGGACCCTCTTCCAGCCATTCGTACCCTGCTGGACCGCTGCAAGTCATACACTCTAATCCATAAACTTGAAGACTGCATGCAAGGTCTGTCTACAGCACAGAGACACTAAAGTACATGAATGTAACATAATCACGCAAAGTACAGCTGTGCTAAATACAATTATTAAAGATGGGCAACCCAATTATAGTGGTGGTATCCCCCATTTCAGATAAGCCTGCCCTAGTGGGCAGGAATAAATTGGATATGGACTTAGACCGTTTACAGCATTTCCACTTATTCTAAATGTTGGAAAGGGTTCTATAAACCAGGCCTTTAGATCCTCCTTTGTTCTTCAGGGGTGAACCATCACGAGGAGGGCAGGTTTTTGCCTTTGCGCAGGGGAAGTGTGAGGCTTATGGAGGGCTTATGTCCTAAAGCTGCTGAGTCGTTCATTCTTTGTGCTGCTTGCACACTGCATTCACTGGCCACAGAAAGAACAGGAGGCCCGCCGGCTCACTACAAGCCAACAGAATCACCAGCTGTGAGAATGGCGTAGTGCCTAAGGAATTCCATCACAATCTGCGCTCTTATTCAAAATATTCAACCTAAACATTCACACACATAGGTATTTACAAATATACTACCATTCAAAATTTTGGGGACCGTAAGAAGCTTTTAAAATAAGTCTTTTATGCTTACCAAGCTTGCATTTATTTGATCAAAAATACAGTAAAACAGTAATATTATGAAATATTGTTACATAACTGGTAACTATCACCTTAATAACTGTTTTCTATTTTAATATATTTTAAAATGTAATTTATTCCTGTGACGGCAAAGATAAATTTTAGTGAAAATCTTGAATATTTTTTGCAGGATTCTTTGATGAATAGAAAGTTCAAAACTGAATTAATGTGAAATTGTGAATAGAATATTTTTGTAGCATTCTAAAGGTCTCTTCTGTCACTTTGGATAAATTTAATGCGTCCTTACTAAAGAAAAGTATTAATTCATTCAAAAAAAACAAAAAAAAACATACTAACCCCAAACTTTTGATTGTACAGTGGGGTTTCAATTTGCATTCTTTTAGAATTTATTACAACATTTTCATTACAAATTATAATATCAGGATCCCATTTTGAGTCAATCAATTAAAATGACCATGAATTGTAGAATATCTTCTTTGGTTAGTCCCTCTTTTGCTTTCATGACAGCCACACTCAAGCTGCATAAATTCCACGTGTTTATTATATAAATGGCTTTGGGTTAAAAATCTCTTGTATTCAGATCAGAGAAGCCGATGTTGTCCAATCAAAACCATATCATCAATGTTCTCCCGAGAGACGTGTGGGTAGAGGAGTGTCAGCTGAGGGTTAGTGTGAAGTTAACCATCCGCCTTGGTGCTTCCCTGTCTCTAAGAAAGAGACGACTCTGTTTAGGATACAAAGGGAGTGACTATTTTCTCGGGCCCATTCACCAGGCAACCGCCTCTATGGCTATTAGCTTATGAAACAACACTGCAAGGGATTCTGGGAAAAGAAAGATAACACAGCCCATATGCCCTCTGTATTACTCAAGATCCTTTTTTAAATAACTCAATTGCTCAATACATGCATGTTTAGCTCTATCGGCAATTGCCATCAATGACTGATTTTGTTAAATGAGACCATTTTTTCCATGAGCTAATCGACCGTGAGTCCATATGAATAGAGGACAACAAGCTGTCGTGGTAATGTTTGAATGTAAAACAAGTACCGCGTCACGTGACTTGCATTTATGTTCTTACTCATGGGATTTGCAGTAAAGCTCAACACTATTTTGGAAGAGTTAATCTTGAGTCAGTTAACTTAGTTGTGTAAACTGGTGCTCATCATGTGGCTTCACAATGAATCATAATCAACCCATACCCCAATATCAACTCATATCCACATGAGTGCACTTTAGTTTATCTCATACATAATTGTCACACATCTGTATTCAGCGTTTGTGGCTGCTTTAAAGGTTACTGCTTGTTTAATGAAATGGATTCATGTTCCTTGTCTAATGTGAAATGAGATGCTTTATATCGCTGAGTTGCATCGAGCCACTCAACATAGAAAAATACTGTTTTTGAGGGGCTATAAATAGTCTGCAATTTGGCTCTTGGAAAAGAAGCTGTTTATAAGATTTAATTGATGGTTGCAGATCAAAAGCAGGCTGAAAATTCACAGATATCCCAGCGGTTTAGTTTTAAATGTTTCCATGGATCCAGTAGTAATATTATCCTGTAGAAAGTGCAGTCATCACTTAAAATGTGTGCAGGCTACACATCATTAAGATCCCCATCTAAACTTGGTGTCTACCAGGAGTTATGCTCAGGGTGTGCTGGTTAATCTTGTCAAGATGTTGTCGTCTGGCCTGTTAGAGAGAGAATGTGAGATGAATTAAAAACACATTGAAGAAAACAACTGAAAATACACCACCTTGTATTCCTGCCAGATCTTTACAAACATGATCAGGTCCATAAAGAAGATGTTGTCAAAGCTTTCTTTACATTGACATAGAGTTTCTGTGTTTAAAGGGATAGTTCACCCAAAAATTCAAATTCTATCATCATTTACTCACCAACAAGTTGTTTCAAACCTGTATGAGTTTCTTTCTTCTGCTGAACACAAAATAAGATATGTTGAAGAATGTCCTTAACCAAACAGTTGATGGACCCCATTGACTTCCATAGTATTAAAAAAATAGTTTAGTTAATAGTAATTCAAAAAATGAAATAAATAAAAAAATCCTTATATAAAAACATAGTGACGAACTTAATCCTAAAAATCATTTTCCGTACTTCCAAGGTAAAAAAAAGTATTATGAATTTCTGACAAATATCATGAATCATTAATCCATAAATATTATACTGTAAATGTTTGGAGAGTCACACCATGTGACATTTTATAACCTGAACCACCCTTGCCTTATCAAAATATCTGATATTGTTATCTTTGGTTGGTCCTAAAAAAGGTTTTCACTTTCATACAAATAATAGTAATACAATTTCACAGTAAAAAATGTGTAATAAACCTTCATGCCAAACTAATAATAACTAAGAATTACATTATTTAAATCATTATTTTTTCTTCAGTATGACATCAGGGAAGTTGTATCACCCTGACATTTTTTGTTTTTTTTTGACAATAGCAATATGAATTTTAAACCAGAATTTAAAAGCAGAAGAGGTGTATCAAGTTACTGTATGTATGAAATGCATTTTTTATGTGTGTTTTCTGTAGATGACAGAATCTGCTCACCTCCATTCATAGTTCTCAAGAGTGAATGTGGCACTGAGACTCTGGAGCAACTCCACAAACATGGAATCACATTTCCTTTCAGTAAGTTTGCCATTTAAAATCAGCAGTAATCTTCATGACAATTTATATACATCGATTTGCACACATGCCTCTCAATCAGAGCAGGGGTTTCTCTCGACAGTCCATTTGACTTCAAATGAGCTGTTTCTTATATTTATCTCATGTGTACTGGAGCGACACACATTTTCACACTATTTCTGTTTGATTGCAGTCTGCAAAACCCAGGTAGCTCATGGCATTAACTCCCATGAGGTAAGAAGACACACACTCCAGACTTTACTCTTCTGTAACCTGCACTGTTTTTCATATCTCTTATGTGTAATAAGCTACTGATAAGTTCTGTAGACCACGGTGTTATTCAGATCTTTTACATAAGAGGTGCTACATGATGTTAGTTAATCATTCATATCTAACGCTATATGGTGTCTCATTAAAATGATTTATTTTGGGCTTGGGTATCACAACTTTTAATGCAGGATTTACAATTCAGTAAAGTTACAGAACCGAAGAAAGGCCTATTTTTGACAAAAAATAAATAAATAAACACTATATTTTCTTTGCTATCTCAACAGCCTCATAAAATCCACCAAGTGAAAAAATGTCTATTTAAATATAGTACAAATGACTGACATATCGCTTGAGACTTACTGATATAAATATTATAATGAAACTTTATTTGGAGTACTTGCACAATGCACATTTCTTAATATAAAGCCTAACATTTGTTTTAATATCACTATTAGTAAGGATCTCTGTATAATATCAGTATTTAAATGCAAGATATTTAAAGTGTACCTAAAGTATACTATTAATAGTTCCACTTTAGCACAATTAAATATACTTAAGTGTATCTTTAGTTGGACCTCAGCACTATTTCCAGATAACTGAAGCGTATTAAGTACAAAATAAGTGGTTCCAATTTAGCAGACTTTAAGTATATCAATTTAGTGTACAATGGCAGGGTATTTATATTAAGTACATAAATATGTAAATGTATTTATAGTATACTTAGCATAAAATAAATGTATTTCAAATGCTTTTTGGTATATTTATTTTTAATTACTAAAAATTCCCTTACAAAGAAAGTGCAACCCCAGAGCTCTCATTGCAACGATTGACAAGAAACCCTTTGTCCTCGTGGATTATTAACAGGGGTGCAGCCTCCGTCGCTATGGTCACCATATCTTTGATTCAGTCACTAATGTACAGGCAAAGTCTCCGATCCCGCGAATTCCTTCAGAATACTTGCTTGAAGACACTAGTAACTCTGTTTTATGGTGTTGACAGTGAAGGGTGTACTAGATTAATGTGTCACCACCGACTGCTGAATGACTGTGTTTGTGCAAACAGGTTGATGGTCATGTGTTTTATGACAGTGAGCACATAGGTTTACTTAGCTAAAGTAGATAAACTGTACATGCATGGATCGAAAGGGGTTTTGGTGTGGCTCTTTTAGTGTCGTGAAAGTACACTTTTCTCTTTTGCTTCTTTCATTTCAAGATCACAACAAGAATTTATGTATCATATCAGGTTCATTTATAACCAACCTGCTCTGTAATGTGTTGATTTGGTTTCTGCTCAATAGATGGCCATCATATTTAGTGAGGAAGATCTGAAAGACATCAAGCCTCCATGTGTCCTCCAGAGCTTCATCAACCATAATGCAGTGCTGTATAAGGTGTTTGTAGTGGGAGAGGCGTACAGCGTGGTGCAGCGGCCCTCCATCAGGAACTTCCCATCTGGACCCACAGGTCAGTTGAGTCACTCCGACATCCCTATGATGGACGATTCAAAGTATTTGATGCATTTTACTGGAAAGTGAATCAGAAGGCAAACTGATTAAATTTTTTTTTTAAAGAAATTAATACTTTTATTCAGAAGGGATGCAAAGTGACAGTAAGGCAATATATCTTGAGCAGCAAATCTGCATATTAGAATGATTTCTGAAGGATCATGAGATCATGTGAAGGATCATCAGCTTTACGATCACAGGATTAAATCATATTTTAAAATATGTTATTTAACAATTTTACTGTTTTTAATATCTTGGTGAGCATTAAAACTTTTTGAAAGGTAGTGTATACAGTTTTATAATAAATTACTTTGTATTCATCAAGGTTTAAGTTCTTTTCATTTAGAAATCAGCAAATTGCACTCTGTGTGTGTCACAGATGGGACACAAGTTCACCGGGCGGCATCAAAGCCAATAAAAACACTTTATAGGGTGCCAGGTCGAGAAATTTAGACATCGGGTCTCTTTCGGCTAGTCTTAACCATCCACACAGGCATATATGCAAACAAACCTTAGTCTGGAACTTTTTATAAGGTTACCTTATGTTTGAAAGCTGTATCGGAAACAAAGTGAGATTGACATTAATGGCACTTGTGAGCAACTCTGTGTGATGGCGAGGCCTCTCAGCCTGTCTCGACCATTCTGTCAACATATGTTGCTGATGTTTCCCTCACTTACAGAAAAGTGGTTGACGTGGTATTCGTTAAATAAGCAACTCGAAGCTTTTCTTCTCAGATGTCAGTGAGGTTTGGTGAATGATGCCCGCGATGGACAATCAAATTCACTGTTGCCCAGATGTTGTCATTTTTGTTGCATAAACTTTACACACAGTGAAGGATTTGGGATTTGTCTTCGATGAATAAATGTAGCTTAAAAGGACAAAAATGTAGCTTAAAGGGACCTTTTTGTAGCAAAAAGGATCAAATCAAAATATGTTTATGGTATATTAAAGCTGCATTTCTTTGATTAAAAGTATAGTAAAAACTGTAGTATTACATTTAATTTGTTACTTTGGCAAAAAAAGAATTTTCAGCAGCCATTACTCCAGTCTTCAGTGTCATATTTGGTGCTCAGGAAACATTTTTTATTACTATTAATGTTGAAAGCAAAGCAGTTGTGCTGCCTAATATTTGTAATATTTTTTTTTTCAGGATTATTTGATGAATAGAAATTATTTTAAACAGAAATATTGTGTTACAGTATAATTTAATGTGTCCTTGCTGAATAAAATTATTAATTTCTTTTAAAAAAAAATCTTGATGACCCCAAAGTTTTGATCAGTAGTGTAAAAAGTTTATACTCTGTATTTGAAAACTGAACAAGTTGTGTGTTTTATCCTCTAGACAGGAGAGCAATATCTTTTAACAGTCATCATGTGTCCAAACCAGAGTCCTCGTCTCACCTGACCTTCGTAAGTCAACATGCCTCATATTTATTACTCAAGTAATGCTAAGCTTTCCTTCAATTAAACTCTTCTGGAAACATTTGGTACCTGGAAACATTGAGCAAAATCCTTCAATTTAAACATTTTAGTTTTAATCTAAAAAACAGCCCTGTTAAAATTTAAATGAATATCTCAAATGTTTATATATAATTAAAAAGCCTCATAAAAAAGCACATTTTCACATATTGAATAATAACCGTACATGTTCAACAAACAGGCATTTCATACTTTTTGTCCCATTTCTGGTTTCTTCAAGAGGGACAACATGGAGGGCCAGTACTGGGCACCCAGAAATGATGTCATTCAGAAGATTTCCAGAAGGTTACGACAGGCCCTCGGCATTTCTCTGTTCGGAATTGACATCATTATCAACAACCAGACCGGCCAGCACGCCGTCATCGACATCAACGCATTCCCAGGTTCGTGTAGTTCCTCACAATCTTTGGAGTGGGTAATATATGTTATCTTTATGCACTGAACTATTTTCCCACTTTCAAAACCAGCAATGCAATAACAGACCACATGGTGTCAGTATGGAATAATAAAGAGGCCTTTTCATGTATTGTAATGTATGTATGTATGTATATATATGTATATAGTCTATGATTTTGTGACTAAATGAATTAGACTGTTCACTCTATAAAGCTATTTTGCTTTCAGCTTTATGTCATTATTCAGCTGAAGTCCCAAAGGGAGGTGTAGAACATTTTGAAAGGATGGGAAAAGTACATTTGAAGCCCTTCATTTAAGAACTCTAATCGTATGTGCAGGCACAGCTGTGTTATATTAGAAAGACACCTGGCCTTCCCTCCGCTTGTTGCCATGGTGATCTTGTGTATGTAGCAGGGAACGGCACTTTGAAATCTCTCAGTGGTGCATCCCACGAGTCCCGTGACACCGCAGGAGTGAGACAACAGATGATATCTTCCATTTTTTGATCTGCCTCTCAGAGCATTCACCCGTTAACTACTGAAATCTGAAACAACCTTTATTTTTTCCCCCCAGGTTACGAGGGAGTGCCCGAGTTTTTCGGTGACCTGTTGAGTCATATCACCAGCGTCCTGCAAGGTCAGGCATCTAGCGGAGCGGCATGCGGTCATCTGAGAGTTAATGGGATGGCGCAGAGCCCGTCTGTGGCCTGCGGGATGCACTGTGGCTTGCTGGGAAATGAAAGCAGTTGGTTGATGGACAGCGAGGGGATAAAGAAGGGTCCCCATCAAGGACTGAGTTGCGGCGGCGCTTGCATGGCTCCAAACTTTCACCAGCACGGCAGATCCAGTTTAGCAGCGGAGACGTCTTCACAGTGACACGGAGAGCCAAAGCAATATGAATATTTCATTAGTTCACATACCAGTTAAACCCTTATTAAAGGGTAGGTGTATAGAAAAGTCCTTTGTGCCAAATGTGAATTGTGTTGGAAATTATTAAATGTGTATTGATTGTCTTCTCATTTATTTAATGGTTGAAACGGGCAACCTGATCTTGAAAACGTATGTGATTATTTAATTTTTTTTAATGAATGTTGCACTGAACATGATTTTCTGAAAAAAGGGATTTGTGGAGGAACTGAAAATATTATTAATGTTAATATATTAATGAGATACTTGAAAGGAAAATATGTGTCATGATTTGGGTGTAAGGCATTGCACTATTTAAATAAGTGTCCAGCTGGCAATAAGGCTTCTCTTCTTAGGTATATGTTAAATTCTGGCCCATTAAGAAAGCTTGAAGTCCATTAGTGCTCTCCGAAGCAATCTGCTGGCAGGTCATCTGTTAAAACGCAGCAGGAGAAGTTCTGCCTGTTTTTTAAAAGATTCAAGGTATGATTTTTTTTTAAGGCTAATCATTTCACATCTAGAAGGCCCTGAAACTTTGTCCTTTCCACACTGGCAGGTGCTCTGAGATTGTATAGGGGTTATGCATTGATTTCAAATAGAAAGCAAACTCACCTCAAAATGAAAATTCTTTCATGATTTTATTTCAAACCTGTGTGACTTTCTTCTGTGGAGCATGTTTCAACTGTTTTGGTTCACACAGTGAAAGTCAATGGGGTTCAAAACAACACAGAAGCTTTCACTGGACAAAAAAGCTATTTTTTTTAATATATCACATTGATAAATAATGACAGTTCATCATTGGCTGAAATATCCCTTCAAAATCATTGACAAATTAAATTTGCTATTTTGACCATTTTGTGCCCCATTGAATTGTGTTGTATTTGTACATGATGTATACTTTGTAAATATGTTAATTTTTTTTTTTTGTGACCAAAAAAAAGGAGCCTCTGAAATAACATAAACAATTAAATAGACAATAAAACCAAACTTACACGTTGGGAATTATTTGATTCAGTGTTTGTCTGCTGTTTTGAGGTTTGGTTCTGACTCACACGTTGAACATTGCATGGAATCAGTTTGAAACACTTCATTTTGACCTTTATTTGTTTTCTTCAGTCCCAAAAAGAATTTAATTACAGTCATCACCATACCTAAAAAAAACATTATTGCCTATGGATCATAAGACTCCATAATATCAGGTACAATCTGCATATTAAAATTTCAACCTAGTGTGATCATTCTGGGCAGTTTTTAACAAATATTTTACATTTACTGTACTCAATGCCCTAATTTCTTCAAGAAGCAAGCGCGATAAAGCAAAGCGGTCGAGCTGGGAAAGGTGAAGCGATCTGACTCAAGACCTTAATGTTTGACACCAGAGTCGTCGCTTTGAGGGTTCATATAACACGCGGAGGGAATGAGCAGAGGATCTGCGGCGCTGAGATAAGAGCTTACGCTGCTGTGGACTGAGCAAAAAGGTGAGAGCCTCATCTCGTGTTGACATGCCTTTCTACTGAAGGAGAGATGAAGGGCAGAGTGGAAAGAGAAGAAGAGCTGGAGCGGATCAGACTCGTCTCAGATCATGAAGTTTCTGAGCCACGCTTTCTAGTTCAGACTCGATGGCAGCCAGACTCTCGATCTCAGCATCCTGATGACAGAGGACAGACAAATCAGGCCATTGGTGAATATTAAAAGGGTTTATGAACATTTATATTCATACACTACCGTTCAAAAGGTTTGGGGCTGGTACGATTATTATTATTTTTTAATGAAGTCTCTTATACTCATCAGCTGCATTTATTTGGAAAAAAAACAAAAAAAAAACAGTAATATTGTGAAATATTATTACAATTTAACTGTTTTAATATATTTTAAAATGTGATTTATTCCTGTGGAGGGAAAGCTGAATTTTCAGCATCATTACTCTATTCTTGATGATCCTTCAGAAATCATTCTAGTATGCTGATTCTGATTTCAGGAAACATTTCTTATTATTATTAATGTTAAGTTGTGCTGCTTAAGTTCAAAAGAACAACATTTATTTGCAATAAAAATCTTTTGTAACGTTGTCAATTTCTTTACTGTTGCTTTTAATGAATTGAATGCATCCATGCTGAATAAAAGGATTAATTTATTCCAAAAAAACAAAAACAAAAACGTTCTGACCCTATTTGCAGGGCAACCAGGAATAGTTCACCAAAAACCTGACAATATTAGAGATTTAATTCTACACAGTGTGATATACAGTATATATATTATTTGTGACGCCTAAGCATTTAAAACATGTGGTTTTACATATACTATTAGTGGGTTGTATTTTGTTTTTTGTTCAGACAAACAGTACAAAAACGCTGTGTCATATAATATCGTTTTACTTTAAGTGATTTGGAATATGATTTGTATGTACTATTTTGATATGTTAAAGTCCGCGTGAACCGGAAGTTGCAAACGACTTTTCTCCAGTGCTGTGACGTATTTCCCAGTGAAACGGAATATTGAACAGAGGGCAGGGTTTTACTCTAGCGCTCCTCCTCTCCATCTCTCGCTCATTACAGACTAACGGTTTGAGGGGAGTGGTTAAGCGTTTCCCAACCCAAGTCCTCAAACCTACGTCATCAGAGAAGGGACGCCATTCCAGACCGGAAGTAACTTTTCAGACTTTGATTAAAGATTACGACGGCAAACAAATTTTTTCTGTGTTTTAACTTGCACGGATTAATTGTTCACCACAAGACTAGTAATATGCGCTAACAAAGTAAATAGGGTCAATTTTCATTTCAGTTGGACTTTAAGATGTTTTTTTAGTTTTTGCCCTTTTTGGAGTTTGACCAACATTGTCACTATGAACCATGGATTTATTGAAAGAGTAAATTCTACTTTTGTGTTGCACAGAAAAAAAAAAACTTTTTGGATTTGATCATTTAAGAAAATGTGTCAACTAGGTGTCATACCCCTGTCTTCCTGCTGCCGCTGCCCTCTTCATCTCTTTTGTCCTGTGGTTCAGTTTGTGCTATGAGCTGCAGCTCCTGCTCCTCTGGGCTCCTCCACAAATCTCCACTCTCCTTAGAGTGGTGTGGCGCTTCCCAGTGTTCATCCAGTTTTGGGCTGGTCTCCACTCTCTTGTGGGACGGTTTGCTCACGCGACTCCAGCGCTTTACTCCAACCTCGCTCTTCTTCTTCTCCTCCTCATCTTTTGAATGTGTTCTCTCTGTTTCAGCTCCCTTGTGCTCCTCTCTGTCCTCCATGATGGATTGTTTTACATCAGGATTTGCTTCGAGATCATCTGTGGCTGTTTCCCCTTCAGATAAAAGAGAGCAAACTTATGATTATTATACTATATATTCTCTATCTCTCTTTATCGCACTCTTTTCTCTCTTATTATTCTACACACACACACACATTTACTTTAGTGCAGCTTCAGCAAAAGCAGCACTCTTCTAAATGAAACGCTCTCACTTGCCAACTCACCGCTTGATTCCTCTTATCTTGAAAAATAAACACTCGTTCTGCCATTTTATCTGTATTACACAGAACACAGATACCCAAATCATTGTTTCTATTAACAAATACACTAAAGTCACCCAAAATGTCTGGCATTTTTCACCAAGTTCCTCTAAGATCTGAGGGCCACTTTTAACAAGCTGCAGGCAGCTGGCTGATCTGGGCAGCCTCCAACATCAATTATTGAATCGATTCAGCGAGCCACAGCACAGCGTGGATTTCATTTCATAGATGGAGGCACTGTCACACTGGCCTGTTCATGGAGCACGGCTAAATTCCCCCATCAATCTTCATTTACCATCCCTCCCTTACTGACTCTTTTTAACCTTGTCCTGTCGTAGACACAATCTCCTGCTGTTATTCCGAACCTCTTCAGCAAAATGAGTTGCGCCTGTTATATGAATTCTCCCTGGGCATCCCTGTAACTCACACTTTTCACAGAGTAGTGATTATGTTGCTATTGATCGAATATATCATTAGCAGGAGCATTATGGCTATTTGTTCAGTCTGCTGGGCTTAAAGGAGAACTCCGGTCATTTTTTTGTAAATTTGGAGTGCTGTCAGTACAGAGAACAATGACAAAAATCGGTGTTGCCTACACCGTGTTATCCTCTTTTTAAAATTTGCACCCTGTTGACTTCAATGGGGCAAGTTTTAAACCTGCTTTTAGCCTCTTAACATCCTTGATGTGTCATTACAAGTGCACAGCCAATGTGAGTGATTCCTTCAGAGTGAACACGGGTGAATCTATGGGGGAACGTCATATGGATTATGGTCATTTGAGGTCATTAATGTTGCAATTTTGGGATTTTAAGATACACTTAGGTGCTCTAGCGGTTAACTGAACACAACTGAATGCGTCTTGCAGAAGAACATTGTATCCAGAGCTACTTCTCTATGTTCATGTATAATATGACGAGTCACGCAGGTACTGGGCTACTTTGCAGCGGTTGTCATCCTGTCAGGTTTAAAATAGTCTGAATATGAACACTAATTATAGGCGTACTGTAGTGATGCAGGATAAGACAAAAGCACAGTTTGGAAGGTGGATTCATGATGTACTCACTCATTATATAGATTTTGTACATTTTGAACAAAAAAAGTTACATAGTGTACATTTAATGGCTATAGGCCTATACAGTAACAATTGCAAATATGCTATATAATGCCACAATTGTGAGATGAAAAGGCACAAAGTGGAGAAAAAACACCATAATTAAAAAAAAAAGAGACAAGAATGTATACCATGACTAGGGCTAGGTAAAAAGATTGATTTTCTGTTAATATTTTCGTGATATATATATAGAAATCATATTTAACAAAAAGACAAAATAATGGCAAAAAAGCTCTTTCCATTGCTAACACAAAACAATTATCTAATGCCACCAATGTCCGATTCCTGAACAAATGCTTCTGATTAGCTGTTTTTTAGTGAATCAAAAACATACAGCACCAGTTTAGTGCGATTCCTGAAACAAATGACTCTTATGAGTCAGTTCTTTTAATGAGTATTTCAAGAAGATCAGTTACTGGTTTAAAACAGTCCGAAACCCTGTGTTTACAGCATTAACAGAGAGATTTTTTTTCATATTCAAGCAAAATGGCTTAGTACCCCTAAATGAATCCGAAACATTTGAATCAAATCAGAATCCGAAATCAAAATTGAATTGAGAGTGTGAATCGGAATTTAATTGGGCAATCTTGTAGTATAGAGCATCTGAGTATTCTATTGGTGCTGTGTAGGAGCCTGGAACAGATGAAACTTCTTCTTTTTTTTTTTTGTATTTTACATTGTGGCAGGATTGATGACACACATTCAAGCACTGTTCATCTATCACTTGTACATCTGCAGTGGCTTGTTTCCAGGTATTGAGCCACCACAAGCTTCTCAGCAGGAGGGCCCTGAATTTGAAAAGCCCCGGAGCACTGGCCCAGTCGGGACAGTCTATAATGTGTCCTTGCAGCTAATCTACAGTAAGATTGCAGCTTGCTATATCATATCATAATGAATGCTGTTCTAAACACAAATATAAACTCAGAAAGCAGCACATCCCACATATCACATTCATCATTACCCTCTTTATGGTGAGGCGGATCATTTTCCTCTTCCTTTTTGGAGAGTTTCTTCTCCTCCTGTTTCTCCTCGTCCCTTATTGTAGCCTCCTCCTGTGACTCTCTTTTCTTCTCTGGGTTCATAGAGTTGGAGATGTGATTGCTAGTACTCTCGTCTTCTTCGCGCTCCTCTTCCTCAGAAATCTGGTTCTGTTTTTTAGACTCCTGCTCTGTCTCCTCACTCTCCTGGGAGCTCTCCTCTCCTGCTCCTCTCTTCTCTGCAAATTCCTTTGGTTTCTCCATGGCAACCAACATTGACTGATCGTCTGTAGGACGGTAAATTGTTATGTTGAGGTTAAGAGCACATTTGTGTATCAATTTAATCTGAATAAATATTTTTTATTCTATTATTCATTCCTGTTTCCTGCAGGATGGATGAATGGATGAAACTGTAAGACGACAGATAGATAGATAGATAGATAGATAGATAGATAGATAGATAGATAGATAGATAGATAGATAGATAGATAGATAGATAGATAGATAGTAAATTCAATTCTTAAAAAAAAATTTGAATTACATACAGTAAATGAATGATATTCTTTTATTTGTTTTGTTTTTTCTTCAGGTCAAAGCCTTCAGGTTTGATTCATCAATAATGAATTTTGCTACAGTACTTTTTCATGGAAGTGCAAGGCTGTGGAACAAACTGTTTAAATGGTTTTTCCTTTGGATCAATCTTTCTGACCTCAGTGCAGTACTTGCAAAAACACATATAGATGGTGTGTTGTTAACCAAAGAAAAACATGTTAACCTTATGACCACTGACTGCTTACCTCCACGAATGAGGAGACTGACATATGAGCCGAGTGGGAAGACTAGATGAAAGTGTATGCAGATCATAGAACTGGATGACACAATATTCAAGGTCAGCTCTTTTGAATGAGGTCAAATAAGGTGCACAACAAAGTACACTGACAACCCACTCACAAATGAAGGCATATAGTAAAACACAATCAGTGTTTACTTAATTCTGACACAGAATACAGAATGATATTTAGCCCCCACATACTTGTGCCCACAGACTTCAACGCTGACATTAAAAAGTCCATGGGGGTGGGCATAAGACATTTTACAAGCTCGGTACCACTGTGCACTTGCACTAGTAAGAAACAATGCCCACTAGAAGAGGCAGTTCTGCCCTGATTCTGCTAATTGCAGCACTATAAAGCAGAACACAGTGATTTACACTATGCTTCAAGAGCACTGGATGACTGTCTTCTGTCCTTTGAAATGTGAAAAGCAATGCAAAATCAAAGTAGCATTTTCATGTGGCTGTTTTCTTTGATAGAATCTGGGGCGAGGTGTGACCTTTGAGCCCTCAGATGCTCTGCATGAGAAACCATCAATCCTATTGTGTTAAATATAGCCACATGGACTCTGGAGTTCTTTGGAAAACCGTTGTCAATTAATACGGTATGTCGCTACATCAAGAAATGCAACTTGAATCTCTGTTACGCAAGGAACAAGCTACAAAGCATCAGTTCTATGCAGAGATGCTGTCGAGTTCTTCGGGCCCACACTGTGGAAATGTGTGCTGTGGTCAGATGAGTCCAGGTTTCAACTTGTTTTTGTAAAAAAAACAGACATTGAGTTCTCAGTCCCAAAGACAAAAGGGACCATCCAGATTTTCATCGGCAACAGGTGCAAAAGCAAACATCTGTCATGGGATGGGGTTGCCTCAATGGAAACAGCATGGGTGACATGCATATGTGTGAAGGTACCATTGATGTGGAAGGCGTATTTGGGACTGTACAGAGACTTATACTGCCATCAAGATGACATCTTTCCTGGGAAGCATGACAATGCCAGGCCTCATTCTGCACATGCTTAAAACAGTGGCTTCTAGACACTCTTCACCGATGTGCTTGACTGCCTGCAGTCCAGATCTGTCTCTTATTGAAAATGGATGACCAATCATGAAAAGGAGAATCAGACAATGACGACCATGGACTGTTGAGCAATTGTGCATATCAGGCGAAATTTGGCAAAAATTCCACTTGCAAAACTTTTATTATCCTCAATTACCAAACTATTGAAAAGTGTAATAATTAAAAGGAAAGGTGATGTGACAATGGTAAACATGCCTCTGTCCCAACTCTTTTGGAGTGTGTTGCAGCCATCAAAATTTAAATTTGTAATTTTGTACTTGGTCAGTACAAAACATGGGAAATCTTTTCTTTGTCAGTTAAACAAAGGTTCGAGATATTATTATTTTTTAAATCACAGATTATTGATTTAATTGCTTTTTACAAAATGTCCCAACTTTTCTGGAAATGTAAAAACAATGTAAAGAAAAAAAGATGTAACAGACTTGTATAGAGTCATGTATCATGACAATTAAGAAGTGGATTCATCTCACCTGCAGTTTTCTTCATGTCTTTAGGGAGGCTGGTCACATGATCAGGTGTGTCTCCTGGGTGTCTCTGTGCTCTCTCACTGGCTCCTGAGAAGCAGTTTGGTGGAGACACGGTCACAAGCAGGCATAACAAGTTTCTTGGCAATAAAACAGAATCTATTAATTCTCTTTTAGAGTTGTACAATTCTCCACTCTACATTTCAAATGACCTAATGCTGCCAAAAAAGCCATTAGCACCCGACTGTCATTCTGCTGCCATTAGCATTTCTCTATAGGAAACAGAGTTGGTTCATGCGGTCCCAATCAAAATCTGGAGCATCTTACCCTCCACAGCGATATCTTGCATCTCTCTGAGAAAGTTTCGGTGGCGCAGGATGCTCACAAGCCTGTCATCTGCAAAATACACAGAACACCTCACACACAGCTCCTACTTTTTTTAGCAGTCAGCACTTTACTTGATTTTTACATTATTTGCATTAATTGCCCTGAAATGTACTGCCTTCGTCTGAGCAGCACTATTAATCATCAGGCCTGCTGAGACAGAAGAGAGAGAAAGTGAGAGCAATAAAGAGGGAGAGAGGACAGATTTTCGTTGAATTAACGTTGAGTCAAGCTTTTCCCTTTCTGCTGACCGACAAAGAGAGCACGCACAGTCGGCTGCTCCCTCCGTGGCAATGCTATTCACTCTTCTCCATACTTTCCCTCTCAGAATGTCTCTGTCTTATTTCTCTGCCAGGCTTATTCACAATCTGTTAAAGTTAAGGTAGAAAACTGGCAGCTGTAGTTAGAATAAGTACAGAGTAAAAAAGTACAGAGTTGACGTAAAATGGACAAGCATTAGGGAAGGGCATGTCGGTGTCTGCATATTTTTACAGTTACTACTGCATGTCTTTAAATAATAAAATTTTAATGCACTAACTTAC
The DNA here is from genome assembly GCF_963993115.1 of Abramis brama. Taxonomy (NCBI): domain Eukaryota; kingdom Metazoa; phylum Chordata; class Actinopteri; order Cypriniformes; family Leuciscidae; genus Abramis; species Abramis brama. Next base: position 7,924,099 of record NC_139980.1, read on the forward strand.
TTGAATTATTTCTATTTGTTACTGTATTAATAATAAAACAGGTGGCTTCAAGCAGGAAATCTTGGGAATGCCCCTTTTTCTATGATTAATATTTTATTCTTATATTATTTAAAAACAATTATAAGGTGAATTATATACTTGCACATTTTTACCTCTGAAAACAATACATTTTGTACAGTATTTGTACATTAAATTTTAAAATTGCATTTGGTAAGTTAAATTACAATTAACTATGTTTCTAGTATAAGTTTTACATTGTTTTCTGTTAAAAATCCTAACATTTTTACCGTGTATTTATGAAATTCTCCACTTATCTGTCCTCCTCTCTCTCGTTCTGTCAATCCCTGTCCTTCACTGTTTCTTTGTCCTGTAGACTCATTGTGTAAGCCTCGCACAGAGTGTTTGATTTCACTGTTGTAAGCGTTATCTCAGTTACAATACCTGGCTTGTGAATAGAATAATTGATTTTTCAGCTATTAAAGTATCAAAGAAAAAGACCCTGCAATGAGCTTCACACTATGACTGCTAAAGTCTTTAATTACTTTGCTCCATTAACTTGAGGAAACGTGCAGTCACAGCAGCAACGACAGCATATATTTATCATATTGGGAAGGTCACTGCAGATGATAGGAAAGAGGTGCACTCAAGTGCAGCTAAATATATGGAAATAGTAATAGTCCAGGTGTCACTATTGCAGGCACTCACCAGAGCCGAGAGTGTCAAGGCAGTCCTGGGACGCTGGGATGGGATGAGGCTTGGACAGAGTATCCGCAATTACTTCCACAATACATTTCATCACCTATATAAAGACAGAGAAATGTTGGGATAGGGAACAGCACAACATTTTTAAGCTATTATGTCATACATTATATAGACATTCATGAAATCAATGTGACAGAGGACATTTCTGTAGTGATTCTTTGATCAAAAGATCAGCTTAAGTGAAACAGAAAACAATTTAAACGTCGTTTTTGAATGGGAGTGTGTATATATGGACTCTACACACATGCATGAGATCAGTGTGACAGAGGACACACAGTAGCAGCCGCTGCCAATAATATCTCAAAGCCTGCCATATCTAACCATCCTTACTGTCTTGCATTACACTTTCAATCAATGTCATTTCCTCCTCAGTGCTTTCATTTCCAACACACACACACACACACACACACTTGTCTCTCCGATTTGTTTGGCTGCACATTCCCCCATAGTCAAACATTTCTTTGCTGTCAGGGAAAAACAGCCTCCCTCAGTAAGACCAAAGTGTTGCTGAAATGGCATTATAATTTTACTGAGGAGAACAGTCAGCATCTGTTTGCAACTTGACATTGGTGATGTTGTTTTCCCCAAAATGTCAAATTTGTACAGATTTCTAGATTTTCTAGTGAACTATATTAAAACAGACCCTCTCTTGAGGTGTTTTTCATTGGCAAGGACAAGAAAGACGCATCTAATATAAGTTAAATGAAAGCAATCAAACATTCATTTAAATTTTAATTCAGTTGATCAAAGCACAGCTTGCAGTCATCTGTAGCTGCAGCCTCCTCTGAGTAAGCACACATGGCACCAGCTGTCACTAGGCTGAAGTCGTGTTGTTGAGTCACTGTCTCGCTTATGCTGCTTTCCTCCACACTTCCTGACAACATGGACTATTGCTGCGGCCATTCTGTGCATCCTTATGCTCTTGTTTCTCAAAAGGCTGCTCAAAATACACATTAAAATAATACGTACCTTCACATCCTTATCTTCCATGTGACCTGGGGAGACAGGCACTGAGAAGACTAGAAGTAGAGAGAATGTTTTGATCAGCAAAATATGATATAACCAAATTAGCAATTAACCCTGGGTTAACTTGACGTCTTTTAAAAAGTCAGCTTTAATATTTAGGTTAAGTAACTGTTACGGCGACTCGTTAAGCAACAGACAACCAATCATAAACTGCTTCGATGCTTATCTCATTAAATATTCATGTTCTTTGTACAGTCGCTGAAACTTTCACGCGCTTCGTGTAATCTGAGGGGAAACCGTTACAAATATAGAACGAAGAATAATGGACACATTATTATTTTTGCTGTATGTTTTATAAGTCTTAAAACAACCAGAGCGGTTCTGCATGCGACATTTACACAGATAAACAAGCGGTTATTAAAACTGGCTGCGCTGTATTGGTCCGATTAATTTAGCTGAGCTTATGCAAACGTTAACATGCAATGGAACATTATAAACCACAATAACGCGTACAAATGTCAAGTGTGAAAAGCTAATTTGCGTTCCTCGCAAGTGTTGTATCCGCTGTCCTTGGTGCTGACAGAGACATGGAACAGCTCGCATTTAAAATGTACAGAATCAACAACACATCATCCAAAATAACAACTTAATACGTTACGTGATCATTTGCACATCTTGCACACTTACCAAAATTCACCAGCACCACGAGACCAGCGCATCCTCGTGCGATCATTTTCTTAATGTGAAGCGCAGGCAATTAACCGTTCGAACCGTTGTGCCAGAAGAAAGCGAATGAACGTTAGTACTTTCCTTTCCTCAGAGTGAATGAAAACACTCGCTGATTTATGGATGCATTATGCGCATAAGGCGTCTGCTCTTATTTGTTTCGCCGGATCCACAGATCACAATGCCTCAGTGTCACTAGGCTACTCACAACCGCAGCGATGCCGCCTTATATAGAAGACTTGATGAAGAGGAAATGACATCAGTATAATGTACAGCTGCTTAGTTCAACATCTACTAAATGATAAAGAAAGAAAAAAGCATCAATACATGCATGTGTAGCCTATACTGTACACACATTAGCTAGATAGATAATGATGAAGAAAAAAGTTTATAATTTTGCTTTAATATATGTATCCAGATATATACACATTAGCTAGATAATGATAAAGAAACATTTTAATAATAAGTTTGCATGGATAGATAGATATTTAATAAAATATTAAAGGAATTTGTTCCCAATAAAAACAAACTGAATGACCGGCTGAGATAAAGCTGTATTGTTTTGCATAAATCTTTGTGCAGAATACTAAACCTAAGTCGATCAGTAGTGCCTGCCATTCAAAACAGAAAGTAATTCAATTAGGGACAGCATTAAACCTTGGCATATGCAGTAAATGATGGACCTCAGGGGAACCATATGTGATTATCCCACCAACTAATTTATTGAGCACAGAGATGCATTAGAAAGAGAGGTGCAGGGGATGAAATAGAGTGAATGTGATCAGAAAGCAGATTATTAGATGTGGGATCAATTCACAGGCAAATCTGATAAAACATGAATGCTTAATTGTTTGTTTGCCACTTACACTTTTATGTTTCCATAGGTTGCTTTGATAGAAATATGCTTTGTTCATTGCAATACTTAAATGTCCTTGTAGCTCATGAAAACTCGTTGTGCATTCGCTCAACAAGCCATTTAGGCTTCATTTATCATGGATGACACAGAATGCAAGACAACAATATTGGGCTGAGGGCTCTGATAATGTGCACATTAGAGGCAGCTGCATTTACACATTTTATCCCTGTTGGGTTAAATGATCTTGAGTTAAGCATAGTCAAACCAAAATTTATTCAGACACCTTCAACATTTCTCACATGATCACATTCACTATAGTCTAGAAAATGGTAATAAAATATGACAAGAACTCAGAGTTATCAAATCAGTTGATATTTCACTGGTTTTGGCCATCCTTCTGTTAGACTGTCTGACAAATGAATCAGGTTGAAAAGCTGTCAGCTGGTAAATTTAAGTACACAATTAGATAATACCAATTTAGGTCAACAAATTACAGAGCAATACTTAATTTTGTTCAGTCTGTGATGTAAAAAGGTCGCATTAGCAATTTAAGAGCAAAACATGGTCAGGTCAAAGTGTCTGAATAATTTTTGGTGCCAAATTTTTATACATTTTACTGGTAGTCCACTGTATGAAGGATTCTTGGGTATAATATGTCACAGTTTACTTTATTTTGCTATCCTCACTTAAATGAACTATAGTGTCCTGCACCCACTAGTAAAAAAAATAATAAAAAATAAAACTATCTGGTGTCTGAATAATTTGAATAGTTTGAATGAACACAGCAAAACCTTTTTAAGCAGCAGACAAGTTGACAATTGATTTGTAATGAGAACATAATTCTATTTCTCTATTCTGGACACACTAAAATTGGATGAAAATCGAACAGTCGGTTGGAGTTTGAGTATGTGATGGATTGCATCTAATGGCCCTCAAAGAGGAAACAAGGTATTGTTTCCTGTTTATATCAGCTTGAAATGGACAAAAACATAATTAATGTAAACTATTGGAGTTTTTTTTTACACTGCTTAGATGTTTAAGTCATTTTCCTGTATAACTTATAAAAAAGTTGAAAATTGCTTCTCTTATTTTGATGAGTTAAAGCAATGTAAAAACATATGTTGTCATAACTTATTAATCATATCATTTTTTACAGTGTAGTTTTTCCAAGTATTAAATCAAGTTATATTAAAATGCATAAATTCTACATTTGTCCTAGCTGTAGAAATATACTACTCAAAACTGTGCAGTGCCGTTTCTCAGCCATGCATGGATAGAAGATTTATTTTTTTAATGTACCCAGCTGAACAAGAGACTAAATGAGCAATTTGCTGTTCTGTTGTTTCATTTCAAACAGATTGTTCATAACAAGTTGCATAACCAGAAGTTGACTACTTTCTGAGAAACGCCTGTCATAATGTTTCACTGAGTCCAATTATTTCTGATTATAAAAATACACAATTTAACCACAGAAAGCAGTTTCTCAGAGCTGGGTTAAACCAATTATTTGTTCATTTTAAGTGTATTTGTAATAAATAAATAAATAAATAATTGCAACTCCCAATATGCTTCACTTCTTAAATAACAGTGCATTTGAATTTTTTTTAATGATTTTTTTTTTTTGGGGAGGAAATTAATTCACAAATAAACCTTAGATTCAATCTTGTGATCTAGCAAACCATCAACCAAATGTAGCCTACCTCAATCAATTATCATAGAAGCATAAACAATAAAAAGGCATTATTTCCTGTGGAAAAAATATATAAATACTGTATCTGCAGATTGCAAATTTCTTTTAAAAGCAAGACTACTAGACACTGACAGCCCCGAGAGTGGGTTAATACATATCCACTTTGAATGATACTACTACTACCACTAATAACAATAATAATAATAATGAATATGCAGCATGGGCAGCACAGAAAATATCTCTCTTGCTTTTTTGATTAAGTAACCTCAACTAAGAATGCAGACAAAATCAGACTGACAAAACATGAATATATTTATTCATTAAGGATAAATGTGAAGAAACCACCATGTAGCGGCTGGACAGATCAGACACACAATTATTTGTTATATTTAATAATCCACTTGGGAGTCGTAAGACTCGATTTCCCCTCAAGACTGTAACAAGTAAAGGTCCAAGCAGGCTCCGTGATGTCTGGCCTCCCGCTGATCATCATCAACCTTTATAATGATATAAAGCCCCTTCTACCACTATCCAGGTAACTAGTGAACCTCAGAGACATTCCAGCAAATGTGTATGATTTTGTAAATTGTCTTTTGTATTGTATACTGTTTTATGCATTCCTTATGATAGAATTATTAGATAATGTATAACTTTATCATGCTTCATATCAAAATAATATATCACCTCCTCATAACATACATTGTATTCTTGTTAAATTAATTAAAATGACACAACTGCCAGCCCACTCTGATCATGCAAATGAAAATTTCCCGCCTGAAAATACACCCTTTTCATTGGTCAAGCCAAACTCAAGAGGCGGAAGTTAAAAGGGCATCAACTCAGTGACCTTCTCTTTTCTGGTTGCAACTTGTGTGGAAAAGACTGGAGACATCTGGTCCGACCGTGACGCCGTGGGGACCTCACTTCGCCCTGGTGCGCAGATGGAGGGGCTTCAAAGTTACAACCAGCCATGTTGTAACCTCCCATCCGGAAGAGAGGACTCTTCCGACCACAACCGAGTCAGACTAACATCGCTGAAGTTCGTCATTCTTCAACATGGAAGAACCTGTTGCAACTTCACCACCATTGAACAACTGAACCATCATAACTTTCTTCTGAGACTGCATATCCTGTACCCAGTACGAAAGGTTATTTTTCTGTGGCCACAAAAATAACCTTTCTGAAGTGTTCACTGGACAAACAGGTTAATTGATTAAATATTAATTCCGCTACAATTAATTTTATTAACCGATCCAAATATTTAGAATTATAACGAGTAATAATTAATTATTCATATTTCATTGAGCTAATTTGCTACAGCCCATATAATTGTATAGCTATAATTTATTTTATTGAATAATTATTCATTTTATTTATTTGTTTTGTGTAGGAAAGAAGCTCGTTTCCAAGAATCTTTAGGAGCTGCTAAGAACCTTTAAGAAGAACAATAAAGAAAGGTTATTTGATTGGTAATGGAAGAATGTATTGACCCATGAACAACCCTCAGCATGTATGGAAAAAGCATATTTAAAGTAAAAACTTACTTTTAAAGAAAAAAAGGAAGGAAAAGAGGTAAGTGTCCCTTCTGAAATCTTTATTTGAGAAGACCTTCTCAAGTTGTAGCATCCAAAACAATGATCTTATTACTGTGGTACATCATACTTATGTACTTTTCACCATGCTCTCAGAAGCAAAACAATTGTTCTCACTCGACATTAAAATCCTTTATCCGCAGAGGCTTAATGAGTTTACAGTGTAACCTCTGGCCGTTTTTATTCAGACAACCCGGAATCAGCTTACACAGTTACCTTTCGTACCTAAATGAATTATAGCAGCATTACGCAGAGCTAAATGTGGCTTTGCACCTGCTCTTGTGCCATTTTAGTTGGGTATATCAGAAAAGGTCATCACATTAGCATATATTGTTCTATTCTGAGGTTTTAACATTTCCATTGCAGAAACTCCACAGAGCAATTAAATATGATGCTGACTGTAAGTCCATTTTTCTATTTTTTTATTTATCTTTCACACCCTCATTATCAGTTTTATCATAGATCATCCTGCAGTGGCTCAAGTCTCAAAATAGATCCTCAATGGTTCTGAGAGTGTCAAAGCATTGATATCCAGCACAAGTAGAACATCAGGTGGGCAGACATGATGTACCATGATACTCCATATGGATGTCCTACAAGGAGGCCAGATTTACAGCCAACCACAGTGGAAGGAAAGCCAAGGCAAGCATGAGGTGGAGAACGGCTAGTCTGATGCCAGCTGACGGGCCTGGCTTTACAACAGTGGGTCTGGTGTAAATGTACGGATGACTCTAGGATTTGTCAGTTTGAACAAGAAAAAAAAAAAGGATGTAATAATAGAATTAGCAAATTAATCCATAATAAAATAAAATATCATTTCTTACCACAGGGGGGCAAATAAGCTCAATAGAGTTTGAAAAGCTCTCCACCAGGAACTTCTCCCCTTCAGGTTGAAACTTGCCACAAAAAAAATTAGAGAAACCATTTCAGAATGACAAACTGTGCCTATATGACAGTGACAGAGATAATCAGAGGTTGTGGCTGATGTGTACATCAAAATTATATTTTATTTTATGTTTTATTTATTACATATTTTGTTATGTATATGCACTACCGTTCAAAAGTTTGGGATCAGTAAGATTTTTTAATGTTTTTAAAAGAAGTATTTATTTTATAAATAACAATAATAAAAAAACAGTAATATTGTGAAATATTATGACAATTTAAAATAACTGTTTTCTATTTTAATATATTTTAAACTGTAATTTATTCCTGTGATCAAAGCTGAATTTTCAGCATCATTACTTCAGTCATCAGTGTCACATGATCCTTCAGAAATCATTCTAATATAATGATTTGATGCTCAAGAAACATTCATTATTATTATCAATGTTGAAAACATTTTTTTTCAAAATTCTTTGATGAATAGAAAGTTCAAAAGAACAGCATTTATTTAAAATAGAATATTTTCTAACATTATAAATGTCTTTACTGTAACTTTTGATCAGTTTAACTCATCCTTGATGAATAAAAGTATTGATTATTTTATTTCTTTCCCCCAAAAATAAACTTAAAATTCTTACTGACCCCAAACTTTTGAACGGTAGTGTTTAATGTTATAAAAGCTTTAGATTTCAGATCAACTGAACTTTCTATTCATCATAGCATCATGAAATAAAAATGTAAATAACTGTTTTCAACATTGATAATAATCATAAATGTTTCTTGAGCATCAAATCATCTTATTAGAATGATTTCTGAAGGATCATGTGACACTGAAGACTGGAGTAATGATGCTGAAAATTCAGCTTTGATCACAGGAATAAATTACAGTTTAAAATATATTAAAATAGAAAACAGTCATTTTAAATTGTCATAATATTTCACAATATTACTGTTGTTTTTTATTGTTTTTTTATCAAATAAATGCAGCCTTGGTGAGCAGAAGATACTTCTTTTAAAAACATTAAAAAATCTTACTGACCCCAAACTTTTGAACGGTAGTGTATATTTATATATTATTTTATTTTATTAAATGGAGCGTTGTGAATTTGTGAAACCAAAACTTACCATGTTGTTCCACAGTCCCTTGGCTAGCTCCTCATGTCCTTTCATAGTAAAGTGGAAACAGTCCGGGGTAAAGAAGCTCATGTCAATCTTCCCATTCTAATCAGGGACAAATTAATGAGACACAAACCTTGAACAGCACATGCACATATTAATGGAAACTTTCAATTTTAAACCTAATGCAAAGCTAGCAGAAATGTGGCATAAATTATAAACATAACACAATCAGTGGTCACTTCTTACAGGGAGTCTTGGAGGGTCTGCGTGTTTCAAGAATGGCTGCAAAACTACAGCAAAGTCATTCTTAAAGAAACGGTCACTGTGCAAGAGCTGCTCCAGTGCTTTCTAAAACAAAAGATATTTTGGGTAACATTTTATTTTACAGTGTCCTTATTACACATCATGTACTTACTGTAATAAGTCCATGTTGTTAATTAATATTAGCTCTATTCAGTACTTAAACTGTATAGTTACACTGAAACAAAGACAAAATGCAACCACATTTACCACACAGTTTAGCACCATATTTGCAAATTACAGATTTGTAATATATCTGTATAGATAACTGAGAAAACAAATCCACCTGGAATTCTAGGTTGACTCCAACCAGCTCCTTTAGATCAGCGGATCCAGCGGCTGGCTTTACCAGACAGGAGCAGAATGACCTGGAGAGACCAGAGCATTGAATATGAGAGAAATGAACCTGTAGCACTGAAAGAGCATGAACATTCAAAGAGATTTTTGAATTGCTAATTGTGCATGAAAATAAATACACAATGCATATCGAGTATCCATGACATAATTTAATTTCCTGTACCTCTGGAGCAGACATCCTGGGGTGGGTTTCTGTACTTCCCTGAGGGTCTCCATCGGCAGTATCTGGACCACGTTCACTATCATTCGAGGAACCTGCAAAGGTGATCGAAAATTGTATTAATGCATTAAGCTGATTAACAACAACAACAAAAAATCAGTAAAGTTACATGATATTACACACGATTTCCATTTAAAAGAAACGCTGCTCTTCAAATATTCAAACGCAGTATTCAAAGAATACTGAAAAAAAATCTGTTTCCACAAAAAAATTTAAGCACAACTGCTTTCAATATTGATTATATAAAAAAAAGTGTTTCTTGAGCAGCAAATCAGAATTTTAGACTGATTTCTGAAGGATCATGTGACACTGAAGACTGGAGTAATGATGATTCAATGAAAAATTCAGCTTTGCCATCACAGGAATAAATTAAAAACATATTTAAAATGAAAATAATTCACCCACAATATTACAGTTTTTACTGTATTTGTATTATAAATGCAGCCTTGGTGAGCATAAAAGACTTTTTAAAAACCCAAGCATTTGATATTATATCTCGAAATCTGCTATTACCTCATTCATCAGCATTTCCAAGGACACAGTCATGTAATGGACAAAGTTCTCCACCGAAAACAGGGACTGTGTGCATAAATAGAGGACATACATTTAGAGGCTCTATAAAAACACTCCTAAAGGACAATATGTCTGAATATAGACTCTTTAAAGGTCACTTTTACTGCCTACAACTGCTGTTTCTCAAAGAGCAAACACATTACAAGGCGATATTACTCATGCTGATGATCATCTCTACAAGCGTCTATGTGTTCACAATCAATATAACATTTGTTTTAAACCTCCTATAGTTCCCGCTTTGACATTTTGAACAAAATCTGTCAATACTGTAGAAGAATCTTCTGTCTGTAGTTTGCCAAACAAACAGCTTTGTAAGCAATGCCTTGTCTTTGCAGTAATCACAGATGTCATTCATCCCAATTAGAATGGTCAACAGTTTCCAGTCTTCATCAAAGTCAATATCCTGTAGCAAAAGATGGAATCACAATAATGCCAAGATTTCAGCATCTGTATTTGTAATAAACAACAGAAGCAGAGGACAAACAACACATTTAGTTTCGGAAACAGCGTATTCAAAAGCAATAATGAATTTACCTCATATGTTTTCAATGTATCAATCAAATGTCTGACTTGTTCAGGAAGATTACTGGGAAGAAAGCAAAACTCATATCATCGCCTGATACAATGGCACATTCGCTAAATTAAAGGTCGCAAAATAGAGTTAAAAGTAAAAATATCTTGATGCCATATTTTCAGGTGTTTGTTCTTTAACAACCATTTATGAAGAATGACTAGGGATGTACTAGCATTTACAAGGTGTTGTGTCCGGTTACAGCCAGGTTAAATCCAGTCTCGCAGAGGGGAGCTGGGGTACCATGGACCGTCTTGGTTGGGGCAGGACCCACTAAGTGGGGGTTGAAGAGTCGAATGATGTCTAAATCAAAAGCACAGAAGATCCCGGGTCACAAATTCAATTCAGTTCAATTCACCAATTTTTACTTTTCATATGACTGATATTGAGGCAAAAGGACGTACTTGCCAGTGTAATGACATCTTGAAAGGTTCCATAGCCGCCAATGCTTTAAAAATATGGAATAATTACAAAACAATTACAAAAATTCTGGGCAAATATTTTGGCCACGTTATTAGAACTTCACAAAGTATGAGAAATATCATCATACTGGATATAAAGTCACTTTATTTCTAAAAGCATGTTATATTAGTATTAGTAATACATTTACCTCCATGACACGTGACGAAATTCAATCGGTATGCCAAGAACTGTGGTTGCATTTGCACCAATGGCTGTCTACAAGTGAGACAATTACTATTAGAGATCATTATTGCTTTATTCGCTAAACCCTTATATTATCAGTAACTGCATCAATAACAAATTTATGTATTTGTACTGCTTAAAGGGATAGTTCACCCAAAAATTAAAAAATTAAAAACACAAAAGAAGATATTTTGAAGAATATGGGCAACCAAACAGGCTCAAGGCTCCATTGACATCCATAGTAGAAAAAAAAAAATACTTGAGTAATACAAATACTCAAAATATCTTCTTTTGTGTTTAACAGAAGAAAGAAACTCATACAGGTTTGGAACAACATGATGGTAAGTAAATGATGACAGAATTTGCATTTTTGGGTGAACTATCCCTTTAAGTTGTTTACCTCATTTTGCCTCATGAATAAAGATAGGTGTAGAATGAATTCTGTTGTCAGCCAACTAATGAAAAGTCCACTAAACCGAAAAAAGGAAAGAGTAAATAATCACACTCACTGTCAGTGAATCCCCAAGGGCAGCGATCACTTTAATATCTGCTGCCCTCACCAGCTCAACTACAAGAGATACAGCGAATCAGAAGAGCAAGTACCAAAACATTATATAATGCAGTTTGTCTGTGGTACATTCATCATCAATAATAAACATCAGTGTTAATGTAAAAAAAAATGTTTTGTCTCCAGCATGACTAGCATTGGCGGCTTGTAAAGTCAAGCTTGATCGTACTGACTTTAGATCAGTAGTGTGTATTCATCATTGGCAAACCTTGTCGCAATGTGGAAAAATAGTCTAAAACGCAGACCCTAGAGCAGCCTACCTGAGGTTGGCACAGAAGAGGAGGGGCTCATGTCAGGACACGTGAACAGTGGATGTTTGAAACTGATTGGCCTGGTCTTCTCAGGAAACTCCTGTAACAAAATAACATGCTAAACAGGCATCACAACCAAAACATTCAAGCCACCCCATAGATAGACCACCTGGAGTACTGAAATGATGTTTTACATTATGATTTATCAAAGATAAACTAATTGGACAGTTGTATTTATGACCTCATGAGAAAGAAAAAAATCCTCAACCTTATGATAAAGCCCAAAACAATCCCATTACAAAACACAAACGCACCTTTCTAAGCGCTTCCTCGCTGTAGTGACTGAGTCCTTCCTCATATTCCAGCCTCCACTTGTCACCTTGAGATAAATATTACGATCCATGAGTACTTGAGCCTTAGCAAAAGTCAAAATATGACACAGACCGGCCTCCATTGGTACAGCACAAGCACAAAGGCCTTCAACACAGGTTCACATAAACATCTCGCTCCACCAATTTGGAGTCCTGGCATCCCAGGTCAATCTCACACATGTATCGTGGGCCCTGCGCTCCAGCTTATCTTCCCAGCTCTGGATGCTTCTAGTACTTACCTTTGACAGGGCAGAGGGCTAGCAAACAGGTTGCCACGGCAATGAAAAGCCACTCCATGGTGGAGCGTTTCCAAGCTGGTTAGCACAATGGATGTGCGTGCAGAGAGAACGGGGCCATTATATCAGTGCCCCTTTATCTCCCCCACCCAAAACAGCTGAGTGACGAAGTTCAGGCCCACCGACATAAAGCATGATCCAGATGCACATGCAACTGCCAGGGGACTGGTGACCATTCACAACTTCAGAGAGCTTTACTGGAAACCATGTAGCACTGGGGCCTGGGAGAAACGGATCCGCAGCGCAGTGCAGATCAGGACCAGGAATCCTTTCAGAGAGAAATAAATAAGGTGGCGGTTGATGATGGATGTTTGTTTGGACTGAATAGCGTTTGTTGGTCTAATTATTTTAAGAAAGGAAATGACATTCGCTGTGAACCCATTGATTTTTATTAGTTATTTAGAAACATTGCCAGTTGAAAATGTTATTATTTGCTTTTTTTTTTAGACTCATCCGTTGTCATCTCTGTATTATGAGCGGCTTGATTTACATAGAAGAATCTGTTATATGATTTTTATAGTTTCAAACCATTGCTGAATTACGTGAAGTCCACAAAAACAGACTAATGCTCTGGTGCATCTTTGCATGAAAAACAGTTCTTTACATTCCTATTCACATATGTAGGCTTACATTACAGATTTCTTTTCTTTTTTTTTTACACCAAGCTTTGTGGTATTGCTATATTTCCTGAAACGACAGACACATTCCATCGCCAAACGATCAAATATTCTAGACATGCTCACAATCTGAAAAAATATTTTCCTCTGAAAAAAGAACCTAAAACTATGATTCAGCACACAAAGCCACGTTCTGAAGCAAATTAACCCGCTTCAGGAAGCTGATGTTACAGAGCAAAAGACCTTATATGATAATCATCAAAAATAGCTTTGAGAGCATTCAATGTCTTGATCTGAAAATAAAAAAGGAAAAAGGTGTCTTGTAATACCAAAACTGAGCATAATGGCAAACAGCAACCCATTTAACAATTAAAATGTTTTGCATGTATGCAATGGAATTTATCTCTTATTTCGGAAACTTTTGGAAAGGTTGAATGACTGCTGAAGAAAGACGTTTAACAATCTGAAACATAATGGACACCAGCCTTGAATCTTTACCATAAATGTGCTACAGACACACAAAATGAGGTCAAGGGCCGTCTCAATGATTCAATGTTTGGCAGGGTGAGCGTTTATGGCAATAAAAAGCCTTTTGGCAGACTGATAACCTTAGATTAATTACCATGTAGTTTATTCATCTGTAACTGCTCATGTTTAATCAAGTGAAATCTACACCTATGTGTTGGTGAAAACAACTTTTGTCCAAATACTGACATTATAAATAATTTGTATATAATAATTTCTGGAAAAAAAAGAAAAAAAAAATCTGCTAGCAAGCCACTTAAAAGGGAACACATGCTTAGTGTATGAACTTTTTACATATAGAATTCAGAGCGCAGCCCATCTCGCACTCTGCATCCCAATGAGGCATGGTGTCCGAATCCGAATTTGCACCAAACTACCAAGAACAAAAAACTGAATGGGTTGCACAAAATAGGTATGATCCTTGACTTTTAGCACAGTGGCAAGCAAAATTCAGAAACAACTACCGTAGTTCCTTCAGCAATGTGATCTTTTTCCCCCCACATAGTGAGCGTTGATTTGCACAAATATTATTTCACCTGGCAAAACCCTGAGGCGCACGTTTAAGATATCGTAGAAGTTCATCTAGTTTTTCCCCAAGCCACAGTAAAAAAGACTAGAGAGGGGCTGGACAGGGCAACAAGAGTCCTGAAAGCTCTTTTGGGGTTTACAGGATTAAAGACCACAGCAGGGTGTAGGTGTCAGCGGCTGTCCCGGGGAAAGAGACGCTAATGGGCCTCAATTCGGTCTCCCGTACTCCTAGTCCCGTTCGGTCACCTCCACCCTGATCCCTGCTCTCTCATTGTTCCTCAGGCTCTTCGGCAGGCTGCTCCGGCTGGCCTGGAGGTCTAGGGGGCGCTGCAGGGGCTCTGGGTACGGCTTGGTGCTGTCTCTGCCGATATGCGATCACTGTGCCCAAGAGCAGAGCAATGACAGTCATGAGGTAGAGATCCCACTCTGGACCCAGTAACTGGTCAAGATCCACCTGAGAAAGAAGCTCCTTCAGCTGAAGATAAAAGATGCAATTTATTGGTTATTCCTTGACTTGAGACAATGTCAGATTTAAGTGGATCCTCACTGAAAGTTGCGACTTACATTGAGATCCTGCAGGTACTGTAGTGCATAAATGAGGCCCAGCTTGCACAGGGCCAGGAACACAGGAACTTGGGCATCGGGACTGGCCTCTGCAGCCATGTCATAGAAACGTTTAGCCAGATGAATGTCCTGTGGAGGAACAACCGAAAACACTACAGTTCAAATGTTTGGGGTCTTTAGAGAGAAATGAATACTTCTATTCAACAAGGATGCATTAAAAAGTGAGAGCAAAGACATTTATAATATTCCAAATGATTTCTATTTCAAATAATGCTCTTCTTTTAACTCTCCGTCAAATTCTGGGGGAAAATGTATCATGGTTTCCACAAAATGATTAAATAGCACAACTGTTTTCAACATTCATAATAATAAGAAATGTTTCATGAGCATCGAATCAAGTGACTGAAGACCATCACAAGAATAAAGTACATTTTGAAATATGTAAAACCACAAAACGGCTATTTTAAACAGTAATATAATTTCACAACATTATGGTTCTTACTGTATTTTAATCAGATAAAAATTCAGCCTTGGTGAGCACAAGAGACTTCTTTCAAAAACATAAAAAATTCTTACCAACCCCAAACTTTCAACAGTAGTGTGTACGTGCTATATGTTAATATACATGGAGATTTCACCTGTTTGATACCGAGGCCCTTCTCATGCATATATCCCAGATTGAACATGGCCTGTGCACTATGCTGTTGCTCAGAGGCCAGACGATAATGAATGACTGCGGTCTCATAGTCCACATCAGTGCCATAGCCATAGAAATGATAGTCACCCAGCTTGATTCTGGCCACTGTGTATCCTGTAAACAAAAGATAAAACAGCTAATGTTACAAATGTCCTGGATGTTCAATAGCCTCATGAAAATTAAAATGAAATTATAAAAACAGAAGCAGAGGAATCCTGTTTCAGCCTGAAGGGGTTTATTTAGCGATAATGACCGTCTGACTATACATGAACCAGCTTGTTACGTGGATGTGTAGCAAATAAGTAAATAAATTGGCATGAAACATTGAAATAATTTTTTGCAGAGTAATACGAGATATGCAAAACGATGACAGTGTAGAAGACTGGTTGCTAGTAGCTACAATGGTCAAATACAGTTTAGCATTAATTATACAGAAATATCTGACCACACATAATGCCACGAATGACCAATCAGGATCAAGTATCTGAGAGAGCCGTGTAGTAAGCAGTTATATTTGTCTCACTATAATGGTTGTAAGGCCATCAAAGCACTTTGGCATTTTGTTAGAGTGACTGTATGGGTTGAAGAGAACAGTCTAACCTTGAGCAGCTGCTCTGGTCCAGTGGAGCAAAGCCCGTGGGTACGTTTCATTCTCATTGAAGATCTGTGACCCCTCTGAAAAAAAAAAAAAGACACATACACAGTCAGATTTACCTTCACAAATGTGAAGTAGCTTAATTTAGCTGGGTTTTCATTTGCCAAGAGACAGTAAACATGAAAGGAAAGGCTGACGGATCTTTAAGTGGTCTCTCAGGCTCTGCGTAGACTGCTTTACCATCACGGAAGATTCTGTGACCTTCTTTGTGCATTCCCACATATTTTGACATGAATTTGCATACATTTTTTTCCAGTCATTCTTGATTACTAATAATGATGTTTTATTTAAAAAAAAAAATCATATAAAGATTTCCAGGCCAATTTTTCATTGCATTTTTGAATTAATATATTTAAATAATTTTACTTAATCAGCTATGTTAGTTTAAGAAATTTGTAAATTATCTAGCAAAGTCAAGCCAATTAATATTTTAGAGCAGAAAATAAAATAATAATAATAATAATTACATCCCCTTTAGAAAATAATATTTTCTATAAAATACAAGGCATATATCCATGACTTTTCCAGGCCTAATAAAAATTAAGATTTTAATCATTTTCATCCTGTTCTTTATTACAAAATTCCGATTACGGGCAGCAGTTATAGCTTATGTAAATTGTTTTGGGTTTTTTTAGAGACTTTTTTTGCAATAAAGATAAGGTTTAAAAACAAAATTCCTATTACAAGGCAGATGCTGGCTGAGGTGAAAACTATAAGGACACATTTAAAGGGTCAGAAAGATCCAGGTTTGCTTTCTCAGACCAGCTTTTAACTAGAAACCACCATTAACATGCATGTAGGTGTACGGGGTTTGACGCCCTCTGGTGGTAGAGCCCATACTCACTTTGATCGAGGATGAAGGCCACATTGCTCTGAGCAACCTCGTAGCCTTGTTCGGCCAGCAGTAGATACTGTACTAGAGCAGAGTCCGGATCTCCCTCCTTAAAGCTTCCGTATGCCGCCATGAGTCTCTCAGACCAGCGGCCGCGCTCACACACATTCTTGAAGAGCTGCTCTCACAAATACACATACATTAAACACTATCAGAAAAGCTTTTTGAAACATGGCTATGCATCATGAAATAATAATGCCTCACCTCCACTGCAGTGTGGCAGGAGCGCATGACCCCAGTCCCCGTGGCATGCATCTGGGCTAGATTATAGAAGGCCAGGATGTGACCCGCTTGAGATGCCAGGTTAAAGAATTTAAGTGCCTGCTTATAATCACGCTTTACCCCGATGCCATCTAAAATATGAAGAATGAGAGAGTCATAAAGGCACTTTTCATACTCTCAAACACCCACTAGCTGAAATGACTAAGACACTCCTCAGTCCTCAATGTTTGTCAAGATCATGTCAAAGCAGAATGCAGGTGGGAGTTTGGCATGGCAACAATCACCTAGGCAACCAAGCCAAAAGAGTCTGCTGTGATTTAAGACAAAAATAAGATAAATCGCAACTGAAGTAATGAAACAGTGAGCTAGAAAGATGGGTAGAGAGGGACATTTTTTTTTTCATTAAATAATTAATGACAGTAATAGTTGTTATATTCTCAAAAATTTGGAATGTCTGATAAAATGCATTTGATATTATTATTATTATTACAACAACAACAACATTCCACAATTCTGAGAACCCTCTAAGACATTTTCTAAAAGATACTTCCCTGTTCAATATTCTGAGGCATCTGCTGTGTAATTGCTAGGAATATGCACACTACTTGCTCTGAAAATATGAGCAGTAAACCTATTTTCGTAGATCAAGACATTATTAAATGAATCACAATATTTACATATAAAATGTAACATTCATGAATGACGTGTTCTAGATGTTCGAAATTAGTGGAACCCAGTAGGTATATATTTCATGGCCTTTACTGGCTCAGTAAATTTGTTCCCGTTTATAATAAATGACTGCTTATTTTTCCTCTTGCAGTGAAAGCAGAAAAGGGAAAAAAACAGAAGTGAGGGAAAAAAAACACAGTCACATAATTTGCACATAATCTCCCTCTCCAGCACACACTTACTGTAGTACATGGTTCCCAGCTGTAGCTGTCCATCCACCCAGCCCTGCTCTGCAGCTTTCTGAAAATACTTCAGTGCCAGGTCATAGTTCTGCAGGAACGAGAAGAAACAATAACTGAAAAGGTCATTTAATGATCATACAGTGTTTAGTTCAGCTCATCCAGGAAACTCACCACAGGAACGCCTCTTCCATACAGATAAGCCATACCAAGCCCACTCTGGCCAACTGGATTACCCTAAAAGATGAAAACAAAAATAAAGGATTAGAGGAGAACATTTGAAAATAACAGTTTCTGAATTTTGACAGAGGGGAAAAAAATTCACACCAAGTCTGCAGCCTTTTTGAAATATTGCAGGGCCGTCTCATTGTTCTGAGGCACGTACTCGCTGCCTTCAGAGTACATCTAAAACAACAGAATAATAATGAGGAACAAAAGATGGACACAAAGAGGTTGAAAGATTAAAGCAACACAAGACAAGAATGACATTAATTTACAGTCCAATAAAAATATAAATAAAATAAAAAACATTGGAACCTTTCCAAGGAATGCCATTGCATGTGTATTCCCTGCATTTGCTGCCTGGTTAAAGTACTCATATGCTCGCTGAAAATGAATGTCAAAAAGAAAGTATAAAATAATTTTTTCATATAATTTTATTAAATTATTAAATTTGCAGAGCCTGAATACAAAATACGCCTGAACAGAAATTACCTGATGATTCTGTTCTACACCTCGTCCTCCATGTAAATGTAACTGGCCCAGACCCACCTAGACAAAAAATGCAAATGTGACTGTAATCATCAAAAATACAGGTAGATCAAAATACAGTTGAAGTTGACATGAAACAGAAGTTGTGATTATAACTTTTTCCCTATTGTGACATATATCGAGAGAAATGGCTTCTCGAATGAGAGAAGAAAAATAAATAAATTAGGACTGCTGGATGTGATTTTATCCATTGGGAATTGATTGGATTGCTGTGGTTTGCTATTGCTGTCACGTCCTCGCTCCAGTAAACACATCATCAGAGAAGAGGAAGTTATTTTGATTAAAGATTATGAGGGCAAATTAATAAAATAAAAAATAATAATGATGTGCAGGGATAACACATTTATAATAAACACTGCAATATTCCAAAAAATAAAAGTATTGCGTGACTATAAGTGACAATCTATTCTCGATTTCAATAATGCCACAGACAAAACAACATGGTTTTACTATACCTGTGCCTGCACATCTCCTTTCTCAGCCAAGAACTGGTAGTACTGGATTAAATCCTCCTCTAGCATTCCACTGCTAGAACCCGGATTTTCCACTTCATCCAAGAGCCTGATCCGCTGTACTGCACTGCCCCCTGTCAGGGACACATCGCTGGCCACTAACACAGACAGACACACACAGTGAGGACAACTAAGTGGTACCAGTGATTAATGGTGGGCGTTATAACCAAAATCTATCAGCACAGCATGAGTAAATTGAACCCAAAAATGTGTTACATATTACAGCATTTTTAGTCTTTTTTATGTTCATACTGCTAAGAAAACAATCCTTTCACATGTATTATGTGAGAAGTCACTATGTAGAAAGTCAATAAACTTTTTTTAAACAGACTGAATAAAAAAGTCAGAGACCAAAATAATAGTAAGTTACAAGATATCATCCTTACAAGCAGGGATCTTATAAATTATGTTGTGCTGAAATTAGACGCATTTAGATGTGTATGAGGATTGCATCTGAGGAAGCACAGCGATGTAACAACATTTACCATGATTGGCCACAAGTCTGTAGTGAGTGAGAGCAGATTCACAGCTCTGAGGAACCCCAACACCTCCCCAATATCTGTAGCCCTGAAAAGAAAGCATGATAATTATCAGACAGCACAGCCATGAACTGCAGGGCAAACACAAGCCTATGCGATACAAATGCATTGAGAAAGTAGTCATGGATAAATGCCACAAACTCTGAGGTTTCAACTTTGCTTCATGTAACTGAGCCAATGTGTCGGTCAGAATTTCAGTAGTTCCGAAGGCTTGTCTAGACACTCAGCTTGATGCAAGTGAAGTCAAATAAGACTTGATACATAAGATAAGCAAGTAATCCAAGTCTTGCATCCTGGCTGGAACAAGATCCTTCCTTGTTTAAAGACTAGTACAGAAAATCATTCTTCTTACCAGAATCATATGAGCAACTAGGTTTCCACCCAAAGCTCCAAAGGTGTAGTACACCAATGCCTGCAATTAGGTTAAATACAGTATTTTCAATAAACATTCACATTTAAAGTAAGCATACTGTGCTTGATAAATGTCATTAGGGGATACCTTTGCTTGACTAGAGTTCACTCCTAATCCTGCAGCATATAGGAAACCGAGTGCCTGTGTGAACACAAATTGGATGGGACCTCAATTTAAAAAAAAAAGGAATAAAGTTTTCCTGATGCAGATGCAATAGCACAGCATTGATAAAATAACCAAGCACACAGCTGCTATTCTTAACAAACAGCTTGAAATGAGTCACAGGACAAAAAAAGCATCAGTATTGACATAAAAGATGACATTTAGTAAATAAACAGTTGCTATTACAGTCTGAGCTTTAGGGGAGCCCTCCAGTGCCAGTTTCTCAAAGATCTCCTTCGCCTGAGGAACGTCCTGGGGTAAGTAGTCTCCCAAAAGCATGGCATATGCCACCTTCTCCATAGCCTTAGCATGACCCATCTCTGCAATTTTCAGGAGTTTTTCATACAACCTGTTATACAGAAATGAATAGAATTATAACGTTCAAAAGTCTGGGGTCGGTACATTTTTTTTTAGTGTTTTCAAAAGACGTCAGAGTAACTACGTTTACTAGATGAAAAATATAGTACAAACAGTATTGTGAAATATTACATTTTAAAAATAATATTTTTATTTTATTTTATTTTTTTACAAATTTGTATTTAATCCAATCATGTCAAAGCTGAATTTTGAACAGCCATTACTCCAGTCTTCCGTGTCACATGATTTATTTGAAATCATTCTAATATGGTGCTTCAAGAAACATTTGTTATTATTATCAACAATGAAAACTACAGTGGCCGAGAGAGCTCAACACGCTGCAACTGAAGAAAACACATGCAAATAGAAAAAATACCAGCAAATTAAGAAAACATCTTCATCAGTTTGACAACACGTGTGCTGCAAATCCTCACAATGCAACCAAATAAAGAAACATGCTGCAAATAGCACGGAAATGTTTCAAGGGGAACCCAAGAAGTTTTTTTTTCAGGATTCTTTGATGAATAGAAAGTTCATAAGAACAGCATTTATTTTAAAAAGAAAACTTTTGTTAACATTATTGTCTTTACTGTCACTTTTGATCGATTTACTGCAGCCTTGCTGGATAAAGAATTCTTTTTTTTCTTTTCTTTTTTTAAATCATAGAAATAAACAAATAAATATCTTACTGACCCTAAACGTTTGAACAGTAGTGTAATTAAAATACATTTGTTACTTTTACACCAACAGAGAAACCAAAACTACCCTACACTGTCAGAAAAAAAATCTGCAAACACTGTGCATGAAGGTACAAATATTCACCCTTTAGGGGTAGATAAGGTATAATCTTGTAAATCTTTTTTCTCTGTAGCTTGAAGACCTAAAAACAACAGGAACACTTTTGCATGAGCACTGCAAGCAATAAGAAATATACATGGCACAGCACTCACTCTTTCTTCTGGCTCCTCCGGTTGGTGCCATTGATCACCCTAAGTGTGGCCTGGTACAGTTCTTCAGCCTCTTCCACCAACCTCCTCTGCTCTGCCTGCTCCTCCGCTGTCAGGACACATAGACATCACACACAATTGGTATAACAACTGCAAGTGCTAAAAATCATGACTGATTTATAAAGACCGGTATTTTTAGCATTGACCTTCTCATATCCAAGCTAATTATGCAAAAGAGTATGAGTAGTAAAAAGCAAAGAATGTGCAGAGAACTCTTTCGCTTTCAACTAAAGTAGCATCATATTTCATGTAGACTAGAGTAACAATATGATTCATTTTTACAATATAAATCACTCTAAAGTATGCTACCAATAGTAGCTCACTCACTTTCGCAGAAGCCCCATCTCTTATCAGAGCTGTAGTCGTACGTTGTAGCACACCACAGTCTCCCGTCTCCTCTGCCTTCAGTAGTGCACTCCAAGAACTCTTTCCCTTGGAAAAGAAAAGGAAAGACGCAGGGCTCTCCAGATGCCGTTCCACCAGTCACCACAGGAACTACGTCACAAGATAAACGCCAATGAGAAAATAACACAATAACCAGACACTTTCACAGGAAACCAACCACACACAGGTGAATGCATGGGTGAGCATGTTTCTTTTCTCAACAGACACTGCAAGCTGGCGATGAACAGAAAAGAAGGATTTTGTGCAGTGAAACTTAAACTTAAGCAACATATGACACAAATACTAGTATCAAAGCCTTCATGGTGGGAGTAAAATAATGTCTGCAAAGTAGAGAGAGATGGATAAAATGATGCTAAATGCACAGAAAAATCTATCTACTGAGACTTGAATGCTAAATATAAATCAGGAAGCACCTGGAGAACCCATCTGGCACCGACTCACCTTCTTTACGACGTTCCTCTGGTGGAGGGGGCTGACTTGGAAGATCTTCCTTTTCAATCCCCTCAATCTCACTTTCCACACCAGTGTCTTTTGTGCTACTGTCAGGCTGGGCATCTTTAGGAACATACGGATGTCCCGACAAAATTCTGGAGCCATCCTTATCATCTGTGCTCTGATTTTGACGAAACCATTGATGCAATGAGATGCAAAGATCACTAAGAAAATAGCATTGTTTACACAAACACGTGTGTGTGTGTGTGTGTGTGTATATATCTTATGTCTTAATGCTGTATTACCTGAGGTGCACCGACCTGCGCATCTCCTTCCTCATCTGGTATTACTTCTGCAATGAATGCACCAAACAGCCAATTCATGTTAATACATTCGAACTGTTAAATAGCTTTACACTTTAGTTAACGTCTAAATAAACATGTATTTTTTTTTCTAATAGACTAAGCATTGAATACTTTAATTAGTGGAAAAATGAATACTTTACTGAACATTGAATACTTTAAGAATTTGACTTACCACCAGCTGTCACATCCAAAGTCACAGCTAATGCCACAATAAGGACCAGACAAGACTTCTTAATGGGATTCATGTTGCCAGACTGTGCAAAACGCAGTGAACGACTAAAAATCTTACTTAAATAACTAAATCAGCACATCAGCTATCAGTTATCCTAACTAGCCATCTAGCTATATAAATGTGTCAGTGAACTGCACCTGACTGCATAACCCACTAGCTATAGAACTTGACCAGCAAGCCAGAACTTCCCCCAAAAGCCCAAATGGATTACAGCAAAACAATCCATTCGCATAAATGTAACATTAACACAATAACCAAAGCATTTGCAGCTAGCAGCTCAATGTAACTAACGTTAACTCAGTGACAGCCTATCAACACACAGCTAGCAGAGCTAAACACACAGCACCTTTCAGAGACTATTGCTGTGGCGCTTGCGGACCTTTATTATTTCCAGGACGATTTCCGGAATAATGTTTCCAAGGCAACTGCAATGTCTATCAAATTCAACAACACAAGATAGTTTAGCCGTCCTTAGGGTTTCTCGTGTTTCATCATATTTCTGTTCACTAACCGACCACCTATTTCCTAATCCGCGGCGGTTTCACCAATCAGAATACGAGACCGTAGGTGATAGCCAATCGTTGCGCTTCAAGAGTCAGTTGACCAATCAGCGGTGCACACACAAGAGTATTCCGGCTGCTGAGATACGCGAATGGAGCAGAAGCGTACACGACAGTTTGCAGGATGTGGGAACGCCTGTGAACAGCTGACTCTCTCTCAGCCGTGTGTGAAGTAAACAATATGGTAGATATAAAATAATATAAATTATTAGTATACATTTTAAAATTAATGTTTTAAATAGTCTTCAAATATTATATTGTCTAAATAAGTAATGTTTCGATTGATAAGCATGTTTAAAGGCTCTTATAAGTTAAAACATTTATTTCCTGTTTTATTACAACACAGTTTCCGATATTCCGATAAGATCTGACATATATATATATATTTATATTATATATATTTAAAAGGTATCATGATCATACAATTAATTTGACTTTCACTTCATCACAGGCAAATATAATCTCACTTATAAAACACTCAATTTTAAATTGTTCAATATCTATATTTGGAATGCCCAGACATAACATCAAACATAGATATTACATTCAAACATGACAAAATCTCTAATGCAATGGAATAACAAAAAACAAAAAGAATTTAGGCAACTATTTTCATTGAGAAGGCACAGGTGTTTGTGGGCATCCAACTAACTGCTGGTGCAGGCAGGATATACATAAGTGTTTCATATTCACACTTCCACAGATGTCATTTCTTTAATCCAACCCCTGGTTTCACAGATAAACCTTAAACCTATTCCCAGACTAAAATGCATGTTTGAGTTTTAACTGAAAGTAACTTGCACTGACATATCTTAAAATATGTCACTGACTATGTTTTGTCGCAAGATACACACCAGTAATGATTTTTCTAGTGCATGTTTATAAAAGCTACTTAAATGTCCTAAATGAACTAAGGCCTAATCCTGGTTTAATAGCCTTGTCTGTGAAACCAGGCCTATGTGTATTATGTCCCGAGTTTCTGGCATGACACAACATGAGCTTTGGCTTAGCAGAGTAGTGCTCCATATCCAAACGTCTGTTTAATGGCATCAAAGTAGTATCTCTGCCAGCCCTCTTTCATCCTTTCCTCCTCATTGCTGGGAACTCCTCTGGCCTCCAGAATCAGCTCTGTCTCACTGCCTCGATTCACAAAGTTTAAAATGACAGTTGCTGCATGTCCTGAAAGAGAATTAAAAATAAATCATAACTCAGATTAAAGCAAACAGACCCAACAGTAGTGAAGAACAATGGCTACAAACAGTCCACAATGAGCAACACATTCCTCAGACTTCATAGATATTCCTTAATATATTCAAAACAAGTAATATAGAAAAATAAAATGTATTATTATTACTAATATTAAAAGTGGTATGTGAATTCATTAATAAGATATAAAAAAAGATATTAATATAAACAAAAATATAATAATAAAATAAATACATAAATAAATAAATACCAGCTGGCCAACTTGAAAACCTCCATCTCATGACAATTTTCTGGTCTGGAATCTAAAGGGAAAGGGCAAGATTTTGAAAATCAATTTTGAAAATTACTGTCATCAACAAAATTATTTAATGATTATTCTTACCAGTTCTGCAAATTGTCCGTGAACATTTCCTTCCAGTATTTGGAATTTGCCACCCGAGCACCCATCCACAAAAGCATAAAGATGTGTAAATGCCTGTACCATCTACACCATGAAAAGACAAGGAGCAAGTGAGTTCCACATCAAATAATCTGTGCATAAAAGACCACCAGAATACATCTACATGTATTGTTTTGATTGCATTTGTATAGACTGACAGAACAATAGGAGAGTGATTCTGACCTCTTTGTTTAGGAAAATCCTGTACAACTCTTCTGGCGAGGTAAGGAAGGTGTCTTTCAGACTGAAAGACACTGTTGGAATTTTGACTCCAGTGTTGGAAGAGTTACCTGTAGTGGAGGACCCAATCTGTGGGGTTGGGAGGTCAAATATATATTTATATCTTCAATTTTAATACAGAGGTGAAAAGTTAAAGTGCACACATATAAATTGATTCCGAAAAAAAGCACAAAAAAATTAAATAACTGAAACAATAAACTAAAAGAAAAACACCTATAATGTTATACTTGCTGATCACACAGCATATGTTTTGTGCTGCTTTGCACAGTGTGTGAGAGATGACCATTTCAGACATAAAATAAAGTGGATGGATGACTAGCTGTTACCAGAAATGTTTATGAGAACATACTTGGGTGTTGTCCAGTTTGACCTTGGCTTGTGGCTCCTGATTCTGTTTGTTAAGTGCATTTTCTGTTGGTAAAATCATACCCTGAGAGAACTCTGTAAAAACAAGTCACAAGAATGTGATTAACTATACAAAATAAAACAAAACAGGTATGACTAATAAATGACGTTTTAGAACCGTCACCCGTTTTAAGATGTTTGACATAGTTGCCCAGTGCCATTCTGACTTTCTTGACTCCCTCCCTCCTCATGAGATCAGTCAGCGGTGTGCTTGGCTGGTCTTTACACAGTGAAACACAGATCTGTACATACAAACATAAGTTAGATTTTCATGCAACAAGCTCGTATTTTATTGGGAGAGAGGTTCACTTACATCTAAGTCATCCATGTCATTTTCATCAGAGAGATTTGGTATTTCCACAGTGCCTTTATATTTGATTCCAATTTTATTTGTTCCTGAAGAGAAGAAAAAAAAGATCTTGAAGATTCACCAATGCACCAATTATTATGTTGTGTACGCAAACAGAACTTTCATTCACCTGTCCATGAGGCTTTAACAACCCACTCATAGAAGAAGATGAGTTTCCCTTTGCGGTTGTTGATGGAGGCCTCGCCGTCTATATTGCTGACATCTGTAATTTTGCATGAGCCTTCTTCACCCTCTACATGAATCCCAAGAAGGAGGTTATTTATTACATCTTGAGACCAACTTGTGACATCTCTTTCTGTCCTGTAAAAAGATTAAGAAAATTAAATAATTATAAACATAATTTATTTTATCAAAGTTGCATATGATTCATGTTTCAAAAGAGAATTATGCAACCACTAATTTCAGTTTCTCCAAATTTGGGGAATAAATCAGACTGACCAATTAGACTGTCTCTTTAAGAATCTTTACAATGGCATACTGTATGTGGCATACATTGGTGCACACACATACACATGCATTATATGTGTTTGTGTTGTATTGGAACCAATAAAATAAGTGTATTTATTGTTTCGATTGCCTCCTGTGGGACTTTACTTATAACTACAAACTGAGCCTCAAAAAAGAAAAACCACAAGGGAGTCTTTACGTCATCCCTAAAGAACTTCAATCTGTGGGCGGGTGAGTACTTTATGGTTTAGGCTAGATTTGAACATATTTTGAAACATACATACATAACAATGTTAGACATTTCAAGTGGGACAGTTCAAAAGTCTTGCTCTGTTTGCTTTTCATCAGAGCACCCTGAGTCTAATTCTGTCTCGCATTCATACTTCCAAAAATAGCTTGTGCCAGCCCCTCACATTCAACTACAGGACATTCCAGAGGCTTCTGCAAACATTGGAAAAACTAACCTAAGGGCTCTGAGAATCTATTTGAATGTAGGCAGTAGATATGAAATATCAAACAGTTTCATACGTTCCCTGCGATGTGACATGCAATATTCAATTTTAAACTGTCTAAATTATCTATTTTTATATGTGTTACATCTGTTTCTGTCCGCACATTCTGTCCTCACACTGAGATTGAATAGTTGAGCATGTGAACGTAGAAAGTGCCTACATTTATGCATATTAACTTAAAATCTAGATTAATAAATAGGATATTAACCCTCCATATGATGGGAAATAGAATTTAATTTATTAAGAGACACTTCATAACAGTCCAACAGCATTAGAGGCATGCCCTTAACAACACTGTATTGCAAAGAGCGACAAACTGGAGGACATGCACGTGCTACTTACCAGTGCCAGTTATTGACATTTGTCGCATCTGATCTTTCTTCCACAATCCAGCGCGGGTCCCCCTCTCCCCATTTGGCCATGGCAGAATTTAGCTAATTTAATAGAACTGAGATGTTCCGATAAACTGTGGATGCGGCGAGTAGCTCAGATTGACATATGTAAATTCGTGCATAAACGTATGCAGCTGCAGCTCAACTGATTTGCTGCGTCGATGAACTTGCGTATAAATATTCACGAGAATATTTAGGAACAGAGAAGGACGGAACGAGTAGGCCTATTTAAAGTGCACAAAACAAAACTGTTAAAAGTGGGAAATCATGAGGAGGCACGGAGCAAAAGATAAAGATGTATGTAAGGAGTAGACGAGAGGTCAGTTGCCCGCTTAACTAGTCGTCAGCTGCCCCCCAAAGACCTTTATTAAGCCCCTTAGAAAGTACCAGAACCGGAACTGGGTGAAGATGAGAAGCTTCTCCGAGAAACGAGAAAGCTGCGGAGTGCGGACCTTCCTGGGAATTGATCCTCATTACCTCAGTACAACCATCTCACCCTCCCAAATATCATCTCTCTACTGGACTGAAATTCAGGCAACCCCATACACCCAAGTTAACTGTATTGAATGTCTATTTGTAGTGTACATTACACTACAAATAGGGTAGCCTATAGGGTATTTAGCTACCTTAAATGACAAATAAAATGTCATTTAGGGTAGCTACTTTCCATGACAATGTTTGTTAAACCGGTTTAAACACTTAAGTAGGCCTAGACTTTTTAAGAAAGTGCCCTTTTTAATAATGTCAAATTAAAAGTTTACTTTAAAGTGCTTTTTAAATCATTATGTTTTAGAAACCTTTTGTCAAACCTTAAAGAAGTACACATTTTGATAGTGTAAATGATCGATTTTGTGTGATTCTGACTAGTAGCTAATCAAAGCACATGTAAAGAACTTGATTATAAATTTAACTGTATTTTACATTTCAAATTAATATAGGCCTACAAATATTTTTTACATGACATACAAGTTTCAATAGAAATGACATGATATATTTTAGTTAACTGTATGCAGCACATTCGTTAGTACATTTTAAACAAATTTCAAAGACAACAGAAGTAATTATGAAATTACATATAAAGATGTAGCCTACTTAAGTGGGACAAAAAGTGATTGCATTTGATATCAATTTAAACAATAATACATTTTAATTGTATTTTAAATAACATGCAGTTAAGTGTAAGAAAACATTACATTTAGTTCGCGATTAAGGATGTTCTTTAAAAGTAGTCCTATTTTATTTTTTCACAAGGGACACAAGATGTCCAAATGTCCTGAAATCTTACAAAATACTTTCTTTCTTTTTTTGCTTTCATAACTTAATTAATCCACAATTCTAACCATTCTTACACAATTTTACCAAATCATTTTACATAAGTAATATGTTATTTTGGACATTCAAATACAATACATAGATTCATATAGTAGGCCTAAACTAAACAATATTTAGGAGAGTGAAAGAAACACATTTTTACTAAATGCGCCAGTTATATTTTTTCAAATGCTTAGGCTGCTATTTGTCATAAATAGCTTGTTAGCAACATGGTGCAAGCTGACCATAATGAAGGGCTACCAATGTTTTTACATATGGTTACTATATGGTTTTAATACAAAGTTGACAGTTAAACTGTTGTTATGCAAAAACTATGGTAAATTGTGCTAAGGGAAGGAAAGTGCCTTTGAAACACTGAAACTCTATATCCATATATATTAACCAACATTAAATTTACTCTGTTTTCTTTTTTTATTAAATTATTTCTGTTACTAGATTATCCCAAATCAAATGCATAGTGTGTCCAGCAGGTGGAGCTCAGGTAAAGAGTGCTGACTGATCTTTGATTATCAGTCTGATCTTCCATGTTGTTGTGCAAGAAAGTGTTATGATTCTACAATTATTGGCCTTTGACAGTCATTAACTCACTCCTACTGTCATTAAATTAGAGATCTTAAATTAATTTGTTTTGATGTTTTCTTCATGTTTCTCCTCACAACTGCCTGATCACCGTTTGGAGTAAATAGCCTTTCAACAGAAATTAACTGGACTGACATTCTATCAGTTTTATCATATCAGAAAAAAAGTTTACCATTATTTCAGGAAGGCTGCTAGTGGTAGTATAGATTGTTAACTGTCAGTGTCTTGGTAGCAGGACACCTGGCACACTTTATATTGCCTTTTTCCCCCAATCACATATTTATTAGTAAACGCCATAAATTAGGTATCATTCAAAAACACTCAAAATTCATCCTGTGAAAACAGTTTTAAAACTAAAACTGTGTTTCCATTTAAAAAATACTTAAAACTGTTTGTTAGGCTCATTTTTTTTCCCATCAACTTCAAATTTGGAACACAACTTGGTTAGACATATGGTTTATGTATAGTCCAAATTATTAGTCCAAAATATTTTGTAAAATGTAGGTTTGTATTCCAAAGCATTCATGAATTGCAACCATTTAAGTTAAGATCTGTGCTGAAAAAAGGGGGGTGACAGTTAACAGGTTATAGGGTAAAGATTAACATTAACAGGTAAACATTATTATATATCATGTTGTTTAAGGATTTGCAATATTTTAAATGTTTTTTCTTGGCAGGAAATGTATTGAGCACATTAAAAGAACAATGCCTTTTAAAATGGCATAAACAAATTCCTTTCAAATAGCCAACATATAATCAAATGAATTATTCAGAGGAAACTGACAGGTAAGCATCTCATGCACTTGACCAATTACCTGAACAGGAAGTGTGTAGTTCTGCTTTGTGTGCAACAGTGGTGTAAATGTAAAATGAATGCATGAAAAATGTAGTCTTGACATGTGTGTAAATACGAATCATGTTGTTAATAATTGTTAAAATAATTATAAGTATAGGTATATTATACAAGAATCTATAGTCTAATCAGTAAGAATATGTTCAGATCATATTCATCTGAGAACCACAGTCCTGTCACCACGCCACAGCAAGGAAGACTTTGAGAGCCACACTGGTGTTTTCCTTTTTCAGTCTAAATTGACTTCCCCACTTTGCTGACTTTGTTCTTCTTGGCAGCTGCCATCAAGCACAGCAACTGCAGTGATATCCCAGGAGGAGTGCAGCAGTGCCCTTCAAGAGCAGACAGCAGTGCGTTTATGAAGAACAACCTGGCATTTGAAATGCTTTTAACACTTTTACTTTTCTAAGATAGAAATAAAATAAGAATAGATTGATGGCTGAGACTTTATGGGGCCGACAGCAGATTTCTTCATATAAGATGCTTCAAACATTTGTTTGTTGCAAGCAATTCGAGCCATGTGCAAACGGCCTCCAGAAAGCCATCTAAGAGTTTAAATTCAAATGGTTAACAACTATTCATAGAAAGCGAACATCATTTTTTATAAAATTTTTTAGATATGACATGCATCATGGTGTAAAATCCCAAATTTAATGCACAGCTAAAGTGGTACTCTTTATATGGCAATTCATTATACCATTTATGTTTGTGTAGTATACGCAATATGGTGAATACTATAGCATATAATGCCAAAAGAAAAACATCTATTCACATGCATTCAGTTTGCCTTTAGAGGGCAATGTCCATCTTTTCTATATTTTGAACTGCCTTGGTTTACTCCACATTGCCTATTGGTTTTTATCACTTTACTTAAAAAAAAAAGAAAGAAAAAAAAAGTGTACTTTACTTGTTTTGGATGCCGAGTAAATACACAACACGTTTCCATTTCCATTTTTTTTTTTTTTATTTGACATACTGACCTGCTACAATATTGCATAGAATATGACTGCAAAAGAAAATGCTTTATTTACAGACCTCATATAAAATCTGTGGTCGAAACAGACAGCAACAGATCAAAAGACAGTTTCTGGGGGAAGAATAAATTGTAGGGATTAAAGTCATTGTTTTATATAAATAAATAAAAATACCTAGCCATGTATTCATTCAAAGTTATATAGGCTCACTATATTGTGTCATTTGCCAGTAGGCAAAACAGCACTTTATATTCATTTTTTCATATTGCACTTAGGACAAAGTGACATTTTGAGGTTTCTGATATTACAATTTCATCAGGATATATATATTTTTTTTAACTTCGCTTAAAAAATAATCTGCCAAATTAACAAGATGAGGTGATGTTTAAAGCTTGCTATTTTGTGCATCACAACCAAGCAAATTTGAGAAGGACCAAGAAAATACAAACTCTTGCTGCTTTATGTATTCTCTGTGCAACCGGTACATCAGAAGTACCGTACATTATTTGAGTAAGCCATTCACGAGTTTACAACACAGTGTAAACTCCTTTTCACCGCTGCTCTGTACATTACTGCAATACATGCTGAGACTAAACCATAATGAACATTAGTTTAAAACCAGAGGCTCCTGGGGCTGATTATTGTAAAACAAATGTCCTTCAAGAGACTGAAATTCAAGCAGCAGGACAAATTACATTTAAATGAGGCCAACGACTGAAAGCTCTCCTCGATTAACTTAACCACTTTCGCATAAAAAGTTAAAAGCTGCCTAAACTGCCTGGTCCAAAGGGAACTGAACACACAGTAGAGAACACCCCATCATTGTTCAGTTCAGAGTCAGCACAGATCAAAACCTTTACAGATATTTCAATGATAAACATCTCTTCATAATTCTGCATCATCTATGTACATGTTAATTATTACTAAGAAGAGGAGGTGAAGTACAAATCACGCTTCAAAAAACAAATAAACCCTCCTAAAGACCGAAGTCTACTGATGATATTTCACTCTTAAATAAAAGCAATATATTATCTCATGATCTTCAGTCAACAAAAAAAATAAAATAATTCAAAACACAAGAAAATGTATAAATACAAATATATATATACAAACAACACAAATAAAAAGAGAAAGAAACAAACTGATCAAGCTTACAAAGCTTAAAAAGCTACACACTTATTAGGATCCACAGCTCTCAGCATTAAAAACAGGTTGCTGATGTAACGCCAATGGTCACACCATGTTTTCTAAAATCTGTGTGTAAACTTTGTGTGTCGGGTTTTCTCTGCGGCGGTGCGTGTGTCTTGTGAGGGGGAAGGCAGGGTGGGGCGTCTGCGAGCCTGAGATTAAAGGACGACAAAGCACTTCTCTGCTGCCACCTTGAACTCTATAATTAGTTTATTATTATTAGTATTATTATATGAATATCTCATTGTATTTTTGTTGGAATGCCTAAATTTAATCCAAATTAAGACTAAGTCAGTAATGATCAGAGAGCCATCCATAGGCAAGGGAACACATTCCAACCAAATTGAACCGCTGCTTCTTGTTCTATTCCACATTAAGAACAAAGCTCCTCCCTTGAATCAAAACGATTGGTCGGGAAGAGAACGGCGCCCCTCTGGGGGCGGGGCTTGTTTTGAGTGCACCAATGCGAGTGAACACGTACCAGCTGTTGTCAAACTCTCAATGTAGCATTTACCACTAGCACGGCTCTCCACGTGACAGAAGCTGTTTGCTTTAACTCCCCCCTCCCCCCTTAATCTCGCTCTCTAGTTCTTCCCCTCCCCCTGTCTCTGCCCTGTCTTAATGCAGACCGCAGCTTGTGGCTCTTTGCATTCGATTGCACCAACTTGGAGTTCAGTGGATGTAAATGCAGCACAAATATGAAGTGCCTTTGCTCTGGTCTACCATCTTGTGTTGTAGCAGTAACTAATAACTTAAAAGTTGTGGATGAGATGGCTCAAACAGGCCTAAAACTTGTGATGAGAGGAATAAAGTAAGCAGGTGAGACTTCAGTTCGGGTTAATCGGTTTCTCGCGAGTAAGCTTGGACATTCAGAAACGGTCTTCGAGACCACAGCACAAGATGCATCCA
This sequence comes from Abramis brama, assembly GCF_963993115.1. NCBI lineage: Eukaryota > Metazoa > Chordata > Actinopteri > Cypriniformes > Leuciscidae > Abramis > Abramis brama. Next base: position 7,958,055 of record NC_139980.1, read on the forward strand.
CGATCAGCTTTTTGCAGTGTAGATCACAATGAAGGACAGTATGGAGGAGATGTGGAGCCACATTCGGGTAATGGCTTCTTTAGAGGACAGAGGGTCGTGCTAAATGCTCAAAAAAGTGGCAAACAACCCATGTAGGGAAGTTCATAGGGTTAGAGCAAGAAACTCAGGCAAGTCTATGTGCGGTTCCACAGTGTGCAGTTCATCGTCGGCAGTCTTCATTCTCCATTATAGGCACTATGTTCATACGAGGGATTCGACGGTGGCTGTGTCTGACAATCATGTACGTGAAAAGTAGAAATAGCATTAAATTCCAAGTGATTAGAAAATATATATCACTTTTTACACGAGCAACAGCTCGTTCTGAAACCAAAAGTCAGAAACGTTTCGGAAAAAAGTTGAATAGAAAGATCGAGACAAAAGCATTTCTTCTACAGCTTTAGCTTTGGACTGAATCCTACCATTTGAGGAGAGGCTTTCCTGTGAACACAGAGCCATATATAAAACAATCAGCAGTTTTTTTAAAGTTATTTGGAGAGAAACCATTCAAATACAGATGTAACAATGACAGTCTTTGTATAGAGAAAGAGCTCTTGGTATCTTGAGAGGTAGTGTGAGTGCTGCATGTGCATGACATGATCTGATAATTGTAATTACTGACAGTAAATGTAATGTTTCAGAATTGAGTGGAAATCACCAAAAAAAGCTACGGCGCATCCATTATGATCCACTTTTCTTCCATCTCCTCATCTTAAAGTCACTATTCAATATAAATAAGTGTCAATGGTAATACTTCGTATTTGTTTCCAAAGTCCCTGCATATTCATATCTTAGTTTGCTTAAATATGAAGGATGGCAGCGTAAGCTCGGCCATCTGAAAAGTCTTAAAAATGTGCATTTATCCTACAGTGAGTGTGTGTCAGGCAGTTTCCTTTTATTATATATAAATATAGCAGTCCTTTGTATAAAAATAGATAAAATATTTGTTTGTTTAAAAAAAGAAAACGCGTTGTATTCATTTTCCATAGAAAACATCGGGATGGCTGAATGAGGACACTGTGGTGCGAGCTGTGGTTCAGGAGCGCACCAGGATCTCCATGATGTGGTCCAGGTCGTTGAGGTCTGAGAGACAAAGCTGCAGGCTGCTGTTGGAGGTGCAGCTGGAAAGGCTCTTGAGGCCATCATCCACCCCGCCGCTTCTCTGCGCAGGACACGGCAGAACAGAGATGTCAGAGGAGTCGTACATTGACGTGTCGATGTCCTCAAATATGTCATCTAGTGCCAAGTCTGTCAAGTAGCTGGTGGAATTTGTAATCTCAAATGAGCCGAAGAGTGAATCCAACGACCTTGTGTCGTCCTCATCAGCGAAGGATGGCAAAAGAGTCTCATTTTCGCCACCGCCCAACTGGACCTCCTCATCATCAGCCGTTGTGAGGGGAAATGAAGGGGACAGTGCTCCAGTTAGGGGTTGAGGACAGTCTAAGGGCACGGGAGGCAGGTCAGGGAAGTGCCGTGGGGTCGAGGCATGAGGGAGTGAGGGGCCGAGCAGGGCTGGTGGCAAACAGGTTTCCCCTTCCTGTCTCATCTCCTGCTGAATCTGGCGGAGGGTGTTGGCCAGCAGGACCGAGCGGTGTAGGCTGGGTTCAGCTCGCCGCTGGCAGCTTTGTAGCTTGTCCAGACACAAGTCCAGCACCAGCTGCCTCTGCTGAGGATATGGCAAGTCCTGGGAAGGGTCCTCACATGTGCTCAGCTTACGTTTCACCCCCCTGCCCAACATGTACCTACAGACAAGAACAAAGGAAAGTTAGGAAAAACTGGACAGGAACACTTCGTTAGCTGACCTACCTTGCAGTGAAATCAAACAATGCAAAAAGGAGCATGACAATTACTTGTACTTCAAGCTTCATCTGACAATATAGTTTGCAAGAACACATCAGAGGGATGTTATGTAGCAACTCTAATGTTAATTCGCAAGTGAGACGCATTGAACAAGCCTCTCTATAGACCACTGATCTATAGATCAGTCTGGTCACAGAACAATTTAAATCCCATAGGTGGGTCAATGACACATAAAAGTGTCCACAATAAATAGAACAAAAATAATCTCAAAACAAATGGGCAAAGTTTTTTACAAAAATAATTTTTAAGAAAGATTTCAATATAGTGAGTTATGTGGTGTAATCAAGTAAAAAGAAGTAATATTTATGACTGAAAATGTTCTCCTTACACATTGAATAGACCTTAGTCAGGTAGTGGCATGTTTAATTTTTGACAGGAATGAATGAAAGTGGGGCTGTGAGGAATAGAAGTACAGCTTGTTCAATGGATTGCACCGTTGTTTAACAGCATGTCAGTTGTCCAGCTGACAAAACTTCTTTATAAAAACTAGCGCTGCCCCCCAATAGTCGACTCAATGTTAATCGATGAGAAGAGGCTTAGCTGACCAAATTGTAATTATTCGGGTATTCACAGAAAAAAAGTCACAGAGTCCGACGGACAGATCATTAACACGGCAATGTGGTAATTATGTCGGTCAGGAAATCCAACCGTTCGCCTTTCACCCATCGACATCAAATATGGCTTCTCATTTGAAACAAGTAGTTACTAAATTTTAGCCACTTTACATAGATGCTCGCTAGCTCTAACATTAATGCTAAGATAAATGTGCACTATTATTAGGCACATAACCAAGTGCTAGTGTGGAGTGTGAATGCTAAATTAGTACAGAGCTAACTGAAAGACATGTTTAATGTAGCATGCATTTCTCTCTATAGACACATTCACTATACTGTGGAGATGACGAGCCAGCATTGTTCTTTGCAGCCGACACTGACTCAGAAAACACTAGTTTATTAATAAATTAAAAAGTTCAGACAGTCTCCTGCTTTTCCCCCCTAACACATTCATAATCATTACTTTTGCCGGTGCGCTTCAAGATAATGATATTATGGTCTAGTATTTCTCTGTAATGTACAACAATGTTAACAATATGACATTTAATATTCTTTCTAAGCCCTGAAACTCAAACTATTTTCCAATGCCACATCCCAAGTATATATTTAAGTCATTAAATGAATATCATAAATGTGTGACTAGTCGACCGATGGCTTAAACGAATGACTACATGTCGACTAGAAAAATCTTTAGTCGGGGCAGCCCCAATAACTTTCAGTAGATAAAATCTCCATCAAACATTTTGAAGTTTTGAAAGTTGTAATTTCTGTAACTACATGTGATCTAGGACCTTTACAAGAATGCTTCCATGTTCTACTGTTTCCTGCAGAGTCCATTGCGCAGTTTTCTCCAGTTATTAACTTTGCATGATGATAACACAACTGTGAATGTAACAGCACCATGACAGTCATTCTTGACGAACACTTTTGCCTTGAAATTTGACTTATCTGAAACTCGACTGATAACAAAGCTTTAACCCGACACAGCTCCTTCTCATCCCAGAGTGGGGCTTCCAGAGAGGTGGATGCATTAGCTGAAGCTCCTCCTGTCTGCGACTGCAGTACACTTGAGAATAAGATCATGCTTCATTAGCGCTCCCTTCACACAGCGGAGGAGGATACGCAGCACAGGAGCGCAATGCTTCCTGCTGCAGCTCTCCAAAGCCTTCTATCCTGCGAGCGATACTTACAAGCAAAGACCTCTTTCAAGTCTAATACATTCTTAAAAACCAGCGTCCCAAAAAGGGTTTTTCACAGCGATGCCATGCCATAGAAGAGCCATTTTTTTCTGTGCATTTGAAATGTTAATCATGGAACTTCCAATGCTAATAAAGAACCTTTATTTTTAAGAGTATATGGAGACTGCCATGACCCTTACCCTGTCAAATCTAAATCGTAGAAGTATGAGGCAATTTTTCAGTTAATCTAAAATATGCAATTTCACACTCAAAGCTACATATTCCAAGCCACAATTTTTGTTTGAGCCAAACATTTATGCACAAAGAAGAGCGAAATGTGGCTTGTGGGCACACGATTTGAATCCCAACCATAACTGCTCTGTCAGATAGCCGCCTCGGATCTAATGAGCTGGAGTTGGAGTGGAAAGGGCTGTAAATGTGAGAGACTGTCTATCCACCTCTGCGCTCTCTGTTGTGTAGGCGCCCCCCTCTCTACATCCATCACTCTGAACGAAGGCAGACATCCCCCGCAGGTCTGGTCACTGACTGCTCTTCTCTCTACTGCAGGGTGCACAGGAAGCTGCAAGAGCCAAGAAGAGCCTCTCGTGTTCAGAAGTGAGATGGATGCAATGCATTACACTGCGAAGTCTCCATCCCATCATATAGAAAATATGCAGTCTGAAGTCTTAGTTTAGGTAATAGATACAGTGACGTGAACCTTAAATGAGGCATGAAGGGAAAGACAAGGAAGAATAACATTTAATTAATTAAAAGAACAACTTACACCATTTGTTATTAAAACAATTTTAAACACTTTCAATGCTCAGAAACAGCCCGAGCATGTGTGGCGCATGCATGGACTGCAGCGATCAAGTGTGTCACGCTGAGGCTAGCAGTTATATAACCATCCATGCTAGCAGAGCACTCTGGGCTATATTCCTGCTCAGCCCTATAGGTGCCTTTCACAAAGTAGTCACAAGGCTTCGAAAGGGACATTTTGTATTCCTGCAGATTTCACAGCTGAATTCAGGCAGGAGCACACATGTGTCTCTATCAGCAACAGAAAGCTATAAATGAAACGCGAGCGAGCAAACCACCTCTACACAAAAACAGTATAACCAATTAGAATATGAAGTGGAAGAATTTATATTACATATGGTTAAAGGTTCGAAAAAGTTTATAATGACTGATCCTTGCACATTAAATTTTGCTTTATAAAGCTTCTTTAAAGGTGCTCTAAGCGATGTTGGGTGACGTCACTTCTTGTTGACGTTCAAAGTATTGTCAAACAAAACGGAGGCTAGCTCGACCCTCCCTCCTCCTCATCTCGTCCCCCTCCCCTCCATGCTTTTCCAATGTAAATTCAGGACTTTGCGTGTTCCTTTTTTGCTAATTGTTCATCGGAACGTCGTCTCTTTGGTCGTGTGTCGGCCATATCAAAATTCAAGAGAATTTAATTTTAACGTTAGTCGTTGTCTAGGACATCTCTCCTCTAGCTAACTTCCCTCTTCATGCTTCTCTCTCCTCCACTCCCCACACCCCCCTTCATGTGCACGCGCACTAACCCTCCAACCCCAAATCATTCTTGTCGGTTATTGGCTGGAACACTGTTTGTTATGTTTTGTGGTCCAGGTTGGGTCAGTTTGTTTTTGTTGCCGTTTGTGGAGCCTGGGCTGCCTACAGAGACCGCGTTTTTTTTACAGTGTGTTCAGGGGACAGGCAGCTAGCGGATAGTGGGGAGATGTTTGCTGTATGTGACAAAAAAAATTTCGGCCTAAAAAACGCGTGACATCGCTTAGAGCACATTTAAAGAAGGCAACTGAACAACTTGGAATTTGACCTGGTCTCTATAAAGTCTCGCAGCTTTAAAGCAGCAAGACATGATTTAAATTGGGCCCCTCTGGTTAGTCGGGCCTGTGTGGTCTGCTTGCCATGGCAACAGCGGTGGATGAGAGACTGGCGCTTGAGTGGCACACAGAGTCTGCAGCTCAAAGACAATAAGCACAACTACAGAGACAACCATCAAAGTGGGTGAACACAATAGGATCCATAGAAGCAGCATTGCAGCAAAATATGTTGGGTTGCATCAGTTCAGGTCTGCACATATACATGATGGTACTTCAGCCTTTTTTTTCTATTTTTTTTTTTTTTACACCTAGTGGTAAATCAAAAGTGAGGCCCACCATGGAAGTCCCACCATGACTACACAATACACAAACAGAGACCAACCGATACTGAATTTTTATATGCCTAATAACCAAAATGCTGAATTAATTTTTCATATTTCTGCAGTTTGACAATAAAAACCATGATCATTATTTGTTAATAATAAATAACACTCAATATTATTACCTTTATTATTATTTATTAATGAATTATTATTGAATAAAACTTTAATATTAACAACGATTATGTTGTCCTTAATGTATTGGTTAAATGTTACTGTGTGAAGTGTAGTCTCAATAAAAGACTACTGTACTTGTATGATGGCGAGTAAAAAAAGAAAAAAGAAAAAAACATTCAGTGTTTTAAAGACGGTCAAGTTAGCATTCATACTGATTGTGAAACGCGCAAAAGAGGCTGAACATCTGAGAAGTGCACTGTACTTTATACTGCTGCTACTTTAACTTACAGCAGCAAACCAAAGCATAACTGAATACCAACCTTGTGCCACACAAAGATATACAACAGTTTCACTTAAGGTAAAGAGATAAGGACTTCATTTCCATCACTGTGTGGTTAGTACCTAAAATAAAAAAATAAATTGAACTGAAGACCACATAGTGACAGACACAGCATTGAAATGATCTTTAGTCACACTCACAGCACTGAAATGATCTTTAGTCACACTCTGAGCACAAGATAAAGAGTTTCTTTAACTCGTATACTGGTTTGCATTATGATACTTTCTGTACAAGAGCAAACCAAACTGATGTGGTTGTATTTTAAAAAAAATCTTTTTCCTCTTTCAGTTTCCCTCCCTTGGCCCTCCCACTGCCCCATTATATGCAGTCACGATAAGAGGAGAGCAGGAAAGTCTTTAAGAAAAAAAAAGAGAGGATGTACGTAAGCCAGAGCGAGCAGGAGAATCAAGAAAGGTTAGTCAGAGAGAAAAAGGGAGGAGAAAGATGGATTGAATTGAGGACTGTAAGTAAATGCACAGGGGGTTGACTGAGTAGGAGGGAGGGAGTAGGTGGCAAATGCCATTGACAAGCCGACTAAGTCTTGAATAATGAACCATTGGGTACACAGGCCGGATGTCTTAGTTTGGGCAGCTTTGTAACTGGGCGGCTCCAACAGACTGAAAAAGTGACTCAGGGTGTTAGTCCCGCTGACAGACGTGAACAAACGCTCATATACAGCACGCTTGTCTTTATCAATGGTCTATCTTTTGAGTTAGTGGTGGAACATCTAGAAAGAGATTCAGATGGATTTTAACAAATTTACTATGGCATTCTCTTTCCAAAAGATGGCTGAACCTGAAACTGCACTTTAAATCACTTTAAATCACAGTATGAAACACATAATTACTCCTTAAAAATTGATGTAAAATTTCACATTCATTCGAATAATAAGAATTTTTGGTAAAACCGAAAACACTTGATTTGCATTCATGTAACGTTACTCTTGACTTTCGCTTTTGCGTTGTTTACAAAACATGCATCTGAAAAATCGTAAGGATATTTTATTCTTTAAAAATAAGTTTAGTTAGAAAAAGAAAATTGTCCAGTAACATTTCGACTGAACGTTAGTCGGGTCCAAATATCAGTGTGGCAAAATCGATCCCGTTACGCAACCGAGACCACGTACGACTTACAGGAGACAGAAAGCGGGAGGTACAAAAGTTGTGTTTATATGTTCACAGCGATCTAGAATAAAACAATTATTGTGTATAAACAAATCATTTTGCTAGGACTCCTCCGGTTGTAAATAAACTAGTGTGTAACGGAGTAGCAACAACTCAAAGCTCAAGTATCATCATCAACATAAACTCGAGTTGTTACGTAAAGCGGGACAGTGCTGATCAGTGCTTATATGTAAAATAATTTTCAAAAACAAAATGATACCTAAAAGACCGCCGACCAGATTCAAGTGTCATTCAAAAAACAGTTTATGACTACAAGTCTTTACCTTGACGAGGAGAGGACACCATCATCTCCGCCGGGCTCAACTTCCTTCTTCACAACAGGGGACTCCACATCCAGTCGACACATTGATACAGTGGGAATACCGTTTTTTCTTTTCATGGACGCCTCGAACGCTTTGATATCCCTTTGACCCATACCATTATGTTTGCCTCAACCAGTTGCTTCGTTGTTTAGCGTTTATTACAACCAACTACTCTCGCAAGACGTGAGCGCGCACTGCTAGCCTCCGCGGCTAAGCTCACAGTGATGCGCAGGGAATTAGCCAGTTAGCTAGTTCGTACTTGGCAAAGTACGGTCTCTGTCTAATATGGAACTACGAAATGAATTTACACGAGTTACTCGAACGACCGCTACATTCTCTTTGCTGATAAAAATAAGACGTACGTTTGTTTAAATCGGTCGCTGAACTCCGCGTTGAGCTTCTGGTCCAAAGTCTGAACATTATTTTGCGCAAAACTACGCGACAGACCGCGCAGGCACGAGAGCCGAACTCTCGATATACTGTAGAATCAACGGGAAAAGAACTCAGCTGATTGACGGTCGTCAGATGGCATGGATGTGATTGGTCGAACGCGACCTCAGACCCGCCTAGTAACTGCCCCTGATTGGTGGAACGCGTGTTCTGCCCCCACCCATCTAGTCTATCACATTAGTCCCTCATACATGCCCACAGACCGAAAACGTGACTGTTTGGAGCACGGGCTACCGTACGGACTATGGTACATCTGCATTGTAAATGGCACGTTTGTGGCTTTTCATTTCCTTTTTGCTTTTTTGCCAAGCAAACCATATCTATTTTAGGAAAACTATCTGAATACTATACATGATGACAGCTATATTTTTGTTGAATTTCTCTAAATGATGCATAAAGCTGATTTATTTTAGTTGAATCTGATACGTTAGGTAACAAAACCTCACAACAAGTGGGTTGGATAATACAACAATTTCTGACATACAACCTAATAATATCCGCGAGCGAGCGGAGGGGTTTAAACATTGACGTTCACTGAGTCAAATCTGCTGACGTCACTTGCGTCAGAATTCACTCCGTACTGAATAAAACAATGACGTTGATTTTTAGGAATGGATGTAGTACTGTACGTTGTCTCTGGTAAAATGTAAAGTTTTGTGCGTGTAATATTAATATACACGTTTTTGTGTTTTCCTGACATTACTAACAATTAATAGTCAAGTCAATTCTCCATTACATGAAAACATTCAAACCAGTTTAGAAAAAATAAATCGACACCAAAACCATGTCATCACTTTATACCCAACTCAGTTACTGGGCAATCTTGCCACTTCAAAGTCACACTTCTCACCCAACAAATGTTCTCTGTGCTCATCTACAGACGTTGATGACTATGATGACAGCTTAATAATTACACCATTAATAAAAAACACACAGAATTGTTTTCATAAGATGTACCTTTTATTAAAAAACGTTAAAAAAGCTACAATGCTCATATAAAATGTTTATACTCTATACTAGTTTAAGATCATACAATAAAAAAATCCTCTTAGAATTTAAGTGAGACACAATGTAGAAGAACACAATTATCAAAATGTAATAACCTATAATTTGCACAAACATAGTTTATGCAAAACTTTACTTTAGGCAAAAACAAATAATATATATGTAACAACGGGAAAATGTTGGGTAAAATAAAACCATCTCTTGTTGACTGATTCTGAAGTATAAAAAAAATACTGTACTAAATGCATTTTAAACACTTCATACACAGAAAGTGTTATGACACTCAATGCATAGAACTAGACAAATGTCTTCTCATTATGAGGGGTCTAGAGGACTAATAGACAGATATACTTATGCCATTCACCCATATTAAAAGAGTTAACTTGCTTAAAATCAATACTTAAACCAATGATTGGCGCAAATCAACTTACAAAGCACTAATTCTGTGACCGATTTACTATGAGCAAAAGGCTTTGGTCAATCAGTCCCCTAGAGTTAAAAAGCCACCCTGAGTTTGACCACAGCCAATACTCACCATTTGCAGAAAATAAATTAAATAAATTAAGTCACAATATAGAATGGGTTGGCCCCATTATACTTCATTTGTTGATTAGACAAAATATAAGAACGTTGATGTCTAACAACAAACAAAACCTACGGCTGAGCTGATTGACAGCCAACTGCAATCAAACCTTGAGAGGAAAAAAAAAATACTTTCAATGTGCAAACAAGCACATAAATGTAAAACATGCATCATGGTATGTATATTTGGTGCTTTTTTGCATACTGTTGTATTGAATTAAGTTCCTTCAGTTTATGGATTTTGATAAACAGAAAAGTTGAGTTGTTGCACATAAGAATCTAATCTCTTCGTTTAAAATCAATCTGCAGAACATGTACATAATGTACAGTAACATATTACAAGAAGAATCTATTGTAAAAAATATATATTTATGTACACATTTTAGACAATCTTTTGTCTTCTTATGAAAATATCCCAAGCTTTACAACGTTTGTATACATCTTGTTCTGCTCTCTGTAGTGTCATGAGTATAACAAATAAATTAAATAATAAAATAAAAAAAAACACACACACACACACGTCTGGACAGACAAATACAGAAAAAAATTATTAAAACATACAAAGGGTATGCAAATAATATGACTATGGTCAGCTCATAAAATCAAGGCCATCCTTCACAAGACATCAACTCTTTTCCCTGAAAGGACTCCAGACTTTACTTGCATTCCATAAGGAACAGAAAAGCCATTAACATTAAGACAAGCGTGTAAGTCTCTGAATAAGGTGTAACCTAAGAACCCACAATGATTTCCATGATGTGATCCAGTTCATTGAGATCAGAACGACAGTTCGGTGTTGACATTATGGAAGGAGAACTGTGTGAAGGTCCCAAGCTGTCAAGGAGGTCATAAGGGCCCATCTTGGGTGCACTCTGCATGCCGGTCAGCATGGTGTCCAGATCATAGTAGGAGGTGTCCACATCGGAGAAAAGCTCCTCAAGAGCAGAGTCTGGACCCGGTGAACCGTTTTTTATTTCAAATGTCCCAAAAACTTGTCCAATGGTCTTTGGACCCTCAGTGGAAACCTCATCCTCGTTGTCGATCTCCTCATCTTCTCCTGAACCAAGTCTAGAGTCTTCAAGGACCTCTTCATCCCTCTCTATGCCACTGAGCTCATTCTTCTCCCAGCACTGGCCCATACGCCCTGCCAGATAGACATTAGAAACAGTATCTCTAACTGAAACGGAGCACAGCGTTTCATCAGCTACCACCTCCTCTTCACGGCAACCTTCGTAGCTGATGACAGAAAAGACCTTAGGTTCTGCATCCTGCTCCCGTGACCTGCAAAGGACCTCAGTGGCCACCAAACGCTCAGAGGGGCTCTGGCCTGCACTGCAGAATGCTTCAGTGACCATATGCCAGCTGCCATCATGGGTCATCTCCTCCTGAATCTGCCTGACCGTGTTGGCAATGAGAACCGAGCGGCAGAGGTTGGGCTCCACCAGCATGTGGCACAACTGCAGCTTAATGAGGGACATGTCCAGCAGCGACTGCCGCTGCAAGCTGTACGAGGATGCCACCCTGGCACCTAGCAGGCCTTCTTCGGATATCTCTTCACCACCATCGGAAAATTTACGCTTGGTGCCCTTGGAGAACATGTTTAGCCTACAGACAAAAGACAAAAAAACAAAAAACAAAAAAAAACAGGATATTGATGGTTAGTTCACATTCATCCACTCCTGTTTAGGGAATCAAGTCAATCCTGACAATATAAGAACTATAACATAAAACCAATAGTGGAGTTGTCAAAAAGTACCAAGTTCGGTACCAAGTCGGTACTGAAATTTAAAAGATGTAACACTATGAGCGCTGTTGAGCAGAATCGTAAACACCTCTGATTGCCCATTGGACTCACGCGCTCATCAGATATGTCTGTGATTGGCTACAATGATCAGCGCTTCAAAAACAAGTTGTAAATATACATCAATGACGCTTTTCACCGAGCGCTTACACATTACAGACGGAAGCATTTGAAAGCAGGCGGCCCGGTTTCAAACGCTCCTGCTTTTTAAAACACTTCCCTGTGCTCTCAAGCGCTCCCGTGCCTTGATCATTGAAGCCAATCACAGACATATCCGATGAGCGCGTGAACACAATGGCCAATCAGAGGCATTTACGATTCTGCTCAACAGCACTCAAAGCGTCACAATTTTTAAATTTCAGTACAGACTTGGTACCGAAGTCGAGACTTTTTGACAACTCTAATCAATAGAAATGTCAATGACAAAGGATAAATTCAAGAAGCATCATTCTATGAAAATGCAGTTAAGTGAATTCAGCCTAACAAAAACATACGAACAACAAATCCAAAGTGAAAATATTCTCTTAGAACACCTAAAAAGTATAAAAATGCGCGGTGAGTATATTTAAATAAATCATATAATAATATATATAAAATGGATAATTAACTTATGTGTGATTAATTACTTGCATATTAGAATAATAAATTATAATCGAAATTAAATACCAGATATTGGTGAGTAGAGCCTAATAAACTATGGATCAACTAAATGCTTTAGTCTAATTGAAAATTAATTAAACAAACTAACTCCTACATTTAGAATATTTTTGAGGCCACAGATCACATCTTACATTCATGGTCAATCCACAGCCACCTTAAGTATGAAAAATTCATTTTGTAATATAGACATTTGCCCATGAGGAGGATCTTTTTTTCTTTATTTTTTTAAAGTAGAAAGTAATCTACACTAGATTTAGTTAACAAAATGTTGGAATTATGCTTCAAGCCTTTGAATATGAATAAAAATGGAGGTGAAAGTAGATACCCCAAACAGAAAGTCTAATGTGGAGAGCCACAGTACTGAGACGAGGAGTCCCTGTCTCCGTGGCCAGCCAACCAGGGTTACAGGAGCCTAAAAGTAACAAACATGCATCCAGTATAGGAAAAACACATGACACCAACCAGCATGACAAAGCACATTATCTGTCATCACACCAGCTCTTGACCGACTGAGTGTTTGTGAGCATGTGTGTATGTATGTAGGGAAGAGAAGGGAGGGGGGCACAGGGACCTCTGATCAGCTACTTTTGTCAAATACTGGTGGGTAGGTGAGAGGTGGGGAAGACATAAGACGAAAGCTAAACAATGGTAATGAGTTACATTTTACACATCAAACTCTATGCAAAACAAGCAAACCAACAAATTCATTGAGTGCAAGCACACACAAAAATCCACCACATAAATTGCAAAGTCATTTCATGTTAAGAGGGATGACTTAACATAATGGAGATGATTTGCTTGACAGTTACCAAGATCACACACAAGAACTTTAAACCCATAACCACATTGTTAACCAGATATATTAATGGCATGGTGGTTTGCCTACCTGAAGCATGGGTGACATCCCAGCACTGTTGAAAAAAAGACCAGAGTGCAAGCTGACACACATCCACTGCAACTAAAACTACAACCAACATTTCGTATACCAGCACTGTATTCTGTTTATGTAATAGAGAGTGCTGCAGGAATGAGTCCTAAAACCCAGAAACGAGTTAGCATTTTTTAACCTCTGATTCCATCATCCCAAAGTCAATAGGTTTATGGATAAATACCTAAAAAATAAAGTCTGATTAAAAAAAAACCCTCAAGATATCTTCATTCATGTTTTATTCTATGACATTAAAATACATCAGTAATACCCCACTCCTGATTTTTATGCTTGTATGTCTTGAAAAAGGCAGTTGCTAACAAGTGGGTCTACAGAGGCTATCACATCACATCAAACAGGAAAACTCATCTACCGCTTTTACAGCCTCATTGTATTTATACTCAACTATTCTATCTCAAACTTTCCAAATTGTAGACTTTTTGTCGGAAACCCAGTGATGGTGACGTTGAAGTCAAATAACCATGGTATAGTTTGTTTATAGTAACTTTAACTTTTTACTTCTGTCAATTGTGTTTAGGCATCGGAATTCATAAAAGTTGTTTTCATTTGTGATGATTATGATGAACAAAACGGGTGAGAAGAATCATTAAATTTTGTTCATTACAAAGCTTATTTTTTTGCAATTATCCAAATGTCAATGTAAAAATACTATATGTTTTTTTTGTCAATGGTACAGGGTGATGCTAACTTCTGGGCTGGCCTACAAAAATATGTTATCCCTGCTGCACTCTATATCTAGAAAGATTTTCAGGAGATCTTCATTTGCCCTTAGGTATAAGAGTTAAGGAATTCTACAGAACTGACATTCTTATTCTACAAGTTGTGACACAAAATTAATTAAAAGAAATATATATATATTTTAAAAATCCTTCCAGTAGCTGGAGTCTAAGCTACATCAAACTTACAGCGAAGGAGGCAATGTGTAATTCATCCACAGTGAACGTATCATACAGGCTCCACCCAGACAGACTCACTTCCCCTCCCCCACCGCACTGACGTGGTCAAAAGTGCGCTACTGGGTAAGTAACAAAATAAATAAAAAGCCAGTGAAATAAACACCCAAACTCTTAATACGAAGATTCGATAAACAATAATCCACTAGATGTATATAAAAAGGAGGTTACTCACAGACTCCCTGACATGCGAGACGGGGAAACAAAGGTATAAACCTCTCTGCTGAGACGACAAAGATGGAAGCCATTTTGATTTTTCAAACGGGTCCGCTGGCTAGTCAACTTCGCCTCGTTTACGGCCAACCCAAACAGCATCTTCAACTTTTCCACACGTTTACCGTGTCGACAAAATGCACATGAGAGTGAAATATATACTTCGAAAACACACATGACATGTAAAGGCAAATAACAGGGGCGGCTAAACATGGACCGCACGGTCACTTCCGCAAACATGCCGCTTTTCGAAATCGACCGCGCATTTAACCATCGCGGATCGAGATCTTCTAAAGCGGCGCGACTACATAATATATATTTTATTTAAAAAGCACATCCCAGTAGGCTAAGACTTACCTCGTGTTTTTTTGGTGGCGAGCGTCATAAGCGTTTCGTAGGCCTGGTTTAATACTGAAGCTGCAGCTCCTTCGGCCTCACCAGCACAGATTGCAGTGAGCATAGCATACGGCAAGCAGCAAGAGGCAGCCAGCTGCAGCAGTGAAAGGGCCGATGGGGGCGGACGCTTTTGCATCTTGATCGACAGCAGGCCATCGCAGGAACGGGGAGCCCCGAACAAAAGCGTCTGTGATTCTACCCATGGGCCCCAACTTTAACAATGCACATCTTGTTTTTGAGGAATCTTAAAAATCAAATGGACATGCACGAATTTATGATTTCACAAAGTACACACTGAGTTATTTATTGGTCCCATTTCTCAGCCATTCCCACTGCAGCCCGACATTCAGAAAATCAATTAGCATAATAAGATCCACTTTTTATTGAAAAGTAAATTGAAGACAGTGCCAGACATTTATTTTGTTATACTGTGGCTATATTTGCACAATATACATGGTTTTCAGGGTTATTTTTTAAGATGTGAACACTGAAAAAAATGATTCGTTGAATTTAATAAAAAATGTTATGGTAAGTGGTTACACACAATTGATTTTAGCTACATTTAAACAAATGCATTAAGTTGAACTTAATCAATTTTAGTTCAACTTAATGCATTTGTTTAAATGTAGCTAAAATCAATTGTGTGCAACCACTTACCATACTTTTTTTTATTAAATTCAACGAATCATTTTTTTCAGTGAAGATGTATTGATTTTATGTAGGCTATCGCTAATCTAATTCAAATGCTTAAATTGAATCAATTAATTTAACATTTAAATAGTTTCTGTATCCTGGAGAATATGCAGATGTTTGAGAGGCCATTGGAAGAGATACAAACTGTAAAACTGAAAATAAAAGCAATATTCTGAGGAAAAACAAAACAGCCTATTTTTTTCCCTTAGTCTGTTGGGAACAGCTGGAATTTTTCAGAGGTATTTTTATGTTACCCTTGCCTTGCACTTGAAAACCAAATTTACTTGTAGGCCTATAGTATTTTTATAGATCTGTCAAAAGCTTTTGATACAGTTAATCTTTACATTTAGTTGGAAAAGCTGTATAATTATGGTTTTCATTATATTACTTATACATGGTTGGAAAATAAATAAATAAATAATAGAAGACAGTTTGTTTGCTTTAAGGGTTGCTATTCTAGCAAAGCAAGATTACTCTGGGGTTCCTCAGGGGTCCATTCTTGGACCCTTACTATTTCTTATTTATATAAATGATTTGTCTGTTTCAAATATTCTTACTCCAAGAATGTTTGCTGATGACACAACCTTAGTTCTTTCTCACTCAAATTTTAATTAATCGATTAAGAATGTAAATGATGGTCTTATTGCTTATGCTAATTGGTTTAATTTAAATAAATTATTTTAAAACATAAATAAAATCTAATTTTATTATTTTTAGTGGTAAAAAATGATACCCTAAGGATTTATCAAGGTGCCTCAAGTGTTGACTACAACATTTCTGGGAGTTTATGTTGATGAGAGTTGGAGGGAACAAGCTGACTATGAGCTGACTATATAATTTATCCATATCTCTCATATTGTATAGTTTAGGGCGAGCACTTTTCCTAGTACTCTTCAAAAAACTATTTATGATATTAATGTTTCTCAGATATGTGTTTTCATTTATAAAACATATTCAAGTGAAGGTAACATTCCAGAGCAATTTCAGAAAGTAAATTCACAGGTTCATTGTCAATTAATCTTAAGATTTTCACCTAAATTTCTCACTAGAGGTCAATAATCAATAAGATTTAGGGGCATTAAATTGTGGAATGGTTTATCCCATCTAGCAAGAAAATATTCTTCTTTAAAATGTTATAAAATATGTATAAATTATTGTATTGCTGCATTGTAACTGTATTTTCTTGTTTTTCTTGTATATATTTTATATTTGTGCAAATAAACTAAAGCTAAAAAAACCCCTAAAACTATATGTCACTGCGCCACTGCTCTTTGTCAATTCGAATGATTTAAGTAAATAAAATAAAAGCAGACTCATTAGCCTATTAATAATGCTAAGTTTAAAATTTATCTTTGACCATGTATTTGCATTCACTTTTACAGTTCTACTGTAAGGATGAAGTTAACTGTTTTTCAAATGATAGTATAGAAATTCTGCACATAATTCTGACCGAATGCTAATGGAAAATAATACCCCAACTGTGAATTAAAAGTACAAAATGGCAAGTATTATTTTATTATAAGTATTTAGTTAATTTGGCAGGGGCACTGGAAAGTACTCAGCTGTCTGCCTTCCGTGGTCTGGCAGTAAAAACAATAACATGATTCATGGTTTTCCATATTCTGAAGAAGTGAGCTGTGACTCATTGCTACTGTGAGGTTTGTCTCTGGTACTCCCAAAATTTTCAATTTACATAAAAAGGTCATTTTTTTGCCAAATTTTTGCCAGTTTGTGGTGAATTTGTGTTCCTCCTCAGTGACTCTAAACAGTGAGGGATAGTTCACCTAAAAATGAAAATTACAAATCAATTTCTCACCCTTGTGTCTTTCCAAACCTGTAAGACTTTCATTCATCTTCGCAACACAAATGAAGTTATTTTTTATGAAATCTGAGCTATTTCTGTCCCTCCATTGGCAGCTACGCAACTACCACTTTGACGGTAGAAAAATGAATCCATATAAATCGGGCGGTTTAGTCTAGATTTTCTGAAGAGACACGATCACTTTATAGGATGAACAGATTGAATTTAGTCTTTTATTCATATAAACATTGATCAGCGCACATAAACAGAAGTTCAACTGAACCTTGACTTGCGAGAACAAACCTCTTGTGGAATCTCAAACGTGCTGCATAACACTCAAGAATGAACCTCACTGGTTCTCGCACGTCAAGCGAACATGCTTGAGCTTCTGTTTACCACAACTGATGTGTGAGTTGATGAATGTTTATATGTGAAAAAAAGATTATTTTCAATCTGTTCATCATATGAAGCCATCGTGTCTCTTCAGAGATGGATTAGTATTCATGGATTAGTAAGATCTCTTTATGAACTTTTTGAAGCGTCGTAGTTGCGTAGACTGTCAATGGAGGGACAAAAATCTCTCAAGATTTCATCAAAAATAAGCTTCATTTGTGTTCTGAAGATGAAAGAAAGTCTTAGGGGTTTGGAACGTAATGAGGGTGTGGAATTAATTAAATAATTTTAATTTTTGGGTGGACTATCCCTTTAACTGCGTGACTCCATTTTGCTGACAATAGTTCAGTTCACTTAAATCAGGTGACTGGCTTATTAGAAAACATTGAATCTTGGAGATAATTTGTCTCCAGATCAATGCTGATGAGACTTA
This sequence comes from Abramis brama, assembly GCF_963993115.1. Taxonomy (NCBI): domain Eukaryota; kingdom Metazoa; phylum Chordata; class Actinopteri; order Cypriniformes; family Leuciscidae; genus Abramis; species Abramis brama. The sequence goes on from NC_139980.1 coordinate 7,976,182, forward strand.
ATGACGGTGTTTAAGGATTTACATTCGTTTAATGGATCTGCTTATTTGACCATGATAAAAAAAAATCTCCGTTACATACTCTAAAAGAAGAAGAAAGTTTATTGTCACATAACAGATTGAAACCGAATCTAGATTCATTATTTTCTATTCGGTGTCTCCATCTAGTGGGTTTGGAGGGGGAAACCCCACACACCAAAGAAGGACATGCACTCATGATGATTATAGTTTACGTTTACACAGTAGCCTAGCCTCGAATCTTATTTTTCGACGTTTTTTCTTTCGTCCTTTTTTTTGTCTCAAAGTAAGACTATTTCTAAATAATAAATTTCATACGCAATAAAATTGTGACAAACGTGCACTTTCAACAAACAAGCTGTAAAATAGACCAAAGGTCAGAATTCTTTGAACGTTTCCTGCCACCATACTATGGAGCACACGACGGATTGTCATAAGGTAAATATATATATATATATATATATAGGCTATATATATTTTCAAATCTGTATTTAAACTGTATTTGTGTTGTTTGTGTAGGCTATTTCACGATTATTATTTTTTATCACGGAAGCCTACGTGTTACAATAGTTTACTTTCACTTTCACTCTCTTTTTAGATTTCACGACACAACTTTTCTTGAGTGGGTCTTTGATAAACACCCTCTGTTGAATCGACAACTTCAAGACAAATCTTTTGCAGTGTCTCGGAACGTGTTGTCAGCAAAATGGCAGAGGCTATACTCGGAGATAACGACCAGTACAGCTGCTCGATATGTTTGGATTTGCTGAACGATCCCGTGACAATTCCTTGTGGACACAGTTACTGTTCGAGCTGTATTAATGAATGCTGGAATACAACGGATCTTAAAGGGACCTATAAATGTCCACAATGCAGACATGCCTTCAATTCAAAGCCTCCACTCAACAAAAATACAATACTTGCTGATATAATGGAGAAACTGAGGCTACGAACAAAGCTACATATGTCAGAGGCTGCTCAAAGTCTTGCTGGACCTGGAGATATTGCATGTGATTTCTGCGCTGGAGAAATGTTCAAAGCTGTCAAGTCTTGTCTGGAGTGTCGAGCTTCTTACTGTGAAACACACGTACATCCACACTATGATGTTCCAGCCCTGAAGAAACACAAGCTGGTGAAAGCTACCGTCATGCCAATATGCTCCAAACATGACAAGCTCCTTGAGGTTTACTGTAGAACAGACCAGGTTTGTGTCTGCATGCACTGCTTAATGGATGAGCATAAAGGCCATGACACTGTGCCATCTACAATAGAGCGTGATGAGAAACAGGTGAAGATGCCCATCATTTCTTTCTTTCTTTCTTTAATGACTTATTAATTAACCCAATTATAAAATGCTATTCACAAATGTTTTCAGTGAGTTTAAACAGACTGTGATGGATTTGTCCTTTAGATGAAACTCACAGACACTCAGACAAAAGTCAAGCAGACAATCCAGGCAAAAGAGAAAGAGCTGCAGAAGATGAAAATGGACATCACATCCCATTCAGTGAGTTCTGGTGCAAATAACTTTAACATTTAAACTGAACGACTAATTCCTGGGTGATGGATCTTGTAATTGTAAACAACATTTAAGAGATAATATTTTCTTTTGCTTTGGTTCTCCTCAGGATTCTGCAAAGGAGGCTGTGAAAAACAGTACGAAAGTCTTTACTGAATTGGCCAAATTTATTGAGAAAAGAGGTAATGAAGTGATTGAAAAGATAAAAGCTCAAGAAAAGGCTGATCTGGACCAAGGTGCAAAACTACAAAAGAAACTTGAGGGGGAAATTACAGAGCTGAAGAAGAGGGAAGGAGTCCTAGAGACACTTCTACAGACAGATGACAACATCCACTTTCTTAAGGTACAACCACCATAAGCAATGTGATTATTTATTCAGAGTCTGTGTTATAAGAAAAGGACTGTTCAAATATTTGACATTTATAAAAGTGTGACTATTGCCAGTTCTTTTAAAAGTTATATAAATAAATGTTTTAATATTTTACCCCCACAGAATTATGAGTCTATGTCCTCTTCACCTGGATCTGATGAGTTTCCCAGTCTCTCATTTCAGCCGTGCTGCTCTTTTGAGGACATAGACAAACTTGTACATGAACTTACTGGGAGACTGCAGACTACTTGTATGCAGGAAACAAATAAAACAATTAATAAAGGTAAATGTATTAATTAATAAATTAATTTCATGATTTCTTGGATCCAATTGTACTTATGAGTGATGAAATCTTTTTCTTTCAGTTTCAGATTTGTCAACAAAGAGTCCTCCATTTGACATTGAAGTTGGAGACACAGTCCGCGTGAAGCCGTCTGTTGTTATTCCAACACACAAATGGGGATCAGTTTCTTACACTAGCATTGGTGTTGTTAAAAGTGAGAGCCTTGACTGATATTTATCTGATCATTTATATTTGGCATGAAAATTCCTGCCATTTGCACAACAAGTGAAATAATGAAAATATATGTTGCCGTCTCACTGAATGCCCATAGTACTACAGAGTGAGAAAATAGGACATAGTGTATATTAATGATTTTTTGTTGTTGTTGTTTTTACTTCTGCAGAAATTCAGGGCAAGTTTTTGACTGTAGATTTCCCAGAACAAAAAAACTGGACTGGTGTAGTTTCAGAAATGGAGCGTGTGACCAGTGCTGGTTCAGGTAATCTACTGTATTCATGACACAAAAGCATGCAGACTGTTAGAATGTTACATATTGCATCTGAGCAGTTTGTAATATTTTGCTTGTTTCAGATTTGTTAACAAAGAACGCTTCAGTCGACATCAAGGTTGGAGACAGAGTCAGAGTAAAACCCTCGATTACTACCCCAAAACATAACTGGGGTAGAAACGTCACACATAAGACTGTGGGTGTGGTAAAAGGCAAGAACTATACAATTTTCCTTACGCAAATCATTAATTATCAAAAAATCCTCACTCGAGTACAAGTGTTACAATATGAACTTGTTCTGTTTAGACATTAAAGGTGATGACAATCTGGTTGTTGACTTCCCTGGACATGCAAACTGGAAAGGAATTCTCTCTGAAATGGAGCTAGTAACTAATGATGATGAGATTGGTAAATAAATGTTTGAAAAGTAGCAGCAGCAGAAATATGAAATAGAGATTCTACTTCTACAAAACAGTTGCTTATCTAAATGATGAAGCACAAAGTGTTTAAAACAACTACATTTGCTCTATGAGAGAATAATAGTCTTCCATCAAACACTCATCTCAGACCACCTTGTAACATTTCAGGACCTTCAAGTCTAGACTCCAATATTAAGATTGGAGACACAGTCCGCGTGAAGCCGTCTGTTGTTACTCCAACACACAAATGGGGAGCAGTCACTCACAAAAGCATTGGTGCTGTTAAAAGTAAGAGCACTGACTGACATTGCTTTCATCACTTATATTAATCATGTGAATATGAAAATCAGGAATGGGGAAATAAATTATTGTAGGCTCACTGAAAGAGTGAGAAAAAGCAGCATACCTTATATTAATGATTTGTTTTACGTTTGCAGAAATTCAGGGTGAGTCTTTGACTGTAGATTTCCCTGAGCAAAAAAACTGGACTGGCATAGTTTCAGAAATGGAGATTGTGGCCAGTGCTGATTCAGGTAATCTACTGAATTTAAAGACATTGACATTCAAATAACTGCCGACATTTTCTTCGCTGCAGCTTAAATGTTGTGTTGTGCCCTGAAATATGCCTACTGTAACATTTTATTTGTTTCAAATTTGTCAAAAATAAACGCTCCAGTTGGCATCAAGGTTGGAGACAAGATCAGAGTGAAAGCTTTTTTTACCACACCAAAACATAACTGGGGTGCTTATGTCACAGAGGTGGGCGATATTACCGGTAGACACGATTAACTGGTAGAAATTTGTCAACGGGTAGAGATTTTGGACGATCGTCTCTATCACGGTTACTCTCTCACGTGACGATGCTGTGCTGCACTGTCACGAAAGCGTATCGTTTACATGCGTTTTTAAGCATTTAAAAGCATTAAGCGTTTTTAAGCATTAAAAACAAGTGATTTTAAACCCCTGAAACGCAATAAACAGCGAAAGAGAACTCATTTCGCTATTTGCATGCGCTGTCTGAGAGACGCGACCACATAAAGCCTGTGAGTACTGAACTGAGTTCTTTTTGCCGCACAATTGGGCTTCAATGGTTAAATACACATACTTGCGTGTCAAAATGCTAGTCTTTGCAAGTATCCTCATAAACACCGTCATTTATGTCTTAAGTGAATGTAAACAATTGGGAAAGAAAACGCATGTGTAACAGTATATTGGATCCGTGCATTCGATCTTAAAGTGACAGCAGCCTAATATACCTGCTGTGGTCTGTGTCATTAATGTTAATCAAACAACAAAAGAGAAAATCTCTCACTGCTCTTGACCGAATCACTTTTGTAACTCTTTGTAACATTGTGAAGAATATGAAGTGTTTTTGTTTTTATACATTTGATTATACTTTATACAATTTATGTAGTATTTCTTATTTGTAGTGCTTGATGTTTTTCAGGTAGGTCTATTTCATTTGTGTCTTTGTCCTATTGTAGTTTGTTGTCCTATTTCTTGTAATTATTTTCTTTGTTCTTATTTTATCACTGACTGTTAACTTGTCCTCTGTAAGCTTTGAGAAGTGCTTTTTTTAGTTTTCTTGTGATATTGAAATTGGTGTCAAGAATGATGAGATTTCAATAGTATCAAAAATGTTGATATCATAACCTTATTCAAAGAAAAAATATCTTTATTGTTATAAACTGTATATTGTTATCGTGAAATAAAGTTACTCATATTGTGATGTATGATCTTGGTCATGTCGCAAACCCTGTTGTCACATAAAAATGTTGGTGTGATATAAGGCAAGACCTGTTTTTTCCCCTCAAATAAATCATCTATTATTAAGCAATCCTCACTCAAGTGTATGCTTTACAATATGAACTTTTCTGTTTAGACATCAAATGTGATAACGGTCTGATTGTTGACTTCCCTGAACATGAAAATTGGAAAGAAATTTACTCTGAAATGGAGCTAGTAACCAAAGATGATGAGTTTGGTAATAATACACAGTATCAATACAGTGTGTCAGTGATATTTAAGTAGCAGCTATTAAGTCTCGTCTCAGACCTTCGTAACACTCTTTGTATTTCAGGATCTTCAAATCTGGAGTCAAATATTAAGATTGGAGACAAAGTCCGCGTGAAGCCGTCTGTTGTTACTCCAACACACAAATGGGGAGCAGTCACTCACAAAAGCATTGGTGTTGTTAAAAGTAGGTGAACTGACTGTCTTGATTTAATCATTAATGCATACATATTCAAAACATTGTGATTTTTACTAAAATAAATGAAATGATAAAAGTTTTTTGTAGACTCATATTTGAGGAGTTGATGATGATCTTTTTAAATTCTGCAGAAATTCAGGGTGAATCTTTGACTGTAGATTTCCCTGAGCATAAAAACTGGACTGGTTTAGTTTCAGAAATGGAGCTTGTGAATGGCTCTTGTACAGGTAATCTTCCAATGCAAATTTTTGCATCTGATTGTACTTGTAAGTGAAAATGCTTTCTGTAATATTGTACTTGTTTCAGATTTGTCAACAAAAAATGTTTCAGTCGACATCAAGGTTGGAGACAGAGTCAGAGTGAAACCTTCCGTAACTACGCCAAAACATAATTGGGGCGAACATGTCACACACTCGAGTGTGGGTGTGGTAAAAGGCAAGATCTGTGTATTAATCTCATAGTCAGAACAAACTTAAGGAGATATAAACTACTTTAATATTTTTAACATATCCACAGTACATTTACATTTAGTATACATGAAGTTGCTCTTGGAAAAAAAAAATGTTTTTAAGTAGGTTTGTCCTCTAATCTGGCTAGAGATCAAATTTGAGGATGTGATCGTGGAATTCCCGAAACACAAAGGCTGGAAAGGGATTCTCTCTGAGATGGAATTGATAAATGATTCAGGTCAGTTACCTTAAGAATTTTTTTCTGAACTAGTTTTTGTTTGCAACCAACCTGCAATCAAAATCTTAAGCCTTTCTGTAATAATTTTCCATAGATGCTGAAGTTTCAGGATCCTCCTAGATCATGATGATGTGACCGTGGACCTCCCTGCTCACCTTTTGCGTTTGTGACTTGAGTTTTGATCATAGAAACTTGTGTCTTTTTGTTTTGTAAGTTTGTAGTCATGTATCTCTTCCAGAAGATTCCTTTTTGTTCACATCTGTCTTACAGTCCTTCTGAACTCAGGACAGTTATTTGATTAGACATGCATAAATATTTCGAAACCAATCCTGTTCCCATTTTGTTCTGTTCTTCATTTTGACTCATGTGATTGCATATTTTAATATAGCCTAGCTACATGGGTGCTACCACCCATTATCAACTGAAATTTATGTTCCAGCTCAGGGAATGTGCACACACACAGAATATTGTTCAGTTTTACTTTAATAAGAATTTTAACAAATTATTAATAAATTAAAGGCCTACATTTAATAATACAATTCCTGTCAAAATACCATACAAGGATACAAATAGTGCTGCTATATTGTTTTTTTTTTGTGTGTTTTTTGTCTTTTGGGTGAACTTAATAAACTGCCCTTATATTCAACCTGTGGTCAAAACTTGTTTTTTTTTTTAAATACGGTATCTGTGACCCTATTTTCCCCCCTAGTTGAGGTTGTGCCAAATAAACAATCATGACGGAAGCTAATTGTTATTACTCATAAATTAGTTGTGTTGACCAACGGTTTAGTTCGTGTACATTTTTGCCTAGACAAAACTACATTTCCCAGCATGCTCTGTGGGCTCATTTACCCTTCATTACCATTCATTTACGCATTTTCGCTCTTTATTGTGTTGCATAAACGCTAAAATGATTTCTTGTTTGTTTATAAAAGAGGACAAGGAATATGTAACATGTAGATTAAATACTTTGGAGTTCGTAAGTAGGCTAGCCTAACTTTAAGAGGAGTTGTTAAAGTTCACATTAGCAGATATTAATAGGCCTAGGTGTCTCCATCTAGTGGTAATACTGAAAACTTCAAAATTCAAAGATCTACCACCTTAACCCGATCGAAGCACGCGAGTCTCTTTTATGAAGAAAATACAAAATATTGTGTTTTTTACGCTTCCCAGCTTACATAAATAAGCATAATTTTATTTGTATATTGTGTAAAGTCTACAATTACCAATCATTTCCTGCTTTCAGTTTCATTTTCAAATTTTTACTTTCACTTATAAGTTCACGGTTCTTTTCTGACACAAGTAGTTTTTGATAACAACATGGCGGAGGCTATACTCGGAGATAACGACCAGTACAGCTGCTCGATATGTTTGGATTTGCTGAACGATCCCGTGACAATTCCTTGTGGACACAGTTACTGTTCGAGCTGTATTAATGAATGCTGGAATACAACGGATCATAAAGGGACATATAATTGTCCACAGTGCAGACATGCCTTCAATTCAAAGCCTCCACTCAACAAAAATACAATACTTGCTGAAATAATGGAGAAACTGAGGCTACGAACAAAGCTACATATGTCAGAGGCTGCTCAAAGTCTTGCTGGACCTGGAGATATTGTATGTGATTTCTGCGCTGGAGAAATGTTCAAAGCTGTCAAGTCTTGTCTGGAGTGTCGAGCTTCTTACTGTGAAACACACGTACATCCACACTATGATGTTCCAGCCCTGAAGAAACACAAGCTGGTGAAAGCTACCGTCATGCCAATATGCTCCAAACATGACAAGCTCCTTGAGGTTTACTGTAGAACAGACCAGGTTTGTGTCTGCATGCATTGCTTAATGGATGAGCATAAAGGCCATGACACTGTGCCATCTACAATAGAGCGTGATGAGAAACAGGTGAAGATGCCCATCATTTCTTTCTTTCTTTCTTTAATGACTTGTTAATTAACCCAATTATAAAATGCTATTCACAAATGTTTTCAGTGAGATTAAACAGACTGTGATGGATTTGTCCTTAGATGAAACTCACAGACACTCAGACAAAAGTCAAGCAGACAATCCAGGCAAAAGAGAAAGAGCTGCAGAAGATGAAAATGGACATCACATCCCATTCAGTGAGTTCTGGTGCAAATAACTTTAACTTTTAAACTGAACGATTCTGCATTAATCAGCTGACACAAGGGTTAATTCCTGGGTGATGGATCTTGTAATTGTAAACAACATTTAAGAGATAATATTTTCTTTTGCTTTGGTTCTCCTCAGGATTCTGCAAAGGAGGCTGTGAAAAACAGTACGAAAGTCTTTACTGAATTGGCCAAATTAATTGAGAAAAGAAGTAATGAAGTGATTGAAAAGATAAAAGCTCAAGAAAAGGCTGATCTGGACCAAGGTGCAAAACTACAAAAGAAACTTGAGGGGGAAATTACTGAGCTGAAGAAGAGGGAAGGAGTCCTAGAGACACTTCTACAGACAGATGACAACATCCACTTTCTTCAGGTACAACCACCATAAGCAATGTGATTATTTATTCAGAATCTGTGTTATCATAGGCCTACATTATGTGCAGCAGTCTGGTTCTGGAAATAAAAATCCCATTCATATAAGGGATTTGATTTTTAATGATAACTTATAAACCTTTAAAGACAGAGATGTGAGCTACTAGTTTGTTAGTTGATGGTATGCTTCTGTTGAAGCCGTCTGGTGCAAAAATACATTGCCCATGATTCTGCGGAGAAATCTCCACCAATCAGAGAATCAAAACAAATCATGCCAAAATAACCCTTAAGCACCCGCCCACTCCCATGAAGCACTGCGACTGATGTAATCAAGTCAATCCCCCTTCACTCTCAAACTATTTAGATATTTACATATATTTTAAACCTAAAATATGCTGTTTCTATAGCTATACACAATCAAGATCTTTTAAACAATATTTCCTTTTTTAATTAAATTATGTCATTCACAATGCTTCAAGGGACTTTAGATCTTTCTCTCATTAAAGCCTTTGAGGACACAGTTTTTTTACCTTTGACTGTCCAATTATCAAATACTTTTTCTTTTTTTTTTTTAGATCAACGTTGGCAATTTTATGATTCTTCTCATAGCTGCTTGTTTTGGTTCATGGCTCATAACTCTTTAACAAAGACTTCATAAAATTCCCTATGGGAACAATATTTCCGTAACCAAGGCCGCTGAAAAATGTACTATTGCACTATTACACAGCTCTCTGGCATACTTGATTCTGATTGGTCAATCGCGGCATTGATTGGTCAGTCACAATATTCTCCGTCGACTATTAGTGCTGTACTGTATATCAGTCCACTTATTCAGATAACTGAATCCGGTGCTACTTTTATGTTTCGTATCACACTGCAAACTTGTCTTATGTTTTACATGAACTAAACTGGCAAAATCCATCTCAATAATATATTGTAATAAAAAATAACCTTGTAATGTTGCTAGATTTGGATATTTTCTACATGTTGTACTACATTTAAGTATTCCTGTATATGACACATTAGAAAATCTAAACTCAATTTTTATTAATTAGACTATTAATGCATTTTTTTCTGCAGAATTATGAGTCTGTGTCCTCTTCTTCTGGGTCTAATGGCTTCCCCAGTCGCTCTTTTAAGCCTTGCTGCTCTTATACGGATGTAAGCAAACTTGCCTGTGAACTTAAAGAGCGACTGGAGACTGTTTTCAACCAGGAAATAAATGAAACATTTAAAAAAGGTAAAATTACCAAGGTTTACTTTCACTGGTCGACGTATTTGTATTTGTATGTCAGATCTAGCCACAAAGATCAATCTAGTTTGCATTAAGGTTGGAGACAGAGTCAAAATGAATCCATAAGTGATAAAGGTGTCAGGCATAAGAGTGTGGGTGTGGTAAAAGGCAAGATCTGTATAATTCTCATGGTCACAAATGGTACATTATGGTGCATGGCATCACAAATAAATATGTGCTGCACACTCATTTACATGTTCTTCTTTTAGATATTTACAGTGATGAGAGTTTGGTTGTCGACTTTCCTGGATCCGCATGCTGGAAAGGGATTCAGCCAGTAACTGATGATGATGAATGTGGTAAATATACAGAGCAGGACTTGAGTTTTTGTCATCTAAGTAGTAGCTGGCCTGCAAACGTCTGATTAGATCTGAACTGGATAAATATTTTTGCATGGATCCTCTTTTCTACAGAAAATGTGACATTTACAAATGGGATGCTATACTGTTTTAACCCAGCTCTAGAGAGTGAGGCATTAAGAGTTTGAAATTGCCACATCAGTAAATGATAGCCTATAAAAATTAAATTCTGCTCATTTTATTTCAGGAACCTCAACTCTCACCTGCAATATTAAGATAGGAGACAAGGTTTATGTGAAGCCATCTGTTAAAACTCCAAAATATCTATGGGGTTCAGTCAACCACAAAAGCATTGGCAGTGTAATAAGTAAGAGCATCATCTGCTGTCACTGATCTGACAGATTGATACGGTTATTGTTAAGAACTGTCAGATTAGTATTATTTATAATCATTCACATATTAGGCTTGCACATTCCTTTTTAGGATATTAAAGTATTTTCTTTCTCTAGATGTGCATGGTGAGACTGTGACAGTAAATTTCCCTGAGCAGGAACGTTGGATTGGAGAGGTTTCTGAAATGGAGCTTGTAGTCAGTACTGATTTAGGTATTGCTGATTTGATATATTTTGATGCCTGTATATAGTTCTCACTGATAAGTCTAGACGTAGTTTTCAGTGGTCAATGTGTGCCACTCCACTTGGTTTACTCTACTTTTTTTTTAACAAAGACAATATCTTCAAGAGATAACTAATCGGTGCAACATAGCCCATTGTTTTATTATCAGTGGCCTGATATTTATGTCTAATCATTTTTCCCCTCTGTATTTTTTTTATTACACCACTCAGTTTTATAAAAAAAAATTCTCACTTTTTACATGTATTGTTGCCTTGTGTAATATAATAGTCTAACTTTATGCCTAACTAGTAACACTACTTCTTAGGGTCCCCCGCTCAAAACTGCTTCAAGGTAGGAAACAGAGTCAGCATAAGATCTTCAGTGAAAGAACCAAAACATGGATGGGGATCAGTCACTCACAAAAGCATCGGTGTCATTAAAAGTAAATACATACAATACCTGTCAATGATTTTACTAAATGCTAATATACTGAGATACCTTAGTCTGAAATTATACTATAATGTATGCATCACATACACATCAAATAATTTTAGGGTTATTGATATCATCTATTTTCTGCAGAAATCCAGGGAGAGTCTTTGACTGTGGATTTCCCTGAGCAGAAAGAATGGACTGGTCTACTTTCAGAAATGGAGCTTGTGAGCAGTGATGTTTCAGGTAATCTGCTGGATATTAGTATGTTATTAAACAAAAACATGTAACCACTGCTATGGTATAATTATGATACTAATATAGTTTTTATTAATATTTTGAATTTGTTTTTGTCGTTTTTATTAAATGTAATTTTTTTTATTAAATATGTTTAAATATGTATATATAGTTTTTATTCATTTTTATTCAAGTTCAACTAAATGAAAATGCAACCTTTGCAACTTGTTGAAATAAAATAGTTTATAATATATATATATATATATATATATTATGGTCTTTGTTTTAGTTAATTATAATAATCCTGATCCATTCCTCCATGACTTAAACATTATTGCAAATGTTTCTTTAAGAACCCCCCAGTTTAAGCCCTGGAGCGAGGGTCCGTGTTAAACCCACCATCAGCACTCCAGCACATGGCTGGGGAAGTGTCAACAAGCACAGCATTGGAGTGGTTGTAGGCAAGTGTTATTGGCCAGTTAGATTGTGCTGAAGAACTACAGTATTTAAAGGGGACCTATTATGCCCCTTTTTAAGAGATGTAAAATAAGTCTCTGATGTCCCCAGTGTGTTTTTTAAGGTTTTAGCTCAAAATACCCCACAGATAATTTTTTTATAGTAGTTAAAATTGACACTTTTTGGGGGTGAGCAAAAACACGCCGTTTTTGTGTGTGTCTGTGTAATAAACTGGTAAACTTTATATCCGTAAAGCAACTCCTATGAACTTTAATAAAGTGCATGCTCTCCCTATAGTGTAATGGTCCGGAGACTGTAAGCTGGATCTCGAACAGTTTGTACTGATCCATCCTCGAATAACAACTATAACCACGGTGTGCTCAGTGACTCAGATGTCGGAAGTCTATGGAGACTCTTATGTTTGTTGGTACATCCAACAATAGAACATTTGTAAATGATACACCAAAAAATTGGTGTAGACATTGTAAATCTCTAGCTGCTGCAGTGAGTAAACAGAAAAGGTGAACTGCTGCGGCTCACTCAGGGCAGGATCTATGCTAATAGGGCAGATCCTCACCTGTCATGGGCGGAGCTTCCCTTCTCTTGTTTCCGCCCTTTCTTATTTGAAAACCACGAAACCATGCGTTTGGAGAGATTGTAAATGATAATGGGGATTATTAAAAAAGTATTGGGTGGATTTTTATCATTATAGGCTGGTTGTTTACACACACTGTGGACACATATCTGTGTTCAAACAACTTATAAAAGTGAATTTTGCATAATAGGTCCCCTTTAAGTCACAGCTATAGCTTTTTCTCTTTTATAAGAGTCAATGACGCTTTCTTAGAACATAGACAATCGATAATGACCACAAACAGAAATGTCAAAGTATAGCAGTAAAAATGTCTTTCTTCCCAATGTCTTAACAGTTATTGATGGCACCAAAGTGACTGTGAACTTCCCTGAGCAGTCTAATTGGACTGGCATTGTCTCAGAGATGGAGGCTGTACCTTAATGATGATACACAACATTCAGGAGCTGTTGTTTACATTTTTACTGTGCAAGGGTTTCGAATATGGAGATGTTTATGAATAATGAGGTTGCTGTTAGTTTTATGCACAGGGCCCGGTTTCCCAAAGCGTTCTTATCTCCAAGTAGTTCTTAACCTATTCCTATAACCTCTCTCTTAACCTTATGGGACGGTTCCCGAAACGTTCGTACGCTAAGTATATCTTCTGTAAGTCACACTTTCGTAAGGTTGGTCTGGACCATTCGTAGCTCTCTCTTAGCGTTGTTGCAGGTCTAAATGAATATAATTCTGAAGTTTTAATACACCCAGACAGTATTAAATTAGGCTAATTCAAGTGTTTTCATGCAAAGAATAAAATTGTCATTACACTGATTGTTGTTAGATTTTTAATTATATTATTATACAATATTATTAATTTAATTAAAACGCTCTTTTAAAGGCCAGTGAAAGCATAGGCTACTGTCAGTTAAGTCCTACTCGGACGCTAATATTGTTTCTCATGGGCTCGTCCGGTATTTTAAACATTTACAGGGGTAAGTCGGTGATTTTATTGCCGTCCGAATCCATAATATCAGTGTTTTTCTCACCCAATCCGCGTAAAAATCCCTGGCCAAATTAGTACCTTCTGTTTTTGTGACAAACAGGTCGTGTGGTAATTTAATTGCCGTCTGAATCCACATCTCTGACTTTACAAGAGATTCAAAATTCACGGTTTAAATCCTTTTTGATCACTGCCGAGCACCGTACGCAAGATGTAAACTTTTATTACTGAAATGCTGGAAAGTATTTACACAAGAACAATATTTCATCGCAGCTCCACCTCAGCGAACAAAAATGGGAAAGAAAAGGCGGCATGTAAATTTTTGAAAAGGTTATTGTGGCAGCAATAGGCTATGTTACAATTTTAAAATATGTAGGATAGGCTATTATAGGCTATTTATAGTTTGGATTATTTTTTATAATATCCAATAATCATAATAAATTGCAATTTCAACTATTTCTGAAGTGCTTCTTTTATAAAGATGACCGCTTTTTCACATAAACAGCCCCTGCACGAGAGAATAATTGATCCTCGAGCCATCGATTTCAAACAATTCAGCACCATGGCCACGGACAGCGCCGGGTCACGTCGCACGTAAGAAGGTATATCTTAAGCAGCTTTCTAAGGTATAGTTCGGGGAACACACTTAGGAAAATAAACAAATTTGGTAAGATATATCTTTCGAGTCTTCTTAGCAGGCTAAGAGTGAGCGTTATCGGGAAACCGGGCCCATATTATTAATGCCCACTGGGGTCCACTTGGGTGGCCTGATCCTTACAGTCTCAAAATACCTATATGGTAAGACTTTATTTTACAGTGTCCTTGTTACATGCAGTTTCTATAGTAATAACTATAAATTATGCATAATTACATACAACTAACCATAAACCAAATGTATTTAATTAATATTACTCAGTACTTAAATGTATATTAATGACACCTTAAAATAAAGTGTAACTGGACATATTTTAAATGTGAAGTTAATTACATAAAGATTGCATAAAAAGGCATTTTTCCACGACCATTATATACTAAAATGAATGTGTTAACATATGCTAATATATGTTTTTTTTTTTTTTATTTACAATATATGCTAATATGTAGCTTAAGTGTGTTTATGTTCTTTTCATTTGTTGTATGACTGCTCACAAGTAGGATTGGGTTTCTTGGGTTGACTTAGACTTGCTATTTCTTTTATTCCTTTTAATTTATTTTGGAATGTTTTTGTAAAGATTTGTAATGTTTTTGTTTTAAACAAAAATCGTTTCTTTTCAAACCCTGAAATGGTTGGGTTGTAAATTATTGGCAGCATTGCAGCAACTCTATCAAGTAAAAAAAAAAATATCGAGATCATTTTATTCTAAAACATCACACAAGTTGGGAAAAAAAGATTGCATAAAGACGTGAAATATGGGTTAACAATAAAAACATAACAGATTCTCACTCTTTGTGTGTGTTTAATGCTCCTTTGTGTGTTTAATGCTCCTTTGACGGAAACCTAACGAGCAGGCAGACACGAAGAACTAATATTCATGCGTTGTGTTTATTCCTGTAACACAAGTATAATATATTCTCTTTGGAGACAGTGGGTTCAAACATACACACACACATGAATCTCCTCTCAGCATCCATTTCTCCTGTTGGAGGGTGTGGCTGCACTGATAATACTATTGGACAAAGGTGAACGACCCACTATTTTCTTAAAAGTCGCCAACAGAGGTTACCCAGCCATCATTAAAGGTAAGGTATGCAATTTCGGAGCGGATAGCAATAGCAAACTAGCTTTGAAAGCATTAGATCCTACCGCCCCTCAAAGCCATGCCTCCTTCAAAACATATTTTAAAGCGAATTATATTTTTCCTGTGTAGAATTTAAATGAGTCCGATACATTTTGTGGTCTGCACCGACTCGTGCATATGATCCGCCCTGTGCTATCTTGGCTTTGGACGGAGCAGACTGTGTGCTCGCTGCAACGGTTCATGTGACACTAACGCAAATCCAGACTTCTTTCGCCTCAGTGGAAAGCATATTTACACTGTCTTAATCGGTCCTTATCCCCTATAGTGCATTACGTGCCATTCAATATAGAAAAGCTTCAGTGTCTGTTTATAGTGTAGGGGGCGGGATGCTTCAGATTCTAGAGAGCATTTGAATAGACAGAAAAGTTCATCCATATTGGCGGAAGACTGAGACTGTAATTTTTTAATGCTTATATCTTCTAAATGTGAATTTTGTCATTGTTTTGGAGCACACAAGCTTATAGATAACCTTGAGGCTAACATATTGATACTAAAAGCAAAAAATGATTTTGATGTAAAAAAAAATCAGATGCCGTTGAAATAGTGATACTCATTTGTCATTTAGTTTTGGTCCAAGTTAACAAAACCATATTGTTAAAAGTTTTTTTGTTGTTGTCCTGTGTCTTTCATTTGGTCAGCTCTAAAACACATTTAGTTGGACAAATTGCATAAAAGAGAGTAAGATTCACTGTAAAAGACTAGTTTTCCATTTGCCAGTGTTTCCTACAACTATCTGAGACAAACGTTCAATTTAAGGGTCATTGGTGTGGTGATGAGATTCAATATTAATAGAATTCTTTCGACAAGTGATCTGGAATAATGCCATTTGTGAAGACAAAAACAAATACATATGGTATAATTTATTTGATAAAACATTCAGAGAAAACACATTTCTTTCTTTCAAATAATATAATAATAATATTATTTAACAAATAATAATTATGTTATGGATGCAGACACAGAAGAGGAAGGTGGATGGTGAACAGTGATTTATTGAATAACAAAGGTGCAGGGATGAGGTGAGCAGGGTAGTGGAGTCCAAAGGGTCTTGGTGGAGACACAGAGGGAAGGAAGACGCTGGAGACAGGGATATCACTGGATACAAAAGGGAAGAGTCCACATACATCAAACGAGGTCAGACAATGAACTGTGGTGAGGAGTGTGCATTTGTAGGGGCAGTGATGAGGGTGATGATGATGTGTAGGTGTGTGTGATTGGAGATGAGTGTAAAGTGTAATGCAGAGGATGGTGACTAGGTGTAAATTTGACAAATTACTGTGATGTGAAAAAACATTGATATATTATCTTGAAGTGTATTACATAATGTATGTGTGTATATATATATATATATATATTATGTTATATAATGTTATTTCTTGCTGTCTATAATTTAGCTGAATAAATAAGCATTGCATTAATGCTTTACAATAATAAGAATCACCATGGAAATGAAAAAACAAAACAAAATGCTGAACAAAAAAAGCTTTTATTTTCTTTATGAACAATTTTTTTTTTTTTTTTTTTTGGTGTGAATGTATTTAATGATCCATTTCCATTCAGTGTAACTAACACTTAGAAAGCAGCAGTGGTATGATTTACATAAACAGGTTCTCTCACTTTGCGTAATGCACTACAATTTGAATCCAGTGCAGTTGGAAAATCTGATTGACTTCTGAAGTTCAAAAAGTGGTATTAGAGAATGTGTTGATTTAGTGCGTGTCTCAGCTGTATTATCCATTTTTTAGCAAACAGAAACATTAGCCTGCTTAATGACTGTATTTTGATTTACTTTTTGTCTCAGCTAGCAAATTTGCACAAAACAATACTGTGATAGTCTTAAAAGCATTATCAAAACTGTCTTGAAAATGTATTGCATTGTGAGCCATCATTTTCCATAAAAAGTGTTCATTTCTAAATGTGTGTGTTATGAAGGATTAATTAAGGACTGTATTTTACTGGAGTAGGTGGATTTGTATCCGCACTGGTGTGTCGGTAAGAACACATACGACTCAGAGTTTGGAGCAGAGTTTGTAGTTTACTCTCGATTCAGGTTGAATAGTAACAGTGAGTGGTAACAGTAAGTGGTCTGAAAAAAATAAAGAATAACAATAATATTAGATATACAGCTAAATCAATAACATTCACCAAGGCAATAGAACTGGTTACATTATTAAAGTTATTGCAGTTCCTAGATAATCCACAAGGTGGCGTTCAAGGGACGCACATGGAGTTAGTTGTTATGTGAGACGCCATTATAGTGTCATTACAGGCAGTAACATATACACCCGATATAGGAAACAGCACATAACACAATGTTTACACAAATATAGGCAAATAACCATATAAATCACCATCCAGAGATATCTCTCACACTATGAAAGTACTCATGCATTACTTATATTAAACATAAAAGATAAACCTTGGCGCTTAGGCGCTAGCGCGAGCTGCCGCGATGGTGAGCAAAACGAGCTCGTGATAACTCAATAAAGTACACAAATCTGCTTTAAACGCATATATAACATCACAAGATAAAAGGAAATAAACAACTTACATTATTGTCATTAACTCGCTCACATAAGACCACTACTGAAGGAAAGATGAGATATTAATCTTCTGCATCGGAGCATTCATATTTCGTTCGTCTCTTACTGACTAGGCACTGCCACACGTCATACATTAAACGACTCTCTGATTGGATGAAACCTTCTTAATATTGCCGCCCCCAAATATGCCAAGCATATTTGAACTCTATAAATTAACCAGTCTGAGGGGCTAAGACAAGTTCCCTTTGATCTGTGAATGCAGGAAGGGGGATCAAGCGAGAAACAGGCCGGATGTAGGTCTTATCCTTAATTTGAATCTCAGCAGATCTGATGTGGCCATCAGAACCTGGGAAGGTCTTCGCAACTTTGCCTACCAACCACAATGCTTGTGGTAGTTGTGGATCGATGAGCATTACCACTGTTCCGGTAGAAATGTCACCGGCATCTGTGTGCCACTTGTTGCGGGTCTGTAGCGTAGGCAGGTAGTGCTGGATGAAACTTGACCAGAACTGATCGGCCAGAACCTGACTCTGCTTCCACCTTCTTCGACCCATGAGCTCTGTAGCAGGATAAACTACGAGTGGTAGTGAGCTATCTGGCCGCCCCATCAGCAAATAATTTGGTGTAACAGGGTCAAGGTCGGCTACGTTGCTGGAAGTGTAACCCAGGGGCTTGCTATTAAGCATTCCCTCCACCTCAATGAGGACTGTTTGGAGAACTTCCTCAGTTACGACTTGGGAGCTGACTGTGATGCGAAGAGCAGTCTTGACCGACCTAATTTCTCTTTCCTACACACCTCCAAAGTGTGGGGCTCCAGGTGGATTAAAGTGGAAAGAAATCTTTTGTTTAGCCAAATGTAGCTGGATCTGTGGAGTAAGCGATGCAAAGGCTTCTTGCAACTCTCTCTGTCCTCCGTGAAAGTTAGTGCCATTGTCTGAATATAACTCGCGAGGTGTGCCACGGCGAGCTATAAACCTCCTCAAGGCCATCAGAAAGGAATCAGTATCAATGGCTGTAAGGAGGTCTAGATGAACGCTTCGTGTCGTGAGACACTTAAAGATGATTCCCCACCTTTTCTCACATCGTCTGCCAATCTTAATTTGGAATGGCCCGAAACAGTCCATGCCTGTACTGTAGAATGGGGGTTTGAGCAGTCTGAGTCGAGCTGGAGGTAGATCTGCCATTCGTGGAATAACTGGTTTGTTCTTCCATTTTTGACAGTCTTTGCACAAATGTTGTTGTTTGCGTATAGCTTCTCGTCCTCTCAGTATCCAAAAGCTTCTCCTTATCTCTCCGAAGACTCTTTCAGGTCCTGGATGGCAGAGTTTACTATCAAAGTCTTGGATCAGTAACTTGGTAACCCAGTGATGTGGGTCAAGGACTACAGGGTGTATAACTGACATCTCTAGTCCTTCAACTCGACGTAAACGGCCACCAACTCTTATAAGCTGACAAGAGTCATCAAATTCTGGGGCAAGAGCAAGTAGTCGACTAGTGGAAGGTACAGATTTACCAGCTTTTAGCAATTTGTATTCATCTGGAAAACAATCAATTTGAGATTTCTGCAGGATATACCATTCTGCAGTTTGGTAGTCCACTGCTGATAGTGGTCCTGTATCTTTTAGCCCCTGAACTGTGGCCTCTACTAACTCATTCCAGGTGTTGTGTGTGGTAGGGTCAGGAATGTCAGGAACAACCACTTCTGTCATAAGGCCACAGAAGATTCCTTTACGCTGCTCTGTTTTGATTTCCGGTGGTTGTATGGGAGGAGTGGCAGGCCATACTGACTCAGACTCAAACAGGAATGATGGTCCCTGACTCCATCTGTTGGGCACTGATAACTGAGAAAGAGTTTTACCTCTGGTGAGGTCATCCGCTGGATTACTGCTGGAATCCACATATCGCCAGGAACATTCTGCAGTCAGATCTTGAATTTCGGCTATCCTGGTTCCAACGAACACCTTGAATCTGTATGATTCGGAGTTGAGCCAGGCTAGAACAGTGGTGGAATCTGTCCAAAGTGTCACTGTATTGATCTTTAGGGTGAGCTCAGTTTGCAAGAGTTTGGCTAATTGGGCACCATTCAGGGCAGCACACAGCTCTAGTCGAGGGATGGTCAGACGTCGTTTCGGGGCAACCTTGGATCTTGCTAGTATAAAGGCTAACTGGACATGACCACTGTCATCCTCAGTACGTAGGTAAGCGACAGATCCATAAGCTTGCTCGGAAGCGTCGCAAAAAATGTGAATCTGTCTGGTGTTGTGGGAGTGATTAATGTCTGAAGATGTGACACAGCGGGGAAGTGAAATATTTGCTAACGTAGGGAGTTCTCCCTCCCATTCCTTCCAGGATCTCAAAAGGTCATCAGGTAGATTTGGGTCATCCCATTCTCGTTGCTTGTCCCATAATCTCTGAACTAAAACTTTGGCCCGAGTGGTAAATGGGAGTATGAAGCCTAGGGGGTCGTACTGGGTTGCAAGTACCTTGTAAACGTGTCGAAGGGTACATGGTCCAGACTTGACAGGAAGAGTTTTATATCCAAGGAGATCTGATTTGCAGTGCCACCTTAAACCTAATGCGGATTCTTGCACATCGGTACGATCTTGAGATAGCCACAATTCGGTACTGCTGGATCTCAATTCTGTCGGTAGGTGGTCAACCACACTGGGATCATTACATGCCCACTGGCGCAGTTCGAAGCCACCGCTGGCAAAGAGGGTACAGAGTTTGTCTACAAGCTGCCTTGCCTCTTGAGGTGATGGTAAGCTCTTCAAACAATTGTCCACATAGAAATTCCTTTCTACTATGGTTCTGATATTGTCATCAGGAGTGCTATGATCTGTAACATGTCGCTGGACAGCATAAATGGCACAACACGGACTGCACGTAGTGCCAAAGGGTAGCACTTGCCATTCATAAATGTCCGGTGGTTTAGATCTGTCCAAGTCTCGCCATGCAAAGCGGAGAATATGCCTATCTGCCGGAAGGAGACGAACCTGATGGAACATCCCTTTAATATCTCCGCTTATTGCCACTGGATGTTCACGAAAGCGCAGGAATACACCTAACAATGATGGGCCCAAGGCTGGTCCTGGCAGCAGATAGTTATTCAGGTTATGGCCTTCAAAGTCAAATGAACAGTTAAAGACCACACGGTTCTTACCGTTGTGTTGCACAAGGTGGTGAGGGATGAACCATGACTCTCTTTGCGAATTAGCTGTTTCAGGTGGGAGTTTGACAACATAGCCCGAGGTCTCTAATTTTTTTATCTCTTGTTGGTAGGCAGCTGCTTTACTGGGGTCTTTCTCCAGGCGTTTCTCTGTGTTCCTAAGGTTAGGAAGTACTGCCTCCATAGGAGCATGAAGTATGGGCATATCCTTCTTACGCAGGAGTGGAGTTGCATAGCGACTTACGCCATCGATAAGTACTCTGACAGTCTGTGACTGGAGCAAGTCAAGAGCTCCTTGGTCCTGCTTAGACCGCGTGACAGATTTCTCATTTCGATTGGGAATCACGTCTGCTTGCCAGAGTCTCTCAACATTCTGGAATAACTCTGTCATTGAGGGATTAATGGCAATGTGCAGACACTGTTGAGATTTCACATTATCTCCGAAGACTCTTGCTGGTCCTTGTAAAGTCCAACCCAGCCTTGTCTTGACAGCTGCCGGACCTCCAGGTGGACCGAGACGAACTGGTTCAATCGGAGTGATAAGGTGAGGATGGTCTGCTCCAATCAGTAACAGGGGACACGCTTTGTGAATAGGCTGTATAGGTAAGCCTTTCAAATGCTGGTATCGTCGCTGAAGGTCTGCAACAGGGTAGGAATGTTCAGCTAAGCTAAGTAGTTCTGCGGTGAAGGCTCCCGTTATTTTGTAACTCCTGCCAGGCTGGGATGGAGTTGAAATCTGAAAGGATACTGAGGTACCGCAAAGCTTAGTGATGTCTTGCCTTATAGTTCTCAAGGCTAAGTCCTCTGCCTGGCCTGTAAGTCCCAGCCTCCGGGCTGCCGCTGGTAATAGCATTGTCCGTTCAGAACCATCATCAAGCACAGCATAAGTATCTAGGCTCTGTCCCTTATGCTTCAGAATGACTCTGACCACTTTCAGAAGGACGCTGCTGAGTCCTTGAGGACGGTCTAGGTATAGCATTTTGCTAGTTGAACTAACTAAACAGGTCCCTTCTTTCACAGGTTTAAAGTTGACCTCATGGAGGATTTGGAGGTGCTTTCCATTACACAGATGGCAGAGTTTCTTGAGGGTACACTGTGCAGCTCTATGGTTACGTCCACACTTCCAGCATCTGTTATTAGTCTTAATCCAGTCAATCACTTGGTCTTTGGTTAAGGATTGGAATGTGGCACATTGACTCAGATAATGTTCTTTACTGTCACAGTATGGACAGAAGGCAAAGCTTTTGCCTTGACTCTTGGTTGGCACTGATGGTACTGAGGAACATAATTCGTTCGAGCCATGAAGGATTGTAGCCTGTCTGACCTTGGCTTTAGTTTCCTTCTGTTGATCCACTCGGGAACGGGCTCTATCTTTCTGGGGCTTATATCCACCAAAGCTCTCTGGATCCTGGCACCAGGATTCGAAATTAAGCCATTTAGCTAGATCAAGAAGTGTGTACACTGAGCCAGGTTCATAACTCATGTGCCTGCGGAAGGATGCTCTTTGTTCTGGAGGGAGCTTGGACAAAAGTCGAGCCACGTGGGATCCACAATGTAATTCAATGTCTCCTTCTGTTCCTAATGTTTTAAGGAATCCTACTAAGGCTTGTATCTGAAGAGCAAAGCGTTCAAAGCCTACAGTGTCGCCAGGCTGAATATTTGATGCATCCATAATGGCAGCAATTTTACTCAGGGCAAGCTGGTGAGGTCGACCGAACCGTTCAGTGAGGGCTGCCATGGTATCTGAGTAGGGAGTGGATGAATTTAAAAAGGAATCAGCAATGAGGCGAGCATCTGCTAACTTTAGGTGATCTACCAAAACTTGGTACTTGAATAGCTCTGTAGCTTCATCTGGTAGTAGGTTATTCAAGGCAAGTTTGAGACGGGCAAATTCACCAGGCTCTCGACGAGTAAAATCTGGAATGGTTGGCTGTGGACCTCTATAAATTATCTCCTGTCTTGCAGTGTTAGTCTGGATCCGTGGAAAGTTAGCTGGTGCTACATGTGGCTGACTGGAGCTAGGAGGAGGTGGTGTGTAGATGATAGAATCTCTCCTTACTGTTGTTGGCTGCCTTGTGTCCCGCGTAACTCTGTGAGTGTCAACAGGGCCTGAGGGAATCTGAGCAGCCACATTATCTGAAACAAAGGCATTTGAGTAAGGCTGCATTGGAGGAGTATGCTGTGCGTAGCTGACTGTATCTACATAAGGATTTGTATTCTTAGATGTAGAAAGGCGGCGTGGTGCTGGAACTGGAAAGGCTCTAGGAGTCGGTGTAGGCCCTGGAGACTCTGACTGTCTGCTTGCAACTCTAGGCAAAGGAACTGGAGGGGTTAATACTTGGAACTGTGAATTAGGCTTAGGAGTTGACCTCTGGCTTTGCGACTGGTTTATCAACATCTGCTGCATACTTTTCTGGATTTCTATAAGTTGGCTGATCTCTTCCCTCATGGATAGCTGAGTAGCACGGAGATGTCTATTCTCTTGTTCCAGATCATGCACTGTGTTTTGGACATCAGGAGGTAAGGAACGTCCATACCGGTGAGGGCTGCGTTCATCTCTCTCACTCCAACGATCTGTGGTAAGGTACCAGGGCTCTAAAGCCAATCGTGGTGATTCTAATGAATCAGGTGATCCAACAGCCTTTTCTCTTTGATCATGATAAGAAATAGATGCCTGCGGATGGGCCATAGGAATATCCCTGTCCTCATCTTCATGTTGATAGTCATCTGACCCATGTGGTCGCGGTGTAGACTGAGGCAGAAGGACATTAGCTCTAGGCAGCCCAGCATACTGCAATTCGAAATCTTGTAAGTAGGCTGGTTGACGAACTATACGTCTAGGGCGAGCTCCTTCAACTTGATACTCTGCATTCTGGTCCTCTGACATCATGAGTCCAGTGTAGATACAGCATCCGGCTCGAAGGACCAAATGTTATGAAGGATTAATTAAGGACTGTATTTTACTGGAGTAGGTGGATTTGTATCCGCACTGGTGTGTCGGTAAGAACACATACGACTCAGAGTTTGGAGCAGAGTTTGTAGTTTACTCTCGATTCAGGTTGAATAGTAACAGTGAGTGGTAACAGTAAGTGGTCTGAAAATAATAAAGAATAACAATAATATTAGATATACAGCTAAATCAATAACATTCACCAAGGCAATAGAACTGGTTACATTATTAAAGTTATTGCAGTTCCTAGATAATCCACAAGGTGGCGTTCAAGGGACGCACATGGAGTTAGTTGTTATGTGAGACGCCATTATAGTGTCATTACAGGCAGTAACATATACACCCGATATAGGAAACAGCACATAACACAATGTTTACACAAATATAGGCAAATAACCATATAAATCACCATCCAGAGATATATCTCACACTATGAAAGTACTCATGCATTACTTATATTAAACATAAAAGATGAACCTTGGCGCTTAGGCGCTAGCGCGAGCTGCCGCGATGGTGAGCAAAACGAGCTCGTGATAACTCAATAAAGTACACAAATCTGCTTTAAACGCATATATAACATCACAAGATAAAAGGAAATAAACAACTTACATTCTTGTCATTAACTCGCTCACATAAGACCACTACTGAAGGAAAGATGAGATATTAATCTTCTGCATCGGAGCATTCATATTTCGTTCGTCTCTTACTGACTAGGCACTGCCACACGTCATACATTAAACGACTCTCTGATTGGATGAAACCTTCTTAATAGTGTGTATTTCAAGTAAATCCATTATATTTGTGTTGTGGTGCTTCCTCTTAAAAACCGAACACACAAGATGTGAATTATTTAATAATAGTATTTATTGTTTATATTTTGGTGTTAAGACAACCATCACAAATTTAAGATGGTCCTCTGAATCTGCCAAAGAAGAGGATGCTGTTGGTGGGGTTGTGCCTGATGTAGAATAAGAACGGGTGATCTGCCATGAAGTGCTCTTCTCGATGCATACAGTTGCTCACAACGCCTGCTGTTGCTGCTGCCGCCTCTGTGCCTTCTTCATTCACATCAACAAATGCCTTATGGGCCACTGCTGAAATGAAGAGGCCACCCTGACTGCTCATGCCTGTCAGATCAGCCATTCCTTCCAGGAAAACAGAAGTCATCCCCATCCCCATCAATGTTTCTGCTAAGGAGTTCTCAACCTCCAGTTTGAACTTTGGCAAATAGACTTTAATATCTTTATGGGTGTCCATATTGTTTCTGTTGGTCCATTCATGAAGCTTGTCAAGGGTCAACTCACTCTCCAGCTGTCAAACACACATATACAAAATAATACTGTTGAGTCTCCGAACATACAAAATACCAAATATAATCAAGAAGATCAGTACTAAAACATTTAGCCAACCTTCAGAAGAGGGTCAGAGCCATCCTGAGTTTCCTCAGGAAGAAGGATCAACATGCTGAGCTCCTCCTTCACGTATGGCAACTCCAGCACTTGCAAGCGGTGCTCATAGATGTAGTTGAAGGGGAACTTTTTCTTCTGGTTCATCATTTGCACTGGTTGGCTCTCATTCTGATAAAAGACAGATACATGTGGAAATGAAAGAGTGAACAGGAAGAATATGACTCTCTGTCAAGGTATGATGTAGTACATCAAGTGTAAGGACGTACCATTGCAGTTGTACAATATTTTGCAAACAGACTTTTATTTTGATTCAGCAGAGAAATGTTTCTGTGTTAAAAAAGAATTGCACCTGGTTTATTTTAAATGGCATTTCTTTAGTGTCTTGAGCATTAAATCTCTGCAGCCAGTTCCCTTTGAAGTAGATGGCATTAACCAGAGCTAGTCTGGTCATTCCAGTCACCATTCCTGGTTTGAGAAGATCTCTGATTTTATCTGAAAAACACAAGTTTGTGTTTCTGACTTCACATCGGTGACTTTAAAAAAAGATTTTCTAGCAACAAGTCCAAACGGATTATTTTATCCAAAATAGAACTGTATAACTGTTCTTCTCACTCTCAGTCTGCTCTTCCACCCATTTGTTAATGAGCTGTCTTGACTTGTCCGATGATCCAATGAAGTCCACAGCCTGAAGGTCAGCGTGGTACAGCTTCAGGGTGGACTCCAAATACTCCTGCAGGACACATGACAACACATTCAGCAAAAAAGAGGCCTCAAGAAAGACCTTGAGATTAGAAAGTTAAACTATAATGGAGCCAAAATGTTACATATCTTGAATTAGCCTCAAAATGTCTCATTGTTAAAGGCAGAATGGTCTCACAGGTAAGAAGCTGAAGGTTTTCTCTCCATAAAGGCGGTTGGCCAGTTTGAGGATGTAGGAAGCTGATGGACTGTTGATCGATGAGGTGAGGGTCTCAAAATGAGAGTGAACATCAGAGACAGAACTGAAAGACAAAACCTGCACAGAGAAATACTTTTTAAATAATAATACATCACAATTTTGGCATTGTGATATATGCCAATAGTATGAGTGTAAAAGTTTTTTCAGCACACGTATATTAACTGTATTTGTTTACACAGGAGAGGCTTTGCATATACTATTTTACACTACTGGCATATTATCATAGATTTCTCTTTTATTCAAAAGAAAAACAAAAACATGCCTGTGGAAAGACTAAGCTACAAGTGTGCACTGAAGAGCCTGTTCTGAGCACATTTATTGAAAGGAATAAAACTAAATCAAGGATTTCATATAATTTTCACTGAAGTTTGTGGTCCGTTGTCAAGACAGGAATGTATTATCTAAATGAGTCAATAATTAAAACAAATACATGCAACATGCTGAGGGTAGGCACAAGTTGGCCTTTGTGGCTACAATCTGGAACATTTTATTCTAGGTCCATTTTAGTTGTTTTTTCTTTAGTATTTTGAGGCAAGCTTCTTCTAAAAGAGCCACTGGTGGAGAGTGAGAGAGCAGCTGTTATCATTTGTTTACATACTTCACCTCTCCCTCTCTCTGTTGAGTCAGTTGCTCACTGGTTGTATCACAATCTCCATGCACTCTTCAGCCAATAAAATGTTCTGCTGTATTTAATCTATAAAAGTTAATACTTTGCATTCAGTATTGAAGTGAATTGCAGTCTAAGCATATTCAAAAACTTTCTAAAAGACTAAAAACATCTTATTGACAATGTATTCAGTCAGCATAGACACCGCTGTGTTCATACAAAGAACATTGTCATTTTCTAATATACTAGTTCTTACCAAATACTTCTATCATGAATTTTTTAGCTTATAGTAGGGAACTGATAGCCTAGAAATCTAGACACACCCTAGCGGCAGCAAAATGTATTTTGCAGCCAGGGTAGTCTAGCAACTCTCCATTGACTTTCGAGCTGCAAAAACCTAAATTGGGTCAGGCCAATCACGTCGTGTATAGAGTAGGCGGGGCGGGCTTAACATAATGACGACAGAGTTGCGACGGTTCTCTGCTACTTGAAAACAAAGAATGCCTGCTGCTGGCGAACATCTTTCGAATCGGCTTTGGCCGCGAATCTGGAGGACTTGCAGTTAAGTTTTTCTTTGAGAAAAGAGCATAGAACGGCACTTAAGTCATTCTTAAAAAAAGGAAGATGTGTTCGTAGTTTTGCCGGACAGATATGGCAAAAGTTGAATCAATCAACTAGCTCCGCTGTTGGGAAAACGCTCTGGTTGGTTGAAGCGCTGTCCTATTGCGTGCAGAGGGAATTTGAAAGACAGCCGTTTATCCCGCCCCTCGGATTGAGCCGTGTCTATGGTGAGTTGCCAGACCTAACATCTTGATGTAGGTCTGGCTTGCCAGGCTAGGGAACTGAACTAATTTAAACTGAATGAAAATAAGTTATTATGAAAGAGAGCACTGTTTGCTTTGGAAATTGTAATAAGATGGCCACATCAACATGAATGATGTTTTATTAAAAAAAGTTCGGGAGGAGCACGTTCAAATAATTTATCCAATTATCACATCATTCCAACCAACTGTCAACAATCAGTAATCAACATGTCTATCCAATCAGCATGAGTGGAGACCTATATATACTCATTTGACTCACCAATATTCCTCGACACTTTTTCAGCATCCCTCCACCACCCCGTCTCCGCTCACTCGCCTGGTTACTTCCTAACCAGCAACACGGTGGGAGTACTCTTGGTTCGGGCCCAATATCCGAGCTCGGAGCCCTCTCCCCGGACAGCACGCCAAATATGCATACCATTTATTCTATCTAACTTATTTGTAAGTGTGAACTCGTGAAATGATGAACTGAAATGTCAGGAAGAATAATGATAATTCAAAGAAACTCAAAGTTACACAGATTTTTTTTTAAACTGCCGTAATGTTTTCTCAACCCTAATTAAAACTAATTTATTAATGAAAGCATTTTTAAAATAATTATCAGGCTCTATGAGAACACAGAGCCTGATAATTATTTTAAAAATGATTTGAGAATGCTTTCATTAATAAATTAGTTTACTTATTAATGAAAGCATTAATAATGCTTATAATGCCCCTAGTGGTTTTGTTTTCAAGCAGGATTTACCAGTCACCGGTTTTGCGTAAAAACTTGTAGAATTCACAATTACAAAAAATCATTGGAAACCCTCACAGCCCTTGCTTGTTCTCCTGCCGCCCATCATAGCCTACCTTTGCCATTTCTTTGGATGTGTCTCCTCGGGCTCCTAAGTAAACCATGCTGAGCGCTGCGCTGATGCTCAATGGGGAAAAGAACATGTTTCCCTCGGCGTTGCTCGCGCTCAGAGCCCGATAGAGATCCAGAGCGAAGAGACTGTTAGCACGAGCGACACCCTCCATGATGATACTGCAAAAAGAGCCCAAGTATTATGATAGCACCATAATTTATACCATCGTTACAATAGCGCTTCTGACAAAAGCCTACGAGTCAGATAACCTGTCAGGGAAACGCGGAAGAAGTAGCCTACATTAGTGTTCATTACTATGGGAAACAAAACTGCAGTTCTGTGCGCCGTTTTTTTAGACACACATATGTGTATTGATTAAGCCTATTACTTACATTTAATGAAAGATGCTTGTCCCAAACGTTCGTCTGCAGGGCCGGCCCGTGGCATAGGCGGAATAGGCAAATGCTAGGGACGCCACTCATCCATAGGGGCGCCAGAATGAACGAGTGATTTTTTTTTTTACTTTTTTTTAAATTATTATTATTATTTTTTATAATACTATTTTAAAACCATTAATTCGAAATACTACCATATAAAACCAAAAAAGTCCCGACACATCAATCTTCCCCCGCCCAGCGAGTGCTTGAAGTGCGTCAGAAACAGAGCGCGCGCGCGATCAGTTTGTTGGTAATTTGCGTCTATGGTAATTTGTTGTGTAGCGTGCGCGACGCCGCATCCAATGTAGACAGCATTGCTTTTGTTTGAGGGCTTTTTTTAAATTTATTTATTTTTATTTTATTGCACATTTAAAGATACATACATTAACAGTGAGCAGAGAAAAATAATAATAAAACAAGGGGGGTATACGGACATCAAAAGAGATTGAGATATGCTACACAAATCAAAACAATATTACAGTTTGTCAATATAACACATTAAAGGTTCTTTACAACAGACTTAAGGATATTATTTGTTTTAGAAACCTTTGAGTTTAAAGGTTTTGACATTTTCTTAAAGGAAGAAAAAAGGGACTTTATATCAGAGGAGAATATTCTAAAATCAGGATTACAATGAATGGTTCTGGCTTTGTGAAGATGAAACTTGCCCAGAAGACAAAGCAATAATACCGTATAATTAAGATTAACATCGTTAGAATGAAAATCTGACAAAAAAATGATAGATTCTGACATTTGTACCAATTTGCTACAACAGCAAAAAACTAACAAGGTAACATCTGACCAGAAAGACTTAGAAAATGGGCACTGATAAAATAAATGTAGGATAGATTCTTCTTCAATATTGCAAAAGGAACATAAAGAAGATACATTCTCAGAAAACCTGCTCAAAAATAAATTACAAGGGTAATATCTATGAACAATTTTGAAATGGAGTTCTTTAATTTTATTAGGGATAAAAAGTTTGTGAGAAAATGCCCATAAGTTTTTCAAATCTGAGTTTGGATAACAGATACTCCATTTAGATCGTGCTTTAGGAAGGGTTCTTGTAGTTGAAGAAAGAGCATTTCTAATAAGAAAATTGTTGCATTTTTTATCTAATACATTAACACCATTGATTGCGAGTGTAGGAATATAGTTGTTTAAACAGTAGTATCTTAAATGCGCTTTAAACAAAGTTCTTACACTGACAGAAATACTTTTAGTCACCTTATTAAAATCTCGTACAGAAATCACAGCACCTTTCATGGACATAAACTCAGAAAAAGAAAGAAGGTCTCCTTGAGCACTGAACAAATCAGAAACAAACAGAATATTTTGATCCACCCATTCCTTGAAAAAAAGTGATGTTACCACATAGTACATTTTCATTATTCCAAATAATATACGTGTGTGGGGAGAAATTATGTTTGAAAGCAATCTTCCAGGATTCTAGAGCTTTTTTATGAAAATTTGAGAGTTTAATAGGTAATTTGCTGCACTTAAAATTACAAGATAATAAAAATTTAAGGCCACCACAGTGTTTAAAGATTAAGTTAGGGATCCAAAACCAGGGTAAACTATTATTAGAAATACAATATTTAATCCAGTTAATTTTGAATGTCTGGTTGATAGTTTGAAAATCTAAAGCGTTAAGACCACCCTCCTTGTAACTTCTTATCAAAGATTTCCTTTGAACACATTCCACTTTATTTTTCCAAATAAAACGGAATAGCAGAGAGTCAATAGATTTAATCGTTTTTTAATCAACAAATAGGGAAAGAGCAGGGTAAACTAGGCGCGATATGCCCTCAGCCTTAGACAGCAGGACTCTCCCATAAATTGTCAAGTCTCTCTGCAACCAGCAACATAGAATTTTTTTGGTTTTATCTAATCTTGGTTGAAAATTGTTATGAAGACGTTCTGAACCTGATCTACAAATATCAACCCCAAGGTATTTTATCTGATGTTTAACTTTAATACCATCAACAGAAATTTTATCTGAATCATGCACATACAAAATTTCACTTTTCGTAGGATTTACCACCAATCCAGAAGCTTTGGAGAAAAGATTAAAACTGCTTAGGGCACCAGAGACTTGTAAATCATTTTTAAGAAAGAGACAAGTATCATCAGCTAACTGACTAATTATTAAAGTATTCTCACCAATATTTAT
The DNA here is from genome assembly GCF_963993115.1 of Abramis brama. Taxonomy (NCBI): domain Eukaryota; kingdom Metazoa; phylum Chordata; class Actinopteri; order Cypriniformes; family Leuciscidae; genus Abramis; species Abramis brama. The sequence continues at coordinate 8,007,314 of NC_139980.1, forward strand.
ACCCTCAATATTTGAATGTTTTATATACAAACTTAGAAGCTCAGCGGCCAACAGAAAAAGAAAAGGAGAGATGGGGCATCCCTGGCGAATACCTCGGCTCACTGAAAATCGGGGAGAAGTTCCGGAAGCTAAAGAGACACAACTGTTAATACCATTATAAAGTGTACGAATCATTTTAATAAAAGAACAACCAAAACCAAACTTAGAAAGGGCTTCAAAAATAAAGGAATGCTCAACTGTATCGAATGCTTTGTAGAAGTCGATAAACAAAATTAAAGCCTCTTTGTTTATAAATTCAGAGTAATCAAGAATATCTATAATTAATCTAATATTATTAGAGATATGTCTACCTTTTAGAAAACCAGATTGAGTGTCAGAAATTATGTCTGCCAAACAAGGCTTGAGCTTTTCAGCATATATAGAAGCCAATAACTTATAATCAGAGTTCAAAAGGGTGACCGGGCGCCAATTATCTAAAAATTTGTTATCCTTATTAGGCTTGGGTATAAGAGAGATAAGACCTTGTTTCATTGATTCTGCCAATTCACCTTTCATTGAACACTCAATAAGGGCTTCGTAAAGAAAAATTTCCCAAAAGACTTAAAAAAATTCAAAAGGTAACCCATCTGGCCCTGGGGATTTATTATTTGCCATTCTTTTGACTATATTATAAAGATCATCTATATTAAAAGGATCCTCACAAATTTTCCTATTTTGGTCATTAATTTTAGGAATAACAGACTGAATCTTATGAAAAAACAAAGATGAAGCATTGGGGTCAAAAGAGGAAGTATACAAATTTTGATAAAATGTAAAAACATGGGAAGAAATCACAGAGGGGACATTAGATAATGTATTATTAATATATAGAGAAGAGATTTTTTTATTACTGCCGCGTTTCTTCTCTAGGTTGAAAAAGTAGGCAGAATTTTTTTTCCCAAACTCAAGCCAATTTGATCTCGACCTAATAAATGCGCCCCTTGCCTTTTAAAATTTTTTTAAAAAAATTGCTATCCAAGTGAACAACTGAGATAATCCACCTTCCAATCCCTGAAGAAAGCGTTTCTATAACCTTTCCTTGAAATCCACTATTAAGTAATATAGCGACCCCACCTGATGAACTGGAGTTATGACAGAAAGAAATAGTGCTCCCCCACTGATTACGCCAGAATTTTTCATCGTTTACACAAGAATGTGTCTCTTGCAAAAAATATATGTCCCTTTTCACGGATTTACAAAACAAAAATAAAGCTTTTCGCTTGTTTAAGTCACGTAGCACCCGAACATTCAAAGAGAAACATGAGAAATGTGAACTAAACATAAAACAGAACTCAAACTCTTGAGTAATACAATTATCAGAAACAAGTATAGTAACGTTAACTAAATATACTTCTTAGAAGATATGCAGAGCTTAAGGCTCGAACTCCCAATAAAAATTAGGAAGGTCAACACACCCTGTCATGGACCCAAAAATAAAAATAAACGCCTCTCCGTTTCGCAAATTCACACTATAATGGGCATATTAAATATCGTAAACAGAAATTCTCTTCCCGTTTATGAAGGCAACGGGCCCATTAAACCCAGCTTTCTTTCCTTCCCTTCTTGCCTTTTCGACTAGTGGCCAAAGTTTGTTTCTCGCCTCTTTGTCTTCCTGCGTCAGATCTTCCAAGATCCGAATTTTCTTCTGTTTCAAAAGTTCGGATCGTTTGGCTTCTGCCCATATTGCATCTCGACAAGTGCGGGATAAAAACTGAACGATGATCCGTCGCGGATTTGAGTTTCCAGACTTAGGGCCAAGCCGATGCGCGATGTCGACCATGTCCTGCAGTTTCTCTGCGGTGTGTGGAGAGAGGTTCCTGAACAGCTCGATAACGACCATTTTGACGTTTTCCCCTTCGCGCTCAGGTATCCAGGTGTTGTGCCGAATTTCGACTCCCTGCCAAATTATTATTACCCCCCTCGTTGAAGTCAGTACCTGATTGCCTAATCCTAACCCCTCCCCCACAACTAATCTAAACCTACCAATACTAAGGGGGTAATAATTTGGCGGGGGTAGAAATTCGGCACGACACCGGCAACACGGAGGTTCCATCTGCGTTTGTAGCTGTCCAAACCGCTGCATTTCTCATTGAGAGCTTTATTTTCCTTTTCCAACTTCACAACTTTTGTTTGCAGAGAAAGCACCTTATCCGTCACGTCTTCCACCTGCTTGTTGATAGCTTCAAGCGAGCAGGTGAGGTTACAGATTGAAGCAGTGTTTTCCTTCACCGATGCCTCGACGGAATGCAGTTTTACCAATGACTCTTGTAATTTGCTAACCTTTTCGATTGCCGCTAGCAGCACAGAATTAGAGACCGTGTCGGAGGCATTGGAACGAGATTTCTTCAGAGCAGGGGACTTACTAGGAGTGTCAGGAGAGCCCCCAAATGCATCTTCTAGACGCCTTGTGTAGTTATGTGTCTTTAGAATTTTCGTTGTTTGCAGAAGCCTCGACAGAGGCTGTATCCATATTTTCATCCATGGTGGTATCAACGGAGCTAACTTCACTCAGGCGTAGAAACTAACTAAAATAAACGAAAGAGGGTCCCAATAACGTTAAAAACAGTCTTAAAAGGATATGTTGAGATTCCACTACAAGTTATATAAACAAATTGAGCATAGAAATTCAAGCCTCAAGCACAGCACATAGAAATGGATTAGAGCGTAATAAAGATGCTGTTAACACGGCCCCATCTTGACCCGACCCCTCTTTGAGGGCTCTTAACACACTCAGGCTCGTAGAAACGGGCCTGGCAGCTCGCGCCAGTTCTAGACACGGTGAAAGTTTCCTGATTGTGACGGATGGCCGAATTTACAGTAGGCTATACAATACAGGCCAAAAGTTTGGAAACATTACTATTTTTAATATTTTTGAAAGAAGTTTCTTCTGCTCATCAAGCCTGCATTCATTTATTTGATCAGAAATACAGAAAAAAAAATTATATTGTGATATATTATTACAATTTAAAATAATTGGTTTTCAATTTATTATAGCCTACTTTAAATTATCATTTATTTCTGTGAAGCAAAGCTGAATTTTCAGGACCATTACTTCAGTCTTCAGTGTCACATGTGACATCCAGTAAATAAAATGATCCTTTAGAAATCATTCTAATATTCTGATTTATTATGAGTGTTGGAAACAGTTCTGCTGCCTAATATATTTGATGAATAAAAGGTTAAAAAGAACTGCATTTATTCAAAAAAAAAAAAAAAAAAAAAAAAATTCTAATAATATAAATCTTCTTTACTATCACTTTTTTTTAATCAATTTAACACATCCTTGCTGAATAAAAGTATTGATTTATTTCAAAAAAAGAAAGAAAAAAATTACTGACCCCAACTTACTGACCAGTAGTGTATATTGTTGTTACAAAATATTTCTATTTTTAAAACATTTTCTTCTTCTTTTTTTTAACTTTTTTTTACTTTTTTACTTTTTATTCATCAAAGTATCCTAAAAAAAAGTATCACATGTTATGAAAAAATATTAAGCAGCATAACTGTTTCCAACTTTGATAATGAATCATCATATTAGAATGATTTCTAAAGGATCCTAAAGCAGAGTAATGATCCTGAAAATCCAGCTTTGCATCACAGAAATAAATGATAATTTAAAGTATAATAAATTGAAAACCAATTATTTTAAATTGTAATAATATATCACAATATTGCATTTTTTCTGTATTTTTGATCAAATAAATGCAGGCTTGATGAGCAGAAGAAACTTCTTTCAAAAACATTAAAAATAGTAATGTTTCCAAACTTTTGGCCTGTACTGTATATGGTATTTTTAAAATTTATTTGCCAAAATTAGTAATGATATTTATTTACAGGTTTATTAAAAATAGCAAAGTTCACATTAAATCTGTATTGTAAAATGCACTATAAAAGATAATGGGGACTTGACTTGAATGCTAGATGTAATGCTCTTGGTATTTGTGTTTAGGCTGTAATGTGTGTGTGTGTGTATATATATATATATATATATATATATACTGTATATATAGGCTAAATAATCATGAACACAATGACGGGGTGAAATGGGCTGTGATGCATGGGGCACCAGGTAAAATCTTGCCTAGGGCAGCAAATTGGTCAGGGCCGGCCCTGTTCGTCTGTGTGAGAGAGAAACCTGCCCTAGAGTCATGCGACATAAATGATCAGCAACGCCCATAATGAGCAGAAAAAACTAGACAATCAAACTGCAGAAATTAGACATAATGGAGTTAGTCTCACATTCACCAGGCACGGCGCCAGGATTCCAGTTTTGGACGGGCCAGACCAAATGTGGGTGGGCCAGGCCTTAAATTAAAAACGTTAAATTAAAAACGTTATCAATCACTGTTTAACCTAATAAAAATTACTGACTAATATAGCCTACTGTTATATTATCTGTGCGTATACACAATATAGATTTTAATAGCTTGATGCTCTTTAAATATTTTGTTGCATTGTAAAAAGTTTCGGTGCATATGACGGACCTATTTTGTATAAATTGTATCTTTATTTTGATCAATGTTTTATCAACCAATTGCCTGTATTTAATAAATAAGCAAATATATAGCAGACAATGTAATCCCAGACAACAAATTAGGTCTTACCAACGTTGGCAATTGGAGGGCACCAACGCTTTAGATTTTCAATGTATTTCCCTCTAAACACTGATAACCACATTAAATCAGCTGGGGCCTCATTTATAAAGCGTGCATACACACAAAACTGAAAGGGGCTGAAAACATGCGTACGCCACTTCCCACGCAAATGTTGTGATCTATAAAAAAAACACTTCAGAATGTGCGCACCTGTAAGTAAACTCTGACCCATGCGTACGCACATTCTGGAGACAATTAAGGGGAATTGGCGACACAGATGGTGAGGTAGTGAACTGAAATCAGACTGAAAAAAGTATTAATGAACTTACTAACACTAACACACACACTCGCAAACTCACGCACAAAGACACAGAGCACAGCACAGTTCTATGCAAAGTGGGGAATGACAGAAAAAGTTTGAGAACCACTGATGTGGAGTGACACTGGGTTAGCTCTGTTATTTTGACCTGGGTTAAGATGAGTTGCTGCTGATAGAAATGTGTGGCAATTACTCAGCCCACTGACATTAGTTTATCTAATTGTGATAAACTTGACTTACTGTTCACTCCAATAATTTAGTTTTTCTGTATTTTCTAGTGACACCGGATAATAACAAAGGCCTGTGTGCTTTGCAGCAGCCATTGGCAGCAGGAAGCCGAATATGAATGGCTGGGCTCTCCTGAACGTAGCTATTTAGCATGCAGATGGAGAACACACTGAGACAGGCACACACACACACACACACACGTACACACATACACAAAATACACAGCACACACAGCACAGTCCTATACATAATGGGTAATGACAAAAATGACAGAAAAAGTTTGAGAACCACAGCTGTGGGGTCACTCGTTTAGCTCTGTTAGTTGAACCTGGGTGATGCTGTTCTTTGTGTAACGGGCCTTTTTCTGTATTTCCTAGTGCCACAAGATGATTGGCAGCAAGACACACCCAAGTGAGGAAGGGATGTGCTCTCCTGAATGTAAGTTAATTACCACGCAGACACAGAACAGAGTCTGTAAAACAACTTTGTAAGCAATTAAAGTCCAGTCCAGTCCAGTCTAGTCTAGTCATCTAGTCTGTTCTCCTGCAATCAGACTAGCTGTCTTAGTCTAAAACTACATACAGTCAAGTTAGTTTGACCCGAGAGCATGGTCATTCTGACTGAATCCGATATGATCTGACACTGATTACCTGAAAAAATCATTAATCTTTGTTTTAACCTTTTTAATCTTTGTGTTTCAAGTGTCTGTGAACATAAACATGCCGCAGTGTCGTGAAACCCCATCCCGCAGGCCTTCCACACAGGACCCCTCAAAGTAAGACATATTTTAGTGTATGATGTGTTTTGTGTCTGTACTTCTTACTCTGTGTTATGGTAGGCTAGAGGCTCTCTCTGTCTCTCTCTCTCTGTCTCTCTGTCTCTCTCTCTCTCTCTCTCTCTCTCTCTCTCTCTCTCTCTCTCTCTCTCTCTCTCTCTCTCTCTCTCTGTCTGTCTCTCTCTGTCTCTCTCTCTCTGTCTCTCTCTCTCTCTCTCTCTCTGTCTGTCTCTCTCTCTCTGTCTGTCAGAAGACAGGCCTTAAATCACGGCCTATTCATCAGGTACTCCTAAGTTCTACAATGTGTTGAAGCAACATTCTGTCACTATTCAACCCATATGGTGTCTGTATTTATATCAGTTGTTCTCGATATTTATATACTGTCCTCACACTATTCTCAACCAAATGTCTTTTAAGTTTTTGTTTGTTTGTTTTGTAAAATGCTCTGACTTTTCTGAATTGTCTTTATAGAAACAATCAAACGAAGATATAGACTTTTGTGCTACTGTCTTATTTTGTGCCCATTTTGTGATGATTATGTCATCATCAACATTGAGCTGATGACACCTCAAACTTTTTCTAGTCTTTCTCTGCCACAACAATTGTGTTACACAAACACACTGTTACAGCAGCCAAAGAAAAGTTAAAGTAAAAAGAAAGGGGACCAAGAGCCCAACTAAAGAAAACACTGATCACCACAATGGTTTCAAATGGTTTCAAATTAAACAAATATCAACATCTAAACCTCTGTTAATTCTCACTAAGATCATCTGACAGCAATAGTCAAAGTAATTATGTCTAAATGAGACCATAAATGATGTTGAAATATGTCCACAATGGCTACATCTGAACTAGTTTTAACCTTGTACGAAGGTTCGATGAACGTCTATATCGGACGTGCAGAACACGTCAAAAAAAGACATCTTAACAACTTTCATTCTGGCTCCTCAGTGGACGTCATTTCAACGTCCGATTTTTGTAACAAAGACATTGAAAAGACGTCTTTCGGACATCATTTTGCTTAGTGGGTTAAATTTAAACTGCCTACTTCTCAACTAGCTCTTGTCAAATTGTTAGGGGAGAAATTTTATGATTAACACATCACATAAACTGTTATTGAGTGTTGTTGATACACAATAGGAAACTTGTGTCCTTGGAACACAATCTGACAGCAGTTAGCCTAAACAAATCAATAAGACCTAATATAACGGCGGGGTCCTACTAGAGCGGCTAAAAGCATTCAGACTAAAAGCATGCTGTGGCGTTTCCAGCAATGCAGCCGAAAATCAGCTGTTCCAGTGTTAAGTCAAAGGGAGCGAGGCGTCTGAATGCTGAATGCGGCTATCCCGCCGCATAGGTCATAATTATTTCGGGTTTACGTTGGCTCACGGTCGGCGATCATTCTAATGCCACCATCTTCCCGATGTCTTGCCGATTAGCTACCGATCTCCATAAGACATCTCACCGAGGCACTTTATGTCGGGCAGGCACACGCGCCCCAACGTGGGTGCTGTTCGCATGCTGTTTAGGGCTGCCGGCGGCGAAGATAGCTTAGCGGGCTAACCTGTAGATAAGGCCGGGTGTAGGAGTGCGTGGGCGGCGCGGCTTCTCAGCAAGGGGTGCTCCGTTTCCACTATAGCAAAGAGTATAGACTATAGTCCGGAGGCCTCCGGAGCGCTGGACTGGTGTCTGCACTGCCTGCCTTCTCCCTTTGCCAACCAGCGCCAAAGCCTAGACCCCGGGGGAGGGTCTCGCATCCCGGGAGAGTTAATAGTCCAGTTGGGTAGTGCACATATTAAATAATACCGTTACCGAGGTGATAAAAGCACCAAATTTTACATGAAGCTTCTTTAGGACCTCCTAAATTATTTCAGCCTAGGAGCCCAGCTGAAATATTGAAATTTAGTGTCAAATCACTTAAAAAACAATATTCATGAAAAACGTTTTTTTGTTTTTTTCCCTCTCAATTAAAACTTTCAGGGTAATGGCCTTTTAAGACCACTGAATAAGCTACCTTTTGTTAATTTGTGCTCAGGCCAGTAGATCTTCCAAATTATAAGTGTAAAACAGAGTGCCAAGACACCTTATACCTAAAAAAAAACCTCAAAAAGTTGTAGCCTATAATATAGGCGGAATTATTTAAAAAGGCAGCAAAAATGCTTAAATGTTAAGAGATCTTGGTTTTCTCTTTTATTTTTCAATTCAACTAGGTCATTCATATAGCTATCTACTGAGTTCATAGTTTGGTCATAAGTTTTATGTTAGGCTGCATCACATCACATTAAATCCTATTTGTGTGCGACAGTACATAGCTAGATGTACTTTCAGTTATTTTGGTTGCCTAATGTAGACGTGTTGCAGGTCAAAATTTGTTCGTTCTTTTATGCTTAATGTCCAACTAAGGAATACACTTGGAATACACTTGGCGACCTCTTAGAGTGCTCTGGTTGGACGACAGCACTCACTGAAGCTGAAGTAGCATCTTCTGGAAAGGCTGACTCATTTCTGAAAGCAGCACACCTAACTCGCACCAGGCATGGAGACCAAGTCACTCTACTGTCACTTCACAATCTACAGCAGGAAGCTTTTAGGCTTATTGCTGGCCCCAAAGATGAAAATACCTTTATCACTTGGGGAAATGACATGCTGAAGAAGAGTCCAACTTTCATGTATTGGGATCTAATACTAAGATATGAAACACTCATTCTCATTTTTGTCAGAGCTCACAGAGAGAAGAACTTCCTTCTATATTTAGAAGTTTTAGAAGAACTCATCCCTCTATTTTTTGCCTTGTACCATACAAACTATGCAAGATGGGTGTCTGTCCACATCAGGGACATGAAGTCTTTGCCCAGCACCATCAAGGATGAGTTTGAAAAGCATTCATACTGGGTTCTCTCAAAGACATACAACAAAGTTCTCTGCAATACCTTTCGACCAAGCTCATGAACAAGAGAATAAGATTGTGAAAGGTTGCGGTGGTGCAGTTGGTCTCACAGAAAACCCAAATGCTTTCAGGCAATGGATGATCTCTGGACCAGAGTTGGGAAGATTGCTGAAAGAATTTGAAGAGGACTTTTTTCCTGAAAATGACATAGATAATCCTAAGAACTTCCAGCATCATGAACAGTGTCTTTCCACACAGAAGACATTTCAAAGACATGTAGCCCAACCTGTCTGAAACTATTAAAAAAATGGGCAACCCTTTCTTGGATGATTTTAAAGATCTAGTCACTCTTGACAGCTGTAACTGTGCAGATGAATCTGTAGCTAAAACAGAGTTCATCTTAGAAGACACGGGCTATATATCTCATCAGGGCAAGCTGTATCTTCCTTTGGTTCCAGCAGCACCATGAGCAGTTGCAATCATGAAGAGGCAGACACCTGGATTGTGGTTCATATACAGCATGCCCTGGAGCAAGGAGCAAAAACTGTCCATGTGCATACTGTGGACACTGATGTCATTGTGATTCTTGAAGGTCTATTCCATGATTTACTTGTGATTCAATCAAACTGACATTAGGTGGCTTTTGGCATGGGCAAAAAGTACAGATTTTACCATATCAATAGCATATGTAAAAATCTGGGTCAAGCACTGTTGATGTTCCATGCCTATTCAGGGTGTGATTACAACATCTGCTTTCACTGGGACGGGTAAGAAGTCAGTTTGGCGGGCCTGGCAAGCCTATGATAAAGCCACTGAAGTATTTGCTTCCCTTGCCAGAAATCCATTCTAAAAATTAGATGCTGCTTCATGGCAGTTCCAAAAGCTTGAGAGACTGACTGTCATCTTGTATGACAAGTCCAGTCCTTCAAGCTCCATTGTCCAGAAGAGTAAAGAACTCTTCTACCATGGGAGTAGGACAATGGAGAAACTGCCACCCACCCAAGATACTCTACTGCAGCACATCAGATGGGCAGTTTATCAGACTGGAATCTGGGCGACCAGCACACTCTCACAGCAAGGTATTCCTTCTCCAAGGGACTATGGATGGACCAAGGAATCAGGGTCTTGGGAACCAGTTTGGAAGACACTTTCAGAAGTCCCCACAGCCTGCAGAGAACTTATCAAATGTTGCTGTAAGGGGGATTGTTCCACCTGCAAATGTGGCAAAGCAAGTCTAGACTGCTCACCTCTTTGCAAATGCAACTGTAACGACTCGTAATTATCAATTACAGGGCCAATAAAGACCATATTGCTAATACTTTAACATGTATTGAAGCTTTAGTTATGTAAAAGTTCATAAACATAAATAAACATATCAAAATGTTAACTTTTGGATTCATTTGAATACTTTATCTTGTGCAGGAACTTGAAAATCTCTGTGTTTTTAAGCATATTTCATTGATAATGATATACTTCTAATATGACATGTTACAACATTTATTTCTGAGGGCTCCTAGGCCAAAATTACACTATAGACCCTAAGGAAACACCATGCAAAATTTGGTGCTTTTATCACCTCGGTAACGGTATTTTCACTACACCACCGGACTATAAGTGTTGAACTTTTTGTATGTGCGTGTGTGTGTGTGTGTGTGTGTGTGTGTGTGATTTTAAACCGGGTGGGAGGGTTATGATGAACTGAATTCTTATGTAGTAGTCTGATGGCGTCTTGGGTGTGAAGTTTACGTGCATTGTGAACGTGTGCAGTGTTCTACGGGGGTGATGTGGGTGCTATAGCTTTTGCCTATTTATTGTGTGTGCGCTAGCTTTTGTATGGCCTATTTATTGCGATGTTCTTGTGTAACATGCTCCATTGTGGTGTTGTTCGCCCAGGCTGATTAGCATTTGTGTTTGGGACTTCAAAAACCTGACCCAGTCTGATATGTTTGGTAACTGTGTGAATTAAATTAAGATTATTGTTTCTACATCTGTGGTGCTGCTTGTTCTGTAGAGTGGATTCCTCAAGCCGCAACAATCCGACCTCACTTTCTAGGTTTATTACAATATTATATAATGTTAGTATTTCTTGCTGTCTATAATTAAGCTGAATAAAGAAGCATTGCATTAATGCTTTACAGTAATAACCATTTCATTCCCATCACACCATGGGAATGAAAAAACAAAACAAAATGCTGAACAAAAAATGCTTTTATTTTCTTTATGAACAATTATTATTTTATTTGTTTGGTGTGAAATGTATTTAATGATCCATTTCCATTCAGTGTAACTAAACACTTAGAAAGCAGCAGTGGTATGATTTACAGAAACAGGTTCTCTCACTTTGCGTAGGCTAATGCAAATTTGAATCCAGTGCAGTCGGAAAATCTGATTGACTTCTGAAGTTCGTGAATAGGCTAATGTATTTTAAAATAGAAGTGAGACTGAAATTAATAGCACCAATAGTAATACAATACTAATACCTTCGCCATGACTGATGATGGCACTGCTGCAAATACAACCCAAAACATCAGCAGTGAATACCATTGTGTAACCATCTTTCAATTCACTTATAAATGTATTATAAACGAAGTCCTTTCTTCGTAATTCAGTTGTCCTCTTATTTGTTTCTTAAGCTCCCTACTGCATACGTTTATAAAGTATTGTAGGCTACGTTATAATATTAACTGGATGTTCTAAAAGGTGTGGTTAAGCTCTAAAATGTTCAAGAATGTGTTTAATAGCCTATTGCACTGTGTGCATTGATTTGCGACACAAAAAGGGCGTGTCCCAATCAGTGGGCGGTTTTCAACCTCTGTACCTGACTTTACTAAAATCATGAAAGCTCATCCCTAAACCAAGCCCTAGTGGGTTAAAGCAAATCAGGTAATGCGGTTGCATTGGACTGCATTTGGTCTAAGTGTTCAAATGGGCATGAAGATTTAATGTCTGTTTTGATTGTATATTTGTTTGATTTCAATAAAAAAAGTGACATGAAGACAGCAAGAGTGTAGAACTTTTGATTTCCAGTAGCACTCCCGATGTGAGCTGTATTTACACATTTTTAATGTCAATACTTTGCACATACATGTCTAAATGTCTGTTCAGAAGTCCCTATGTAACGGATGACAAAATGTGCTTCTATTTAATGTAATAAAAAGCAGTTGCAAACGTTTTACAAAATACACATGCCCTACTCATCTCTGCAGCAATTCAATATGCAACACTTATCGTTTTATTCCAAATTGTATGTAATAGGCCTATCTAATTAATTTACCTTGCACTGCAAAGTTTCCCTGACATCTCATTATTTCTGTGCATAATGAATGATGGGATACGCTTGATCTCAAAAAGTGGTATTAGAGAATGTGTTGATTTAGTGCGTGTCTCAGCTGTATTATCCATTTTTTAGCAAACAGAAACATTAGCCTGCTTAATGACTGTATTTTGATTTACTTTTTGTCTCGGCTAGCAAATTTGCACAAAACAATACTGTGATAGTCTTAAAAGCATTATGAAAAATGTGTTGAAAATGTATTGCATTGAGAGCCATCATTTTCCATAAAAAGTGTTAATTTCTAAATGTGTGTATTTCAAGTAAATCCATTATCTTTGTGTTGTGGTGCTTCCTCTTAAAAACCGAACACACAAGATGTGAATTATTTAATAATAGTATTTATTGTTTATATTTTGGTGTTAAGACAGCCATCACAAATTTAAGATGGTCCTCTGAATCTGCCAAAGAAGAGGATGCTGTTGGTGGGGTTGTGCCTGATGTAGAATAAGAACGGGTGATCTGCCATGAAGTGCTCTTCTCGAAGCATACAGAAGTTCACAATGGCTGCTGTTGCTGCTGCCGCCTCTGTGCCTTCTTCATTCACATCAACAAATGCCTTATGGGCCACTGCTGAAATGAAGAGGCCACCCTGACTGCTCATGCCTGTCAGATCAGCCTTTCCTTCCAGGAAAACAGAAGTCATCCCCATCCCCATCAATGTTTCTGCTAAGGAGCTCTCAACCTCCAGTTTGAACTTTGGCAAATAGACTATGATATCTGTCTGGGTGTCCATATTGTTTCTGTTGGTCCATTCATGAAGCTTGTCAAGGGTCAACTCACTCTCCAGCTGTCAAACACACAAAATAATACTGTTGAGTCTCCGAACATACAAGATACCAAATATAATCAAGAAGATCAGTACTAAAACATTTAGCCAACCTTCAGAAGAGGGTCAGAGCCATCCTGAGTTTCCTCAGGAAGAAGGATCAACATGCTGAGCTCCTCCTTCACGTATGGCAACTCCAGCACTTGCAAGCGGTGCTCATAGATGTAGTTGAAGGGGAACTTTTTCTTCTGGTTCATCATTTGCACTGGTTGGCTCTCATTCTGATAAAAGACAGATACATGTGGAAATGAAAGAGTGAACAGGAAGAATATGACTCTCTGTCAAGGTATGATGTAGTACATCAAGTGTAAGGACGTACCATTGCAGTTGTACAATATTTTGCAAACAGACTTTGATTTTGATTCAGCAGAGAAATGTTTCTGTGTTAAATAAGAATTGCACCTGGTTTATTTTAAATGGCATTTCTTTAGTGTCTTGAGCATTAAATCTCTGCAGCCAGTTCCCTTTGAAGTAGATGGCATTAACCAGAGCTAGTCTGGTCATTCCAGTCACCATTCCTGGTTTGAGAAGATCTCTGATTTTATCTGAAAAACACAAGTTTGTGTTTCTGACTTCACATCTGTGACTTTTTAAAAAGGTTTTCTAGCAACAAGTCTAAACGAATTATTTTATCCAAAATAGAACTGTATAACTGTTCTTCTCACTCTCAGTCTGCTCTTCCACCCATTTGTTAATGAGCTGTCTTGACTTGTCCGATGCTCCAATGAAGTCCACAGCCTGAAGGTCAGCGTGGTACAGCTTCAGGGTGGACTCCAAATACTCCTGCAGGACACATGACAACACATTCAGCAAAAAAGAGGCCTCAAGAAAGACCTTGAGATTAGAAAGTTAAACTATAATGAAGCCAAAATGTTACATATCTTGGATTAGCCTCAAAATGTCTCATTGTTAAAGGCAGAATGGTCTCACAGGTAAGAAGCTGAAGGTTTTCTCTCCATAAAGGCGGTTGGCCAGTTTGAGGATGTAGGAGGCTGATGGACTGTTGATCGATGAGGTGAGGGTCTCAAAATGAGAGTGAACATCAGAGACAGAACTGAAAGACAAAACCTGCACAGAGAAATACTTTTTAAATAATAATACATCACAATTTTGGCATTGTGATATATGCCAATAGTATGAGTGTAAAAGTTTTTCAGCACACGTATATTAACTGTGTTTGTTTACACAGGAGAGGCTTTGCATATAATATTTTACACTACTGGCATATTATCATAGATTTCTCTTTTATTCAAAACAAAAACATGCCTGAAAGACTAAGCTACAAGTATGCACTGAAGAGCCTGTTCTGAGCACATTTATTGAAAGGAATAACTAAATCAAAGATTTCATATAATTTTCATTGAAGTTTGTGGTCCGTTGTCAAGACAGGAATGTATTATCTAAATGAGTGTAATTAAAACAAATACATGCAACATGCTGAGGATTGTTGGCCAAGTTGGCCTTTGTGGCTACAATCTGGAACATTTTATTCTAGGTCCATTTTAGTTGATTTTTCTTTAGTATTTTGAGGCAAGCTTCTTCTAAAAGAGCCACTGGTGGAGAGTGAGAGTGCAGCTGTTATCATTTGTTTACATTTATTTACATACTTCACCTCTCCCTCTCTCTGTTGAGTCAGTCGCTCACTGGTTATATCACAATCTGCATGCACTCTTTGGCCAATAAAATGTTCTGCTGTATTTAATCTATAAAAGTTAATACTTTGCATTCAGTATTGAAGTGAATTGTAGTCTAAGCATATTCAAAAACCTTCTAAAAGACTAAAAACATCTTATTGACAATGTATTCAGTCAGCATAGACACTGTGTTCATACAAAGAACATTGCCATTTTCTAATATGCAGTCAATATGTAACCGCAGTGACTAGTTCTTACCAAATACTTCTATCATGAATTTATTAGCTTATAGTAGGGAACTGAACTCAAAGAGAGCACGGTTTGCTTTGGAAATTGTAATGAGATGGCCACATCAACATGAATGATGAACTGAAATGTCAGGAAGAATAATGATAATTCAAAGAAACTCAAAGTTACACAGGAAAAATGCCGTAATGTTTTCTCAACCCTAATTAAAACTAATTTATTAATGAAATCATTCTCAAATCACTTTTAAAATAATTATCAGGCTCTATGAGAATGAAATTTATCCCCACCCCCACCGAATCGGTGTAACTCACTGGGTAACCATTGCATAACTGTGTGCCATTGTTTGAATATGATAAATGCATCTCTGTACTAAGCTCAAACCGTGTTTAATCTGACATCTGGGCCTCACCCCATTTTTTCAATCATAGGGTTGTTTTTCTCTGTCTTGTTTTGGGTTGTGTTTTTGTTTTCAAGCAGGATTTCCCAGTCACCAATTTTGCGTAATAACTTGTAGATTCACAATTACAAAAATTCGTTGGAAACCCTCACAGCCCTTGCTTGGTCTCCTGCCGCCTATACATCATACCTTTGCCATTTCTTTGGATGTGTCTCCTCGGGCTCCTAAGTAAACCATGCTGAGCGCTGCGCTGATGCTCAATGGGGAAAAGAACATGTTTGCCTCGGCGTTGCTCGCGCTCAGAGCCCGATAGAGATCCAGAGCGAAGAGACTGTTAGCACGAGCGACACCCTCCATGATGATACTGCAAAAAGAGCCCAAGTATTATGATAGAACCATAGTTTATCCCATCGTTACAATAGCGCTTCTGACAAAACAATTAGCCTACGAGTCAGATAACCTGTCAGGGAAACGCGGAAGTCGTACATTAGTGTTCATTATGGGAAACAAAACTGCAGTTCTGTGCGCCATTTTTTAGACACACATATATTTATTGATTAAATAGCCTATTACTTACATTTAATGAAAGATGCTTGTCCCAAACGTACGTCTGTGTGAGAGAGAAACCTGCCCTAGAGTCATGCGATATAAATGATCAGCAACGCCCATAATTAGCAGGAAAAAAACTAGAGAAGCAAACTGCAGAAGTTGGACATAACAGGTGAGTCAGTCTCACACTCATCCGCCCTTTTATTACCTTTTCATATGCTTCCCTTATTTTATTGCATGATTTCCAGCCAAGTTCAAAAGTGAATAAAACATTTTTTGGAATGGTTGTGTGCTTTCTTTGGAGAGACAGAAAGAGAGCGAGAGCGAGTGAGAGAGTGGACAATAGGAGATAGACTTTATGTTTTGTCAGCAACACAACGCAGATGCATTCAATGAATGTGACTGTGTGAATGCTCTGGACTAATCAGTTGGACTTTGTACATAAAGGCTGAGTCACACAGTTGGATCAGAGGTTCTGCGCAATAAAACCGTCAAAGGCCTTTCACAATAGCTGTGTTAGTCAGAAATGCTTCTTCCGTCAAGTGTTTTTCAGCCTATCAAAATGGTTCTTTGTTTTTTATTGATCTATTTGGCATAGATTGATTTATTCAGGATACCCGAGGTTTATACCTTAAGAGATAACATCATTTGGCAGGATAAGGAATTATGAATGAAAGAGTTGACCTCACTATTAATGCACATATAGCCCACAGATTGAGCAACTGAATTCATTGCTCAATCGACATTGCTCTGTTAACTTAAGGTTGGACCTATAGCCTACACACACACACACACACATTCTTGTAGATCTCTTTTTGTAGATCAACATTCATTGAAACAATACTATCTCTAGCTCCTTACCTTATTCACTTACAGGACTCCCTTGAGACTGTGTCTCAATGGGACTTTTCTTGTTTAAATAAAGGTTATACTACCCTAACCCAGGGGTGTCAAACTCAGTTCCTGGAGGGCCACTGTCCTGCAGAGTTTAGCTCCAACCAGCTCCAAAAACACCTGCCTGGAAGTTTCTAGTAATCCTGAAGACCTTGATTAGCTGGATCAGGTGTGTTTAATTAGGGTTGAAGCTAAACTCTTTAGGGTTGTGGCCCTCCAGGAACTGAGTTTGACACCCCTGCCCTATAACCCATACCTAACTAACTGCCTAACCCGAACCCTTACCCTAAACATATACCCTTAATAAAAGTCTTTACCATCAAACCGGCCTTTAAAGGGGTCTCAGAATAGTTTGGGATCAGTAAGACTATGTTTTTGAAAGAAGTATCTCAGCTCAAAGCTGCATTTATTTATATATGCCTATATATAAACAGTAAAAACAGTGATAATGTGTCTTAAGTTTCACATTCATGATCCTTCAGAAACCATTCTAATATGCTGATTTGGTGCTCAATAAACATTTCTTATTATTATCAATATTGAAAACCATTGTGCTGCTGAATGTTTTTTTTTATTATCTTTTTGAGGATGTATTGATAAATAGAAAAAGTTCAAAAGAACAGCAATTTCAGTTTTGATCAATTTACCTTGCTGAATTAAACTAATTTCTATAATTGTTTTATCTTAACCTACATTATTCAGCAATTATACAGTCTACTAAACAAAACAGCTGAAAACCCTTTGATTGTGAACAATAATTATTTTTAAGAGCTGAGTAGACGGAGTACTGTAATTTAAATATATAGCCTACATATTTAATATGCAAAGTAGTGAATTGGGTGCACACTGCACAGAATGCTTGAGGACTCAACAGCAGCACATAAATTAGCCTACAGTGGAAAATAAATTACAAGGAAGGGATTAGGCTTGCTGTGGTAGTCAGCTCAGCCGAAACACCGATTACAACACTTGCCCACCACGGCAAGTGAGAGTGAACAGCACCAGGATTCCACAACCTGAATTAACCCCCTGAGTTTCTGAGATGAGAGAAATCAGGGGAGAACAAACTGTTGATCAGCTATCCAGGTTTCTGGGCTCACAGCCTCAAGCACATATGAACGACCTGACTGTGAATGCATTACCTCTAGCGGCCTCCAGTGGCCACTCAAACAAGGTAATGTCGGCATACCACCATGTACAACGAACCACATACAACAGGTGTAACTGTGGATGTATAAGAGGAAGCTGTCTGAAAGGGATGTCCAGGTACTAACCCGGACTGTATCCATAAAACATAAAACCACAGCTGCCCAACTCACTGCAGAATTAAATGCGCACTTCGGCTCTCCTGTTTCCACCAAAACAGTTAATCGGGAGCTCCACAGAGTCAATATTCATGGTCAGTGTTTTGGAGTGGAGAAGCACCAAAGAGGCTTAACACCCACACTGTTGCTGCTCAGAGTGAAAGCATAGGGTGATGGTGAAGGTTTGGGCTACAATATCATGACATTCCCTATTGTGCTTGATAGCCACTTCACTGCCAAATAACTATTTTGACCATGTGCTCCTAATGGTTCAAACATTGTACCCTAAAGGGGGTGCTGTGTATCAGCATGATAATGCACCAATACACACAGCAAGACTTGTGACAGTTGAACATGTCCCATAGCCTGCACAGAAACAAGTTTGGGGTACCACTTTGGGGTATTTTTGAGGAGTGAGTCAGAAAATGTTTTCCTCCACCAGCATCACATAGTGACCTGGCCACTGTTCTGGAAAAGGAATGCTTCAAAATCCCTCAGGCCACTGTTAAGGACTGTCATTCCCAAGGCGAATTGATGCTGTAAAAGGAGGCTGTTCACCATAGTAATAAAGTATTGTCTTCTAAAACCAGGTGTTTCCGTTTCATTCAGTTTCATCCAGCCACTGTAGATGTTTTTGTACGTCGCAGGCAGACAATCACTCACTTACAAACATACACACACACACACATACAAACACAAACCATTGCTGCTCTTGAATTACACACAGACAGCAGCACTTACTTGGACGTCAGAATGAGGTTTAAATAAAACTCATCTTGTCAGCAACATGGTTTGCTGTTTCCACACCTCACACTGCATGCATACTTTCTCCAGAGTGTGTGTATGTGTGTGAGTGTGTGTGGCCTGGTAAACCCTATTATGGGGACAAAATGTCCACACAAAGATGGCAATATTCAAAATCCAAAATCCTTGTCCCTGAGGGGACATTTTTTGGTCCCAATGAGGAAAACAGCTTATAAATCATACTAAGTGATTTTTTTTGAAAGGTTTAGGGGTAGTGTTAGAAAACACGTGTGTGTGTGTGTGTGTGTGTGTGTGTGTGTGTGTGTGTGTGTGTGTGTGTGTGTGCGTGTGCGCGCGCGTGTGTGTGTGTGTGTGTGTGTGTGTTTGGCATTAATTAGCCATATAGTGTGTCCTCAGAAGTCAGCTAAATATGACAACCTCCCTTTGGGGGCATCCCCAATTAGAAAACTGATTCATAAATAAAGCAAATAATGTTTTTCTCTGATGATACAAAATATTTTCTGCTAGAGTTAAGTTTTGGAAAATGATTCATGTGTAATAATAAGCTTCATGTAAAACAATAGCAGTCTACGGTATGTCCTCATTTAGATAGCTAACTAATTCGGTAGGCTATATACATGTGAGAGGAGAGAGATTTAGTCAGGAGGGACTAAAGGGTATAATTTGGCTCCCTGGAAGTGAGGGAGGAATGGTTGGCTATGAAAATGCTGTATGTAACATTGCTCAGTGGCTGACAGACAGGCAGGCACAAACATACACATCAGCTTCCTAAGTGTACCAAACATCTGCAAATGTACTGAAACACTTTCCCCACCAACACACAGACAGACAGAGATACACCCTGACACATGCACTTTCCTTGACCCCATTCCCAAAACATCTGAAGAGATGATGTTGCAATTATAATAATAATTATTAAATCATAAATAATCAAATAATATATACATTATGTAAATATAAATGAAATATTTTTAGTTTTCTGTTATGATTATAAAAGCATGTGACCGTGAAACTTTAGAACCTTTTTAAATGCCTTACATGCTCATACAGGTTTATGAAAGGACACGGGCAGCTGCAGTTTGACTTTGATCCTGCTATTTTCAATGAGAGCACAATCCATCATATACAACAGCACAAGTGCAAGCTCATAGCATAGCTAACCCATATTCCAACACAATAAAGGAATCTTTATAGCTTTAATCACAAACACCAAGTAAGAAGAGATCATCAACCGTCTTAAATAAGCCAAGGAGAACAGAATTTGACATGGTTCTTCTGTCTGTTGGTCTGTCCCTTTTCATTGCACTAGATTTTCCATTCTCAGAATTATTATTTATCTGCAGATGTGGATTTGCCATATTGCCTAATGGGTGTTAAACCTTGAACAGTATTATTAAAACAGCATTTTTGGAAAAGAAAGTGCACACTTAAGTCTTAAGCCACGTACACACTGTTAAGTTTCAGGAGTGACAACCGTATGGAGAGAGAATTGTGTCTTTATTACATGCGAGAAAATAAATGATCTGAGAGAAAAAAAAAAAGTTTGAGAGAAAAAGTTATCACACTGATAGCAAAAAAGCATTTCATGAGAGAAAAAAAAAATATTTGAGAGAAAAAGTTTTCATACCAATAGCAAGAGTTTTTTTCAAAGTATTTTGAGAGAGATTTTTTTTCTCAGAAATAATTTTTAAAAATTCAGATTTATATATTTTTTTGTTCTATGAGAAAATACTTTCTCTCAAAACTTTTTTTAGTCTCAAATATTATTCTTTTTTGCTATTGGTATGAAAACTTTTTCTCTCAAATATTATTTTTTTCTCTCATGAAATGCTTTTTTGCTATCAGTGTGATAACTTTTTCTCTCAAACTTTTTTTTTCTCTCTCAGATCATTTATTTTCTCGCATGTAATAAAGACACAATTCTCTCTCCATACAACCGCATTTAAATGGGGGAATGAATTATCGTTCCATGTTTGCTGATTTGCTTGCAAGATCTGGCAACACGAATGAGTCAAGGCTCGTGTGCTACTTTCCCTCTGATTTCTTCTTGCACTGCACAGACGAGAGACACATCTCTGATGTATTTTAACGTTCATCTAAACGTTGCATCTCTCATAAATCTCGTCGTACGTCATTAACTAGTTCGGTTCCGTACACACTGCGTAGATTTTTTGTAGCTTAATGCACTCCAGTAAATTACTGAACTGTGTGTGTACAGAACAGGATTAAGCACTAAAAGGTGAACTGATAACCGAATTTAACTGCAGTTCGTGGTCATAGACTTAGTCCATTAGGTGGTTTCAATCACAGCTGAAGGCTATAAATAATATCAGTGACAAGACAAAGGTTTATTAGACTTCACAAAGCTAGGGAGCAGGTGCTTTAGACTGAATTTTCTCTAAATGTAGTATAGATAAATAGTATTGCCATTAAACATTTCAGTTAATAGGCTACTACTTACAAATAATATTTTTTTTCAAAGTCACTGACTTCACTTCTCGTCAGTAAATTCTTTCACCATCGTCATGCTATTTGATTAATCAAAATGTAAGAATTTATGGGGTATTTTTTTATGAATTGGTGTGTTTTTTAAAATAAGTATACTGGATATCTTTACTCTAAGATTTTGTACTTTGTTTGGGTTTGTTGGCTTTTACGGTCATGAAATTGCACAAGCACACACATAGGAAAGGGGAACACATGGCACTGAAATTCCAACACCCTCTACAATAACGTTTAACCCCCTTCCCACTCCCTGCCCTTCTGTTACACCCCACACCCCTCCACCCCCACCTCACATTTACACTTTGACTTGTCTCTGACTTTGCTGACCCGTTTCCACATCCCACAGACTCTCTCTCCTTCCTTATTTTACTGTGTGCCACTTATACAGTGTATACTATGGAGACAAGACACCATGTTTTATGCTGTTCACAGATTTATGGATAAACATATTTGATATAGAGTATATAGAATGTGTTTTACAACAAAAGGAAGAAAAAAGGAAAAGCCGACTTGTGACTTGGGAGCGACTTGTTGAACGCCTCATTGAATGTAAGTGGAAAACAAATAACATTTTGTATGGTATCAGTGTGATATTCTAAATATGCAACAATACTGTAATTAAATATGCTTTAATTGAATGAACAGCTGCTGTAATGTTGCATTAACAAGCCTGTACATTTAGCATGCCTAATGATGAACTATCAAGGTGCATTTGTGTCAATAAATGTTTGTGTTTAATCTATTGGTGTAAGTGGAAAGTGCATTGTAGTATGTGTAATTTTACACTGCACGGTTATTACCATGAGGCAGCTGCAAAAGTGATGGTGTTGATACAAGATCTGAGATTAAATGTTCCCTGGTCCGTCTGAGTATGAGGACAAAATGGCTCCACAAAATTTTATAGTCATCATATTTATTGTCATTTTACAACAGACATCAAGACATTCCTTCTGAATTTACTATGAATATTACAGGTTCCTGACCAAAACCCAATGTGAAATATTCTTTATTTGTGCTGTAGTTACGTCTATTGGTCTTGCTGTATGGAAGCAAAGCTTTAAAGAAACAAGTCCTGGCTTCAAAACTCAAATGTTTCTCCTAACATATGTTATCAAGTGAAAACTGTCAGTCAAAAATAATTAAGAAGAAGTGACGTCAAAGAAGCTATGTTCCAAGAAACAGCCTGCCAAAATCTCACTGAGTTCTTGGCTGGGTGGGGGTTAATGTAATGATATATTCTCATAGGGACCATATCAAAAGAACATCCTAACTCTAGAATCTAATCTGTTTAACAAACACGACAATTTCATTTAGTAGGCCTATCTAATTTAGGACAAATTCCCTATAGAGATGTAATTTGATGATTAAAAAAATAACTTAAATGGATAGTTCACCCAAAAATGAAAATTTGCTGTTAATTTATCCACCCTCAGGCCATCCAAGAAGTAACGTTATGTCATTTTTTCTTCATCAGTTGAACAGTAAAGAAGTTTTTAGCTGATGGTGATTTGTATAATGTAAGTCAATACTGTCATATTGAGAGTCAAAAAAACATGCTACAGCTTACAGGCAAAACAAAATTAATACGGAGGTCTGAAGCGAAACGATCGGTTTGTGCAAGAAACTGAACATTAGTTATAACAACATTATTGCCTGTAATCCACAGTCTCGGCAAACGGTCCTGAGCGCACAGCACTCTGAAGCACGAGCTTCCTGTCGCAAAATGACGTATGCGGGATCAAATCAAAAACTCACACATGAGCTGACTCTGTGTTTGTTTACAACAGAGATGGAGGACAGACGCGTGTGTTGTGTTGTTCATCAAAATCGTACTTACTTGTGCTTATACTGAATGTAGCAACCTATATATATGCCTGATCTCAATCGGGAAGATTGACTTTTCACAGATTCTAAACTTTTGAGCTCCCGCGCATATGTCATAATGTGACCGGAAGCTCGCACTGCAAAATGCCATGAACGCACACAGGACCGTTTCCGTTTGTTGAGGCGCTGTCAAAAGAGCTTAGTGCTGTCACTGATTATATATTTTTCATCCAAAGCATCACTGAAATATATATATATTTTTTGTTTATTTACATTAAAGTTATGTTCAAATCTATTTTCTCTCTTACTGTTATATTTTCAATGATTCAATAACATTAAAGTTAAAAGTACAATCTGTAATTTGTTCGCGCCAGAGGTCGCATTTTCAAAACAAAAACAAAGGCGAAGCTTGATGACTATGAAGGAGAGTGGAACGATGGGAGATGTCGTTTTCACCATCCAGAGATGTATGGAATTCACAAATCATATAAATTAGGCTATATATCAGCTAATAAATTTGTTTTATTAGCCTGTTACTATAATATGTGACTATTTGTCAAATTATTTGGTGGGTTAAAAGTACATTTGAACAAACCCACAGTATTTGCAAGTAATGGCTAAATATTTTTGTGAAACACATACTGTATTTAATTTCACTGCCATATGCTTGGTCACCAGACTTGATTAAAAGCATTACTGAAGTACAAAGAAAGTTCAATATAACTATGTGTGTACAATAAATATTATTTGTTTACCTGTCTATTAAAACACATGCGAGAACAGAGTCTCTGTCAAGTCCAAGTTTGTCGTGAAGCTCTCTCCATCTCGAAAACGCCACACCGATATTGATCCAATTGTTTTATTTCATACATTTATTTCGTTTTAATAATCGTGAACCACGAAGACTGAACGACACAACAGCGGCCTGCGCGATATTGTATCATAGATATGTATAGATTGCTCATTAGTGGATTACGCTTATTGAAACGGCCGCTAATGAGTGATCTATGTATTATAACTATGATTTCTACAAGCGGAAACCGAGGATAGCGCAGATATTACGTGATTGATATGCGACAATGACAAGGGACGAGCCATTATTTAAAACTGGAATTTCTCTGGATTTACAAATCCTTGGGAACTTTTGGGATAATGTAAGTACACAACTGCATGAAATACTGTATATCACACTGTGCAAGTGGTTTTTGAATATTTTAATACAGAAATCTTACAAATATATAATTTTTAGTTAAATTATTTAGTAGTCAGAGGTTTTTTTTATTTTTTAAAGGGGGCGTGACCAAAAAAATTGAAAACCACTGAAATACACTATCACACACTCAGTTTATGGACTGCCAGGCAGAAAGCATCTCAAAAGGCTGAATGGCTTGATCACAATGAATCTGATCACTTGTTATTTTACTGTTCACAAAAGATAGGGCTATGATCGGTGTGATATCTCAGGACAGTTATTTCAGTGATATCTTTCAGAGAGTATAGTTTTGTTACTATTTCCATAAAATAGCCTACCCAACATCACTATTTAAAGAGATAAACAAAAAACAACAACAACGTAATATTATACAAATGATAAATGCTGGCACAAACATATTATTTTGTTTGGTTAGTATCTCGGTATGTTCTGACAGAGAGTCAAAGAGTTTGCCTTTCATCACTAAGCCGTTCAAAGCCCTTTAATTGAGACTCTGTAACACTGCACCAGAGAATATGAAAGCAAGGCTAAGACCACAGTACATAGTCACGCACTCATTGCTCTGTACAGGACAAAACACCAACAAAATTGTCCACTATGAACATAACTGGGGGGGTGGGGGGTGTGGGGGGGGGGGCAATAAGTCAGCAATACTTGTTTTTTTAGAACAAATCCAAATCATAGGAGTTTTTTTAGGATTTGTTTGACTCCATATCAAAGTATTATGGAAAGAGACCTAAAGTGAACCTAAAATACAATGTGACATAAGGTATCCCTACTAATAGAGAGGACACAGTCAGAACCAACATTCTTATTTCATTCTAGGGAATAATGCTTGACCACAGGCGCCAGAGCTGATTGAGGCTTGTGTCTGGTTTGAAAATAGAGCGTTTTTCTTGTTGTTGGGGTGTCCCAGCTCCAGGGGAATCACTCCACTCTATGACTTTCTGTTATCCTAGGGCATGCAGATGGATCAACATGCTATGCACAGAATGGCATCTCAACTGATCCCTTGGAAACAGAACAACACACTTAGTTCCTATCAGAGTATGTTGAGCTAGAGCTGATCTGAATGATAGAGATAGAGCTGTCTAAATGCAGCTTGGATCATTGGTGACAGATATAGTGCATAAACTGAGTTATGTGAAGAGAGACTTTTGGAGTCACAGTATTTATTTATTTTTTGTCACATTGTAAAAGTACTTACCTTTAAACAAGACATAATAATTGATGATAATTATTTGAACTATGCATTTTTCAAAAGCAGTATGGACAAACGTCTTTCAAAATAAGGATCACCACCTGGGCCAAGTGCATAAAGTCAAATGCGCAAAATGACCACCCAACCCCCATAAAGCTGCTTATAGCTGCTCACCCTAAACATTACCCATCCCAGATGTCAGCACTGACCTGCACCTGCTCACTGACCCAAAACACATAACCATGAACTCATACATAGACATAACATGACACATTTCCTACCAATCTGTTCTTGTGTGTAATGAAATCCAGAAAAACAACAGACTTTCTACCTTTATGTCTAAATAAAGATGCTTAGATTATTGGACTATTAATATATCCACCTTATTATTTTGCAATGTGGAAGTAAGCTATTTTCTGTGAACGTGTGAGACTTCTGATTCATTAGTCACTATAGATAAATAAATAACTAAAATAATAACAAAGTGCATGAAACAGTAAAACTATTTGCGCACCAAACCAGTGTGTTTATAATTTCAACAATACATTAAAAACAATATGGTAAGAAATAGCTGACGAATGACGGATGACGGAAGCCAGACACATAGGTGCGTCCCAATTCAAGTGCATATGCACTATGCCGTTTTATAGTAGTGTGAGTGTGTTCACACTGAAAATTCCATATAGAAAAAGTGCACTTTAAATACCCGAATGATGCACTTAATTAACCAACAAAACAAATGGGTGTTTCTCAAATGTAAGGCTGCATTCCTAGTTTAGTCCTTCTAAGGCTTGTAGGCTAGTGTCCTCCTCAGCATTAAAGGGATGGTTTTGAGTAAAATCAACCTAGGGTCCTTTGCACCATGACCTCGAGCCAAACACGCCCCAGAAAAAGCCTTTTTTCCCTTGGTCGAACATTATTAAATTTAGAGCTTATTTAGAGATATCAGCCGAATGGCTTAGTGCAGGCACTAACGGATCCAAGGATGTATCTCGTAAATTACCCCACTAATAATGCCCAGAATGGTACCAAACTTCTACAGTAGTACAAATAAGTTCTGTACTCATAAAACGAGGCATTGGAAAGTTTGTAAGTACATCAGGAGTTTATTTAAATAACACTTGCCTGATGGATCATGCTACTGCTAACCTGGACGTCGAGGTCATTTCCGTGATATGGGAAAAGCACGTAAAACTCCAGGCAGAAAGCGATGCATTTATTTACTGTTAGTTGTAACGAGTGTTTTGTGTACTTCGCTGTGTATGTTGTTGATAATGAAAGGGATAACGTTAGAGAGAGAAGTTATGGATAAGACTTTAATGTGCACTTCTCATACTGTGTTTATTCAGCTCTTACAGTGATTTTCTGGAGTAAAACTAACGCTTCATCATTTGTGTGATGTACAATAAACTTAATTGAAATCATCAGTATATTTTTGGCCATCATTCGGAAGGGGTCTGCTACAGCAGGCTTGTAATAGAGGATAAAAGAAGGTGAAAATACGTTATAACAGTAATTAAACTAAAATATACCTGTTCTATCTCCATACAGCATATATTCTCTGATTCTATGGGCACTGAGAGTTTCTGTTTTGATATTATCATTCTGTGAGATGAGATTGTCCTGCCACTGAGCATGAGCTCGTGAAGCTCCGCCCTCTGTGCGACAGCAACAGCTCATTTGCATTTAAAGGGATACACAATAAAACGATGTGTTTCTCTGAGCCCCAAATTGTGACAATTTAAACATGCTGTAAAAAATGATCTGTTTGGTATTTTGAGCTAAAACTTCACACTCTGGGGACATCAGAGACTTATTTTACATCTTGTGAAAAGGGGCATAATAGGTGCCCTTTAAACAATGTGGAACAGGACGTGAAAATGATAACTGCGTCAGGCTGAAACTACTAGCAAAAAAACACTCGCGTCACGCTTGGCGCTGCATTGCAAAAAGTACACTGATGACCTACTTCTTCCGCTTAGGCTACTAAAATTAACATGTACCACCCAACTCCCCCCTGACTGATTTGTTACTTTTTTTTATTTCAAAAATGTTACTTTTTTCTCTTCTACTATTTTCAGCTCAGAAGACAAAACCAAGTTTACTGCCGACAGGAAGAGGAGGGGTGTTAGGTCCAGTTAAACCACCACTGCCCATGCACTGCATTTCTTAACAACAGAGCCATGGGGGAGGAATCACATGTCAAGGAGCTTGATGTGGGTCAACTTGCCGTTTTTGGGCACCTTGAACGAGTAGAAAGAATGCGTTGCTACTGGGAGCTCAAACATGTCCAACTAAAGACTCTAGAGCAGGTAACTCCAACAGATATGTTAGACACACACGTCATAGGTGTACACACTAGCGTTTAAAAGTTTGGGGTCAGAAAGATTTTTTAAAAGAAATAACATATTAAACTGATCACAAGTGGCATTTATAATGTTACAAAATATTTATATTTTCTGCTGTTTAAATGCTGTTCTTTTGATGTTTCTAATTATAAAAGAATCCGGAAAAAATTTATTACTGTTTCCACAAATGTATTAAGCATCACAACTGTTTTTATCATTGATAATAATAAAAGGGAGGGAGGGTCGGCCCCTCCTTGGAACTGCTAACCTTATCGTGGTGGAGGGGTTTGAGTACCCGAATGATCCTAGGAGCTATGTTGTCCGGGACTATATGCCCCTGGTAGGGTCTCCCAAGGCAAACAGGTCCTAGGTGACGGGTCAGACTAAGAACGGTTCAGAAGCCCATTATAAGACACAATCAATCAATGAGCCAGGCCCGGGGTTGGGGCTCGCATGCCCACAGGAGGACGGCCCCACATCACTCCTTCGGGCTGAGCCCGGCCGGGCCCAGCCCGAAGGAGTGATGTCGCATGCCCACAGGTGGACGGCCCCACATCACTCCTTCGGGCTGAGCCCGGCCGGGCCCAGCCCGAAGGAGTGATGTGGGGCCGTCCTCCTGTGGGCTCACCACCTGCAGGAGGGACCGTAAGGGGCCGGTGCATAGTGGATCGGGCAGTAGTCGAAGGCGAGGGCCTCGATAACCCGATCTCTGGACATGGAAACTGGCTTTAAGGACGTGGAATGTTACCTCACTTGCGGGGAAGGAGCCTGAGCTTGTGCAGGAGGTTGAGAGGTACCGACTAGAGATAGTCGGGCTCACCTCCATGCACATCTTGGGCTCTGGAACCACACTCCTTGAGAGAGGCTGGACTCTCTACCACTCTGGAGTTGCCCATGGTGAGAGATGGCGGGCTGGTGTGGGTTTGCTTATAGCCCCCCAGCTCAGCCGCCATGTGTTGGAGTTCACCCCGGTGAACCAGAGGGTCGCTCCCCTGCGCCTTCGGGTCGGGGACAAGTCTCTCACTGTCGTGTGTGCCTACGGGCCGAACGGCAGTGCAGAGTACCCGGCCCTCTTGGAGTCTCTGGGAGGGGAGCTGGAAAGTGCTCCGACTGGGGACTCCATCGTTCTACTGGGGGACTTTAACGCCCACGTGAGCAGTGACAGTTACACCTGGAGGGGCGTGATTGGGATGAACGGCCCCCCTGATCTGAACCCGAGCGGCGTTCTGTTATTGGACTTCTGTGCTAGTCACAGCTTGTCCATAACGAACACCATGTTCAAGCATAAGGGTGTCCAGGACACCCTATTCCGGAGGTTGATGATCCACTTTGTGGTCATTTCATCCGACCTCCGGCCGTATGTCTTGGACACTTGGGTGAAGAGAGGGGCGGAGCTGTCAACTGATCACCACCTGGTGGTGAGTTGGATCCGATGGCGGGGGAGGAAGCTGGACAGACTCGGCAGACCCAAACGTACTGTGAGGGTCTGTTGGGAACGTTTGGCCAAGTCCCCTGTCAAAATCGGGCCTGGTAGGGGACATGTCTTCCATTGAGGAAGCAGAGGCTGAGGGCTCAGAGGGGTACTCGTCCATCACCCAAGCTGAAGTCACAAAGTTAGTTAAGAAGCTCCTCGGAGATCCGAGTACCTCAAGTCTCTGGATGTTGTGGAGCTGTCTTGGCTGACACGCCTCTGCACCATTGCGTGGCGGTCGGGGACAGTACTTCTGGACTGGCAGACCGGGGTGGTGGTCCATCTTTTCAAGAAAGGGGACTGTAGGGTGTGTTCCAACTACAGGGGGATCACACTTCTTAGCCTCTCCGGGAAAGTCTATTCCAGGGTACTGGAGAGGAGAATTCAGCCCATAGTCGAGTTCAGGAGGAACTGTGTGGTTTTCGTTCACGGTCGTGGAACACTGGACCAGCTCTGTACCCTCTCCAGGGGGCTGGAGGGTTCATGGGAGTTTGCCCAACCAATCCACATGTGCTATGTGGATTTGGAGAAGGCATTCGACTGTGTCCCTTGTGGCGTCCTGTGGAGGGTGCTCTGGGAGTATGGGGTCCGGGGCCCTCTGTTAAGGGCTGTCCGGTCCCTGTACAACACCCTGTGGTTCGCATTGCCGGCAGTAAGTCAGACTTGTTCCCGGTGTATGTTGGACTCCGGCAGGGCTGCCCTATGTCACCGGTTCTGGTCATAATTTTTATGGACAGAATTTCTAGGCGCAGCCAGGGGCCGGAGGGTTTCCGGGTTGGGGACCACACGATTTCATCCCTGCTTTTTGCGGATGATGTTGTCATGTTGGCCTCATCAGACCAGGACCAGCTTCAGCTTGCACTGGGACAGTTTGCAACCGAGTGTGAAGCGGCTGGGATGAGAATTAGCACCTCCAAGTACAAGGCCATGGTTCTCAGTCAGAAAAGGGTGGCTTGCTTGCTTCAGGTTGGTGGAGAGTTCCTGCCTCAAGTGGAGGAGTTCAAGTATCTTGGGGTCTTGTTCACGAGTGAGGGAATGATGGAATGATCGACAGACGGATCGGTGCAGCTTCAACAGTAATGCGGTCGATGTTCCAGTCTGTCGTGGTGAAGAAAGAGCTGAGCTGCAAGGCGAAGCTCTCGATTTACCGGTCGATCTACGTTCCTACACTCACCTATGGTCATGAGCTGTGGGTCATGACCGAAAGGACAAGATCCCAGATACAGGCGGCCAAAATGAGCTTTCTCCACAGAGTGGCTGGGCGCTCCCTTAGAGATAGGGTGAGGAGCTCTGCCACTCGGGAGGAGCTCAGAGTAAAGCCGCTGCTCCTCCACATCGAGAGGCGCCAGCTGAGGTGGCTCGGGCATCTGTTCCAGATGCCTCCAGGACGCCTTCCCTGGGAGGTGTTCCGGGCGCGACCCACCGGGAGGAAGACCTAGGACACGCTAGGGGGATTATGTCTCCCGGCTGGCCTGGGAACGCCTCGGTATTCCCCCGGAAGAGCTGGAGGAAGTGTCTAGGGAGAGGGGAGTGTGGATGTCTCTGCTTAGACTGCTGCCCCCACGACCCGGCCCCGGATAAGCGGAAGAAGATAGATGGATAATAATAAGAAATGTTACTTGAGAACCAAATCAGCATATTAGAATGAATTCTGAAGGATCATGTGACACTGTAATGACTGCTAAAAATTCAGCTTTGCCATCACAGGAAAAAATTACATTTTAAAATGTACTCAAATAGAAAACAGTCATTTTAAATTGTAATAATATTTCACAATATTACTGTTTTTGATAAAATAGATTGAGCTTTGGTAAGCATAAGAGATTTCTTTCAAAAACATAATAAAATCTTTCCTCATTTTTTTTTAAATGGTAGTGTATAAGCCAGGGTGAAATTGCTAATTGTGCATTATTTCAGCTAGTTGTGTTGTGCTGTTTTAAATGTGCCCATAGAGGGGGCTGTATCATCATGGATCACACCCATTATATCTGAAGAAATTTTCTGTTTCTGTTTACAAACTGATGACATATTGTCTGGGGTATTTGACAGCATGCTACAGTTAATTTGAAAATAACTATCAAGTTTTATGCTTTTTCACTTACTAGCTGATCCATGGGAATTTTTTAGAGATTGGACATGGTCATGTACAATAAACGTGCTGTTGGCACTGTGAATGCTTACTGACCGTCCAGGAGGGGGTGACAGTTCATGAAATATTTTACTGCATTGCTTGCTGACTCACTAGGCTAGGGCTTTGAAATCTAACAGTATGTCTTGTGACTACACTTAAGACATTTCTTATAAAGTATGAATGATCATGTTTGAGACTATCTATCATCTATATATTTGTTAGTATATAGGATTATATATCATCTATCCATTTGTTATTTTACCAATCATTAAACTGAATAATAATGTTATGGGGTAACAGTTCAGGAACTAAGGAACAGATGTTTTAAAGAAGACCCGGAGTCAGAATTATAATAAATTGAAGAAACGTTTTACTGAAGATAGTTTGCAGTTTCATCAGCAGAAGTCAGCTTTAAGACAGAAGTTCGTAGGCCCTACACCAAGGTCTAAGCTACCTCCTTACTTCAGGTTGCAGTTTCTGATTGGCTAAGAACACAAATAGTCTAAGCAAATTTCCACACATAGATAAATAGGAGAGTATGTCACCATTAGTCAAGATAGTTGTCACACGATTCCTAGATTTAGGTCTGCGGTGACCTCGGAGGTCGGAGAAAGGCGTTTTCGGGTCAGTTGTTGCATGCCGAAGTGTCCCATAGCTCCTATACAAGACCTGCACAGAACATCCAACGCACACACAAAAGCCTGAGCTAGCTATCATCAGGACAAACTACCAAAACATACTGATAATACATTCCCTGATAATACATTCATTTTGACAGCCATAATATATATATATATATATATATATATATATATATATATATATAGGGCCGTCTATGTAATGTGTACGATTATGCGAGGGCTGCGAGGGTTCAAAAGTGAGTGCACCCCTCACATTTCAGCAAACATTTTAGTATATCTTCTCAAGTGACAATACTACAGAAATGAAACTTGGATATATTTTAGAGTAGTCAATGTGCTGCTTGTATAGCAGTTTATATTTACTGTCCTGAAAATAATAATTTACTGAAAATAACTCAATATACAGCTGGCAACAACAGTGAGTACACCCTAAGTGATAATAGCTGTACGTCGTTTAACCATGCAAAGCCACATGTCCTATTCATCATTTTCATGTTTTTCTCTGCTTGACAGGACCATACAAATTTGTGTATCTTGTATTAGAGCAGTTAAAATTTGTGCTTTGAGTACAATTCTCTCATACTGACCACTGGATGTTCAACATTGCACCTCATTGCAAAGAACTCTCTAAGGATTTGAGAATTAGAATTGTTGCTCTCCAAGGCTATAAGAAGATTGGTAACACCCTGAAACTCAGAGCCGGACAGTAACGGAGTACATTTACTTGAGTACAGTACTTAAGTACAATTTTGAGGGATCTGTACTTTACTCGAGTATCATTTTTGGGGAGTACTCATGACTTTACTCAAGTACATTTGAGAGGCAAATATTGTACTCTTTACTCCACTACATTTCTATCCATAACTGTGAGTACCCGTTACTTCTTCTAAAAAAAAAAAAGGAAAAAAGAAACATCTCGGAAACCCTCAATTTGTTGTTTCCCTCTCAAATGTGATTGGATTGTGCAGGCGCCACTGATTGGGACAGCCTATCAGCAATCACCTTCAGCTTTCCGCCAAAGTCAACTCCATGGTCAGATTTAGATAAGAGACGAAACCATGGGCGAAAAAATGGATGAAGACGCAGCAGGTCCATCCCGGGAGCGATATTTTTTTTTCCCAGGATGGTAGGGGAAGACTCATGAATATTCATTAGGGAAGTCATCCCTGATTGGTCTTAACCCCAGTGACAGGTAGGTTTAGGGGCGGGGTTAGGGAGGTCATAAGACCCCCATGGGTAGGTTTAGGGGTAGGTCATCAGACCAATCAGGGATGACTTCCCTAATGAATATTCATGAGTCTTCCCCTACCATCCTGGGAATGTGCCAACCCGTGGCCCCACCTCGCCAGACTATTTAAACTTTCTGAACAAGTTAATGATAGTTTTCGCTTCAAGTGTTTGCTGTGTTTACCAATGTAAGCACTGTGGCAGTAGTAATGCAATATTTAGAAAATGTACTCTTGTACTCTTGATACTCAAGTACTTTTAAAAACAAGTACTTTAGTACTTTTACTTAAGTAGACATCTGACTGTAGTACTTTTACTTGTACTTGAGTAAAATTTAGCAAGGGGTATCTGTACTTTTACTCAAGTAATGTAGCTGTGTACTCTGTCCGCCTCTGCTGAAACTGAGTTACAGTACAGGCCAGGGTCATACAGAGATTTTCCAAGACGGGTTCCACTTGGAACAGGCCTCGCAAGGGTCAATCAAGAGTCCTCATGCTGTGCGTCAGGTGCAGAAGCTGGCTTCAAAAACAGACGCATGAGTGCTGCCAGCAATGCTTTAGACGTTGCAGAAGCGGAAGGTCAGCTTGTCAGTGCTCAGACCATACGGCACACACTGCAACAAGTCAGTTTGCATGGCCGTCGTCCCAGAAGGAAACCTCTTCTGAGCCTGGCTCACAAGAAAGCCCGCAGACAGTTTGCTGAAAGCAACCTGTCCAAGAGCATGAATTACCGGAACCATGTCCTGTGGTCTGATGAAACTAAGATAAACTTGTTTGGCTCAGATGGTGTCCAGCATGTGTCGCGTCGCCCTGGTAAGGAGTACCAAGAAAATTGTGCCTTGCCTACAGTCAAGCATGGTGGTGGTAGCATCATAGTCTGGGGCTGCATGAGTGCTGCTGGTACTGGGGAGCTGCGCTTCATTGAGGAAAACATGGATTCCAACATGTACTGTGACATTCTGAAGCAGCACATGATGCCCTCCCTTCAGAAACTGGGTCAAACGGCATGATAACGACCCCAAACACACCGCCAAGATGACAACTGCCTTGCTGAGGAAGCTGAAGGTGAAGATGATGGAGTGATGGAACTCTATTGAGCACCTGTGGGGCGTCCTCAAGCGAAGATGGACAGTAAATATATACAAGCAGCACATTGAAATGTATTATACATATATATATATATATATATATATATATATATATATATATATATATATACATATATATATCAGTGTATATTTTATATTTCTGTGTATTGTGACTGTGTGCCAGATGACCTATAGGTTGCAAAGCAAAGTCAGATAGGAGTAATCTAAGAACTGCAGTCTATTTAAATCAGATTGCTACTGTTACGGTTTACCCCCCAACATGTCTCATCACTTTGTGAGTGTGAGTGCACAGCCTTGGTAGCTGTGAGTGTGTGCTTGAATGTCAGCGTGCACGTGCGCATATCTCTAGTCTGATTATAGTAGTCACACATGCTGAGAACCCATGACAAGTTGCCGTTTCTCTTTAAAATGTTCTGAAGTAGGCTATCAGTGGACCTGAGATAGGCTGAGTATGCTGCTGTCTATGGGCTGTAGCTATATGTGATGTGTCAGATTATACAGGCCACGTGTAATTCGCCCCATTGTGAGTGTGTGAGTGAGCACTTTAAGTGCTGTGTCTAACGTTAAAGGATACACCGAGTTCTGCTAACTGTTGCCGTGGAGCCAGAGTTCCACCTGTCCGCCTCTCGTCTCGCTGACTGACAGATGTTTTGCTCCTCATACGGGGAGCGTTCTCTCTCCCGTTTACCCATGTCTCTCCTTTGCTGTGACAGCCCACCTTTCGTAATCTGTAGCTCGCCTGGAGAGCTGATGTCAACAACCGGACCGGCGTTAAAAGAAAGAGAGAGAGAGAGCTAAACAAAGTTAAGGAGTTTAAAAAAGAAAAAGCAACGGTTGTAAGAAGGCTTGCTTGGTGTGAATGCAGTTGCCATGGAGAACTTCTTGCAGGATAAGGATTTCTGGATTGTAGGAAGTGTGTGTTTGGTTGCATCCATCCTATGGAGACGATTTTGGAATTTATTTACATACAAGAGGAAAAGAGACACTTCTCCAGAAAGTGCATCTATTGACATTCAGGTAAAACTCATGAATATATCCAAAACTGACATTAAAAAATTATGTTATGTGCTAATCCACACTTAGTTGTATTAAATGAAAATGCTATTTATATGCGGTTATAAAGCACTTTTTCATCTATGTGAATTATCTTGAATAATCCATAATATCAATCAATCAATCCTTATCTATCTATCTATCTATCTGTCTATCTATCTATATAGAAAGAGAGAGCTAAAGAATCATGTGACACTGAAGACTGGAGTAGTGGCTGATGTATTAAAATAGAAAACCATTATTTTCAATTGTAATAATATTTCACAATATTACTTTTTTTTTCTTTTTCTTTTTTCTTTTATCAAATAAATGCAGGCTTAATGAGCTTTAGAGATTTCTTTTAAAAACATTAAAAATAGTAATGTTTCCAAACTTTTGACTGGTACTGATATATATATATAAATTAAAAAAAAAAAAAGATAGATAGATAGATAGATAGATAGATAGATAGATTGTTGGTTCCTGACAGTAGTGCGATGTGTAAAGAAAATATAGAACATAAAATTTTGAACTAAATTGTACGTAATTTTCCAACTAATTTTCTACTAAGCATTATATAATACAGTGATGCAGTAATAACATTATTATGAATGTAGGCCTATTTAATTGAGTATTTCAGAAAATCTTTTAGACTTTTTAGACTTTTAGACTGGGGGTTAGGGTTAGAGATCCTGGGTTATCTGAGAGTCTGGCTGGGGGGTCGTGGTTGAAAACACCTGCCGTAAATGGATGAACCTATGATACTCAGAAGAAATAGATCTTAACGCTAAATAAAATAATGTGATTGATGTGTCCATTACAAAGATTCCTCTGGGTTATATATAAGTAAATGTGTAAATTTTATTTTGATTTGAAATTGATTATCTTTGTACTTTTTCACAGAGCAGCCAGTTTTGCTGATACTGATTATAATGCACAGGACTTGTGGAACAAGTGGACAGGACACTGACTTGAAAACAAGCATATGTTTTGTGACATAACATGACATTGTATGAACCTAAGAATCCCCAAAAGACACTTAACCTGAGTTTAAAAGTATAGCTACACACTTAATAAATCAATTAATAAACCACTGAGTAAACACAATTATTATAGTAATATTTTGAAACAATGAAATGACCAAACTGCACTGTTAATACCTAGAGTGAAAAGTGAAACGTAGAAGAGAGTACATGTAAAAGGAGTAAAGTTGTACAGTGATCCACTGTCTTCGTTCTCTCGTGTTAGTTTTTGACACCGTTGTAATTTCAATTATCTGCCCTGCTACCCAAGTGGCATTTGGAACAACATGTGTCTCAACTACAAACATTAGTGTTGCTTTCATAGTACATGAGGTAATTATAACCATGACTTATTATTGGTAGCCATGCTAGTTGTTTGCTTTTTACAGTTTGTAGAAAAAAATTAGTAAAGGGAGTGAAAATAGAAACTTTTTTTACCCATCAAGTTCTTTGAAAATGTAACTATCTATCTCAGGGGCCCTCTAAATCCACTTTCCTGCAGAGTTTACCTCCAGCCGTGATTAAACTCACCTACCTGCAACTTTCTAGGGCTGCGTTTTTATTAAAGTCTTTATTAAAACTTTTTTTATGCCCTACCCTTGTTCACTCAGATGTACGTCATTGCTTACGGTGCATGAGTGCCTACTACTGGCGGAACCCTTGCAATGGGTTTAAATGGAAAACCCTAAGTCCTTGATCACTTGTGGTGCGAGCAACAGCGAGTTGCTGTTGTGATGTCACAATCGTGTTGCATTGTGGTCTATGGATCTGTATAAAGTGTAGACTTGCTCCCTCTGCCAAAATAGAGGGGTCAAGGGTCTGTAAACATCTCTCGTCCACTTGATGAAGTTCAACGCACTTCAAAATAGCGGTGAAGATTCCCCCAAGGAGAAGTACTTAGGGAAGTTCGCAAGTGTGTCTAAATACGTTTACACAACAACAATGTACTAAAAATGGAAAAGTTTTTCCTTTTCTTTTTGCACGTACAGGTCCACAAAGTTGTCAAAATGATCCCCTTTCTCACAGATCTAAAAACACTATATTATTAGCCCTGTAGTTTGCAATGTCACTTTGTAAAGAAACACTATAGACTGAACATATCATACGCATAGGCTTGGTATCACAGTTTTCACAAGTTTGCGTTTTTGTAGTTTACACTGAGACGGTAACGGTATCCTTTTCAAAAACTTTGAACCTGTTTTCAAAAGTTTGCATTTTCAGGACGTACTTGTACCACCTGACTGCTACAGATTCATTTTGGTCATTGATAGTGCTGCCATATTCCGAGTCCGAGGACGTGAACAGCTCTGAATAGAACGTCACGTGTTGTCATCTTGAGACTACGGTCATTACGACATAGTGTGAACGCAGCATAATGCAGCCTGTAATAGTAATCCTGACAACCTTATTTAGCTTGTTCAGGTGTGTTTGATTAGGGTTGGAGCTAAACTGCAGGAAACTGGACCTC
This sequence comes from Abramis brama, assembly GCF_963993115.1. Lineage (NCBI taxonomy): Eukaryota > Metazoa > Chordata > Actinopteri > Cypriniformes > Leuciscidae > Abramis > Abramis brama. Next base: position 8,045,300 of record NC_139980.1, read on the forward strand.
GAGGGCCAGAGTTAAGAACCCCTGAGATAGTTCATTCTGAGTTTTGATATTTTAAGATAAACATATGTAATGTCTAATATCTAATAATCTGAAGTAAATGTGGGATTTGTGCCTTTAATGCTTAAAAAAGTCATGGGACACCAAAGTGTACTATATATAGTAAGTGGTAAAGTTAAATTTTTTAAAGTACTTTTTTGTAATCTCTACCGCAGTGATCTGGCCTTTCAAATAATTTTACTTACAACACACAAAAATACATTTTATAAATCAAAGATTTGCAACAAAAAAAGTAAAAAATATATAAAGTAAAGCTAAGCATTGACATTAAGAAAAGACAAAAAAAGGTGTTAGTCCTGAAATAACCTGTCCCAGTGCGTGCTAATGTGGAAAATTCTGTCTTAACTCAAGTCTTGTCTTCGGGTCTGATTTAGAGGTGTCTAAGGAGGGAGAGAGTTTCTTACTGACATCTCTGCATTGTGAAAGACTGCAAACTTGTTAGTTGAGTGTCAGGTGGCAGCATGTGGCCATATAAATATTGAGAAATATGTCGGCATCTTGCACTCAAAAAGTATTTAGGAGTAAATTTAAGATTTGTGTATTTGAATCGCATATAAAATTTCCATCCATTTGGATTACACAGTTTTAACATAAAATAAACACACATACTGTAAATGAAACAAGTAGAATATTCCATGTTTTTTTTTAAAGCAGATATCTTACCTGTTTCTTGCCTGTTTTATATGGATGAATGACAAATATTCATCACATTACGTTTATTAATTTATGTTTTAACTGGGTAATCCAAATGGATGGTTATTTTATATGTAATTCAAAATACATAAATCTTAAATTTGCTCATACAGTTGCTCATACAGTTCTGCACAAATTTCTTATTTTTAAGGTTTTTAGCACTTTTATAATGTTATTGCATTCATTCAACATAAAACTTTAAACTAAGATTTTCTTTAAAATGACACAAAATGCTCTGGTTACTAACATTACCTTGGTTCCCTGAGATAACGGGAATGAGCATTGCATGGATGTTTTGGCACATGGGGGGAAAACTCAGTTTTTCTCTGAATATTGAAGTCTGATTGGTTCACGTCTCTGCACTTGCACAGACAAATGGCTTTTCAGCCCGCTAAAACGGGTGGGGCCAACTGCCTATTTAAGTCATGCTAAAAGCCATTTTGAGACAGAATTTTTAGACTAGTACTAGTGTCGACTCGCGCAAATGCTCAGTAGCACGGCAAGCTACGCAATGCTCGTTCCCGTTAACTCAGGGAACCGAGGTGACATTATGTAACCAGAGCATTCCCTTTTGATACGGTTCACTTGCATTGCGTCAATGTTTTGACACATATGAGGAACGGACTGCAAAATGCTCTGCTACTAGCACAAAACGGAAGCTGTCTTGCCAGGTTGCAGCCTGGGGGCACTTGATGACAAGGGCCCCAGGCAGACTACTAGAATCAAGGACCTAGGATGTCTCCAAAATGGCAGGCTTGGGTTTGGTACTTAAGCCTGTGGGTATGATGCCTCCTAAAGAAACCCCTGAAGGTGGCGGCCGATTAGGCAGAAAGGATCTGTGCCTTATGGGCAGGGACCTCGAGGTCATAGAACCTGGCAAAGGTGGGCGGCAAGGACCAGCCGGCCACCGCACAGATATCTGCTATAGAGATTCCACTAGACCAAGCCCAAGAGGAGGCCATTCCCCCGGTGGAATGGGCCCTAACTCCAATAGGGCACTGCAAGTCCAATGACTGGTAAGCTAGTGCTATCACGTCCACTATCCAGTGAGACAGTCTCTGCTTCATGACTGGCAGCCCTTTAGAGCGGCCTCTGAAGCATACGAACAGCTGCTCTGTACAACGCTCGATGTACACCTTGGAAGGGAGAGCAGAGAGTGAAATGACTTGTGCCTTAAAGGGCGTGGAAAGCACCATGGGCACATAGCCCTGTCTTGTTTTAAGGACAACTTTGCTGTCTTTTGGCACTCGAAGTAGGAAGCATCCACTGAAAGAGCAAGCAGGTCATCATTTCGCTTGACCGATGCCAGAGCCAGAAGAAGGGTGGTCTTTAGCAAGAGAGGCAGAAGGTCGGCTGTCGTGAGCGGCTCTAACGGAGGGCCCCGGAGCGCCCTCAGTGACAATGGACAGGTCCCAGGAAGAGACCTTGTTGGGGCAAGGCGGATTCAGCCTTCAGAAATCCGACCACCTGGTCGTGTCCTTCCTTAGCAGGTCCTTCCTTAGTGGGATTGGCCATGGTGCTGCTGACAGCAGCTGAACTATACCCGGGAACCACGGCTGGTTCTGCCAGAGTGGTGCCATGAGTAAAACTGAGCTTCTGTCATCCCTAATTCGGCTGATGACCTGAGGGAGCAGTGCTACCATCTCAGTTGCAGTGCCGTCAGTGCCGTTCTTGTTCTCCAGTGCGAGTGCAGCCACGCCATGGGCGCGTCCCAGGCAAATGATGCACTCTGTGAGCGTTTTGCATCAAACGTCACTGCTCTTTTAGAAAGAAAATTTGCTCTTTTGTCCTTTCGCCGGAAAGTCAGCTGCGAGCCGCCATTGGGCCGCTGCAGAGGCTTGCTTCGACGGCGAGTAGAGAGGCTTCTGTGTTGTCATCTTTGGAGTCAGCGAGGAGATGATCTTCACGCTGAAGGAGAAAAAATCTGACTCAAAATGACTTTGAGTGCGATTTAAATAGGCAGTGGGCCCCGTCCGTTTTGGCGGGCTTATAAGCCATTTGTCTGTGCAGGTGCACAGATGTGAACCAATCAGGCTTCAGTATTCTGAGAAAAACTGAGTTTTCTTAGCCCACTGGCATTTTTTTTAAGCATTAAGGCTCATTCACACCAATGACGATAATTATAAAGATAACGATAAAGATATAGTTCTAAAAATCATTCTAAATATAAAAGAATAGTGGAGTCCACATAATTATAACGATAACGGCACAAATCACATTCAGAACGTTTTTTTTTTCCTGCTGATGAGTAATAAAAACATTGACAGCAGATGACAAAACTGCAGCGCAAGCTTTAGTTCCCGCTCATGGTGTGAACGTGCCTTTAACACTTTAGAAAATTAACCTATTGCCAACTGACAAATAAGTGAATATAACTAAAACATTATAAAACTTAATATTTAAGCAGTTTTGCTTCTAAAAATAAAAATCTTAGTAGGCCTATCTGTAAGGATATTTAGATGCAGTGCATTCTACATTTACATTTATGCATTTGGCAGACACTTTTATCCAAAGCGACTTACATTGCATTTCAAGGTACACATTTTACATTCTTAATATTATAATCCTATTTTGTGGCAGAATTGAAGAAAATTAGTCATGAAATGGAGTCAGGAGGGGGTGTTGGATGGTCTGGTAAAGGGATAGTTCACCCAAAAATGAAAATTCTGTCATCATTTACTCACTTTTCATTTTTGGGTGAACTATCCCTTTAATAGATAGTTGTCATCACCTGAAGTGAGTTCATCAGTGTTTCCCTGGGACTCCCTCACAGTGCACACAATCAGGCAGTGCCAAGCACATATACTGAGAGAACACGGGGAGGGGGGTACTACTCAGTGACCTTCCTGGGATGGCAGGTTTGAAGGGAAAGGGAGGGAGGAGAGCGAGGATGGAATCCCTCAGGGGATGGGGGCATTTTGTTACCTCCCACCCTGAAATAGCCTCCTGTGCATGCTCTTCTATATATATGCATACATTGACAATGAGACCTAGTAACACACTCTTGTGGATACATACATGTGCACATAATGCACACACAAATCAGTTTTAAACCTTTCTGCTTACAGTTTGTATAATGGTGTGCAGTGTTGGTGTACCGTGCACATTCTCTGGCCAGTGCACACATGTCCACATGCTTGAGCCATCATGACACATCTAACACATTTATAAGGGGATTAGTTTTGAGGCATTAAAGAGGTGATTGACACTCAGTCTCTTCAGGTAGTTAAAGAGGTATTCAGCAGCAGTCTGACTTTATGGGCTGTCATCACCTTCAGACTGTTTTTTTCTTGGGCAGGCTTGTCTCACAAGGACAGAAAAACACTGTTGCTGATATTAAGTTAATTTTTTTTTTTTTTTTTTTTAACCATGAATTGACATTTAATATGCATCCTTGATGTTTTTATTAAGTTCCCACAAAGTAGATTTCTGGCATACAGTATGTTATATAGTCTCTGCCCCCTTGTGGTGGATCAGATCAACTGTCAAAAACTTCGAAATTTAAGATTTAAAATCTATAAGAAATGTAACTGAATCAAATATTTATTTATTTTTATTTACAATTTACTGACAAAAATATACATACAATAAACATTTTGCTAATAATATTATTAAACCTGAAGGAGTTTATAGTATTTTGTTTTGTTTTTAACATACACTTGAGTTGAAATATAATAAAATAAAATAAAAATCAGTTATATATATTCAACAGTGTTTTCTTTTCATTAACCTCAAAAGTTTGATTACAAATTTGTCAGGGTGCTTTAATTTGTTTTTAAAGATCTGAATGTGTTTCTCTGATGTCTTAACACCATTTTTGCAGAACTGAAGTTATGTGACATCTGCTGTGACTGTCAGAGAGTTTATACAATCAGTCTGCAGCTGCTGAAGTACAAATTATGTCTCTCTGTGTGTCCTCTGTTTGTCATTCTACACATATTCTACATGCTATATAATCCCTAGCTCTGTGCCCATCTTGTGATCATCTCTTCAGGGCCGTCATATCATATTCCACCATTATGTAACACATGCAATGCTATTACATTCTATTCCATCTTGTTAACTTTCTATGTTTATTTATCAGCCTCTTTCCAACATGAGTGCTATACACTGCTGGTCAAAAGTTTGGAATAATTAAAATTTAATATATATATATATATATATATATATATATATATATATATATATATATTTAAAGAAGTCTTCTATGCTCACCATACCAAGGCTGGATTTATTTGATCAAAAATACTGTAAAAACAGTAATATTGTATAATATAATTAGAATTTAAATAGAACATTTGAAAATATAATTTATTCCTGTGGTGGTAAAGCTGAATTCATGTGTGTCACATGATCCTTCAGAAATCATTCTGATATGTTGATTTGGTTTCTTATTATTATCAATGTTGAACACAGTTTCCACAAAAATATTGAGCAGCAAACACTGTGATACATTACCATTCAAAAGTTTTGGGTAAGGAAGATTTAAATTAAATTACTAAATAAAATATAAATAAATAATATTTTTATTCAGCAAGGATGCATTAAATTGATCAAAAGTGACAGTAAAGACATACTGTTAAGAAATATTTATTTTTCAAATAAATGTTGTTCTTTTTAATTTCGGAAGACTGGAGTAATGATGCTGAAAATTCAGCTTTGCCATTACAGGAATAAATTACATTTTAAATATATTCAAATGGAAAACAGTTATTTTAAATTGTTATAACATTTCACAATATTAATGTTTTACTGTATTTTTAATCAAAGAAATGCAACCTTATTGAACATATACTTTAAAAAAACTCAAACCTTTGACTTTTATATTTTTGGAAAAGCTTTCGTTCCTTTAGAGAGCCACTGGATAAAGGTCACGAGTAAGTGACCATCTCTCTGTCCTTGTTGACTGAACCCTTGTGTTTTATGCAAAATTGAAATGCATCTCTATAGCAAAACGCATTCCGATATAAACATTCATAAATGACGCATCGAGTCTAGATGGTTTTGTAATCTGTAATTAAATCACAAATACACACAGTCAGACATGTACGTATACAAAAACACCCCAACACACAAAGGAATGTGAGCACTTAGTCTCTTTTTATAAGCTCTTGTTGTCAGAATGGTGGAGCTCACTTCACATTATCAAGTTCCCATTCCAAAGGTGCCACCAATCCTCCCAAGATTACTGAATGTTCAGCGGCTATTAATACATCAGCCAATCAGTAAACAAACCATTACTGCTCCAAGCAATCAACTGCTTGCTTGTAATGAGGTGGCCTATCACACACAGTGTGACGCATAACGATCCAGGCTAAAATAAGATTATTGTATTAAATGTTATCGGTCCCTCCGCGTGGCTGTTTTTTTAAGCTATCAGGTTTCAGTGTAGCGTGTGAAAAGGCCATTTAGCGGGACTATATCTATCTGTGTATGGTAAAAGTATACTGTAGCACCTGTTTGTGTGTGTTTGAGGATTGTCTCCGCTTACTGTCATTCTCTTACTTGTGTGAATCTGGGAATTTAGCTGATTCTTTATTAAATTCATATTCCAACGGGTGACTATAAAGAATGAATGTCAGATTCTTCTATTGCTATAGGAAGGTGTTGTGAAAAGCTTAGAAACTAGGCCAGTTCACTGCTGACAGTTTGAAAGATAGGGAAGATTGCGGAAAAGGTTTTGCATAGGTTATGTGAGCTGGAGGGGTGGTGGAATGATTTAAAAGAAAAATTCATGTTTAAATTCACGTTAAGCTTTATTACCACACACTCCTCAGATTGTTTTTCCATGAACTTCCACAACTTTTCAGGAATCTATGGGATTTAAAAAATATTTTTTCAGATATTACATTTGCGAAGAATCATTTATAGCCAATGAAATATTTTGAGCTGAATGTAACTATAGAAATATTTATATTCATTGTAGAAATTTCCATGACTTTCCCAGTTTTTGATGATTTCTGAATAAAGGCTAAAAACATTTTATAAATATTACACTTGCAAGGAGTAATTCCTTGTCTGTTAAATAATTTGAGCTGAACATAATTCAAAAAGTACATAAAAAAGTAATACATCATTTATTTATACTAGAACAAATAAATAACTAATGAAGTATGTAATGACTTTTTACGTCACTGGAAATCAAATCGCAGTTTTAAAATTCCCTGATATTGCACGACTGTAGAAACTAACATTGTGGCAAACATGTCTGTGAATTTCTGTCAACACATTTTCTTTCCTTTTAAAAGACTGTCTGTAAGGTACTGTATCATATTGTATTCTTATTAGCATTTTTCTCATGCATAGTAGTTTAAATTCAATATCTTTATAGAGCTTCTCCGAACAAAAAAACAGTGGCACCACGTTGAAAATTGAGCTCAGAGCCATTTCAGTGTCTCGGCAGCTATTCTGTCCCAGTTCTTCAGTAGACTCAGCCGTGCACACCTGCTCTTGTTCAATCAAACACTTTCACTCGGCTCATTGTGTTCTCTAGCCTGGAACAAATGAATCAGGGTTACGTAAGGAACATATGGACACAGACCTTTATCGGAGGTGGTGATTGTCAGTCAATCAAGGGAAATCTACTGGTTTAACAGTCTCTTCATTTAAAGGTTCTGTCAGTGGTGTTGATACGTCACTCATTGAGTCCATCAGGCTCTATTCTCGCACCCACTCTGGTTTCAGTGTCTTCACACCTGGCTCTAGGGTTCACACTCTAATCGTACACAGCAGACCCTCCTCCAGATGATAACACTGACCACTCGCACACCGGCCAATAGGCAGAAGCATGCTGATCTCTATAAAAAGCATCGGTTTTAGAAGCTAGAGACACCAGACAGATGGATAACAAGAGAGAATGGGGAACCAATGATCTGTAGGTTGGAAAGCATTAGAAGACGTGAAGAGATCAAGTTAAACTTCTATTTGTTTTAAACCTGTTGTGTTAAAGCGTTTCATTATGAGTTCTAATCTTGTGAAGTCTCTTGCTCGGGTTTATGACCCCAAACCACTTCATGCTCAGAAACGATGCGGAAGAGCCACAACGAGAAGAGCTTTGCTTTCTACTTCAAACAAACGTCTATCTTCACCACTTTCTGATCAGCCTTCATCAAAATCCTCCTCATCTTCTGCTCTTGTACATATTGAAGGACAAGTCAATGATCTGAGTGATAAGATGGACAAACTCCTCGCCTTGCAGGAAGCGTCTTTAAGACAATTGGATGCCATCGGTCAAGATCAAGGAGCAGCTACCCGTGGACGGAGCGTTGAGCAGATGTTGTGTGACATGCGTGCCGTCATAGAAACTGTTCGAGAGAAGGAGGAACAACAGGATCAGCGACTTGATGCTTTGGAGCGACTGGTTAGCAGCATTCAACAGGTTGTCAGTTTCATTGCTGAAGTGTTGAAACACTCGAGATTGGCTGATCTCTTGAAAAACACACACTCAAAATCCAGCAGCAGGGTGAGTTTAAATGTTTTATGCACCAATTTAGTGTTTAAAATGTTTAAAAGCACTCATCTAGGTACATATTCCTGAAGTACTGTGGAAAACACTCATAAACTACAGTGGAAGAATTAATATTTTATACACACTTAACCTTAAAATTATTTGGCAATACTCTAATTGTAATGCCAAGTTGAACTAAATTGAATAAGCCACAAAAACAAAATTTTGTTAACAAAAAAACAAAAAAGAGGGTCTTGCATAAAAGACTTTTGTACACTAAAAATTACGTCGAGTCACCTTCATTTATATAGCGCTTTTAACAATATAGATTGTTTCAAAGCAGCTTTACAGTGATAATAGGAAATTAAAGTAACAGAGATTTTTTTGGCTTTACAGCAGCTCTAGAATAAAGTTATTGTCCAGCTAAAGTTAGTTTTGATTGATTCACTTCCGTCACAATGATCATTAGTTATTAACTTAGGGGCCACCAACACGTGTGATAGATTTTTCTCTATTTCGCACCTGGGTCTCGTCTACAGTCAACGTTAGTTTCCTATAATATTTATACTCTAGCGCGTCGATGTCGGCTGAGTCCTTTAATCCTATACTGTGGTATGCGCATCTGAATATATATATGTGCGCAGACTTGTAGTCCTTCTTTACAAACCAACCCTCAACAAACTACTTGTCTGGCCTTAAAATTTATAATACAGAATTTTTAACGCTTCCGCGTAGCCACGTGAACCGGAATTATCCCGACAACATTTAATCTGTACAGAGGTAAAGGGAAGAGAAGGAGGCCTTCACAGGGGGAGGCCTGCACGTGATCAATAAGTTATGACAACACATGTTTTTACATTACTTTAACTCAAATGCTTTTGTAAGTTATACAAGACATTTTTAAGTCAGTTTAACGTAATTTAAGTTGAAATGACTTAAGCATTCAAGTTGATTGTACTTAAAAATTTAAGGTAGCAACTTTTTTTAAAGTGTACAAGAGAAGAAATATTTTTATTTTTTCTCCGTATATTTGACTTGAGTATTTTACACATTTGCTTTTCATGTTGTGTGTAGTTTGTCATCTTTTATGTGACGTAAATGTTAAGTTGGATGCATATATATTAAATGTTCTGTATTTATTTTCCAGATGAGTTTGGTTTCAGGGGATTTTCTAGAGCATGAGTTGTCAGTTTCATTGTCCTTGTCATTTGCTTGAGCCGTTTATAAAACAGATTGACTGATGACATGATGAGTGATTCGCAGTACCAGCTCAAGGACACTCATAGCAGATGATTGTGTGTGATCAGAAATATCAGGTTCATTGCACGTTAGCAGCTCAGAGCATTCGAGTGAAAATACATGTCACTGAATAGCTTGAAAGCAGGTGCTTTTATATAAAGGTGTGTTAATAGATGATAATCTTGTGACCATAGACTTAAACTTGTGTAAAGTCACTCTTCTCTCTTTCTCTCCTGTTGTTTCTTTCTCTCTCTAGTTTAGAGAAAAGGATGGGAAGGAGAAATCTAAAGTGTGCCCAAAGGGACTAAAAACCCAGAAGAGAAAGAAACCACTGGAAGCATCAGGTGAGACAAAAAAAAAAACACACAGTGGGGTTTAAAAACTAGAAATCACATTGACAATCTATAATTCAAAATCTAATTTGAACCTGAAATTTTGTCAGATTTAAAACAAAGAAATGTTTGACATAAAAATGAAGAAATGTTTAAGACTCTGTGCTATTTTGGGTCACTATTTTCTTCCATTATTCCATTCCTTTTTTTTCCCAGACTTAGTGCAGGCTGGTTTTGAAGAAGTGCAAAAGCTCAATCAACAGAACAATCAGCTTTATCAATGCACAACAGAGACAGCAGCTGGAACAGTTGCACACCTGGAGCAAAAAGAAGACAGCTATAATGATAGAAAGGATGAGGCCGCAGTGGAAGGCGAGGCAAGAGAGCAAGAAATCGTTGCTGAATTATTGCCGATAAAAGAAGAGGATAAAAAAGAGGAAGAGGAGAGGTCAAAGAAAGAGGAGGCATTATGGTTATCAGAGGAGAGGCAACTAGCTGCTCCAAATTCATATGACCAGACTGATGAAAGCACACCAGACAAGTACATCCTCAATATTTTGTTCAGTAAATTACTTTTAAATAAGTATTCAGAAGTATTAAACCCTGCAAAAAAATAGTAATATTACAAAACAAATAATGTGCTTAGAATAAATAAAATTACATTGATCAGTGTAAATCATGCATACATACACCCATTCAAAAGCTTGGGGTTAAGATTTGTTTAATGCTTGGCAAGGCTACATTTATTTGATCAAAAATACAGTAAAAACAGTAACATTGTGAAATGTTATTACAATTTAAAGTAATTGTTTGCTACTTTAATATATTGTCAAAATTATTAATGTGACAGCAGCGCATAATTTTTAGCAGCCATAACTCAGTCTTCAATGTCACATGCAGAAATCATTCTAATATGCTGATTTGCTGCTCAAGAAACATTTCTTATTATTATCAATGTTGAAAACGGCTTAATATTTTTCAAGATTCTTTGATGAATAGAAAGTTCAAAAGAACAGCATTTATTTGAAATAAAAAAAACTTTTGTAACTTTATAAATGTCCTTTGCTGAATAATAAAAATCTTACTGACCCCAAACTTTTGAAGCATAGTGTCAGTAAAAAAAAAAAAAATCAGATATTCCAAAATAAACATATTCCATTTAAAATTTTAAAACTTCATTACAATTAATTTATGTAAAGAAATATATTTTGAAGTATTGTGATATACTAAAATAAGATGTATTTTATATTTGATACCTCTCTTTTAATTTATATTATCTTTTAATTTATACATATATTACACTCGTGTAGCTGTGAAGAGAATCTGGAAATAACTTTCAGCACTAAGAGGCATGTTGCTGACGAGACTCTGACAGATGACCTTAAAAAAAGCAGAGTGGAGGAGGCGTCAGAGGAAGAGGATAAGGAATTAAAGGAGGAAGAGGAGGCAGGACTTGAAGCTGCAGAGGCGGGACCAGAGAGACCGGAGGCGGGGACAGAAGAGGAGAGGAAAGATGCAGAGTCAGAAATTGACGAATATGTCATTGGTAAGAACATTGGTGTAGGTCTGAGAATAATGTAGATATATTTCCCTTTTCTAGTTACATTCTAATCTTTTCCACAGATTCTTCCCCTCCCCCACCTGCACCATTTGAGCACCGTCTTGTGACAACCAAAACCCACCAGATTACCAGCTACTACACTATCAATAAAGAGGAAGTTCTCGGGGGGTGAGTTACAGAAGATATTAATCTTACATCATATTAGGATGCCTGCGATATTAAACCCATGGCATAAGATTCCATTCTAAGAGCTTACAGGACACGTGATACACAAGGGGATGAAAATGACAGGTGTGTGTGTGTGTGTGTGTGTGTGTTGGAAAGAAAAACTTTAAGAGAGAGAGACGTTGTAAGGCCTGCCCAATTGGTCCAACGACAGTTTCCCATAAGCGGGTGAAGGTTTCTGCGTGGCAAAGTAATTTAGTTCCAATTAAACTTTTATCTGACTCCTTTTTATCACAACGTCGAATATTGGTTGGAATGCCAATTGGTTATTGGTCATTTATATAATAGTTTAGCTACACATTTGATTATTCAATTTAACTCTTTACTTTATATTTTACCCGTTCATTAGGAAATCTGTGTCGCTTTGAGGTCCTCGTGCCAGCTTTTTAACGAAAGATGAAAAGACATGTGAAAGTTTATGACATTCAGTATTACAGGCTGAAACCTGTAACAGGACAGAAACCTCTTTCACATGGAAACATGTGCTAACAATGGGAATTTGCATCAATCACGGTCTCCAGAGTTTACACCTTTTGAGGACTGGATGGCATTAGCATGAAAGACCCACCCTCCTCTGTAAGGAAGATATCTCTTAAAACCTTTATTAGCTTTTTGGTTTACCTCTGTGGGGATGAGACTGATGTACCAGTCGCTGAGCCACCGAGACATTTCAAATGATACCAAACATGAATAGCGTTGTATGATAATTGTTCACATTAAACCATATAGATTTGTGGGTGAATTTCAGGTTATCCCAGCATGAGGAGTGAAGAAATGGGTGATGAGGAGATTGTAAGGGTGAGGCATGAACTGCTCAGTGTTGTGCGTCTCGGATGCAAGAGAGTGTTCAAATGTTAATTCTCAGGAGAGTCCTTTGTTTCCTCGAGGAGTAGTTTCTCAGTCCAGACTTTCTGTCATCCGCCTAACAGTTGCAACATATTTTTAGACCTTGGTGAAAGTGAATAGCTAGAGAAAGGAGATTTAGGGAATATCCTCTGTGGCCTTACAAAAAATGTGGGAATTTAGACTTTAAATGGGGTGTGTTTGTGAATTTAATATGTGTTTTTAATTTTTTATTGTATTGTCTTATTTTAATTTGGAATAGAGGACGCTTTGGGATGGTGCACAAATGTGAAGAAAAATCTTCTGGTCTCATATTAGCAGCCAAGATCATCAAAGCCAGGAGTCAGAAAGAGAAGGTAAATGCCTGTGTGCATTTTAAGACATCAGTACTATGACTAAGGTGGTGGTTCTGATTTCTCAGTTAAGTTTTAGTTTTAATCAGCCAATCAACTTATGGACCACTTGGTGATATAATGACACTGTGTGCTGGTGGAGTCAGTCATTTACTTTTAGAGTATTTGTTTTGTGCTTTTATATATATATATATATATATATATATATTTTTTTTTTAATGTTGCTTTATTTTAGTTAGTTGCCAAGGCAAGATTTCTAATTTCATGTTTCCAAAATTTGAAATTTTCATCTAATATTTATATTTGATGTTATTTCAGCATTATTTCAATTAACAGAAATAATTTTTAATAATTTTAGATTTAGTTAACAACAGTTAACAACACTGGTCCATGAACAAGAGTGCTTATAACTGTGTAGCAACGAATCACAGATTTGACATGTTTGTGTTGTCAGGAGGTAGTAAAGTGTGAGATTGAAGTGATGAACCAGTTGAATCACGCCAATCTGATCCAGCTCTACGCTGCCTTTGAATCTCGACATGAAATCATTCTAGTGATGGAGTAGTAAGTTACATCCACAAACACACATACATCTCTGTCTCTCTCTCACTAACTAAATCTCATTCATGCTTTCTTTCTCCTAGCGAGATTTCACTTGAATGTGAATCACAGAATGCACTTTGACTTGAATCACAGAATGTGCTGCTAACATGTATTGTGTGCCTTGTGTACCGCCTAGTGTTGACGGTGGAGAGCTGTTCGACCGGATCATAGATGAGAACTATAAGCTGACCGAGTTGGACACAGTGCTGTTCATCAGGCAAATCAGTGAAGGGCTTCAGTATATGCACAAGATGTACATATTACACCTTGACCTAAAGGTACCAAATACATTATTTTAAATAATATGTAATTAAAACAGCTGCATAAGAACAACAAGAAGTCTGAATACATTTTACTGTTCCAATAGCCTGAAAACATTCTCTGTATCAGTCGAGAAACAAACAAGGTCAAGATAATCGATTTCGGGCTTGCAAGGAGGTAAGTATTTGTATCTGTGTCTGTGTCTCTTAATTTGTATCTTCATGAATCTACTGTTTTTCTCACACCGATTTGTTCTTCATCTTCCTTTCAGATATAAACCCAGGGAAAAGTTGAGGGTGAACTTTGGTACTCCTGAGTTCCTGGCTCCTGAAGTCATCAACTATGAATTTGTCTCATTCCCAACCGATATGTGGAGTTTAGGTGTCATCACTTACATGCTGTGAGTCTGTACCATAGACATCAATGAACAATCATAATTATACAAAAGGAGGAAGTTTTGTGAAAACGTACTTATGTTTGTGTTTCTAGGCTCAGTGGCTTGTCTCCGTTCCTGGGTGAAGATGATAATGAGACGCTAAATAATATCCTGGCATGTCAGTGGAGTTTTGAAGAGGCCGAGTTTGCCGACATCTCCGAGGAGGCCAAAGACTTTATCACACGCCTGCTTGTGAAGAGCAAAAGGTTTGTGTGTCCCCAGAAATTGGCTTAATCTGACAAAAAAATCAGACTTTTATACCAATTACCAGTATGCATATTTCTTTTTTCATGCAGTTGGAGAATGAGTGCATCCCAGTCCCTGAAACACCCATGGCTTTCAGACAGAGCGCTTCACTTCCGTCTTCACCATCAGGTTAATAACAGCCTTGGCTAAATTAGAGCATTAGTGAATTAATGCAAATTAAGATAATTAATGAATGTGTTTCTCTCACAGAAAAACAAGTGTCACTCTTCACATGCCCCTCCTCCAGAGGGCTAAACAGGTAAGAGATGCACGCAAACCATTAAGTCGACGTGAAATAAAAAATTCACTCCATCTGTTTTCTAAATGCATTATATAGATCTTATTGAGAACAGTTCATCTGTGCATCCATTTAGTAAAACATTTAAAAAATGATTTGACCTTGTAATGTTTAATCAAAATGTCTAAAAATGACTTCTGGTGCAAGAATTTTACAATCATTTAGTCTGCTTAAACTCACCTTTGCAAACCCACATTTATCTGCATCAACTTTTGAGCACAACGCATCTTAAAATCCAGTCAACAACCGATGGATGAAACCAAGTCCTACATTTCTTTTCAATAATCCATTACACATTGATGCATGTCACAATATGGAAAAAAAGATCTGTTTCTACTTCCCTTTCATTGTGACTTGAACAATTAAGCCGATAACAATAAATGATAAAACTCAGTTGATTGCACTTTGTGTGTCATTGACTGTCTAATATGATTAACTTTTCTTGGGGATAACATTAATTTTCATGTTTTTTGCAGAAGTGATCATTGGCTCTCCTTGTGCCGTGGTGACAAACTGGACCAATACTGTTGTACCTGAACAACTACACAACATCTGTTTAATATTACAGTCACATACTGTACTGTACATGAATGTTACCTGCTTACCTCAACCTCAAACTAAAACAGCATTCAACACATTAAAAATACTGCTCTCTTCTTGAGTTACAAAAATATTTCATCATTTGTAAAATGGTAACCATTTATGGCTGCATGACAAACTGGCCCTGTGCTCCAGTCTTGGTTTATGTGGGTTTTAACTGTCTTTTAGCTGTTGTCTTATTAAAAAAATACTACAGATAGTTAATACTACAGTGATTTGGTCTCGCATGTGCACTTTATAATAGGACAGGACTGGAAGAAGGATGTTTATGGCTAAAAGTGCAAAATAGAAATCTTCATCCATACTCTATATGCACAAATATACTGAGTCTTATCATGGTAATATTCTGTATGTCACAGGTTTATGGTAACATTTCAATCACGTGATATTTGTGAGGGCATTGGAGTTTTGTTTTGACTGAAATTCGCACAGGAACTACCGTACTGTATTTTACACTTGAAAGCCTAGATACCTTAATGTAATCCTGCAAATTAAATGTTATGTCTTTTCTGATTTTCTGCCTTTCAGGAGGTCTAAGTGACAAAGTTTGGAGTTTTTCTGTGTGCTTGTACCTACTGTTATCTGATACAAATAGCCATGCCCCACATTTTATTCTATAATATCATTTAGAGGGTTTCCTCTAGGGCAAATGTATTGTACAAAACGAATTGTTCAGAATCCCATGAGCTTTAAATGCTTAGCTAATGCCTCAAGCTGCTGACTTTATTGTATTGTTTTTTTTAAGCTTGAAATTTGAGACTGGGACACTGGATCCAAGACTGGCTCACTCCCTCTCTTTGTAGTAAACATCTCACCTTCCATGAAGGCAAATGAAAAAAAAACAGAACACTACCTACCAATGTTTTGTGTGTGGTTCTACATATGAAGACAATGTTTTGCTTTGATCACCCTGTCTGATGTTTACTTGAAAAGCTTTCACAGTATAGTGAATGGGACATACTTTACTGTACGTCAGCTGATAGCTAACAAAGTAATGTTTTTAGATAACACTAGCATTATGAGTGAAAGATGAAAAACCCAAGTATCACTTTTTGATGTTTTTGAGAAAGTTTCATTTTTAATCATAAGTGAGAAAAGATTTATTTATTGTTATTTATGTTTGATTTCTCTTTCTGTATATTTGAGGACTGGATTAAGGAAGGCATAAACTATCAGGAAAAATTAAAACATTTCAATACTATATTAATTTTATTTAGTATATTAGTTCTTGTATATTATTGTAAGTGCCTTATGTGGTGTATGTGCCTTAGAACTTTAAATATTATCTAAATTAAACTAAATATATCACTACTCACTGTTGATGTGTGTGTGTGCACTAATTCCAGACTGACCAGACTGGAAGACCAGCAAAATCAAGAAGGTTTGCTGCTAACTTATTCTGAGTTTCTAGATTTCCATAAAATTCCAGTGACGCCCAGGGAGTTTTCTATTGTCATGGATGCAATTCCCACAGGGGTCTTGGCATTATTTAGAGGTAATAACCAAACCAGTATTGCGCCCCTTTCTTTCGCTAATTTATTTGATACTGAAATTGGAAAAATTAGTTTTGCCCCCGGAGTTGTAAATATTAATAAAACTATTCGTTCATTATTTCAAAAAGACATTGTCACTAGGCCAAACTGTATTGTTTACTGGAATAGATTAGTTGAAGGTTTGTTATGGAAGGCCATCTGGTCCTTACCAAACAAATATTTATTGGTAAAATAAAATAAAGGAAATAGTTTCAAAATCTTACACAGGTACTACCCAGTAAATCATTTTCTTGTTAAATTTAAAAAGGATATTGATATGAACTGTGCATGAACTCATGTAAGAAAATTTTGGAAGGATTTGTCTAGATTTATAATTGACAACATTGACCCCACTTTTTCTTTGTGTTTAGACAACGTTATATTTGGTTTTAATAATATTCTCTCAAATAAAAGAAAAGAGTATTATATTATAAATTTAATTTTAATTTTTGCTAAATTCCATATACATAAATGTAAGTACAATAAAACTCAACCTTTGTTTTTGGTTCTTGAAAAAGAAATGCAATTATATATCAAGACGATCTTTCATTCCCACAATAAGAAAGCAATTAAAGCTATTTCTGTTTGTGAATCCTTTGATATTTTTATATAATGTTTAGCCTCCACCCCCCTGGCTGTCTGTTTTTTTCTCTCTCTCTCTCTTTCTTTTTTTTCCTTCTTCCGATTTGTATATATTGCAATTCTGACTGTTTTGAAGTACAATAATAAAAAATTAATGCTTAGGCTATTTTTTACATCAGTGATTTAGGCCTAGGAAAAAATCTATTTATTTGTTTATAATAATATATCTATATCTATAATATTTATTATCGTGTTGTTATTCTTATAATAATTATAATGAAGAGATTAAGTAAAAAGTTGTTCCTCCTGAACATCGAGTCCTTTAGAGGACGCTGTGATACATGTACGCCCTAAGCCTAAGATTTGTCTCCTCTTTGTTCTGTGGTGCGTACGTCACTGGCGCTCTGGTCTGTGATTGGCTGCTGAGTGCAGGTTCCTGATGTGCCTCTCAAGGAGTGCTGGAGTTTCGGATGTATGCAGGTTTGTATCAGTACGTTATAAAAGATCTCGCAAAGTGAAACCAAACCCCACAGACTCAGTCCGAACCGAAATCAGCTCCAGACAATGGCTCAGTGTCCAGCAGCGTCGGCCAGTGGTGATGTGAACGGAGGCAGCAAGACGAAGAGGAAAGTGGCCATCATTACAGGCATAACCGGTCAGGTAATGTGAAGGCTCGTCTCTACTTATGCGACGCGATGGTATATACGGATAGTTCACCTAAAAATTCAAATCTGTCGTATTTACTCATCCTTATGCTGTTCCAAACGCGTATGACTTTAATTGTTCGGTGGAAAACAAAATGAGATATCATGTCAGGCTGAATGACATCCTCAGTCATCATTCAGTTCATCAGAGAAAAAAATAGAGAGAACAGTAACAGTCCTGCCATTAGGGTGAGTAAACGGTGACAGACTAATATTAAACAGTTTTATCCTAAACACATACTGACTGCAAGGCTAGATCTCCTTACGGTTTTTGTTTACCATGGTAACCATAATTTTCGCTAAAATACCATAATATTTGTAGACCTTTAATACTTTTATATGGACATATATAATATATATATATATATGTATATAACACATTCATTATTGTATTATTATTATTATTATTAATATTGTATTATTATAATTAATAGTTTCATGATCACACGTGGTCATTTCCTGACTCACTGAATGAAGACAAAAACTGACAGCTAGCCTAACTTGCACTACTGCCAGCCTCTTGCACAACATTCTTATTGCATAACTGAAGATTAATAGTTGATGATGTGTCATTACTACGAAGATGAACATCACATTTTTATTAAAAGCTATTACTATACATGTGTTAGAGCTCTGCCCTTTTCACTGTTACCTGAATGTACTTGTGCACTATTCTATGGCATTTTTTGTAGAATAAATAGTGTGAGTAGTGTGTTCGCACAGAAAACACACTTGTATGTGGCTGGAATGAAAATGTTTGTTTTGACAATTTGCATACGGTAAGCAACGTTTACAGCTGTCGTGTACAAAAAGGAGAGTCTTATGTGAGGCCCATAGTTGCCGGCTGTTGCTCATCTATCCCCACCTATGCGCCTTTTCATTATGAAATGAGCGCAATGTTTCATTATACACAATGAAATATGTAACGAGAGAACTCTGTAACACATATTTGATACCTAAAGGTTCACTGAAGATATTAGCAGGTAGCAAGCTGTCGTTTTCCAGATTGCTGATTGAAGACAGTTGAAACCGTTCAGAATAGGAAGTAGACAAAAGGGCATAGGCTAACTATAATTTCGGTTGAAAATAGTATATTTGTAAATGTTTGGGAATGATATTTAACAGTATATTTCCAAAACTGAGAAGAAATACAACACATAAAAGTTTCTGTGACTGTATAAACCATATGAAGATTTAACAAGGCAAGTGTCGCTCATTTATTTTTTATTTTTTAGTAAAGGCTACACCCATGATTACAAACATTCTCTACTCAAATTAAAAACAGAAATATGAGGAAATGTTAGCTTTTGTAAATATTAAATGAGTGTAAAATGCCGGTATCAGATGATGTGTGCAGAGCCTCTCCCATGAAACTTCATTAGAAGTCTCACATTGTTATTGTGCAAACACAAGGGGTTTCTATATTCTTCTGAGAAAGCTTGAATCTGCCTCGCCTTCATTTGTCAGTTGTTGTGATGGTGACAGTTCCGTTGGCATTGTCTGAGGAGCCTTTTTAGCTGCTGGTATTGGTGAGCTACTTCACTGTTAAAAGTAATGTAATGCTTTGATGTACAGGAGACTAATGCAGAATAACTTGCTTAAAGGAGAACTCCGTTTTTTTGTAAATTTGGAGTGCTGTCAATACAGAGAACAACGACAAAAATCGATGTTGCCTACACCGTGTTATCCTCTTTTTAAAATTTGCACCCTGTTGACTTCAATGGGGCAAGTTTTAAACCTGCTTTTAGCCTCTTAACATCCTTGATGTGTCATTACAAGTGCCCAGCCATTTGAGTGATTCCTTCAGAGTGAACACGGGTGAATCTGACTGCAGTAGATGTGAAAGATATGAATAAAAATGATGTTATTTCAGCCAGCGCTCATACCTGTATTTACATCCTGTTTTCGGTCGAAGTCCATAGTAATCGATTGTCGAGTTCACGCGCATAGGTTTAGTTACCTATGATCACTCGCGTGAACTCGACAATTAAAACCTTGGCCCTTTCCCTTGGCCTTTGGAATTAAAATAGCCCCACATCATCACATAGCCTTCACCATACCTAGAGATTGGCATGGGGTACTTTCCATTCATTGATGAGTAAAACGTTAACAGCATTTATTCATAAAAACAGCATTTATTCAAAATAAAAACATTTCTAACAATATAAATCGTTACCATCACCTTTTATATCAATTTAACGCATCCTTGTTGAATTAAAGTACTAATTTCTTAAAAAAAAAAAAGTTATTGTTCCCAAACTTTTGAACGGTAGTGTATATTGTTACAAAAGATTTCTATTCTAAATAAATACAGTTCTTTTTAACTTTTTTATTCATCAAATAATCCTGAAAAAAGTATCTCAGGTTATAAAAAAAATATTAAGCAGCACAACTGTTTCCAACATTGATCATAAATCAGCATATTAGAATGATTTCTGAAGGATCATAAGACACCAAAGACTGGAGTACTTGCTGATGAAAATTCAGCTTTGCATCACAAAAATAAATTACATTTTAAAGTATATTAAAAAAGAGAACCATTATTTTAAATTGTAATAATATTTCATAATATTACTGTTTTTTTTGTTTTTTTTTAACTGCAGCTTGATGAGCATAAGAGACTTCTTTCAAAAACATTAAAATAGTAATGTTTCCAAACTTTTGACTGGTACTGTATATATATATATAGAGAGAGAGAGAGAGAGAGAGAGAGAGAGAGAGAGAGAGAGAGAGAGAGAGAGAGAGAGAGAGAGAGAGAGAGAGAGAGAGAGAGAGAGAGAGAGAGAGAGAGGAGAGAGAGAGAGAGAGAGAGAGAGAGAGAGAGAGAGAGAGAGAGAGAGAGAGAGAGAGAGAGAGAGAGAGAGAGAGAGAGAGAGAGAGAGAGAGAGAGAGAGAGAGAGAGAGAGAGAGAGAGAGAGAGATTTAAATAAAAAATACATTAATTTATTTCATTGTGTGCCGTCTGCGTGTCATACATGACGTCATGTTCATTGTAATTGAGCTCTTTTGATTAACAGGAAAGACCAGCTTTTAACGTTCGCTTGGGTGCATTTGGTCAGGAAAATCTCGCATAACTTGAATGTTTGCAGTACGTGGTGTTTAACATTAACATACTGAAGCAGGAAGTTCCTGGTTCGTCTCATTATAATAAAAGCGTCAACTCGGGCAGGGCGATACAGAGAAAATACTTCCTGTATTTTCTCCAAACTGCATCGGACAGAATGCAACAGCAGAGGGCGGTCGAATGACAGAAATCATTCACACTGAAGCGTATCTGCGTGTTCTTTGCTGATGCATTCTGTCCGATGCAGTTTGGAGAAAATACTATTGATAGTGTTTAGTTCTCACATGTCTTGAATCTGTTTTTCTAAACAAAAATTAGACTGCATTACATATTACATTGTAAATCTGGCCCAGTTAGAATATTGTTGTTGTTTTTTATATACAGTAACATTTAGCATAACATGTTTGGAAATGTTTTTTGCTAGTTTACGTTGTATAGGCCTACACTAGAAAACGGACCAATCAGCTAAAAGCTCGATGACTTAAGCAACGGTACTAAAGCACCGACTTTAGATAGTTATTATTATTATTGATGTTCTTAGAAACAAAGCAGACAACCCTCACTGGACGCACTTTCAAACGCAGTTTCCATAACCGAAATGAATAGTGAAAACTTCAATTTTGTGTCTTTTTGATGTACGCACTTAATTATGTTAAAATTGTTGCGCCCACTTGTGGTTCACAAGGGAACACGGATCCATTTGTTTGGAATTATGCTTTGATGTGGTAAAGAGAGAAATACTCTTTTACTGCGGTCACGGGCAAACGTACGGGACCTTTTTTCACACATGCAAATCAACACGCAGTACGTGCACAATCACAGATGATACGTCACGGACAGAGAGACTGACACTTGGACTGGTTTGGTTGGGCAAGTTAAGTGGGCTTATTTGATTAGCTTTCATTCTTTCCTTTGCCATTTTGGTTTTCTCAGCACAAATGCATCCACAGTTTGCCACGAACAATTAGCCTGTGTCTAATGCAGAGGTCTAAATGGCTATAGATTTATCTTTATGTTGGGTGATTGCAATGGAAAGTTTTTCCAAATTAGCCAGCATTTCTGAGACGTTTCGTACATGTGGTTTGACTCAAAACAAGAGATTAAAAAATGATTTTAAGTTTATAATTCAGACATAAGTAACCCGGGATGGTGGGTTACAAGGTAGGCCTGTGTGTGCGTATGCACAGACTGGTTGGAATGTCGTGTCCGTCTAGGTTTCCTGTCTATGAACGTAATCTGCGGGAAACAGGCAACGTTTCCCAACAGTCTCAGTGTGACGATAAGCTGCTTTTTATCAGGGTTATGAGTCCGCGCTGCAGTTGGCACTGCTTGTGTCACACACACACACACACACATGCACAGAGAGCCTCAGGTGGTCAGACATTGAATGTTATGTATGTAAATGCCCATTGAACGGTGTGAAAAGGAAACGGAAATGCATCTTTAAGCACATCTTTTCCTCTGCGGACATATATACTTACATTACAGGCACACACATGGCTGTTAGAGCTTCTCTTTTTTTTTTTCCCAAAGGTCTTTGGGACTCTGCCTATATCACCCCAGCAGGAAGTAGGGGGCGGAATGCCATGGCCGGGGCGGAATGTTCCAAAGTTCTAGAATGTGCGGTCGGGAAGTATGAGAGGGGAAAAAGGGAGAACGAGAAGGAGACGAGAATAAGAATGAAAGAGACTCAGCAGGCCTCGAAAGTTGCTTATGTTTTAGGTTAAAACATGTCTTTAGGGTACGGCCGTGTCACTTTTTGACAGTCAGGTGGATTCAGCGGCTTAGACTGAGCTGTCAGACTTGTACTGACTGACATGATGGCCTTGTTTGCTTGATTAATACTGTGTGTGTGTGTGTGTGATGCACACCGATGATTCAGTAAGCTTGTATTACACTGGCTTACAGTGTGTGTGATGTAGCTCGCATAGACACTCCTTACTTATTTGTTAGCCGTCTTGCCAACTGCATTCTTTGCCGACTATGTATGGAGCTCGAGTTTTTTGCCGTTAAATGGATACTTAATCCAATAATGACAGCTCTGTCATCATTTACGCACCCCCATGTTGATCCAGACCTGTATGATTTTCTTTCTTCTTTGGAACACAAAATAAGATATTTTGAAAAATGTCTATTTGTCCATAATATCCAGTGGGACAGGAACAGTTGTTTCAGACAGAAAGTCATATAGCTTTTGGAACGACATATGGGTGAGCCTCGACACGAGCATGTACGTGTGCGAAAATGTGTGTTTGTATAATGTAGGCGTGTATTCGCTGTGGTCTGGCTCATGAAATTCAGAAAGAAATGGTCATTGTGTTGCATACTCTCTTGGGTAATGCTTGCCGTAAATGCGTGTGTTTCTCAAAACCCAAAATAATTCTCCCTCTGTGTGGTTTCAGGATGGATCCTACCTGGCTGAGTTTCTGCTGGCTAAAGGTTATGAGGTGGGTAAGCCAATGTAACCCTTAAAGACATCTCACAAACTCGTCAGAAATCATTCCCACATTGATCTGATGCAAATCTGTCTCACTGCCTGTTAATAATCAAAAATAAGATTTAAATAGGTTGCATCTCATTTAATTTCATATTTTTTGCTCATTAAACAGTGTTTACAAATAAAGAAATACACTACTGTGTATTTGTGAAATGTTACTACGGTAACATTTAAAAAAAAAAAAGTTTTTGGAAGAAGTCCGAAAGTTTTTTCAGAATACTTGGATATATAAAAAGTTCACATTTATTTGAAATAGCAATCTTTTGTAACATTATCACTTTTGATTACAGTTTTTCTCGATTGCTTAAACACTATAACCAGGCTTTTGAACTAAAATTTCAAAACCATAATGCCATTTATCAAAAAGCACACCCATTTCACTAAACTATAAACACTATTCCCTGTTTTGACACATGAGTCAGATTTGTTGAACTGTTACTGCAAAACTCTACACACAAATCCCTTCATTTCTCATTGCCTAGACCATGTTGTCATTTAGAAAGCACTAGCATTCAATATTGTTCACTCAAGTCAGCACAGCTTCAGCTCAGTTAGCACACAATTATCCAGGTGGAAACACTAAGAGTCAAAATTTAACACACATCAATCAGATCCTTCAATAGATAGATAAAAGGGCCCAAATCAGATTATTGAGTTTTGGAACAATGGATCCAGAAAGACATGAAGGAAGAGATCGAGGAGGAGGAGGAAGGGCAAGAAGACAAGCAGTCTCAGATGAAATTCAAGCCACTCTAGTTGCCCATGTCTTTGTCAATGGTATGACTATGAGGGAGGCTGGGCTACGAGTAAGGCCAAATTTGAGTCGCTTTACCGTCGCCTCGAGAACCTTCAGGGAGGTGTGGTGGCAAACAAAATTCTATCACTGAATAAGAGACAAACATTTCCAATAGTCTTTGATGAGGTTTATTTTCTTGCAAGAAAAGGCCAGTAGTCGTACAGTCACACAGAGTGGCTGCAGTGACAGTGAAGGGAGGGCATCCTTTCTCCTTTATAGTCTTGACTCCCAGAATGTTATCTTTCTAGGCAAATTATGGTATTTCAACCATACATGAAACATTCTTAGAAGTGTTCATCATATTGTCTCCTTGAGTGGAGGCCCTCCTGTCACGACCAACACTCTTTACCATTCCAATACTATTCCATATTAGAATAAGGTTTGTGTGTGCTCTTTTACTGTCATATGATGGTCACACACATCTTACTGTAAGTAAATAGAAAAAAAATTAGAGGAGAGAGTAAAAAAATATATAATTTTTTTTGTGTGTGTGTGTGTATTGTAATGTGTAGTACATGAATGAATAAAAATGTGCCAATGTATCCACTGGTTGTGTCTTTTGTGTTCATCATGTGAAAAGGTTTGTGAGGGGGGGAACCACAAGCGACATAACTGACCAGTTTTGGAAATGTGTTTTGAATTTATTGCACCAGTGTGTTAGACTATGTCGTAGTGTGTGTGATTTTGAGGGCTTGTATGTCCTGTCTGAGGGCAAAGTTTGGTTTTTCAGCAAGAGTGAATGGTTTTGAGTGTAGAGCTTCATTTTGACCTGAAAATAGGATGTTTGGGGAATTGGGTGAGACGTTATGGATTTGTGTCTACAATTTTGAGAATACGAGGCATAGTTTCAAGAAATGTGTTTAAGCAATCGAGAAAAACTGTAATTGAATTTGTCCTTGTTGAGTAAAAGTATTCATTTCTTTTTTTAATGACCTCAAACTTTTGAACGGTGATGTCTATACAGTTTATTTCAAATCATGTACACTTAGATGAGATTAACTTGTTGGTGTTTTGGACAGGTTCATGGTATCCTCCGCAGGTCCAGCTCTTTTAACACGGGCCGGATTGAACACCTCTATCATAACCCTCAAACGCACACAGAAGGAAGTGAGTTTCACTTCCTGGCTATAATAAAAATCATGTTTATTTTGTTTTTAAATGTCTTCTAACCTGTGTAAAATATCACTAGGTATTGGATCCTCTAAGTGTTGTAAGTTGTTCATTCAGTATTTTTTACTTTATTTTGTATGTATGTATTGTCCTTCATGATTTCAGTCTAAATGTTCTTATGAACTATTTGGATGGTAATTATTTCTTTTGGGTTGGTCTTACACAATGCAGCTAAATATGGTTGTCCCTGTTCTTTTAAGTTCTTAATCCCATTCTGAACAAACAAGAGTGGGAGTGACAACAGACACAATTCACTCCCCGAAATTATGGCGGTTTACAAAAAATGCCTGACAATACTAGTGTCCTTTGAAGTCAAAATGCAGTATTGCAGAAATGCAGAATTTTCTCCTGGATGGTGGGAGAAGAACATTGACATGTACGACTCAAATGGTAATAAAGTCACTGACTAGTCCCTATGTAAAACAATTGCCATCCAAATAGATCTATTGTCTGTATCTGGTTTTGAAAGGGAAAAAGAAATCAGAATTAAAAAGAATGAAATTTAAAATCGAAAATCCAGATACAGACTGTTTATTTCTTTCCAGTAGGCGACTCTATATATTTTTCAGCAAATAATTGTATAAACATTTTAGACATGGTTATGGTTATGATCTCTTTGTGTTGGGTCTGGTAGGCTTCGCTAAGGTGACAATCTTTTAACTTGAGCAGATGTGGAGGATAAAACTCTTTCTAAAACTTCCCCTGGCGGTAAAGCTATATCAGATTGCTTTATGTGAAATAATATTTGATTCCGTCCATCATAGACATGAAGTTGCACTATGGGGACTTGACTGACAGCACTTGCTTGGTGAAGATTATCAATGAAGTCAAACCCACAGAAATATACAACCTGGGAGCGCAGAGTCACGTCAAGGTAAAACACCCTCATTCTCTCTGTATTTCTCAATCACACAGATCCTCTTTGTCTGCTGACTCACAAACTCTCCTTCTGACCGGACGCACACACACACACACACACACACGCGCGCAAACTGTTTCATAATGACTTGGGTTTCTTTCTTAGTGTCTTTGAGGTGAACAAATGACCCCATCCAAGTAATTCTTTGGAAAGGAAGAAGTCTTAACCAAATACAGAAGACTTTCTTTCACTCGCTGTTTCTTTACCCACACCCCTAATGTCTAGTCATCAGGGATGAGGTCAGGGGGATGTTAGTCAGAGAGTTGGCCATCATATGGTGTGTGTGTGAACTTCTGTGTGGGTGCTCCACAGGGTATTTTATGGGAAACAAGCACAACCGGCAGTTAAAGTGAGGGAGAGGAGGGAAGAGAGGAAGATGACTGAATAAGAAGATCAAAAGCAGAATGAGACAAGACATTGCGGAGGGATATGAATGAGACGTTAATATTGACATTGTTTCCTTCAGATGCTCTGATGTTCAATCACAGGAAAAACCAATTAAAAGTGTTCATCTGGTGTTAGAGAGAAATAACAGTGTCATGTTTTTGCTGTAGCCTAATACGTTTCAACCAGACAAAACTGAGAAAGTTATTATAGGTTGATGAGAGATTATGATATCCACAATAAGACCAGAGACATTTATTAAGAAAGTGAATAAGGGTCCATTTTGATTTCATGTTGTCAAGCTCAATCATAAACAAACTACACAGAATGCGTTTTTGCATTCCACTGCTCTGCTTTTCCATTACTTTTATATGTAAACTTGCCCTAGACCGACATGTTTGACTGTTACACTTTTTTTACAGCGTCTTTCGCCTGACGCAGCATTAAAAAATACGTCGCTAAAGTTCAATTTTAAAATTAAATGCTTTTAAAACAGGTTCTGCATGAACAGCTCCTAGAAAGCAAGTTTTTCCTGCTAAAGCTTTCACATTATTTAACCCTTGTATTTGATAAATGGTGGCATTAAAACTATTTGGATACTTTTGGACACTCAAATCACTTAAAAATGTCTGAATGTCAATGTATTTGGTAACGGTGAACAAATAATTATTTACTTAGAACTATTGCCGCCTTTTTGAGTCATTTTTGGTGGATTCAAGTCAGTTCCCCTTAAATTCACACAGGTGTACTAGCAAAGTAGCGTTTGTGAAATGTTTTGCTTAAAAAGTGCGTTTGTGCTATATATATTTTTAATATAAATGCTAATTGGTTTGATATTTTGTTGATATAATTCAAAGACATTCATACATTTTTAAATATGGCTTAACTGTTCAAATACTTTTTAGAGCCACTGTTTGTCTAAAATGATTCATGAGCCTTAATGGTTGGTTTGTAAGGATGGAAAGATCCAGACAGCACCTGCAGGCTCACACTGAACGCGTACAGTTAAATACAGCAGCTGCCGTAATATGGAACTAAATAATTCAGATGGAAACTGACTGAGAAACACTGGCCAACAGAACAGGCATCCATTCTAATAATTGGGAGGTGTTCTGGGTGTCCCATCAGGAGGATCATCTGCTGTGATGACAGATAACAGCAGGATGCTCACTGTCACAATAGAGCTTTAGTACAGCTGTGGCTCTTCAACAAAGAGAATAAAAAGTACTTTAAGCACAGACATAAGACGGAGGGAGAGTAGTTCATATTTAAAGATTGCTGTCATACTGTGACAACCGCAATCAGGATTGCTATGTGGAAAAATAAACAAGCTTGATTTAATTATACCTTCAGTTTAGGCTTGTTAACTTGTTAAATGTGTGTGTTAGCCGGGTATGTTCATTAAAGATGGGCGTTTCAATCAGTGCCCGCTGTAATGAAGTGGTAGATCACTGCTACTCTCTGATTGTAGTTTACATTTTATGCTCGCCACACTTTGTTTGGATATGGCAAAAAGAGTGGCAGAGAAAACACATACACACACATGCTCGGTTTCCAGTTATTACACACAGGGGTCAGCAAAGTGCTATTTTGTTTGAGAGTGCCGCTTGGCGGTTTTTGGAGGTTATTTGTTTATTCTTACAGGAATGTTTCAGGAAGAAAGTGAGGTGCTTTTTTCCCTCCTTCCACATTCTGTCTTTGTCTGTGAGCATCCATAGTCCTGTTTGAGTCAGTCAGATAAATCTGAAGGATATATGACGGAAAGACAACAAGTGCGAAGACTGTAATGAGCTGTGATTGAATTAAAATAGTTATGGGGTGTTCGGGTCTAATGTTGCACAGCAAAATGTTAGCTCTCTGTTAGTACGACTAATTAATGTTGAAATGATTGATGATTTATAATAGAGTTCGACAAACTGTTCCTTCTTTTGCCCTGTTCCTGCTTATTTCAGAAATATTTTTAAATTTAATGTTCTAATAATTTATGTAGAACAAACTATATATTTTTAAAATTGTTAGAAAGAATTGTTTTAAAAAGAAAAAATATGGCATTGAAAAAAAAATAATTTTTTATATATACAGTATACAGTACAAACATATACAGTGTGTGTGTGTATATATATATATATATATATATATATATATATATATATATATATATATATATATATATATATATATATATATATATGATTATGTGTTAAGTAAAAGTTGTTTTATTTTTAATATTATTACTACTACTACTATAAATTGTATTTAATTTACATGCTAATATACACTACCATTCAAAAGTGTGGAGTCAGTACGATTTTTAAAAAAAAAGGAATTCATACTTTTATTCAGAAAGGACACATTAAATTGATCAAAAGTAACCTTTAAAAAAAAAAAAAAAAAAAAAAAAAAAAACATTATATATATATATATATATATATATATATATATATATATATATATATATATATATATATATATATATATATATATATATATATATATATAATTCTATTTTTAAAAGTCTATTTTAAATCAATGCTGTTCTTTTGAACTTTCTATTCATCAAATAATCCAGAAAAATATGAAGCAGTACAACTGTTTTCAACATTGATAATACTAAGGAAAGTTACTTGAGTATCAAATCCGCATATTAGAATGATTTCTGAAGGATCATGTGACACTGAAGACTGGAGTAATGATGCTGAAAATTCAGCTTTGCATCACAGGAATAAATAACGTTTAACACATATTAAATATTGCCGAATTTTTTATCAAATTAACGCAGCCTTGGTAAGCAGTAAGCACAAGTGACTTATTTCAGAATCATAACAGTCCTTACTGCCCCCAAACTTTTGAACAGCATCTCTTTAAATGGAGAAGTACTAATGATTCTATTAAATATAATATAAAATGACATTTTTTTTTTTGTGTGTCTGAATAAAAATCCAAAAATATCAAAATCTATCAGATCTAATAATTAATTTATGACATTAAAATGGAAAATCTATAGCACCTGTTAGACATGCTTAACATGAAATATGAGGTGATAACAATAAAAGAACACTCCATTATTCAGGTGGGATATACCAGCTTCAGGAGGTCTGTGTGTGCAAACACAAAGGAGAGATAAAGGCGTTATTTACATGTGAATGCAGACGGTTCTGACTGGCATTTCAGCATGTTGTTTGGCGACAGATAAAGAAAAGTTGTAAACCATAATGTCAACTTTACCACCAAAAAAAGCACAGTGTCCTTTATATTTTGATGTTTGTACAAGTTTAAACCTTGCGGTTATTATCAAATAACCACAAATGGAGCTGCCTTGTGGGATAGCAAACTACAATTAGTCACGTACGACCACATCAAACTTAGATCACATGATTCTGAGTTGAAGTGGCACTTTTTTTGGCTGAGATTGTGAGGCAAGTAACACACACACAAACACACACAGGGCTGCAGAGTGTGTATATGAGAGAAGAAGAAAAAAAATCATAAATTAATGTACCCTGCTTGATTAGAGGAACTTTAATTCTTTCCGAATCACTTTTTGACTTTTTACTTTAATTTGAAAGCAATTAAACTGAGAACACATGTGAACATCTGTGGTATTTGGGCTGCGTTGTTCTGAGTTGACCTCTCCGGCAATTCCAAATGGTTAGTATGTTTCTATTCGACTCCGAAAGTCTCATTGTGAATGTGTTTTTGTGTTTGCACAGATATCTCTCTTATAGTGCCGGCAGAATCTGTTTGCTCAGTGTTAGGTATGGTGTGATTGGCATGAGCTTTGTGTTTGTGTTTGGATAAGTGCAGAGCTGTAGCTCATATACCGGTGTTGGACTAGAACGTGTTTGATGTACAATGTAAGTGTTGTCTAGGTAAGACTTTTGGCATTGTACACATGCTCGTAGACAGATGTGACACAGTGACACACTGAAAGATAACTCTCTCAGCTCAAGAATCATTTCCGCTAATGACGACAGCATTTTTTATTAAAGTCGCGGTTGCAGTGTAGGAGACTTTGTGTTACACTGAGCCTAAGTTTCCTTGTTTCCTAATTGGGTATCTAGAGGATGCAAGCGCTCACGCTTTCACGCAGACACACACAGTTAATTGCTTGTGTAAATCATTCCACTCTTGTCACCTGCAAGGACTGACGTCACCGCCAACAAACAGGCCTTTATTCAGTGGCGTTACATCACGTTAAAAACATGATTTTGATTTATCTAAATGACAGCACGTATTAAACTAGTGATTAATTATGAGATATAATAATCTTTGCACTCCCATTTCTGTCACTCTTTTAAGGGTTGGACTACAGATGCATTTTAAACACATTTGTTTGTGTGGTAGACATGTTGTATAACATGCTTATTCAGACACTGGGAGCGGTAGAAAAACTATGTAATCTTTTTTTTTTTTTCTGTATTTGCTACTCGGTAGACTAATCATTATAATCATTATGTATACAGTACAGGTCAAAAGTTTGGAAACATTACTATTTTTAATGTTTTTGAAAGAAGTTTCTTCTGCTCATCAAGCCTGCATTTATTTGATCAAAAATACAGAAAAAAATGTAATATTGTGATATATTATTACAATTTAAAATAATTGGTTTTCAGTTTATTATACTTTAAATTATCATTTATTTCTGTGATGCAAAGCTGAATTTTCAGGATCATTACTCCAGCCTATCACACGATCCTTTAGAAATCATTCTAATATGATGATTCATTATCAAAGTTGGAAACAGTTATGCTGCTTAATATTTTTTCATAACCTGTGATACTTTTTTAGGATACTTTGATGAATAAAAAGTAAAAAAAATAAAAAAAATAAGCACATTTTTTAAAAATAGAAATCTTTTGTAACAACAATATACACTACTGGTCAGTAATTTGGGGTCAGCAATTTTTTTTCTTTTTTTGAAATAAATCAATACTTTTATTCAGCAAGGATGTGTTAAATTGATAAAAAGTGATAGTAAAGAAGATTTATATTATTAGAAAATATTTTTTTATTTTGAATAAATGCAGTTGTTTTTAACCATTTATTCATCAAATATATTAGGCAGCAGAACTGTTTCCAACACTCATAATAAATCAGAATATTAGAATGATTTCTAAAGGATCATGTGACAGACTGGATGTCACATGTGACACTGAAGACTGGAGTAATGATGCTGAAAATTCAGCTTTGCATCACAGGAATAAATTATTTTTTAAAGTACATTCAAATTTTAAGTTGTAATAATATTTCACAATATTACTGTTTTTTTTCTGTATTTTTGATCAAATAAACGCAGCCTTGATAAGCATTACTGTACTGTATTTCTATAGGTATATTATATTAATTATATTATATTAAGTATAATCAGTGGGTCATTTTTATTTATTTATGTATGTTTAAAGGTGGTATCAGCGATTTCAGGCCCAAACATAAATGTTCACATTCATCTAATCTTACCTAACGATCCGCTAGCTGCCCGCCCCATAAGCATGCCGTCAAAAAATCGCGTCTCTGACACAAAAACCCCCACAAAAACAGTTGTTTTCACCCGGTTTAGCCAAACACTCAAAACCAAAATAAATAGTGTTCCAATCAATCACAGACAGGGGAGGGTGTTGTGAGGTTTTGCGCTTGTGCACGGCTGCCTATGACGGCTGCACGCGAAAACCTTGCAACACCCTCCCCTGTTGGTGATTGGTTGGAACACTATTTATTTTGGTTTTGAGTGTTTGGCTAAACCGGGTGAAAACAACTGTTTTTGTGTGCAGATCTCAGAGCCTAGGCTGCCTACAGAGACGCGTTTTTTTGACGGCATGCTTATGGGGCGGGCAGCTAGCGGATCGTTAGGAAAGATTAGATGAATGTGATCATTTATGTTTGGGCCTGAAATCGCTGATACCACCTTTAATGAATGTCCGACTAAGTATTTGTGTGCATATTTTGTTGGCCAGTTACAGACACATCACTTAGTTTGTGAATGCAAGTGTGTTGAAGCGGGGGGGGGTTTTCTTCGTTTTTTTTAAAGATGACCCTATAAACTTGTCATCTTTGGAAAGTTGCAACATAAAGCACATCAAGCAGTGTTGTCAAAAAAACAAAAACAGTTTTGACATCTCTAATCTCACGTAGGTTTTGACTGTTTCACATTAGGCAAAGGAACGAGTGCAAGATCTGTCATAGTACACCTTGTATTTTTTTGGCAATATTCAGTCTAAGAAAATGGGTTAAGATGGCTTGACTTATCAACATCAGCTCGTAAAATTTTAGAAGGAGTCTGATTGACACTCCATGGTACATCTGAAAAATATGCCAGTTTTTGTGAATTCACTGGCACAAGCACTCGACGCTTGATTGAGAGGTGGAAAATAGCCGTTTGCAGAATAAAAGCAGGTATTGCAATAAACAGTTCATCCTTTGTGTGGTATAAACTGACACATTCTTGTCTCATGCCCTGCCCTAAAGGTGTTAACAAGAGAAGCCTTTATTATATACTTGCGTTGATTATGCTTATTCTTATTTATTAGTATTAGTATTATTATTGCCATTACATCAGGGAAATATGTTGAACAGAAGTAAGGAATGAAAGAATAAAAATAAAGAATGATAGTTTGGATCATAGCATTACCAGAGATGTTGGCTCAAGTGACTGGAAGACTAGAATCAGGAAATATTCAACGGCAGATTAGTATAGTGTGTGATTCCAAAGTAAACTCTAAAAATGATTAATGATATTTAAGATTGTGATGAATGTAAAATAGGATGAAAGAGAAGGCTTGAATTCAAAAACATAAACCACCAGTTATCACGTTATATTCAGAGAAATGTTATCGATGTTTGTACTTTACTCAACGTTTCTATTTTACGTCTTTTATTTCATGCAGATTGGTGGAAAAATCTCAAAGCGCCACGTCGTGCTTTTTCATGTATCGCAGAAACCTCTCTGCTTCCTTTTTAAGCTGTGCATATTATTGGACTCTCTCTGGTGCCATTTGTCTGCATGACCTTTAGATCTGTACACTGTAAGTTCAAGATATTCAAGCAGGGCTCAACAATAAGGAAACAATCTTTTTTTTTGCCCCCAGTCAGGCCAGCAGCTTATATTTGTACTGCCCTGACAATATTTGTACACGCCTTAACACATAAAAGATATTCACTTTATTTTTTAGAAACATATACTGTGTGTTTGATCAATTTAAAGGGATAGTCCACCCAAAAATAAAAATTCTGTCATTTATTCCTCACCCTCATGTCGTTCCAAACCCGTAAGTCTTTCGTTCATCTTCTGAACACAAATGACGATATTTTAATGAAATAACGCGAACCAACCCTTTAAATTTACAGTATATTTTTATTTATGTATTTTCATATATATATTTTAGTTTAGTTTTTGTTGTTGTATTGTATTGTCATGTTATCCAGCTAGATCACATTACCTCTTTGGTGTATTTAAATCAGAATTTGCAGGGACAGTCTTCAATATAATGCGGAGAACAAAATGTTTGCATTTGCAAGTCATTAAAACAAGCGGGTATGAAGGGTAATCGATTGGACAAGTGAGAGTCTCTGAGATTGTGAGTTGTATTGTTTCAGAGAATAATACAACTCATGTTAGTGGATGGCATGTAATGACAACACACATTTGAGGGTAAAAAAAATTATATGGTAATGAATTTGGTCTGCAGAAAGACCTACTAGACACCAGAGTCTATAATTACAGCTATTTATAGCTTGGAAGCATTCATCATCTTCTCTCAAAATAAGCAGGTCAAGCCCTCGTATTTGATATTATGGTGTTTTTTATGTTAATCTGAAGCGCATTCTGCACTGCTCAGTTCTTTTAATGCAACAAAACTAAGGCGGATGCTCAGCGTTGCGGATTTTGGCATATCAGTTTGTGCATTGTCAGTTTCAACATTGTTTAGTATAGGCTGCTTGACATACAGATAAGCACACACAATTGCTCAACTCGTTCTTTTGAGCTCCTAAATGACAGCACCTGTCATCTGTGATGACACATGTGCTGTGTGTGTGTCAGAGAGTTGGTTCAGTCAGAGACCACTCACATGTGGTAGTTGTTGGTTGCTGTCAGCGCAAGGTTAACTGTCAACTGTCAGGAGCTGAACAGAACCTTGTGTGTGTCTGTGCTGTTCTCAAGCAAATGAAATAGCATGATGAAAAACGTGTGGTCGGATTATGTGGACTGCACTATGCTCGTCACTTTAGAAGTGTTTGTACAAAGCCCAGACCTAAACACCTTTGGGATGAATTTGAATGCCGACTGTGTGCCAGAACCCATCACCCAACGTCAGTGTCTGACCTAACTGACGCTCTTCTGACTGAATGGGTACAAATCCCGCAGCCTTGTTTTAACATCTAATGGAAGACCTTCCCAGAATAAATTCATGTCATTTTTTTTTAGCCATGTGTTTGAAATTAAATGTTCAGCAAGGTCAGCCACTTAATGTTTTATTTAGTTTTAGTTAATTATATATATATATATATATATATATATATATATATATATATATATATATATATATATATATATATATATATATATATATATATATATATATATATTATTTTTTATATATATATATTTTTATATATATAATAATAAAATTATTAAATAAAATAAATAAATAAAATATTATAATAGTTATTTATTTTCTTATTTATTAAATTATTTTTTTGTTTTAATTTAAATCTTTCTTATTTAAAAACAACACATTAAAATAAAATTGAATGAAAATAAAATAAATAAATTAGAAAATAAATAAATTAGAAAATAAAATTTGATGCATCTCTAGTTTAAAAATAATTAATAATTCATTTTTTTATATAATTTTTTATTTAAATCAAATGACAAAATGAATTAAAATCTCTAGTTTTGTGTCAATGAAGGGGGTACTTGAGCCCTACTGATGGAGCTGTGGGGCTACACGAGACAAAAATGGTTGAGAAACGCTGTCTTCTGGAAACATAAGATGTGGTAAAAATAGAGCTTTGTTTTTACAAGGATGGAGACAGTTTAAGGACATCTGTAACAGGCTAAATGATTCCCTAATTATTCGCAGTCATGGTTTCTCCCCTCCCTCCCTCAGCTCTCACACACTCAAGCTGTTATTGGCTCTGCGATTGCTTCAGACAACTTGCGCCTGGGGCAACCCCAACCGCAGCCCATAATGATCCAGGCTGTTGCCATGTTTACATGTGTGTTTATGTTTGAGGGAACGAGTGAATGATGAGGTGAGCGTGTCTGGTTGAGCAGGCAGAAGAGCGAGGGAAGTTGGTGTCATCTCAAGCATAGATTTAATTAGCTGATGAATTCCAATCCTGACGTGCCGAAGCCGTGAGGAGTGTAGGAGTAGTATCGATTGGGGGGAAGGGGGGGTAGGTAGAGCCAAAAGAGAAAAGGGTGTTCGCTTGTGCACGAGTCGCCTGGGGCACGGGGACTTTCCCAATGGCAGACATTAATTCTGCCCCCCTGACAGTTCCAAGTTGCTGTGGAAACACGAAGAAATTGCTTTCGCTGCACAATTTTCTACACACAAGTGTAGCACTCACTTCGGATAACGTGTAAAATGCGGCCGCACTTGCGTAAACAACAAAATCCCTGTAATTTCCACGTCTTTTCTTAGCCTACAAATGCATGCAGGGAGCAATTTTGAGTTCACTTGCATCAACGCAATGGCTACTGCTACTAGAAACAGCTGGAACGAGCAAATTACGGTATCGGTGTTCCTCTAATAGCACTATTTTGGCATATTTGTGACATTTGAAATCAGTGTCCTGGCTGTTTGTTTGGAGAAAACAATGCCCAAGAAATGCAAATTGCTTGCAGGGTGGCAAGATGCCGTGAAAGCTCTCCGCAAGGCACAATCTAAAAACATAAATCTTCTTGTACCTGACAGAAACATGTCTCTCTTAGTTCTAACTGGTATGATTGAATGTTTTGGCTCACATTTAAGAGCATGTTTGCACAGTCCAAAAAACTTAAGGCTAATTATCCCAGCAACGGTAATGATAGCTATTGGACGACCGCCAAGCAACACATCTAAAGTCAATCCATCCCAGCATTATAAGGATTATTTTGAAAGTGATGCGAATTTGCGTTGCGAAGACACTTAAATATAGTTTCAGTCTCACGATAATCAGCTGTCAGTCACTTTTTGTTTTCATGCTGAGGTGTGGTTATAGATGCGCACTTGGGTATTTCAGAACTAATTCAGATCATGCCTGTTGCAGAGGGTTTGTCTCATCGGAAAATCGTGTAGGTGCGATTCTGAGAAGTGTGTGTCAAATTTTAGGAACAGGTTAGATTAGTTAGTCTCTCCCTCGCTTGCTCTTGCTCAGTCCCTGTCTTGTCTTTCTCACCATATCTTTACCATCTCAGTTTCAGTTAGGGATTCCCCGGCTCGCTTGTGTTTGGGAATTAAGTATGTCTGAACTCGTTAAATTAGAGCAGAGGCCTTCTCTCTCAAAAACACATCATGTAATAATTCAGTCGCATGATGTAGCACCCCAAACTATTTGCAATATTAAAGTAGTTCACCCAAAAATGTACATTTATTAACTAACTCATACCCTTGTTACATATCCCATGATTTTCTTTCTTTGTGGAACACATGGTGGTTGTTAATGGTTGTTTTCTTCCATGCAAATACAATTACTAGGGTTTCCAGTTATCAAAATGCGAACGTACAAAACTGGTATCGTGCACTATATTAATCTTGCAGAGTTTTGTGAGAAACAGGCCTAAATTAAAATCTAAATTTACAGATAATCTTGGCATCTGCTTGTTCTCTTTCCCGCTTTCATGAGAGAAGAAGGGATGACATTCTTCTTTCGAGTCAAATCTTATCAGTGAATCAGTTCACAAAACCTGAGGTTCAGATTGTTAGTTGATTGTCAGTTTTGTTAATGTGATAGTTTCAAGCACACTATTAATTCAAACTAGAGAGGTTTCCTGGATAATGTAAAACAGAAAAAATGCAATATTGTCAGATATTATTTTGTTGTTCTTTTGATTTGCTTGCAAGCTATATGCACCGAATACAGTCATTCATACACAGCATTTAGTTGTTTTACCCAATTTACATGAGCTAGAAGACAAACCCTTTGATGCTCTGTGTGTTTTCCACTAACAGCAGAGCATGCAACTCTATGCAAACAAAGACACTTGATATCAACCATCAAGGACAATAATGTTTCTCTCAGCTTTGAGGGTTTTGTGCCGAGTTTTATTACCAGACCCTTACTTGTTTTCATATTTCCTTAAATTGTTTATGTTGACTCTGGCAACTTTTTGGCTTAGGTTATTGGGTTATGTCATAACACTGAATTTAATTTATCCATTTACTTGTATACTTTTGCATTAAGTCTTATGCATACATGCTTTGTGTTGCCAGATTTCCTTTGACCTGGCTGAGTACACCGCAGATGTTGATGGGGTGGGTACACTTCGGCTGCTGGATGCTGTGAAGACCTGCGGTTTAACTGACACAGTCCGCTTCTACCAGGCCTCCACCAGTGAGCTCTATGGGAAAGTACAGGAAATTCCCCAGAAAGAGACCACGCCATTTTACCCACGATCCCCTTATGGTCAGCACACACACATGCGGTTCCTTTATACTTTTGTATATTTATAAAATATGTACACTACCATTCAAAAGTTTGGGGTCAGTAAGATTTTTTGAAAGAGATTAATAGTCTTATTCAGTAATGCAAATTTAAATTGCCATTAAGTCAAGACAACTCACCTTTATTTATACAGCGCTTTATACAATACAGATTGTTTCAAAGCAGCTTGACAGTGATTACAGGAAAATGATTCAGTGATGCAAACGGTTCATTTCGGCTGTACAGCAGCTCTTAAAGAAAAGTTTCATTATTCAGCTGAAGTCAGTTCAGTGTTGATTCAGTTCCATTGTAAAGATCATCAATTATTAAATTAGTACACTGTTTTCTGCAGAGCTGCTTTATAGATGAAATGAAGTCGTCATCCAGCTCAGTTCTCGTCCAATTGTGTCAGTGCAGTCAAATCAATAATATTGTTGAATTTGAAATTGAGCAAAAGTTACAGTAAACGCATTTATAATGTTTCCACAAACATATTAAGCAGCACAACTGCTTAACATTGATAATTATAAGAAATGTTTTTGAACACCAAATCAGCATAGAATGATTTCTGAAGGGTCATGTGACACTGAAGACTGGAGTAATGATGCTGGAAATTTCGCTTTGCCATCGCAGGAATAAATTACATTTTCAAATAGAAAACAGTAATTTGAAATTATAGTTTTTACTGTATTTTTCATGAAAGAAAATGCATCCTTGTTGAGCATAAGAGACTTATTTTATAAAAATGTTTTAAAAAATCTTATTGATCCCAAACTTTAGAACTGTAGTGTGTATATATATATTTTATAATTTGAAAATCATCATGTGTCTGAATTATTGATAACATTTCTTTAAAAGTGCTATTGCAGTAACCTTCTGTCTCTCCCTTGTTTTATCTCTCTCTTTTTTCCACAGGTGCTGCTAAGCTCTATGCATACTGGATAGTGGTCAACTTCAGGGAAGCCTATAACCTCTTTGCTGTGAATGGGATCTTGTTCAATCATGAGAGTCCTAGAAGAGGTCAGAGTTTAAGACACACACCACACACAAGATCTGCCTACATACTGCAGATAGCTTTAAAAAAATAATTGAATGTTTGGTTGTTCTAGTGCAGAGAAACTGAAAGTACTTTACTTAGGGGCAACTTTACGGTATTTTCATTGGTTGTGAAAAATGTGGAGTAACCAGCAGCCACTGCTATGTGTTAGACCTTATAACTTTATCACCTCATTCTTCAAAACATATGACACGTATATCATTTTGTTGTTGGTCAGTCTTAACAACTCCAACCCCCTTTTATAACATATTAACAGTGAGTTTAAAAATGTAATTC
This sequence comes from Abramis brama, assembly GCF_963993115.1. Taxonomy (NCBI): domain Eukaryota; kingdom Metazoa; phylum Chordata; class Actinopteri; order Cypriniformes; family Leuciscidae; genus Abramis; species Abramis brama. Next base: position 8,085,097 of record NC_139980.1, read on the forward strand.
TTGCACACAAATACATTTAGAATTCATAAATGCTTCCAGTATGTTAAAGGTTCTCTCAAGAAATGAAAGGGTTTTTTCATCATTTACATGCCGTCATGTCGAATGAACACAAAAGAAGATACTTTTAGGTGAACTTTCTCTTTAACTTAATTCAACTACCCTAAAGTTCAAAAGTTTGGTGTCAATGCGATTTTTTTTTTATATATTTTTTTTTATTATTATTATTTTTTTCATTCTTATGCTCACCAAGGCTGCATTACAGTAAAAACAGTAATATTGTGAAATACTTTTACAGATTTTTGGATAGTTCTGTATGCTCACTGCACATGCAAATATATTTGATATTCAAGAAAATAAATTCACTTTAATGTATTAAGAACCAAAAGATTGATAACAATGAGGCAAATTAATCAGTCCATTTTGTGTTAAATTGTCTATTTTAGGTGTCAAACTTTCAAAGTTTGCTGAGTAACTAATATTTGCTTCTAGACGAAACCTCTGGAGTGTTTTTTACCCTGTGAATGCGCTGTCAGTGTTGTGATGGCAGCGCGATGGAACTGTTTACATTGGAAGTGTGTAGTGTGACGCACTAGATGGCTTCCATTATAAGTGCTTGAAGTGGCGACATTTTCAGTGATTGTAATCGGAGTGACAGTTTCATTTCTAATTCTGAGAGAATTCTACTTATCTAGCCAACAAATCAAGACATCAAGATGGCTCACTAGGTTTTAAAACATGCAATTGCTGTGTCCGAAACCGCTCTCTCGTTCACTCATTCACTAATCCCTATACAGTGTATGGCAATTGAGTGCACTATATCTGCAAGGAGTGAACGAAATGAAGTGAGTGAATTTGGACGCTGACGTATACACTGTGCGTCGGAGAGCTGGAGCTGGAGCAGAAACGGCTTCGTCACACGTAGTGATATAACTCCTTTTATCTTACATGTTACGTACTTTATAAAATAATATTAACAACAATAACAATCATAATGACTTTTTGTAATTATATATATACCTCCGTGCCAGCTTTGTAGTTTCATCGATTGAAATTGTTAGAAACTCTCACGCTCACAGATGCCGTGGTCGTTGAGCGCCTCAGGTTACTGTTACGATTACATTCAAATGAATACGCTACTTACAGATGATTATTGAATATTTTTAAATCATCCACCAAATTATTATCTCTTCTTTACAGTTTAACGAATTAACAACAATGCCACAAATTATTAAAACACCTGGCTGTTAGTAAAACACATTATATTGAGTTAATGCCTAAATAATATATTTTAATAAAAAAATTATATACCTATAAAATGTACCTTATTAATATCATTTCATTTTAAAATTCATCTATATAATATTGTTTCAATATTTTAATGTTTTATTCAAGTAAGGATTATTAATAAAAAATATTTAAAAAACTAAAATAAACTAAAACTAGCATGAAATAAATGTTAAAGCAAAAATAAGAAAGCTGTAAAGCAATTTCTGGTTTAAACTCGCTCGCTCCCGCACTTTCACAGGAGCTCAGTCCTCTCCGCAATGGATTGTGGGAAATAGTGGTTAAGCATTTGATGTACACTCGAATTCAGAGAGGATTGTGGGAAGATTGTGGGTTCACATTCGTTCCCTACATAGTGAACGAATGTAGGGAATGATGTCGTTCACTCAGAATCCGGACACCACTACAAAATGGCCGACACCCGATATAGTGCACTATATAGTGGATGGGGAGCAGTTTCGGACGCAGCTAATAACAGTGCTGCAGACTACAGTGAAGGAAGTGATGCAAGAGTCCAGGGAGAATGTTGTGTGTGGCCAGCTTCGTTGTGATTGGTTTACGGGGGAGTATCATGACACAACATTTGGTAAAGGGTGCAGCCATGACATCTTCTCAACAACAAGAGTGTTGTTCTGTGCCCCCACCCACAACCTCAGAGCACAGGAAGAGCAGTGATATCATCCACTAGCGTTAGTGGCAGGAATTTTTACGCCGGTGAGACAAACATTGCAGACTAGACTTTTAACCAACTGTGTGTGTGTGTGTATGTTGAAGGAAGACGAGGAAAAAGGGAGTACAGGGGTGGAGGAGGGTTAGTGATAGCTAGACAGGGGGAGAGATGGATGGGATAGTGTGAAAAAAGCCAACTTCATTTCCTGTCCGATCGCCGTGGTAACCTCCCGTCATTGGGCGGGCCGGCGATGATGAGTTAATCTGGTTTGGAATTCACTTTGGAATTTCAGCCGGTGTCCACTTACACCAATAAACAAACCAGCTTCGAAAGAGTTTACGAAAGATGAGAAGAGTAAAATAATCTGTTACAAATCCACCACAGAGACGTCTGGGGTGTGTGCGCATGTGAAACTAGTTGCACTTTGACACCTATTCAGATTCGTACGTCTAATAGTGTGTAGTTCTATATGAGAGAAATGGTCATGCCAGTCAATCAGACAACATCTAAAGGGCTCCTCCATTACACACTCATCTCTCGTCTTTTTGTTTGCTCACATTCCCTCTTTCCTGTTGAAAGACGAGCGTTTTAAGAAGTTAAACCTCTCCAGGTGAGAGGGGCTGCACCTGTATGAAGGTGTCGATGGACCTCTCACCTATCGCAGACACACACACGCGCACACGTACACACTGCTGGATGAGCTGTGAGATGTTTTGCTCTTTCACTTCTTGACTACCCACCTCACACACCTGTGTTTGTGTTGTCGTGCAGTCATGGCAACAAAGAAGGGAAGTAAACGAGATGCTCCTTTAATGTCTCAAATTAAACATCACTCCTCACCTTGTATCTCTCTCACACACTCCCACATGCACTCCAAAGCTGGCATAGTTTGTTACTTTGCACTCAACAATAAGGATTTTTTTTTCTGCTTGCCCACTTGGGCCAGTAGTTCACATTCTCTTCTTGCCCCGCAGTGTTTTTACTGGCCCCAACACAATTATTTGTATTATTATTATTAATATTATAATATTATAAAGAGACAAAAACTCAAAAATAAGTTCAAAAAGGTCAAAAAGTTTTGACAAGGTCAAAAATAGACTTGCAATCTTTGTCATGTAACCTATATTTTGATTGATTGATTGAATACTAATTTGAAATGATTTTTCTTTTTGTCTGTAAAAAAGCTTTTGTCTAATGTGACTACCTAGGATTTTTAGGTATGTGAGGTTCATTGATTTTATTATTTTTATATAAAAAAATATTAAATTATATTTATGATGCAATTTATTATATAAAATATTTTTTTATGGATAGAATTTTATATAATTTTACATTTATACATTTAATTTTTTTTATGAAAAAATTATTTTTAAAAATGTTTATTATACATTTTTACAAATTTGCAATAATAACTGGAAGTTATACAGTCCATAGTTACCTTTTCACAACCAAATGTCACAGAAAGCGAGTTTCTAAAGCATAATGATGCATGTACTGTACATAAGAGAGTAAAACACAGTACTTACCCAGTACGGCAAGTGACCGTTCAGGCCCGAAACTGTCTCACACCGACTCCCAGGTCTGCAGGCCATCTGCATTTTTGAGCCCTGTTACTGTTTTTCTGATTTGACACCGCAACTTTGCCGGTTCTGAAAGAGATCAGGGTGCTGGTGTGTGTTTTTGTCATTCATTTAAATGAACGTGGCAATCTGATTTTATGCGTTCTTGTGTGTACATCTGCATGAATGTGTGTTCAGACATGTGTCAAGAAACAGGAACAGGGCCTTGTACTGACAGTCGTTTTTTTTTTCACATGCTGGAAATATCTGAGTGTCAGTGACTGATAGACCAGACATCTTGACTGCACTTTATTTCCACCTGGTTTGGCAGGGCGTCTTTCCATCCATTTTTAAATTTCGCCTTGATACTCGACATTACCCTTGCTCATTACTCTTAAAATGTGCATTGACAGAGCCCGGGCACATTCCCACTGCCAACACGCACACCTGCAGGTCTGCCGCCTGCTTTGAGGCTTTGCCGTGCTCTTGTCCGCATAACCACGGTCTAAACCAGCCCTAAACTGGGCTGTTTTAGACTTGATGAGAGCTCCCTGCGGTCGACTCCCTGTGACTCTGCTCCTCGTCACAGCTTCCCACCGTGTGCTAAGAGACGGCCTAATTACACTCCGACTGGAAACAGGAGCCGGTGCGCGGAAATGGCCTGTCTTGGACTTTTAAACACACTTGCACACAGACGCATAGCCGACCCATTATTGCTGACCAGGGTTTGGTCAATCGGCTACGATTCGCTTTTTTCCCCCCCTCTTTTTTTTAAATGAGTGAACCGAAATCAGATCCTTGAGTCCCCCCTGTGGCGTGTCTGTGACGACGGATTGACCCGGCTGTTTACAGTGTGGTATTTTAAACTGTTCTTCTCGTGCCAAGCTCAGGCACCTGGTCGTGAGCTGCGTTTAGCACGGATTAGAAAGAGCCCTTTGTGATAGCAGCAAGCCCGCGCACGGGGGGCCCATGACGGACATCCTGCCTTGGAAAGAGTCCGTTCACTTATGATTTTTTGAATTTTCATTTTAGCTTACTTTACGGATCAGGGCTTAGCAATTAAGATGACCCACTGGCTCAGAGCCACTGTGAAAAAGTTTCGGGTCAGTGCTATATCCTAAATTTTTTCATCACTATAAGCATTTTAGTACCTTGCAAATGTAAACATGGTTTTCTATGACATTTGGTTGCGAATTCTGCTTACTACAGAAAGTATACATTGCCTTTTTTTTTAATAAAGAAAACTTAACGTTTGATAATGTGAATAGTGTGTAATAATAAATAATATTTTTAACATTTACACTTCATGCTTTTATCCAAATTGACTTGCATTGTGTTCGAGGTATAGATTTTCATGACCTTGGCGTAGCTAGCGCCATGATCTACTGTTTGAGCTACAGGAATGCTTAAACATTATTTTAGATCATTTTCAAATAAATTTATATTTATGCATTTGGCAGAGCTTTTATTCAAAATAATTTATACTGCATATAAGGCATTTTATCAGTTAATGCATTTCCTGGGAATCGAACCCATGATCGTGGCGTTGCTAGCACCATGCTCTACTGAGCTACAGGGATGCTTCTAAATGCTTCTAAAGGATTTTCTAATATATTTATATTTATGTATTTGGGAGACTCTTTTATTCAAAGCAATTTACACTGCATTTAAAGTAGACATTTTATCAGTCATTTTATATGAAAACTTGCAGGAAATAAATACTGAACAATAGCTGAAACCGTTGCATATTTCAAATGATTCATTTACAAAATGTAAGTATAAAATTATCAATTTAATTTCATGAAAAATGATGTGGCCAGTGGAATACGATGGCAGAGCAAGTAGAAATCTAGCCTAACCGGGCAATCAGGGAAAAAATCCTTACTCTTGAGTCTGATGTAACACCAGTGCCCAACAAAAAAAATCATCAAACTTAGTGGAAAAAAGCTTAATATATTTGTAATGTAGATATTTGAGAATATCAGTAACTCAATTTAACAATGTTTTTGTGTGGGTATGTTTTAGCCTGCCCAAATTTGTAGGTGACTTTTGTTTAGCAGTAATAGGGCATGATCTTCCCGGCATTGCTGATTTTGTACAGAAAACTTTTATGGCCAAAAACGCACACACAAGCAGGCTTTAGCCCAAGTCAAGAGTGTAATAGTCGTCATTCACTTATACACTTAAGTAAGTGTGTTCCTGTTCTGACCTGGGCCTGGTATTATAGGCGTTGGAGGTTCTCGTCTAGAACTCCCACCTCTGTCTGATTCTAGCTATAGCACAACTCAGCAGGACACGAGACCGTCCAAGGTTTCCCACAGATGAAGCATGTGTGTGTGTGTGTGTGTGTGTGTCTGGCAGCTCAGTAGGACTTTGGACTGGCTTACAGATTCTCCAGGGTGGTCCACTGACTAGACAAGACTCTGATTTTATCCCTGTGTGTGAATGTTAGTGCGTTTTTATGCCTGTGTGTACGAGAGGGACACATTAACTGTTCGTTTTGGCCGAAACGCACACATTTGCACTGACATTATGTATGGTGTTGGGTGTGGTGGTGGTGGGGGGGGGGATTCAAAATGAATGCAATTTACAGGTACAAGAAAAAATTAAAGAATGAAAAAAGAAAAATGAGGGAAAGAGCCTGACAAGGCAGAATGAATGCTTCATACTAATATTTACCCGATCTGTGTGTACATGTTTTTTCAGGTTCGAATTTTGTAACTAGGAAGATCAGTCGATCTGTGGCGAAGATCCATCTCGGGCAGTTGCAGTGCTTCAGTCTGGGCAATTTGGACTCTAAGCGTGACTGGGGCCATGCCAAAGATTATGTGGAGGTACTCGCACACACTCACAAATCCAGTGTTCAATTGTTTTGAGGACTTTTTACATGTGATTGTGTGTAGGACTGAATGACTACAAATAGCAATTCATGTACGTCTATACGTCTCCAATAGACGTCAAGTTCTTCCATGCTACGTTACGCACCAAACTGTTGCCACGTTGTCTGTATGAGTGTGAGGGCTCCATCTAACACAAAATCTCATTTAGACTCATTTTAATTTAATCCGATGATCAACATACTGATTTAGCATTTGAGATGAGGGCATCTTTAAGAAAAAAAAAAAGGATATGTAGATAGATATCTTATCTATATTTATTTATCATTATATACATTTACAGATCTTTAATATTAATTAATTATATGAAATCTGATAAATCATGAATATATGTTGAAAGACAGACTCTGTATTATATAAAAATGGTGCACATGCTTTTGTATTAGTTGCATGCAACACATTGATGATTCATAATATGAGGTAGTGATGACTCTCCCTACTTTAAAAATCAAAAGTTTGGAGAAGGGTTGTGTGAGAATTCATTGCATTAGGTCTGCTGGATTGCATAATTGATTTCTTGTTCTCATCATTTAGTTGTTGTTACTGTTGATGCAATGTGCATTCCTGTTTAATAGCTGTCTGCATTCTTAGTTAGTACTGTTTTTACAAGCATTACTATTTGTAGTAATGACTGATACAAAGTGTACATCAGTTCAGTTGTCGTCTGTTGCTATTTTTTTTAAAGAAAGGAATCCAGTGGTCGCATGTTATTTCTCCATAATTATTTCAACATGTATCAGCCAGCTTTTTATGATAAAGATCACAAAATTCCTGATAAACTGGAATCCAGAAATGAGAGCAACAGTGCATGAAATCATCTGCAACCTATTGACCAATGATTATTTCTCACTTGTTGAGTAGTAATTTGCAACTGCACTTCTGTTTATGCCATTGTCATCCAAATTCGGTCTGCCCATTGAATCGAGTCCACCAAGGGACCCCAAAACAACTTCATTGTAGAATTAAGCATTTCTCATTGTTTTTGACAAGTTCACCCCTCAAAATGCTATAAATGAAATAAATTATATTTATTTTAAAGGGAATGAATTACATTTTAAAATATAGTACAAATATAAAACTATTATGTTTATTAATATTTCAAAATATAAAAATATTTGACCGTTTTACTGTAGTTTTGATCAAATGAATGGTAAACATTAGACTTCTTTTAAAAGCATTAAAAATTCTTAACTTCAAAACTCCAAACTTCTGAATGGTAGTGTATGTATATGCATTCATGTATGTGTGTGTGTGTATATATATATATATATATATATATATATATATATATATATATATATAGTAGTGTGTGTGTGTGTGTGTGTGTGTGTGTAGCCGATTGTATAAAATATATAGTGGAAAAAAGTAATGTTATATTCATATAATTTAATATACAACTATATATTCAGATTTGGAACTATACATTCATTTTGGTCTGCCATATGTAATATGTATTTTGACCTTGCACTTTCTTTTCAATTTGCTTGTAATTACCCTCTGAGTGCACAACCATGCTGTCGTGTTTAGCCTGGATTAGAGAGACCTTTAGTTCCTTTAGGTTTTTGCCAGAGTGGGAGCTTTAGGTTTGTGTGTGTATGTGCATACATGTGTGAGCTGCTCCAGGTTTCCTGTGGGAACGCTGGTATTCCAGGCGGCTGAATCATGCAGCCAGGTTTATGTGGCTCAGGACTGGGGCAGATTTCGGGAAATCGGACCAAAGCTGTGAGCGTGTGTATGTTTGTGAGAGTTGTGTGTGTGTAGATGGAGTAGATCAGTGCGGTTTGCTACAGAAACAGTCCATATGTTCTACTCCATGGCCTCCTCCAGGCTAAGGGAAAAAATGTAAAAATCTTTTGTCAGATCCATAGTTTTAAATTCTTCAATTGTCAATCATCTTTTGTTGGCGCCGTAGATTCACGATTCATCCACATGCTATTCGAGTCTGTGCAAAACCTTTAATGATAGACATAAGACCTGTTTGAAAGTGAGTTTGTTGTGATACACACTGGAGACGCGTCTTTGAACATGTCAAGCGCCATCAGTCACCATTACTGTTTATACGGTCATAAATGTGTGTACACAACAGTTCAAAAATTTGCGGTCAGTAGGATTTATTTAAAAAAATTAATTCGCTGCTGAAAATTCAGCTTTGCCATCACAGGAATAAAAAAAAAAATAAGTTATTTTAAATTGTAATATTTCACAATTTTACTATTTTTACTGTATCAATTAAATTCAGCCTTGGTAGCAATAACAGACTTCTTTCAGAAACATTAATAAATCATAGTGACCCAACACCTTTTAACTCTTCTGTGTGAGATCAAAACCTTTTCTATTCATGTCTGTGCGCCCGAGTGTGTATTTTGAGTATAAGCGTACAGATATGACTCTATGTAGTTGAGGCAGTGGGAGATGAACACTGTATGTTTATGTAAACTCTTGAACCGCGGACAGTTTTAATTGGTTCGCTGTTTGTATGACTTAATAAGCTGTTTGAAACGTGAAGCTTTATAGTTTTATGGAATTCAGACTTTCAGGCCTCCACTAAAAACATACATAAAATCAGGGCGCAAATGAAGTGAAGTTCAAAGATTCCTGTGAAAACACACAGGCTGAGCTGATAGCATAAAACTCTCGACGGGGTCTTAGAGGTTGCTGATGTTTTTGTTATTTTTAAGATGATTTCACCTCAGACCACTTTGTTTCTCCAGCAACAAAATGATTTTGTCCTCGTTCTCACCTCTCGCATCTCTCCGCACCACCGACCAATCGCGTACTAAAGAGAGCTCGGAGATGAATCACGCTGGTCTTTATGAGAACACGACGGCCAATCAAATCACCCATTAGCTCGGCGACCGACTGTACCTGCAATGACCCTTCGCTCAGAGAGACTCTTCTTTCATAGTCGTAATGCTTTGTAAGAACACTGCATTGGATTTTTACAGTAAGATGAGGAGACTGGGAAACCAGCTGGAACTTTTGCAGCCAATAGGATATTTTGTAATATCTGTGTAAATGTATGTGTCTGTGTGTGTTGCATGCATCCATAAAATCAGTGTAAAATACAAACATATATATAATAGAATGTCCTACTCAAAATAGACTACTTTTTGTTTTCAAAAACAGTTTCATTCATTATTACATGTATTTATTATTATTATTAATATTGTTTTTAATTGTTATTATATTTATAATCAGTATAATATACATATACTACATACAATACAGTATATACACTACGGTTCAAGATATTGGGATCAGTAAGGTTTTTTTTTTTTATACAAGAAGAATTTCTAAGAATTTTTTTAATTCATACTTTTATTCAGCAGGAATGCATTTAATTTCTGTTGAATAATTCTGTTCTTTGAACTGTCTATACATCAAAGAACCCTAAAAAATTGAGTCAGTCACACACAGATATATGTATATGTCATAATGTCCGACCTGTGATGTAACAAACACTGTAATGTCAGAGTGTGAGTTGGGTATGTTTTGTGATAGGTGGCGGGTGCTGTATAGGGGTTCGTAGGATTCGATGCTCTGATGGGTATTTTGGTATGAAGTGGGTGGTTTTGTGTGAGAGTGTTTTTTTTATTTTGGGGTGGGGGTAGGAGGTGGGGGCCTTAAACTCCAGTGGCCAGCATCCAGCAGAATAAATAAACACAGCTGCAAGCTGAGACCACCTTAATGTGTGTGTGTGTGTGTGTGTGCGTGTGTGTGTGCACGCGCACATATTCATTCCCTCATTTCATGTGGGAGAACTTGGAGTACAAGCTTTAAAAGCCGCTAACGTACAGATACACACAAGCACACACACACCCACAATATGTAAGGTGATCTAGGGAAAGGGCTGATTTTAAGGTTGATTTAGCAGAGCATTTAACACAGGGCATTCCTGAGCTTGTGTAAAGCTCTCTATGCTGAGAGGAGGTGTTTGTGAGCGACTGTTAGACTCCTCGGTTTGTATGCTTCTCCTCTCATATGAAGAATGTGGGTTTATTCCACTGCATCTGTGTGTGTGTGTGTGTGTGGCAGCTGGCTGTCTGTGTGATTGACATGGCTGAGCTCTTCCCCACTGTGATGAGGATGAAAGCAGATGCTCTCGTTTCGTTTTCTCCCTTTTTTTTCTCCCCTCTCTTCACATGCCCTCTGTAACCAGAATCCTCAACTTTCAGCCTCTCACCGAGCTGAAGATATGAGGGAGAGAGGGAGTGGGAGAGGGGAGATAGGAAAGGAAGGGAAAGAATTATTGAGTGGAGGAGAGTCTTAGAAAGTGGATGAAAGAGATGAATTTTATCACATTGTTCTGTTATCACGCCTGTGCTTTGGCAGTGCGGCGCAGAAAATGAACATTGCAATACAGCCTCAGTGAGTTAAGAAGCTCTTCGCTCTTCGGCTTTCTGTTGCTCATATGCATTCAGTCTATAAGGGCGTTTTTTTTGTGGCTTTGTTCCAAAATCTAGTGAGCATATTAATGCATCTTAGGCACGTTCTCGACTCAAAGGCTGTTCCAAAAGGTCAGCACCTTAATCATGATGGCTCCAACATACTTCATACTGGAACTGATATTACATCATCAATATGTAATATATAAAATAGTTGTAGTACAGTGTAGTGTATAGTTATAGTTATAAAATCCTGATATATTATTGAGATTTTTTTTTTTCCCTCCTTTCTTCTTTATTGGACTTTATCTGTAAATAAATAAATAAATAATACAAAGAAGGTGATGCCTTGCAACAAGCCTAGTTAAAAAAGAAATCCCAGATGCCACAGATGGGAGAAAAATGTAAATTATAAATGTATTTAAATTTAATTCAAATGTATATTAAATATTTGATTAAATATAATTAATTATTTTTAATAATTGTTGTATTATTATTATTATTATTAAAATACTGTGCAATTAAATATTTAAATAAACACTATAATTCAAAAAAAAAATTCAAGACTGCATTTATATCAATACAAAAAAAAAAAATCATTAATAAATACATTAATCTAATTATTACATTAAAATTTTCTATTTTAATGTTTTTTAAAAATGGCAAAGCAGTCATTACTCCAGTCTTCAGTGTCACATGATCCTCCAGAAATCATTTTAAAATGCTGATTTGGTGCTCAAAAACATTTCTTATTATTATCAATGTTGTAATTTATGTATTATAATGCTTATTTATTTCCCCATTAGCTTATCAACATGCTAACATCAAACTCTGTTTATTATAAGTCTGGTTTCCAGCGAGGAGTGCTATTTTTGTACTGCACTGCTGCCTATGTAGAGCGTTCCAAATCGGTCACTTCTGAGGCTCCATTACAGTTCGAACGCTGCCTACGTAGACGGTGGGCAGAGAGACAGCTTACTAGGTTTTGGAGCAGAACTTGTTTGCCTCTTTCTTCTCTTGCACACGCACGGTTTCTTTTTGAATTAATGACTCCAGGGACGTATCCAGTCTAATGGTCTGTGGTCTGTTCATTCTCTGGAATAGATATGAAGACTCACCACCGTTTCTAATGCCGCTGTAATATCAGGCTCCCTCAGCTAACGTCTGTTTTCTCTTAGTGTGGAGTCACACCCATACGCTCTCGATCCCAGACCTGGCTGACCTCTCCGTCACCTCTCACCTTGTCCTTTCTCACTGAGTTACAGACCTCCTATGTCGCTCCATTTTCTGTCCATTTCATTTTTCTCTTGCGTACTCAGCAGCCAAAGTCTGTCATTACAGTGGAGACACTCACACACGTACACACACACACACACACACATATTTATTCACACTCCATCATTCAGTGGAGTCGCATATTTCCCCTGACAGCTTCTATATTAAGCTCCAGAGTTTTTGTCTTTTGCAACATCGAGACCAAATAAGTAAATCTAACCCTCTGTTGACTCACCACAGAAAGTAACGAGGGGTGTGTGTGTGTTGTGCCATTCATGACTGTGTACCATGGTTTGCAACAGCCCACATTTTCCCACTTTCCTCCATGTTAGCACACCAGTTTTCCACAGAGCCGAGTCTAACCGTGACACAATGTTACCGCAACGTTAATCCTCACTAAAAAGCTGCGTCAAAGTTTCTGTTTGCTTTTTGTCCACCTTTAAACAAAGACACACAGTTTTCGCCATGAAGACAGATTTTAATAATAGTTCAATGTGACTGCAATTAAAGGGATAGTTAAGACAAAAATTAAAATTCTGTCATCATGTCGTTCCAAACCTGTATGACTTTCTTTCTTCCATGGAACTCAAAAGAAGATATTTTGAGAAAAAAAATTGGCCATACAAGTTGAAAGTCAGTGGGGTCCAGTGTTGTTGGACCCCATTGACTTGCATTGTATGATAATAAAAAGTGAACACTGTTGAGTAAAGTTTATACAGGTTTGGAACGACATAAGGGTGAGTAAATGATGACAGAACTTTTATTTTTGGTTGGACTATCCCTTTAAGCATGTGCATGAGTTTTAAAATAAATGTATTAATCTGATCTATTAATTCTTGGATTTTTAGTTAGTGTCAACAACATGTTCATACTGTGTTGCTGTATCACTGTCAAGGGAATTCAACTTTAAAGTAACAAAAAGTATTGAAATGGTGTAAAAGTTAATAGATTAATCATTTGAGTCTCTCAGCAGTGAAGGTGTGTGTGTGTGTGTGTGTGTGTGTGTGTGTGTGTGTGTGTGTGTGTGTGTGTGTGTGTTTGTGTGTGTCCAAGTCTCAAGACTCAAGACAGGCCTTGTTTGTCCATTAGACACAATTCAACTTTAAAGTAACAAAAAGTATTGAAATGGTGTAAAAGTTAATAGATTAATCATTTGAGTCTCTCAGCAGTGAAGGTGTGTGTATGTGTGTGTGTGTGTGTGTGTGTGTGTGTGTGTTTGTGTGTGTCCAAGTCTCAAGACTCAAGACAGGCCTTGTTTGTCCATTAGAGCGTGAGAGGAAGTCCAGACCACACCGTTTGAAGTGATGCAAAGTTCTGGTGTGTAAATGTGTGTGTGTTTGTGAGTTGCATTTACTTACTGGAAATGAAAATATCCCACATCTGTCACGTTATTCCACTCATAAATAATTCATATTTGCTTTCTGTCTCTCTGACTCTCTCTCTTTTTCTTCTTCTTCTGTCTTTTGGTTTTGTCCTGTAAAGCTGACAGATGTTTCTGTATCTGTCACTCCCGTTTCATCATTTATTTATCCAGAGTCACTCGTGTGCACAATTTTTTTTTATATATCTGTCATGAATTATTAATAAGCAGGAAAGACCATTAATGTCATACATTATTGGATGGAAAAATATAAGTACACACAGGCACTTTTCTTTTGTAATGTTGGGGTTTGCCAGTAAAAATAACAGTTGTTAGGACAGCATATGTCACATGGACACACATTCACACAAAGTCACTCTCTCTCTGAGTTTTGAGACTGGAGGAACAAGTGACACAGAAGAGAGAGAGAGAGAGTGTGTGTGTGTGTGTGTGTGTGTGTGTGTGTGGTCAAGAGAAAGAGACTGTTTGCCAAATGGCATGTGTATGCAGAGAACAGAGTACCACTGTAACACATTATTCTGGAAACACTAAAGGAACATAATGTGTGTGTCCTTTGCTCTTGCTTTTTTTAAATTGTAGGATGAGAATGTATTTATTTACTCCTTTTTTTAAAAATAGTAACTATGCGCGACCCTTAAAATCCTTTTTTTTATTTTTATTAAATTGATCAAAAGTGACAGACTTTGATAATGTTACAGTACAAAAATAAATGCTGTTCTTTTGAAATGTATATTCATTAAAGAATCCTGAAAAAGATGTATCATGGTTTCCACAAAAACATTTAACTGTTTTCAACATTGATATTAAATAAGGAATGTTTCTTAAGCACCAAATTACGATTTCTGAAGGATCATGTGACACTGAAGACTGGAGTAATGATGTTGAAAATTCAGCTTTGCCATCACAGGAATAAATTACATTATAAAATATATTTAAATAGAAAACGGTTATTTTAAATTATAATAATATTTCACGATATTACAGTTTTTACTGTATTTTTGGACAAATAAATGCAGCCTTGGTGGTATATATATATATATATATATATATATATATATATATATTATTCATATTAATATTATGTTTATTAATTCCTATATTCACTTCTTATTATTATATTATATATTACATTGCATTACAATACATTATTGTTTTATCATTTTTCTTTACCCAACTCTTGTACAGTAACAGAAGAAATACTAAAACCACTTTTTGTGTGTGTGTGTGTGTGATTTCTATATAATCTGGTGAACAAATGTAGAATGTAATAAATCCTGTAGAAGCTCCTGCCGATCAACCCACACTCACTGAAACAGGAGAGCTCAACTTTCTCCTTTGAGAGTGTGTGTGTGTGCGCTGTCCACATTCACAGTCTGCTGTTGGGTCATCAGTCAGCTGTGGTAATCTTTGTGATGACAGGCACTGGCTTTAGCGATGAATGGAGTTTCCATAGCAATACGTGACCACGTTACCTATTTATCTAAAAATCTGATGTTGTGGCGGCCATCAAACTATACTGTCATGTAGGAGGAGGGAGATTTGTGGAGCCTCGACATGATATGTGTGTATTTGCGTGTATGTGTAAACGTGTTTGTGCGCGGCAGTGTGTTTAGATATGTGGGTAATATCATGCCCTGCTATATGTCTGTCAGTGTGCCCGCCTCGAGAATTCAAAAGCATCCCTTCGGTGACTACAGGCTAATGTAACTGGCCATCCTTTGACGGCCCGTGTGTATATGTAAAGAGGTGATAAGTGACTTAATGAGTTTTCTTACCTTTTCACCCGCTGGATCTAATGGAGCATCTCACACACTTAACTGACATGTTTTAAATGATGCTTTCAGGACTCCATCATCTTTCATCACGTGTGCATACATACAAACACACATTCACACACATACGTCCTTATCCAGCCCGATCTGACCTGGCCGATCCAGTCACCTCCTCATCTGGTTCTGCTTTGCCCCTCCCTTAAGGCCAGGAAATAGTTGAAGAGCCATGTGTTTCCCTGGGGCCACATTTCACAGGTGCACCACTGTTTGTGTCTTGCCTTTTACATTTGTCTTAAATAATAGAAATAACAAATACATCTCTACACAGAGAAACAGGACCCACTCTGAGCTCCACACAGTCCTGAATCTCCACGTTCAGTCATGCATACACACACGCTTCTGCACATCTGTCTGTCTGTCTTTCTCGATCCCTCTGTCTGTCTATTTATGTATCTGTCGTTCTGTCTATATGTATCTATTGTTCTATCGATCGTTCTGTTTGTCTGTGTTGTTCGATATGTCTTGTTCTATCTATCTCTGTTGTTGTATCTATTGTTGTTATATGTGTCTGTCTGTCCTATCATATCTGTGTGTCTGTGTTTCTGTCTGTCATGTCTATTTGTCATATCTATCTATCTGTCATATCTATCTATCTGTCTGTCATATCTATCTATCTGTCATATCTATCTATCTGTCATATCTATCTATCTGTCATATCTATATGTCTGTCATTTCTATCTATCTATCTATCTATCTATCTATCTATCTATCTATCTATCTATCTATCTATCTATCATTCTTTTGGTCTTTCTGTCTGTCTTTTGTTCTGTCTTCTCTTTGTATAATTTCATACATTCTTACTCCCTTTTTTTCGTTCACTAGTGCACATGCGCATGCACACACTGGCTACACTACACGGTAGTTTGAAGGGTCTGGTTAAGCCAGTGAAACTAGAGTACTTTTTCATGTCACGTTTAAACATCTTAATGACACTGCAGTCTGCCATGCACCCCCTGCATTAATCATCTCTGCACTCTTACGTTACACACTCACACACACACTCATGCAGTATCCAGATGTGCGCGCTGATGCGTTTGATTGGATAATAGGCTTGGAGGGACTGTTTAATGGTCAAAGTCTCTGCTTTAGGGTTTTGGGGTGAAAGGTCAAACACTGCTCTGCCCATTAAACCTGACCGGCGGGTGTGGGGGCGTGTGTGTGCTCTTCGGTGGGTGGCGGGATCTTCGATTACTTGTAAATTCGCACACAGAGAGGGTTAAAGAACCCCTATTTTATTGCACAATAAAACATTTTCATACTGTTTTGTATAGGTTTACAGTCAACCACACTCTATTTCTCTCTTATTATCTCTGCTGTACTGATTTAATATCATATCATATTATATTTGAACTGCCAAAGAATAGGTTCATGCGATATGATTACTCTCTCATACACATACGTAGTCTGGACATTATCAGATATGATGTGAGGGAAATAGCATGCTGTTTTCCTGTGGGTTTGTTGGGATATTGACTAATATGTTCCTTTCTTGATAAAGATAAAGTAGTTATTGAATCACCGTTTGAGTGTTGTCATGCCAATACACTTCATTATTGTGTGAATGTGTGCGTGTGTGTGATAGAGGGAGTGAGAGAATGCTAACATTTGCGTAAAGGGCCTGAATGGTTCCTCTGTTTAAATCTCAGGAAATCAGTAGAGACTGGCTGCTTAACTGAGTGAGTGCTTCCTGTCTCTACAGGAAGTCCAGGCTTTTAGGAGGAGGAGAGGTAATTTAGAACAAGAGTGTGAGTGTTTGTGTGAATGTATTATCTAGATACCCTGTCTGCTCTCAACTGAAATTTGAGGAAAGCTTATAACATAGGGCCATTGAAATATAATTTCAGTCACGCAACCTACCCTTGTTAGTATGAAGGACTAAAAATGACAGAACGAAAAATAAATAAATAAATAAATAAAAGTAGAAATAAATAAATGCAGAAATAATAGTGAAAATAAATACATTTTGGTAATATAAATGGCTATTTCTGTATTTTTACATGTATTTATTTATTAATTTATGCATTTCTATATGTATTTATTTATGTATTTATACATTTATTTATATATTTATGTATTTATATATTTATATATGTATTTATTTATTTATTCCTACATTTATTTATTTATTTCCACATTTCTACATTTATTTATTTCTGTATTTCCACATTTATTTATTTCTGTATTTCCACATTTCTACATTTATTTATTTCTGTATTTCCACATTTCTACATTTATTTTTCCCTGCGCATGTATGCTAATTGACCAATGCCTAAGCCACGCTCCCAAACGCGATGAGCCAATCACAGTACGCATAGCTAACCCAATACACTCGGACATTCTCTGCTTGCTTCCTCGTCCATTGCAATGCATTGCGGTTATCAGTTTTCATTCGTTTTTATGTTTTTTCTTGTCATTTTGGCTTTAAACAGCGTGTGTGTGTGATTTTGGTTGGGTGACAGTTGTAGGTTACAGTTTGACAAGAGTTTACAGTTTGACAAAAGCACAATGTTGTGTTTTACACAAATATAAGTAGGCTAAACACTTTGCAGTTTTAATTATGTCCTGTATGAACAAAATGGAGTATGTTTTTATGTTTCCACTGTTCGATCGAGCCCGCTCTCTGACACACACACACACACACACACACATTCCAGCAATGCAATCTTGACATCGCAGCCTGTTCATTATTCTGCGCTCACACCAAACGCGAATAGAGCGTCAAATTCGCGCGTATCCGCGTCTAGTTCGACGCTTGAACATTTTGAATCCAAAGCGAATAGGACGCGCGTATAAAGCGAGCGTTTGAAGCGAAATAGCACCAAACTATAACGTTTACACTGTGAACTGTAAATCTTTGTTCTGGAGCTGAAGCTTATCGACCTTCTCAACAATAAAATTATTAATATAACCCTCCAATGCATATTTAAGGCCCTTTTGGTGACATCGAGATGATATATAATCTTTCTGTCTCCAAAAAAATCATCAATTGCCTCCTGTGAAATGTCTCCTACTGTGACACCTGCCAAAGCGCCTGTTACCGAATGTTGACTGTTTGTCCGAGTGAGTGGAGGGGGCGTGGCTTAGCCATAGGTCAATTAGCATACACGCGCAGGGAAAAATAAATGTAGAAATGTGGAAATACAGAAATAAATAAATATAGAAATGTGGAAATACAGAAATAAATAAATGTAGAAATGTGGAAATACAGAAATAAATAAATGTAGGAATAAATAAATGTATAAATAAATACATATATAAATAAATAAATATATAAATACATAAATATATAAATAAATGTATAAATACATAAATAAATACATATAGAAATGCATAAATAAATAAATAAATACATGTAAAAATACAGAAATAGCCATTTATATTACCAAAATGTATTTATTTTCACTATTATTTCTGCATTTATTTATTTATTTCTACTTTTATTTATTTATTTATTTATTTTTCGTTCTGTCATTTTTAGTCCTTCATATGTTAGAGGTAAGCATTGTCATGTCATGTCATGGGGTAAATATGAAGTTAAAACTGATTTTTTAAATTTTTTAAAAAAAAGCATGTTTATATGATTCATATATTCATAAAACAACCAGGTAAAAATATTTTAAAAAATTCAATATTTTGTAATAACATTTGTGATTAATAGTATTTCCTGCATTAGGAGTCAAAGCTCAATATAATTATTAATTGAGTCACTGACACCTGACCCCACAGCTACTATTTAGATTTTTTTTTCCAAAAAAAGTTTTTTTATTTTATGGCTAATATTTAGTGAAAACATTTACATTATTATTATTATTATTATTATTATTATTATGATTATTATTATTAATTTTTAACATGTTTAATTTCCCAACATGTGTGATATACATTTTTAGACCTAAATACATTTAAATTGACTAATCATTTTTACTTGCCATGTAGAATATTTACTTTGCAAAAAGTAGTTTTCAGTCACAAACAGCTGCCCCTTTTTAAATATTTTATCACATGACACAAAGTTTGTTATATTAAGAGCCATTAACATATCTTACCACACTCTCACCTACATACCTGTTTGTCTTGTGATCTTTTTTCAGAAAGTTTATATATGTAATTGTCATCATTGTTTGCAAATATACGATTTTGGGGGTTTTATTGCACAAAATCCATGTGTTTTGTGGATTTATTGCGTCTCAACTTCATGTTTGTTATTATTATCATCATAAGTTTCTCCATAATGACTTTTTTCTTTGCAATGTTTAATCAAAAAGTCATTTGCCTCATTTCAGGCTCATGCAGCCAAACACAATCAAAACCTGATCACACAAACCATGTGGGGTGTGCAGGAAGCCTGAACATGCTATACACACACACACACACACACACACAGCTGGATCTTGTTATAATCTTTACAGTAGCTGACTCGCTCTCTGTTATTAGAATTGTTTTGTACTGCTGCCGTAGCTCAGAATTTATGCAGTACAGGTGTTGAAGAATCACACACACCATCACGCATGTGATCTATAGCTACTATGTGTACAGTCTGGCATTTCTCCTCCTACCCTACACATACACACACACACACACACACACACACACACTGTCTGACTCCTGACTCACACACACCTCCCTACAGGTTGAACATATCATGGTCTGTCTCGCTGAAATTGCAACATATGATTCTGATTTCAGGGCCTTCAAATCCAATATGAAAAAAATGTATTTCATTATAACTTCATATATTTCTGAAGGCTGAGTGTTTGTGCACACATGCATGTCACCGTATGTTCATGAGGTTGGATGTTTCATTGAATGTGTTTGTTTACATCTCACTAGGTGAATATAGAGTGGTGGATTTGTGTGTGTTTGTGTATGTGTTGGTAGACATGGCATTTCCTCTCTGTGTGTTCAGATTGTTGGAATGGAGGTTTGCCAAGGCAGGAATGTGAGTTTATACGGCTGTGCAATATCAGAATATTTCGGCAAAACAGAGTTTGAGTGCTGTGACCAAACTTCCTCTCTTTAAGAATTTGAATGGTTTTTGTCATTAACAACTACTTTTAAATAATAATACAAGTTTCTCACAAAAGTAGTTTGTTCTTTTTTTGGCAGCATTTTTAAACAAACACGTGTCTTGCGGTATTACCTGTTGACTTTAGAAATGTTTTCATTGAAAACGAAGATAAAATCATTTCTTGTGCATTGCTATCTGAAAAAGAAAAAAGAATACAGAGTTTTATTAGGTATACATGAGCTTCTGAGATACATATCCACATTACGCACACACGGGGAATATAGAATAACTGAATCCCAGCTTTCCATGACCAACAGCGATATAAAAGTGGAGTCTCAAATTTTACCTAGCATTCCTAACACAAAACCTCATACATTCAGATTCACACAAACGGTTATTCATTAAGGAAGCACAATGTATCCATATACAGTATCAATACAACAATTTACCATTATTATTTTTAATTACTGTATTGATACTGGAAGCGGATAATACTCTTCTTATTTTTTTCCAAACAAACAGATCCATTTCCATCTTTTCTAATTAACAATATAAGGTTTTTGATACCTAGTTTTATTTCACAGTGTAAATGTCAAAATGACCATCATATTTGTCATTTTCGGGCATAATATAAAAACAAATCAGTGATTGTATCTGCCAAAATGTCACTGGTTTTCATATATTTTTTCAGTTTATTCTCATCACACTCAAATTGAGTAATAACCTTGGTGTTTTGTGAAACAGTGTGTTTGACACTGATGATTATCTGTGGTAATGGTTAACGGCGGATTCTCTTTGATGTCCTTATTGTTTAAATGCTTACACACACACACAACCACACACACATTCCATCAGCGTCTGTCGTCATTTTTGAAAATGCTTTTTTAAAATGCGGAATCTGTCTAAATTATGAATTCGAGTGAAATATGTTCCTTGTAATCCACAAACACATATACACTAAGCCGCTACGTTCACATAAACACACGACGAATTTCCCTGAGGTCTCACTTTCACCCTTAAACGCATTTTAATGCAGATCTCAGAGGTGGTCTGGGTGACCCTGGGAATTGTCAGCATATTTTACGAAAACACCTCCAGAGAAGAGCTCCTTCTTATGGTTTGTTTTGTTTCGTTTTAGTTCTCCGATTTCATTGGAGTCTGCAGGAGTCACACAACTTGTTTTACTTTTCCCAGGCTAATAAGGTTTTAATTAGGTTTTAAGCTGTGTATTTGAAATGGACTGACAAGAGGTTAAACCATCCCAGATCAGGTGTCTTACCTCCACCCAACCTCCTCGAATGAAATCAGATCGATTAAAGAACCGCTGCAGATATTAAAGCCGAATCAAACAAACAGGTATCCGAGGTTCAGGCCGGTGCTGATCTTTAACAGTTATCAAAACAGCACATTCTGCACATGCCTCCACCGCTGCCAGCACCTCGGGCCAAGCGCGAAACACTGACAAGGCTTTTGTCCTCTCTTATTCTTCAGACAAAACTGTAGGTGAAGAATTTGACAGTTTATTGGTTGGCGACTTTTGAATCGGTTTCAAACGTTCAGCAGGAACTGGCTCCCTCTCTACCTGCATAGAGCTGCTGTAAACACCTGAAACCAACACCTTTTATGCTTTCCTTCTCACACTTCCTTTAGAGGGCTTCTTTTGTGTTGTGAATATCACTGCTAATCTGTAGATTATAGGTTTGGTCTTGTGGATGTGTGCCGATGTTTGTTTAAGCCTGGTTGTTGGTAAAGTGAGATGATTATATAGTCTGTGCATGAATGTTGAGATGAATGGATTTATTGTACCTTTTAGAGAGATTACAGAGTTTAATAGCCACACACTTGCTTCTGTGCATTCATTTCACCTGATATAGACGCGTGCCAGCTTGCAAATTCACTGATTTATTATACAAACTAAGCACCCGCACAGTTATAAGGCTAATTTTTAGTTTAAATTTCATCTTCTGAAGTATCATCAGATTGGTTGGACTGGATCTAGCTTGACTGATAGCACTAGATAGGAGGTGGTTTCATCTTTTAAGGCAAAAATGACAAAAAATATAGCAAAATGTGCACATAGAAGATGCATTACTATCTTTCCTCGTTGTATTGTTGTTTGCTTTTTCCCTTCAGTGAAAGTTGTGACTATGATAGATTTTAATTTCTCTTCCATATCTTCCAATCAGATTAACCATTTTAGCATATGAACTATAATGTATCATGATAATATCTCATGTGTTATGAATGATGCATTCGTAATATCTGTGGTTGTACATAATTGTAACCGTCGTTATAATGTATTGTAGTACTTATCTATTCCTGGTTATACTTTTAATGAATTTAATGCATTACATGATCAAAACCAAATTTGATCTTTAGTCACATTTTATAATGCACTAGTTTAGCCTATGTAAGTGTATGAATAAGTAAATACGTTTAGGAAAACGTATAAAAAGTACCTTTTGTAATGAATCATATAAAAAGTTATAGAGCATTCTGACTAGATATGTGCAAAAAAACTCTAAAAATGTAATCTGACAATAATTGTCCTAAAGTTTGATGTTGCTATGCTAAATGTGTGTTTCAGTGGCTAGTTTGAATTAAAATTTGAAGAGTTTTCTAAAGTGCAACACTGTTTCAGCTCGCAAAACTTTTCTCTGAGAAGATGTGTCTAAAAATTCCAATTTAAAGCAGCAAATATTTTTTTAAAAGTTAAATAAATCTAATTGACTTGTTGGTTGGTGGATGCTTAGTTAACCCTCCTGACCTATCCCAAATTCGGACTTAATATTTTCTGTTCTTTCTCTGTTTTGATATATTTTCATGGTTCATATCAGATCTTTTGCTCGCCACTTTTTTATTCAGCATTTGCCGAGACCTCTCCGCTACAGGACTGATATTTTTGCACCTCTGACCAAGAGAAGGCAGATCCGTCTTTCTGTCTGTCGGTCTGTCTGTCTTTGTGACAGTGCTAAGACAGGCAGGGAAATGACAGACTCACATACACACACACCTCTCTTTGTTCATTGTACTCCAGGCAGTAAAAACTCACCTGGGGAAAGCATCAGCGGTAAGATTCGCCAGCACAGCATGCCTCCACAAATACAACTGTCATCGCTCTGTCTCACACACATTCTCACACACACATTGTTCATTGGGCAGAGGTCTTGGCCACATAAATGTTCATTCAATCTGTCTCACACTCACAAATACAATTAAAAGCGTCTTAATGTGTGAGAAAATTCCCGACAGTGTTACAGCTTGACCTTTCACTTTTATATGACCACACAAAATGAAGCCACCTGTGAAACAGACAGCAGAAGAACAGAGAGAGGATGTGTGTGTGTGTGTGTGTGTGTGAGTGAGTGTGTGCGTGCCGTCTCATCTGTGTTTATTGCGAACATTTATAGAACTCTTCTGTTTTCCCGCTTGCAGAATTTATGTGGTCGCAGAAGTTGTGCACTGCTAATGGATGTGTATGGGAGTGTGTGTCCCTGCTCACACACCTGTTCCTCATTTTCCAATTTGTAACCAATCTGCTCTCAACGAGGGGCTAAACGGCCCTGATAACCATCTTGACTGCTCTCTCTTTCTCTTTCACACACACACACACACACACACACACACACACACACACACACACACACACACACACACACACACACACACACACACACACACACATTTCACTGTCTGAATGCATATGAGTTCCAGTCAATAAACTGCATCTGTAACCGTTTTTTTATTTTTTTATTTTTATCTTCCATCAGATTAAATTATAGTTTTTTCCTGTCTCTTCTGGTCAGTCTATTTCATGATCGATATGTCGATCTACAATCTGGCTCTTCAGCCTCAGTGGTTGTGAGAAAGGTACCACTCAAACTTATAGGACAGTGATTTCCAAAGTGTATCTCAGGATGTGCTTTAGCAGGTATTTGAAAAGATGTTAAACAAAATATAATTTAGAAAAAGAAAAAAAAATTAAATAAAAAATGCTACGCTGAAATCTGTAGGACAGGTATTTGGAAGCATGTCAAATATAGAGTACAAAGTATAATTTATAAAAATGTGAAAAAATAAAAATGCTAAATATAATCATAAAATAAAATTGAATTAATGAATTAAAAAGTAAGCAGGTATTTGAAAGGATGTCAAATCTAAAATGAAATTGATAAAAATGTTTAATATAAAAATAATTATTAACCAAAAAGTTTTTTAGTGTTGTTAAAATGCACTTAAGCCTTGTTAGCCAGCTTTCCATTCATGTTCCATTCAAAAAATTAAACATCCTGAATGGAAACATCAAGATGCAAATAAAATAAAATAAAAAAATTATCAGTTTCTTATTCAATAAGAAGATATACTTATAAATTACAATGGAAAACATTTGCTAAATAAAAACCTAGATTGACATTAAATATGTCATGTGACTTTGCTTCAATCTGTCATGTGGCTTTTCCAATGGCGACAGCTTTTGTCCCCCCTAGATATTGTGGAAATTTTGTTCTCTTGAACAAAAGGGATGGAAACTGCTTTATTCTCCGATTTTTTTTCTTGATATTCCAATTTTATATTATTTAAATGAATATAAATTGGGTTGAAGGAGCATATATGGACCATTGAACAGATCCACTAATGCATCAGCTCAGATGATCTGACTGGAACTTTGCAGTTTTGGGCATTTTATATTGGCCAGCACAAGTAATGTGAGCTGTGTGTAAAAATCCATTTAAAGTAACATTAATGAAGTAACCAGGTGATCCGCAGTCAAAAACTTTTATCGTCTCTCTCACTCAGTCATTTAGTGGCCAGTGCGAACTTTCTCTCTTTGTCTACTCTTTCACACTCTCTCTCTTTCTCGTTCAGTGTATGTGTGTGTGAGCAAGTGTCACCATATGACAGCCTGTCTCTGCCTAATTCAAACCACCTGCATTAAACAGAGTACTTCTGTGCTCCACACAAAAAAAGACTGTGTCTATGTGTGTGTTGTGGTGGGTAGAGGGGAGTATTTAAACTTTCAGCAGCTCCAAAAATAAAAATAGCCTTTTAAAAACAGGCACCCTTTTAAACCAATGACTCCTGGAGCTATAGAGTCAGTTTCAGTGTGTGTGTGTGTGTGTGTGTGTGTGTGTGTGTGTGTGTCCTTCCCAGTGGATAGTTATGAATAGTTGTATTATTATGTGCAAGATCTACCTGAAAGACCTGATAGAGAAATTCTTTACATGCCATAAAGTGAGCTGAAATGTGTGGGCCCTCTTTTCTTTTTCTTTTTTCCTTTCTTTCTTTCTTTCATTTTTTTTAATTTTCTTTGTTTGTTTGTGTGGTTGAATTGGATTCAGTGTTGCAAAGAGAAATGCAGGTTTGTTTATTGCCGAGTAACAAACAAATGTTCATAGGCAAAAGGTTATATCGAGAGAGGAATTTTAATTTTTGTTTTATTAATAATTTAACAAGTTGTTAATGTTTAAATTTAAAAACTTTTTAGTTCATATTTTACTTTTTTTTATCAGTTTGTACTTTATTTCACTTTTTTTAGTTTACCTTTTACTTAACTTTGTATTGTGTATTTCACTTTTTACTTTACTTTTGTTTTGTAAATACACTTTTTTATTTACCTTTTTACTTTTAACTTCTTGCTTTTTATTTTTTGTAATTTTTTTACAGTTTTGAATATATTAAGAGTATGTGTACATTTTACATTCCAGTCAAAAGTTTGGACATACTTCTCTGCAGTTTTGGACTACATTTGTTTCTCATGATCTTAATTATTTGATCTAAAGGCTTAGTTCTAATATAAATTATGCCTATGAATTTCTTTACAAATCAACACATTTGTGACCCTGGATCACAAAACCAGTCACAGGTAGCATTGTTATATTTGTGGCAATAGCCAACAATACATTGTATGGGTCAAAATTATCT
Source organism: Abramis brama (assembly GCF_963993115.1). Classification (NCBI taxonomy): domain Eukaryota; kingdom Metazoa; phylum Chordata; class Actinopteri; order Cypriniformes; family Leuciscidae; genus Abramis; species Abramis brama. The sequence continues at coordinate 8,111,310 of NC_139980.1, forward strand.
ATATTTATTTTATGTCAATAATCATTAGGATTTTAAGTAAAGATCATGTTCCATGAAGATATTTAATAAATTTCCTACTGTAAATATATAATAAAAATATTTTTGTGGGTGAATGCAGCACAATCGCAAACATAAATGGACAATTTTAAAGGCGATTTTCTCAATGTTTTCTCAATTTTTTGGCACCCTCAGATTCCAGATTTTCAAATAATTGTATCTCGGCCAAATATTGTCCTATCCTAACAAACCATAAATCAATGGAAAGCTTATTTATTCAGCTTTCGGGTGATGTATAAATCTCAATTTCATAAAATTGACCCATGTGACTGGTTTTGTGGTCCATGGTCACATTTTTGCATGACATTTAAAGTGTACTGAAATGCGATCTAGACAGCGGATGGCTACTTTGAAGGAGATTAACATTATAATTTATTTTACCACTACATAATTCCCATACTTTGATTTGATCCATTTCATAGTTTCAATAACTTTACCGTTCTTCTAAAATGTGGAAAAAGAGTTATATTAAATAATGAGTAGGTGTGTCCAGACTTTTGACTGGTATACATGGATAAATGTTGATCACAAAAAAAATTTGCTGCCCAGTTAATGTAAATTTGTTTGAAAAATATGATTGGACGCATACAGTCACATGACCATCGATTGCATAATCTGTCATAATTTACCATTCCAGACCTTAAGATGATTTGAATATTTCAAGATACTTCATTCTAAATTGCCTGCGGGGGAATATAGTCGCACACGCCCAGATGCACAAAAACAAAAGAGGCATTGAAGCCGAGAAGAGGATGTCATCACAGTTAATCCTTTGTTTTCTCTTTCACCTTTTTTTAAACTCGCCACCCTCTCTTCCAAGTTTATGTTTGCTTGCATGGACGGATGGCAGAAGGAACACTGACACAAACTGCCGTACATGTCATTTTTGGGAAAGCTCAATCTCGTCCTGATCCACTGGAGAAGGAAACTGCCCTTGAACCTCACATTCTGCTCTACCTCTGTGACCCTTTAAAGTAATCAGTTAAACAGATGTACAGTATGTGTGCGTTCACCGATCTATGCACAGGTCCTGGATCAGATGGCAATTTTTAGGCCGATGTTGGATTGAGCAAAGCTGTTCGCACCTGTATGACCTTCTTCCTTTCGTGGAACACACACAAAAAAAGATATTTTGGATTAAATGTCTGTTGTTTTTTCTCCATACAATAAAAGTCAGTTTGGGCCAGTTTTGTTTTAGACCCCATTGACTTTTAGCATATGGGCAGAAACGCTTTAATCATTCTTCAAAGTATCTTTTATTGTCTTCCACAAGAAAAAAAATTAAATACAGGTTTGGAACGACAGGAGGGAAGTAAATAGTAAATAATTAATGATTAGTAAATCATTTTTAATTTGGGGTGACCTATTACTTTTAGGTAGACTTTTTCTTGCCAGGTCAAGTCACGTTTATTTATAAAGCAATTTATTTATATTCACCAAATACATTGAGATCAAGCGAATCAATCAAATCAGTTTTTGTTTCATTAATACAAGAGTAAATACTAACAATATTTTAATTGTTGGGTAAACTGTTCCTTTAAAGCATCAGTAGTTGGAGAGAATCTAACATGCGTGGGCCACGACAGAGAAGGATCATCTAGGAACCAACAAAAACAAGTTATCTGAAGACCTTCGAGACCTAGGAATATGATATTTTGAGACAAAAGCACAATATATAACGAGGTGCTAAACCATTTAGACAAATAATGAAAGCATCCTTTTCTTTTTTGTACACAAAGTTTGCAAATTTGCTGCTGAAATACCCAGAGAGCCTCAGTGTGTCCAAACTCCTCCCAAAACGGCAGGAGAGAGAGTGTGTGTGAACAGGAAGGAAGGGGAAGGGAGTTGTGCTGCTGGCCTCTCAGTTGTCTCTCACAGCGCTAATGATCCTTGGAGAGAGGTGTGAGGGAGGAATGGAGAGAAGAGGACGGAAAGCAAGGGATGTTAAGACAGATACAGCACGAGCCGGGTTTCGGTTCAGAATATTTTTCCTGTTGGATACATTTACAGTGGTGCTAAACCATCTCACATTTCCCGAAAGTCTTTGCTGACAAATCCAAAAAGTTGCCAAATAATAATGGCCGTAAAAGCAAACCTAACACGGTGGAGAAGATTACAACAATGAATCTGTTCCAGTGCTTCACTTAGCTATCAGTGTGTATGATTGTGATAAAGAAAAGAGAGAAAAAAGAAGAGAGAATGCTGTTTGTTATGACTAAAATAAGATCAGAGAATTGTGCAGGCCATTTCCTCCCTTCGCTTGACCTCTCCGTTTCATGCTATGTTTGCGTCTCTGGTTTTCTCTCACACGCATGCACACACACGTTCACCTCTGTTACCTGTAGGTTTCATCATTTGGAAGCTGTAGTGGTTTTTAAATTACATTTTTTACATTCCTCACACTAGCCTCAGTATGCCATCACGGTAATTATTACATATTTTATGTGTGTATGTGCGGTTATACTTCTCACAGATCACCAACTGCCATTAAACCTTTGTGTACATAAAATTACTTGCCAATTTTCTGTTAATTTTACTAGGAATTGCAACATTATATGATTTATGTCAAGCTGTAAGAAGTCTGACCCCCTCTTGATGTCAGTGACATGCGTCTTCTAAAGAAAACATCTGTCACAACTAACAAATTTCGCCTCAGGGTAAAATGTACTGTCAGACGTTTATCTTCTCCAGAACTCTCTGACAACACGTATGTAGAATATTCGTTAACAAAAATATGAGGAACAACATTGCATTGTGTTGTTGTCATGTTTTTGTGACGAACGCTGAGAGCTGTGACAGTGACTTGAGATGTTTGCCACAAGTATGTTTAAAAAAAAACATAGGGGCAATATATATATAAAAAAATAAAAAAATAAGCATGTTGAAATGTGTCCAATGCCTGTAACCATTCAGGTGTGTGATGGGTTTTTTATGTATAGCTTTTAATGAAATAATGTAAAAAAAACTAAAATCAGTTTATTGGTCGGTAAAATTATGGCTGGTAAATGTTCTCAATTGTGGCAAATTTTGGATTCTCTGCATGTGCGCGTTTAGGGAGTTTCTACATTTCAGACTAGACCAAATCAAACAGCAGCTCTGAACACAGTGGGTGTTTAGTGGTGTGTGTGATGTAGAACGGTCATATTTAATGAACCTACAGACGTTCAAAATGCAGTTTGACTGCTTAGACTTTGTGCCGTTATAAAATCCAAAGCCGTACCAGTTCCCTCAGTGTGTCTCTTTTCTCTTTCTGTCTGTCTGTCTGTCTATCTCATTTGAGAGTTTTTTTAAGTGAGTGCTGCAGGAGTGAAATATGAATGAGTTGGGCGGCCAAGTGCTGTGCTCCCACTGCAACGTATAAAACGTGCTGATGGGGTCTTTATCCCTCCATCAAGCTGAGGGGAAGAAAAGAGCGCAGTCCTGTCAAGGGAACTGTGCGATTCTCTGGCCAACTGGCTGAATGCTGAAGCCCTGCAGTCAGAAAATGTGTATGAGTTAGAGAGGGAGCTAAAGCCAGAGAAAGAAGACAGAAGAGCATTACCCATTGACCTCTTGGCAAGCGTTCTTGTTTTAAGTATCTCACCATTTATTTCTCCAAAAGCACTGCCTCTTTCATCTAGATCACCATTTAGATTTAGTCTGTGCATTTGTGTAGTGGTTGTATGGACTTGGGAACTCTGTGCTTTATTCCCACAATTGACATCCCATGAGGCCTAGTGTTGACGTCAGGATGCGATGGCCGTGTGTGTTGGTGTGTGTAAGATCGTGACCACATAAAAGCACATCCTACTGGGAGCAGATGTGTCTGCGTTTAGTGTGTGTCGTGTGTATGTGGGGGAGTCTTGATACTTGATCCCAAATATGAACCTGAGAAAATAAAACTGTTTTGATACTGTTAGTCCTATGAAGTCATTATATAATTTGGATCTTGATATGATGTCTTCAGTCACTTTTTATTACACGTTTTGCACGTTTACAAGGTCAGACAGGGAACATGCCAACTTCGTACGGTACACTTATTGACATACAAAAAAAAGCTACATTTAAAATGGAATGGATTTTATGGACTTTAACCAAGATGCAAATCAGGACAGTATTAAAACAGTAAATAATTTCACAGAGGGCCATAAGCTTTCCATCTTTAAAACTATTTGAAAAATGTTCACAAAATCATGAAGAAATAAAGTGAAGCTTCCATTTCTTCCATTTACTTTTGTGAATATATTTACCCACCAAAATTACCATGTTTACAAGGTCAGCATTGTGGCATGCGTCATCTCAAATGGAAAATGCTTTATAATAATGATATTGATCTCTGTGTTTGTTTGTCTTCTAGGCGATGTGGCTGATGCTGCAGCAGGAGGAGCCTATCGATTTTGTCATAGCGACAGGGGAAGTGCACAGCGTACGGGAGTTTGTGGAGAAGGCCTTCAAACGCGTGGGCAAAACTATCGTGTAAGAGCACGCATACACACACATCAATCTCAGATTAAGCCCATCTGGTTAATCTGGTACATCTGGTGTTGATTCGCAGACGGGCTGTACAAGACCGCAAAACAACATGCAAACACACCATAAATATTGTAAATATGTAACACATATGCTAACAGCTGAATTGGGAAACAAATAAGATGAAGGAATGTGTTCAAAGCTTTTGTTCACGCACTCAGGTGGGAGGGGAAGGAGGAGAATGAAGTGGGCCGCTGTCAGGAGACAGGAGTCATTCATGTGAAGGTTGATTCAAAGTACTACCGGCCAACTGAAGTGGTGAGTTGCTTCAAGACTGTTTCTTCACGCGTAGACAAAGGCTGGAATACACTACACTACTTTCGCTAAGATTTATGCCCCGAATCTTGATTGTACAGACTAGTTGCCGAAAATCTGAGCCAGTCTACAGATTTGAGTTGACATATTTGACAGAAAATCACTTAGTCTATGATATGCACAGGCTCCACTTTTTTAGCTTCACACTATGATTCCTTTCAGTTAGAGCATGCATGAGTTTGTTGTGTTTGGAATCACCTTAAAGTCTGGTAGTGTGTGACCCTCAGTCATTTAATGTATGATGCCTAGTGTTTTAAAATCTGTTGCGTAGTTGTATTGTATTCCAGCCTTAAGAGCATCCAATGTGCCATTAGAAGAGATTTATTATGTGTTTGATATTTTATAATATACAACAGGTGTTGACTTCTAGATGTGTAGTGAGAATATATGTTTCCAATATAACACACCGATATTCTGGAGGCTCTGCTCTGGCATGGGCTTGAGTACCTGGAAGTAACAGTAATGATTGATCATGAAAATAATTGTGAAACTATTTCAACTTCAAAACATTTCATACTGATTGAAATATATTAACTACACAATAATGTATCAAAAGGGATCTTATTGCTTATTGTGTGGCATCAGTAGACAGCAGTTTGTGTCAGTATTGTTCATGGTGACTTGCACTCGATTTAATCAGCAGTTCTCAGATCTCTGGGCGTTCTAGCAGGATTTCTTTATTTCAAAAACAATTTTAAATCTTGAAAAATATTAAGCAGCACAACTGTTTTCAACATTGATGATAATAAGGAATGTTGCTTGATTATCAAAACATTGGTGACCATAAGAGACTTTTCAAAAACTTTTGAACAAGAAATTTTACTAACCCCATACTTACAGTTGTAATCAAAATTATTCAACCCCCGTTGCAAATCAGGTTTATTGGCAAAAAATAAATATTGGCAAAAAAGTAATTAAAATAGCTCAACACAACAAATGTTTCAAGTGGTTCAACAAATTCAACAAAGTGCAACTTTTAATGACTTCTGCATCTCAAAATTATTCAACCCCTTCATGGCAAGCATCTTTAATACTTAGTAGAACACCCTTTTGCTGTCATGACCTCCTGCAAATGAGATGTATAACCAGACACCAGCTTCTGGCAGCGATTCTGAGGAATCTTAGCCCATTCCTAATGAGCAATGGCCTGCAGTTCAGTAATATTCTTGGGTTTGCGTGCTGCAACAGCCTTCTTTAAATCCCACTAGAGATTTTCTATGGGATTCGAGTCTGGTGACTGTGATCGTCACTGTAGAATCTTCCAGAACTTCTTCTGCAACCAAACCTTGGTGGAATTTGAGGATCATTGTCCTGTTGGAAGGTCCAATGGTGCCCAAGCTTCAGCTTCCTCACTGACGGCATGACATTTTCTCCTAGGATTTCCTGATACTTCAATGAATCCATTTTGCCTTCCACACACTGCAGGTTTCCAGTGCCAGAGGATGCAAAGCAGCTCTAGAGCATCACAGAGCACCACCATGCTTAACTGTAGACCGAGTGTTCTTTTCAGGATGTGCTTCATTCTTCTTTCCTTGATTCATAGGGCCGAAAAGTTCCAGTTTTGTTTTATCGCTCCATAGAACTGAATCCCAAAACTTCTGTGGCTTATTTATATGATTTTGAGCAAATTGGAGCTGACTTTTCTTGTGCTTTTGGGTCAGTAGTGGTGCACGAGTTTCGGCATGGAAACCATCTGCGTTTAGTCTTACTGTGCAGCTGAAACCTCAGTGCCTGTTGCCACCAAGTCTTGCTGCAGGTCTTTTGCAGTCACTCAAGGGTTTTTCTGGACCTGCCTTCTCAGAAATCTGGTTGAAGCCATTGATAGCTTCCCTTTTCTGCCCCGTCCAGGTCAACTCCCCCTTCCAACAATGTCTTCTTGGAGCATTTATTGCCTTCGCTATCTTCTTGAATCCTGTTCCTTGTTTGTGAAGGGCGATGATCTTCTCTTAACTTTTTGGACCACTCTTTTGACTGAGCCGTATTTCAAACATGCAGTCAAACGTGAAACTCAACAAACCTAGTCAGTTCAGATATTTCATGTGTTCTAGCTCAAGCACACCTTGTGCAACTAATGAAGCCCTTGATAAGTTGCATCAGATGTGCTTGAGACAACACCTGTTTTGCAGATTTGTGCTGCTGTGAGGGATTCTGTTCAGGGGGTTGAATTATTTTGAGACTGCAGAAGTCATTAAAAGTTGCATTTTCAGTTGAATTTGGGGAAACCACTTGAAACATTTGTTGTTGAGCTATTTCAGTTACTTTTGTTTGATTTGTTCATTGCAAACAGCTGAAAGTCTGTACATTTTGCCAATAAACCTGATATGCAATGGGGGTTAAATAATTCAGGTGTCGATTACAACTGTAGACAATGAAAATGTAAGTTTCTTTCAAGTAGACAAAATGATCAAAATGCCCATGCATAATGCATAAGACATGTAGATGTCAGTTTGTGAATGTGTGTGGTGGGTGGTCATTTTGGAATGAGAAAGGGCACCACATTTTTAAAGAAAACATACGTACTAAATGATTGTTGACAGATCAGAGGTTTTCTCTAAGACACATGCTTGCTTTGTATGGGTCAGCGGGGTGTTTCCAAAAAGCTCTTTCAGTCAGAAGAAAGAATCATGTGAAGGTGAGACCAAAAGATGTGTGAGTGAGTGTATGCAGTCTGAAGATGAGTGACATCAGAGGATTAAGAGGAGCTGGTGCAGAAAGAAGGAAATCTGTTTCAAGGACAATCATTGGATAGTGTTATATAATATCAGTACAAGATACTTAAAGACACAAGCTGAACAGGTCATCCATCAACACAGAGGTGAAATGGGAATGTGACCTTTAACCTCTGTGATAGGAAGTAAATCACTGCATTTCCTCTGGAGGCAGAAGTGTCAGTGCTGGGTGCAGGTCACTTCTGAGGATGAATGAGAGTATGTGTGTGTGTGTTTGCGATACATTTACAAATACGTTGTCCACAGGCTACATGTGTACATGTTTCAAACCTGTTGAATTAATCAAATAACTTATTCTGGCTGAATAGAAAAAGGACCTTTAATTTTTAACTGTAATTTTTACTTGGTCCTCTTTGCCAGCACACTTGAAGGGAGTAACTGAATGAAATACACACACCTATTAATAGGAAAGCAGTGAGTTGAACTACATCACATGTTTTTCCAAAGAGACCCTTCAATCGTCACTCAAACTGCTGTTTTTGAGCCATCCTAATCTGTTTTCATTTATACTACACCTGCATGATTTATGAAAACATAATTACTGACAGATAAAAATCTTCTGGCTTAAAGATCCCACGTTAGAACTAAAAATAACTGTCACACCCAAAACTGCTGTTAGATGAATGGCTCTATGCATTATTATCATTCCCAAGATCAACATATGAAGCCTCTGAGTGATGGCTATCACGTCAGACGTAACTTGTGGTTGGAAGTGCGTAAATTGTGAGCGAATGATGAAACCCAAATCGGCCATCTTTATTTGCATAACCTTTAGAGATCTCATAACGAGCATATCTGCATGGAAGCGTGTGCGTAGGGCAGGATTTCATCCGTGGCTGTGCTGCAAATGCATCTCGCTTTTACTGGATGTGTTCTTTCAGTCGACACACACTCGCTCACATTCCTTAAGGAGGTATGCGTAGTTTTAGCTTCACAATGAGAAAAACAGGTAATGCGCTTGGCCTTGTCTGTCCATCACACGCCATCTACTCGCTCAAACAAAGAAACTGTGTGTGTGTGTGTGTGTGTGTGTGTGTGTGTGTGTGCGCGCGCGTTGAAATAATATGCTAACTTGCTTTAAGGCCTGAAATACCCCGATTTAAATGAAGCTTGAAATATTGAAGCGAATTTCGGTAACTTTTTACGATTTACAGCAGGAGAGCCGTGTAAAGTAAATAGTGGCCATTCTTTTATTTCTCTCTCGCTCGCTTTTATTGTCCCTCTTGCACATACACAAGGACGAGGCGGATTGGGTGCAATAACGAACACTTCAGAACCGAGCGGTCTGTCTTTTAGCTGATTGAGGGGGTTTAATAGTGAAAGCTTGAACTGATGAATGTGTCCCCCAGACGGCCGCTGAAGACCGCTGCGTGAACCCTGCGGTCCCAGCTCTGCCTTTCAGTGAATATGATTTTGCACATCCATTTCATTCTTTCGGATGCTGATTTAAACCATTTTTATGAGGCACTTTGGGGAAGGAGGACCAAAGTTAGCCAAAGGCTTTTTTTTTTTCTTCTTTTTTTCACTTTTTCTTTTCCAGACAGTCCCCAGGAAACCCTCTTTTTTTTTTTTTTCGTTTTTCATTTTGAAAGAGGGAGAGAAAGGAGCACGAGAGAGGGCATAATTAAAAAGTAAAAAGCTTTGATTTATGCAACAAACTCCACAGACAGCGAGTTGCTCCGTTTACTCACTCACTGACTCATTTGTGAATACCCTGCTGAACTTGTGTGCACATCTCAAAATGACACAATTTTTTATTTTGTATTTTTTTTGGGGGGGGGGGGGGGGGTACATCATTTGTTATATGATGTAATTTAAGCTGAAAATTGGTTTTCAGAAAATTGAAACTTTTTACAAGATTTGAGAATGTCTCAATGAAAATGGGGTTATGGGGTGGCATATACTATGAGGATTATTGAAAATAAGTATTAAGTTGTGTGTGAACGCATATGAATGCTTTTAGGATGTGTCTGCCAAGAATATAAATGTAATGAACAGTAAATAAGTGTAAGTGTGAGCGTGCATGCTGATGATAGACAAAACACAAGCTGCACAGGCTGCAGTTCACCAGCAGCGTGTATTTCATCAAATCAACTTACAGACTTGACGACCCTGAGGAATTGCCCCAACGTAATGATGGAATAATGTGGATTATCAGAGATTAGTAGATGAGTCAACATGTTTCCTCTGGCAGCTCGAAGACACAGTGCACACATATCGCTTAGAGACTTGGATTTGAGATGGTTGTTCTTTTGTGGCCTATTAATTTAATGCACATTAGCATATTTACTCTATGACTATAGGCTTTGCTAGTAATTTTTTAATGTCATAATACAAATAAAATATTCTAGTAATGGTAATTAAAATAAAATAGATATATACTATATATATATATATATATATATATACACACACACATACACGCGCACACACACACACACACACACACACACACACTGTTTGGATTTAAATAGGCAAATGCTTGACTGGATCATTATTACTGTGATTATTATGTTTCTAGCATTTTTGGCAACAGTTCTTCTAACCCTAATTGATGGAGTGTGTAGCTTTTCATTTCTTAAACAACCATGTAAGAAGACACGTCATGGCCATATTCCAGGATGACAAAGCCAAGATTCATCAGGCTCAAATTGTGACAGAATGGTTGGAAGGAGCATGTAGAATCATTTTCACTGAGTCCAGACCTTGAATTCATTGAAAGTCTTTGGGATGTGCTGGAGTAGACTTTACAGAGTGCATGACTCTTGCATTGTCAGTACAAGAAAATTGATGCACTTCTTGATGGAAATAAATGTTGTGATTGTTATTTCCATCAAGAGGTGTGTCCATTTTTGGTCAAGATCTTGTATTGACTATGCAAGAGTCATGCACTCTGTAAATGCTATAGCATTCAATTGAACTACATGATATTTATTACATCATAAGTTGGTAGACAGTATTATTGGCACAAGTGCATTATTATGATATGTATATATATATATATATATATGCTTGTGCTTTGTTTGTGTAACATGTAAGCGCATGCTTATTTTTTTGGGTTTCTGTTGGAATGAAAGATGGCTTTGACCTTTCACTCCAAGGATCAGGATGGGCTGATCTTATCTGCTCTGTGGCAGAGGTCAGGAGCGAGATAAAAAGAATCCTGTAGTGAGCAGCACACACACACACACACATGGAGGCACTCACTCTGTGAATGCAGGAGTCTGTCTTATCTGACCCATGCTGAGCGTCATAGTACCAGCATGCAAAACACAGCTGCATCATCACTTACCTGCAGCTTTGCTTTTAATTTGAATGCAAGATCCATTTTATTTCAGGCTTCAGTTCAGTGGCCAACTGATCTGCATGCTTTTGTGTGTTGGTAGATTTATGTGCGCGTTGAAGGCACCTCTAGCGGAGTTTTAGCCTCTGATGTCTGTCGTGATGCTTTATGGGTAGTGCAGTCTTTAGGGTTTTCTGGGTATTATAGTTGCTGTGGTTGAGAGGCTGGCTCTGTGTGACAGTTTTACGGTGATATGCAGTGTAATAGGTCAGAGTTGTTAAAGTTGAGTGTGAATGATGTTGTAAAGAGTCTGGCCAGGGGCCAGGTGGAACTCAAACCTGCAATAAAGCCGTGCTCTTACCGTACAGCCTTTCCTCATGATGACCGTATATATATCCACTTTTATTTACCTCACACTTTACGGTAGAGCTTAACTCTCTTTCATAACATTACATGGCACTTTTTAAAAACGTGGGGTCCTTTTTCTTCCCGCCCCGGGACGTTTTCTTTTACTTTTCGTGCTACTCTGTCTCACACTCTGTCTCTGTTCTCGTTGATGCATCGGGGAGAGAGAGAAAAAGAGAGGGAGAGAGAACAGAACTAAAAAAATAAAGAGGGAGAGAGGGGTGTACGTTCTCCCCTGGCCTACTCTCTGGTATTTCCTGAAGGACTTTGACTGAGCGGAACCACCCTGGGCCCCACGGAGGGGAAAGAGAGAGAAAGAGCTTTTAAAAAAGAAAGAGAGTTGAGAATATAACACTTAAAAACCAAGCCAAGTGTATAGCTTCTCAATAAACAGGTGAATTTATATATATAGATATATGTTTAGAGGTGAAAGACACTCCCTTTTGAGAGAGAAAGTGAAGATATCACATCAGTAGATGTCTATTACTGAACTAAAATGTGCGACATTAAAGAATTGAGAGCATTTGTGGCGTAATGTTGATTACCTCAACAAAAAAAATCGGCTTGTTCCACATTTACTTTCAAAAGAAGCAAAAGTTAGGAACGTGAGACGTATGCATTGAAAGTGAATAGAGCCTATTTTTGGAGGATTTAAAATGAGAAATTTGATGATTATAATTTTATAAAACCACACATAACTTCCATTAAAACTTGAGTATTATTTGAGCTGTAAAGCCGTTTCGATCATTTTCACAGTCATTTTAGGGTTTTGAAGAGTTATGTTGGGATGATAACATAAGTCGTCGTTTATAACTTTACGCAGAAATGGTTATGTTTTTTTTTTTTTTCTTCCCCACACTAAAATCATGTTAACACACTTATTGTGTATGTCTTGTATGTGTATACTATTGAAACATTTGTAGACTGGCCCCATTCACTTTCAGTAGCTGCTTTTCCATTATCCTTCAAATTGCGCAAATTGAACTTGTGAATTGAAAATATGCCCAATGGAAATGTATGTAGACCTACCAACATCCGTTGCCATTATTTTTGGAATGACTTATCGCGAAGAAAAAAAAAAAGTTTTAGTGGCATAACATCAGTAAACGGCGTCATTTCGCAATCGTTTTTAATCGACATTTAGAAAATATTGCAAAAGTTTTGTGCAAATCTGTAATGGAAAACGGGCTACTGTAAGAGCCAGTGTTTGTTTTTTTAAAGGGGTCATAAGTCAAAATTAATTTTTGTGTCAATCAACATTATACCACAAATGCTGTAGACTTAGATGAACTTGCAATAAACCTGAAATATTTTGTGGTACATTTTATGAGAAAGTACAGTGTATTACTATTTCTTTGTAATTAGTATTATATTGTAATTGTAATTAGTAGCAATTTCTGAATGAAAATTGTTTCAAAGCAAATCCTACACCATTTTTTTTTTTAATGTAGGTTTGAATCGGTTGCAAATAAGTAAAAGTTATGTTAATGAAAGTAAAATTTGAAATACACTATTTAGCATTAAATAAAATGATCACACGCATTAGTAGTTCAGAAATGTTTTTTTTTTTTTGCAGGTGTCTTAAACTTTGAAAATGTGTTAACTTGTGTAGCAATGTTGGGTTTGTTTGTGCCATGTGTCATAATTTCCTCGTGTGTGTGTGTGTGTGTGTGTTCTGTGTGTAGTGGGAGAGGGGAGGTTAATTGTGGGCTGCCCTCTGTAAATGGCATGTCCCAGGCTCGTTATCTTGATTGAGTAATTAACTCTGGCTCTCGGCACTCTTACTCACACTGTCAGACTGCTGAACTCCTGACACCTCGCATTCCTCACTCCCTCTCCCTCTTGCTTTCTCCTCTCTCGCTCTTTAACTTTCACACAGCTCGTCTCCCCGAGCTTTCAATTTATCATCATTTTCCTTTCTCTCCATGCCATTCCTGTCTCGTCCTCTTTTTCCTCCTCTTCTCTCACTCTCGATCACTCCAGACAAGAACGTTTTTTTATTATACACATGAGTTGGAAATGTGAAGGAGCTCAGGATAATAATTCTAGTAGTTTTAAAGTGATAGTTCACTCAAAAATAAAAAAAATTCTGTTTTCAGTTACTCACCCTCATGTCGTTCCAAAACTATGACTTACTTTCTTCTGTGGAACACAAAAGAATATTTTTTTTTCCTACGTCAATACCAGTCCAATTTTGTTTTGGACCCCATTGACTTTATGGACAAAAACAGTCCAAATATCTTATTTTATGCTCCGCAGAAGAGGAAAAGTCAGATGATGAGGCTGTGGGCTTTCATTTCTGGGTGAACTATACCTTTAACTGAGGCACATGTGTGTCGTAGCTCTTCTTTCTCTCCCCACCCAGGCATAATAACAGGTGAGATGAAAAATGAAAAAGTATCTGGGTCATTTGAATGAGGTGAATTATGTACATGCTGGCAGGCTGGACTCTTGTATGCTCAGCTCCGCTGCGGTCACTCTGCCAAAACATGTAGACTCTGCTCCAGAAGATACAGCTCTCCAAGGCTTGTAAACACACAAACACACTGCCAATACCACATGTAAGCACATACATATCCTCTGTAATAAACGCACCATTGAGTACATGTGACTCTTACTGATGCTTTCATGCTGCGATCGTGTCATTCAAGTCTGGCTATTAACACATTGACACTGAAGTTATTTAGATTCAGATGTTCTTTTGCATTTAATATAGTTTTCCTGCTCTGTGATTGGCTGTAGTTTGAAAAGGGAAATCATTGGAGTCTTTGATCCCTCTTAAACATCCTGCATCAAATAACACAACTCACTCACGCAAAACTGCACAGCACATAGCAAAGTCTGTCGAACAGCCGTGGATTTCTTGTTCGGTTTCACCATGTACTTTTGGATTCATCTTGCTCGTGTCTCTCACATACGCATGCATTTAAAGTGTCAGACACTTAGGGTCAGTGTCTCTTTGCTTGAGAGGGTTTACATGATCAGATAAATATTTATTAAACTCTTGAAGCAAGAATCTGAGATTGAGGCATTCTCCCTTGTGTTAATTCAGGTTTTTCTGCATTGACTTTTGTCTCTTTTACACGTTCGGATATCTGTTTTATATATATACAATACCGTTAAAAAATTGAAGGTCTGTATGATTTAATTGTTTTTAAAAGAAGTCTCATGTTCACTAAGACTGTTTATTTGATTAAAAATACATTATAAATATTAAATATTATGTAAATAATATTATGTGAAATTAAATATATAAATGTGAAATATGATTACAATTTAAAATATTTAAAAGTGTCACTTATTCCTGTGATGGCAAAGCTGAATTTTCAGTAGCCATTACTGCTGTCTTCAGTGTCACATGATCCTTCAGAAATCATTCTAATATGAGGATTTGATGCTTATGAAACATTTCTTATTATTATTAATTTTGAAAACATTTGTGCTGCTTATAGTTATATAGTTTTGTGGAAACCATGAAACCAATATATATATATATATATATATATATATATATATATATATATATATATATATATATTATATATTATATTTATTTTTTTATGGGATTTTTTGAAGAATAGAATGTCCAAAAGAACTTAATTTATTTGAAACTGACATTGTTTTAGTCTTAGATCACTTTAATGCATGTTTGCTGAATAGAATTATTGAGCATGTGTTTATATAAAAGTATACATTTGCATGTAAAGTAAATTTAATGCCACGGTATATATTTAGAAAATAGGATGCCATCTGATAGTTTCATTTCAAAATATTCTTTTAATTATCTATTGTTCATCAATAGAAGTTTGACAGACTTTTGAGTGCTTTGTCTAATTGGTCATACTGATTTTGTGGATTTGGCCTTTGACTTGTTGGCCGTTGCTCAATCTGTGTGTGAAACAGATAGTTTGAGCATGCTGTTTTGTCATGAAGCATGTCTCAAAAACATTCAAACTCCATCAGAAAGTTGCATGCAAATATGCATCTCAAATGTCATGTGTAGTCATGCCATAACTTAACAAAAGTTTCTTGATGTGTGTCATGGTCCGTCTCTCCATTAGTCCTGAATTCCTTTACGTTAAGTGTTCAGTCACACACAATAAAAATGCGCCCAGATGATGATTATCAATTTTTTTTTTTTTTTTTTTGCATTTTATTTGCCATATATGCAGGTACGGCTTCTGTTATAATCCCTGACACATAAATATATAGAACTTCTTTGAACAAGCAAAAACGCCCAGTGTTTGAAACTAAACTGTGAAATTGTGCCTTTGATATGTCTTGACTTGCTGCCTTTCTATTTAATAGCAACAGCTATTGCACACAACGAATGATTCACATGCGCACGGTTTCATTGAATTAAAACTCTTCTTGTTTTCTTTCCTTGCAAATGCTTTGTAAACTTGCGTTGTCAAGACACAGTTACCGTAGTAGTTTGCATGTGAAGACTTGGATGGGTGACAAAAGCAGCTGATGTTAATTTAGCTTTCAGAAAAGTGAAGACTAATTATGATTAATATGCCGCATTAATACATGTCTTGATTATGATGGTTGCATGCTGTTTCATATGTTGATGAATGAATGCTATTTTGCTAATTAGACTTTAAAGTATGGTTATGTCATTTAAATGATTTAATTGGAGCTAAAATGGAACCATGAGTTTGTGACTGTAACTTCTCAGAGTTCAACATAAAAACATGGGCTTTGGAACAAGAGCTCCCATTTGTCAAGGCACAAAAGTGTGTGTGTGTGTGTGTGTGTGCGCGTGTGCGTGTTCTTGCTGCTTGTGTAATCAGATAAGCAGCAAGGACACCCTCAAACCCTTTACCGCCACCCTGAGAAGCACCCCAAAATGTGTGTGTGTGTTGCCATCCCAGCAGGAGAACAGAAGGGGTTAGGCCACAAGAGTCACATAATCCATCATGCTCTGGCACTGGGAGAGGGCTGGAAAAGAGGGGGTGCTGGATGGATGGCCTGCCTCGGCCCTCACCTTCCCCCAGAGACATGGAGCTTGACACCTGTGTGTGTGGTGCTGGCGACTGTATGTGGGTGTGTGAGAGTGAAGAAGAGTGCGCGTGTGTGTGTGTGTGTGGGGGGGGGGTTGTACAGGTTGGGAGGTCCAGTTTATAAAGGAGGACTAAACCACCCCCCTTTTTTTCACTTTGTTTTTTTCCTCATCTTACACTCTTTTGGTCTTTTTCTAGGACTTCTTGCAGGGAGACAGCTCCAAAGCCTTTAAGGTACTGGGCTGGAAACCACGTGTGACGTTTGAGGTGAGCGTTTTTGTAAAAAATAATAATAATGTGGGTCACTTCCAGCACTCTCGAATTTGGGAAATAATCGTTGTATGTGTATTTGAACAGGAGCTTGTTAAAGAAATGGTGGACGCGGATGTCGAGCTCATGAAGAACAACCCGAATGCCTGATTCTACACGCCTTCATCTCCACGCTTGTCAAAGAGGCGGCTGTCGTGTGTGTGTGTGCGAACACTAGAGGAAGCATTCAACTGCATTTCTGTTCCTCCGTCTATCATTTTCGCTCTTGATTCAGCTTTCTGATCTCACTTGCACTATGTTTTGAGGGTCCCCGGTGTTGCCTTTTTCATTCTTTAATACAGTCATATTTACGGTCATGTGTGTTGGTTTTTAGTTTTTCTATCTAAATGATTTTTATCCATTTTATAAAGCTGTTTTTATTCATAATCATGAGAAAAATATATATATAAATAAGGGATTAAAGGGTTTGTAGAGCTTTTTAAATGTCTCTGTTGCGGTTTTAGCCATTGGTTAGAACATTAAAAATTATTTAAAACAAAAATACAAAATAATTATCAAAGAGTCTGTTTGTGGTTCTCAACCTTTTTTTCTCTTTGTTGTCCAAGATGATTTTCAAGATATTTTCTCTGGTACTGGTAATTATGATAGATCTGCTTGCTTTCAAACTTCATCTTAAAAGACACTAGGAATAGATGAAAATGATTAACCTTTTTTTTTTTTTTTTTATAAAATTTTTGAGGTGGGACAAATATAGGTTTAAATGTTTTGTTTTTTTGGGGGGGGGGTTATGTTGGCCTAATTATTTATTTAGTAGGCTAGTCATTCCCCTGAGGCCTGGTCTATGTGTTGAAAGGTTTGGTAAATTTGTAATTTCAACCAACATTTATGTAGCGTGATAACAGTGATTTATTACTTTTTGTAGCCTATAATTTACAATATTAAACAGAACAACATAGACCTAGCTATAGACTATTGCAGACTTACTGAGTAGAAAGCTCGAGATTACATGGTTAAGGTCAGTAAACAACATTTTGAGAATAACGGTCAACTTTTCATTTTCATTCTCTGGCCTCAGAAGTTAAATGCTGTATATAGTGAAATGCGTCAGAAAGCGGCTCGTGCCAGCTTTCGCGGGTTGCCTGGCGGTCATCGAGCCCCTCGCGCCGAACACAACCGCTCTCTTGTATTCGGAGGGAAACGGGCGTCCACGAGGCCTCGCGGTCCCTCATTCCAGATGCGCGAGCACGGCCCACCGCGCGCAGCTTAGGGAGCAGTAACTCGGCCTTGTAAAGCAGCTCATGTTTAATCACCTCTGACGTCGGGCACAGCTGGGCCACTGAACCCTGACAGTGAAGACATTTCACTGTGTGCGAAAATCCTCCGTTGTGTTTATTTGTAATGGTGACACGGTTGTCCTCATCAAAGTAACAACAGATTGAAGAGACCTCTGTCACCTGAAGTGTCCTCAAGCGAGGAGAGAGAAAACCCGGTAAAATCTGACTCAAGAGGCCACAGATATTCTAGTCTATTCGAAGTGCCAAATGAGGGTCATTTGATACCGACGTCTAAAGAAAGTGGGGTCTTTGAGACCCCCACAAGACAGGCGATTGTGGGGGCGGTTGATGTATGTGTATTTGTGTTTTTGAGACGACATCTCTCTCGAGCCAGTAGAGAGCCATTTAAGCGCCTTCAACAGCGCACCAGTGTGTGTGAAGGGGCCTGATTGAAACCAGACGGCGCCTCGCCGTTCCGCGAGCGTAAAGAGCACTTTTCCACTGGCCAGGGTCGCGAGCTCTACCACATACAGGTGCACAGGCCGCGAGCAGCCACTAATTACGTTATATATAGGCCTACCGGCGAATTTATTTGTTACGCTTGAGCGGGGACATTTTTGGTATTTTGTTTGACTACCCAGCTGATGTTCCCGTAAAAGCAGTGGGAAACGTGAAATTCAATTGAACCAATTGATTAAAGTATCATAAAACTTTAAGGGACGTGGAAAACCTTAACATTGTTAAGTCTCTGAATTTATAAGTAGGCCTTACGTATTTATATATTTTCTGTTGGAAACTGTCAATAACATCACAACACGTTAAAAGAGAGTTAATAAAAAAAGAAAACTCAAATTATCCTCTGCCAAAACTGGTTTGCTCACAAATGTTGATTGCTTAAAAAAGTCATGAATTGAAGGTGTTCGAAAATGAAATATTATTAAAACCCATTAATATCTATAGAATTAATTTCGTCTAGGAATGATAATTAGCCTATACGTCGATCATGTATAATTGTTATCTTATATTTTATATTGTTATATATCAATTTATTATATTTCTCTGGACTTGCTTAGTTTTATAACTATAACTGTGTATAATTAGTCTCATATCTTGACCGGTATTGTTTTTGTTTCTGGATTATATTTTGGAAAAGCAGAAATTATTTTCTTTGTCATTAAAGCATTACAAACATTTGGATATCATGGATAAAGAACTTTCACTCTCATCCGTCTCACTATTTTTCCCTTTGTGATTTTTTTTTTTGCCATGCAGAAGAAAATAATTTAGTTTAAATCCACTCTTTCAAGGTAAGTATTCAAATAACTAGGTAAGTATTTTTCTAGTGTTTATTTTTCATCGTCATGCAGAGATTGCCTTGATAATCCTCTCGACCTTTCTCACAGTCCACGGCATTAGGCTATAGTCTATGTTTACTTCAGTTCTATTTGGAATTCGGAATTGGACATTTTGAATTGGAAAAGTGAATTGAAAATTATTATATTGTTCTTAAAGTTTGAGGGTTATCCTTTACATTTAAGTACAATTGTCTTGCACTGCAAGATTTTTTATAGCCTAGTTATATTTTTGTTTACAAGGTTTTGAATTATTGTTAAATATGCGTGAATTTTTATCAGGCCTATTAGTATTGAGAAAAAAATCGTTCAAGTTCGTTTTTTTTTTTTTTTTTGTAAATTGGGCACAAAGCGTTTCATCATATGGCTCATGGGCGTTTATTTTATTTAGCTCAAATAGGCTAGTAAAAGGTATAAATCAGAAAGAGGTTAATTAATATAGCTACTGTAAGTTAATGATATGAATGTTAGTAACATTAAGCATAGCCATATGTTCACTACAACAGAATTCACAACATTGTGTGTAATTTAGCCCTGAGCGCAGGCCTCATATAGTTTGTTGTTTGCCAAATCAAACTCTTTTTTATAGATTTACATTTGTGTTAAATATAAACAGATTTATAAATTCAAATATCAAATCTAGAAGTAGCCTATTAAAGAAGTTTGGATTGCGCATTTACACTATACTTCATTGTGTTTTTTTTAGGCCTATATATATTTTTTAATTGTTATTAATATAGGCTAATTGTTAATATAATCTATATTATTTACATGCTATTATCATTATTATAATAATCAACAAACTGTTTTTATGAGCACAAACTGTTAACGTAGGCTAGAATAAATAAGCAGCACCTCGCAAAAACGCATTTGAAACTATTGAAAATGAACTGGACAGATTGTCCTGCATTTAACTTAAAGAGACGCAAAATGTAAAGTAAATGGTAATATAGGCCTATATATTACACAGAATATCACGCATGATAGGCTACTCGTCGACTAAAAATACACAAACAATCACACTTCTTTAGGCATGTTATGAGATCTGCATCTGGTTAAAACGTGTTACGTTAATACCAAAAGGCTCTCTTGTATCATATTCCCCTTGCGCGCAACTCAAGCCTAAAACACGCAGCTGATCACAACAAAGACACCTTTTCACTGGCACGAGCCCCTAACACTGCCCGCGCGCACCTGTAATGCATTTGGCACTTAAGCCCTTCATACGAAGTCAAATCGCCTCGGGCTGACCTTGCTATACGCACAGATACTTAACGCTGTAAAGCTTATTCACAGCCTGTTTTTCTTTCTTTCTTTCTTTCTTTCTGTCATTTTCCATCTCTCTTCCTCTGTTTCTCTTCAGTTGTTTCTCTGGATTTAAGGCTTGAGGCCTATTCACAAACCTTATTAAATCACACCGTAATCACAAAAACACCACAGCAAATAAATACAAGCGTGCACTGTTGCAGGACATCAAATCATCAATCTTATTTCTTATAGGCTACATTAAAAAAAAAAAAAGATAAAATGCTAATCCGTTGTTTGGATTGTGTCGGTATATGAGTTAACAACAATAAGATTAGGCCTATATGCATGGCTTGAGTTAAAACATATTTACGTAGCCTATAGGCCAATAATTTGTATCTAGCCTATTTGTTTTACATTTATAATATGTAAAAAAGCCATGTAGATAATATCAACAAAGCACAGATTCATAGACCGAGTTAGAATGCGTTTGTTTGGAGGTTTTTGCTGAATTAATCATTTGATTTATCAAGCCCATATTTTACATGGCTGGCTCAACGTGTCTGGCCTACAGCAATTCTTTCATCTGCTGTTTATCAGCTTTTTAATCTATTATGTGTTTACAAATGAAAACTTCTATCGAAGACAAGATTGCAAAAGTGCATTTCACAAAAGTGTGCCAACAGAACAGAGCAACATCGCTCAACTAAACAGCATAAAATAAAAGGACTGAAAGTTTTATCTCAGTAGCTAAAAAATTAAAGCTTACAAATAAAAACGTATTCATATCCAAGAAATCATATCCTTTTCTCGAAATGATTAGTTTAGAAACAAATGACATAAAGAACGTTTAAATCAAATTATAAAAATGAACGCTGTGAGGGAAAAGGGGACAAGCGACTGTCAATTAAAGTGCTAGATTATTCTTTTTGTTTACTTTGACATTATAGTACTGAATTTATTATTTTTTACTAAAGTATAATAATAATAATAATAATAATAACATTAATAATCATTACAATTTTGGTGTGTTTTTAATGTTAGTAAATGCATTTTTATTAAAAAAATTAAGGATTCCTTGCACGCGTAAGTGACACAGAATAATTTCCAGATGTTTTTAAACCTTTGACCCCCACCCCCTGTCAAAAGAGTGTCTTACTAAGAAATATTTTAGGAAGAAAATAGGAAAATTGACAAACGTTGAAACAACGTTTTAAAAATATACCGTGCTTTTGGTGGCCTCTCAATAACAAGCTTTGACAGTCATTTAAGTAAACAATGGATTCAACAGGCATTATAAATCGATAAATCACTCGAGAGTTTAACTCCAACAAGACGTCAATTTATTAAACAAAAAGTAACTTTAGATATTTTCAAAAAGTATACGAAAAAAACTGTAACTCAGTTGTACACTCGTTACCTTTCTATACTGAATTGATTATAAATACATTTCCTTGAAAAGTTGGTCCACCTGGTCTTATACATGAAATAAATTAACACATTTTCTTTTAATCCCTTCTTGATGGACGAGCAGGGAGAGAATGTTTATGTGCAGCGGAATTATCCTACTTACCAACACAAACTCGCATATCAGCCCGAGTTCACTGACCTAAATGCTTCCTTAAATTACAAACACATGGGAAATAATACGAATATATATATTAAAACAATTTTGAAATTCATAAAACTTTTGGTCAGAACTTGCTGCAGTCGTATACAAAGGCTCCGGGAGCTCGATAGAGTGGCTGACTGGACGGGAAAGCCATTTGACAGCTATTGCTTCCGGTCACCGGAGAGCTGTTCAGCGCTATCCGCTGCGTCTCGAACATCTCGCGCACCGCGTGAAAGTTCTGCTGCTGGCCGGGATAGCTCGCGCTCAGGTGTCCCAGCTCTCCGGACTGATTGAGGTACCAGGGTGCGAGTCGGTTCTGCTGCAAGTGCTGGCTCTCCTGGCTCGAGCTCTGGTGGGGGTGTGAGATAGAGGAGGCGCTTGTTGTGTTTGTGTATTCCGGTAAAGTGTCATCCCCGTGGCCGCGGTCCCCTGTGTACAGGCTCGTCGCTTGCATGTTGCAGTGATAAGTGGCGGGCTGGCCGCAGGGTGGACTGTAATGGGCGGGCTGCGGGGATGGCGAGTAGGTCAGAGACACTGAGCCTGGTAGAGCGGCGCGAGAGGCCGGCAGCTCTGCCGCGTGCTGCGGGGACCCTCGAAGTCCTGTCATGATTGTATCCATACTAAAGGCCTGCTGTGGCGTTTGCGACTGAGGACTCCCGCTACACGCACTCCCGCCGCTCCTGTCTGGACTCTCCGTTTTGGGCACAGTGCTGAGGGGTGGAGTGCTGTCATGCGGGGGCGTGCAGGCCCCGTTCTCCGTCTTTATATCCCGGAGCTTCACAGGTTGCTGTGCTTCTTGCTCGCACGCTTGCCCCAGGTTGTCCTTGCCCTGTTGGTCCCGCTCCTCTCTGTCCCTCAGCACGTCCTTCTTCTTGAAGCGGCGCCTCCGTCGCAAGAAGCTGCCGTTTTCAAACATGTTATATGAGTCCGGATCTAGAGTCCAGTAGCTGCCCTTACCTGGCTTCTTATCATCTCTTGGCACCTTGACAAAGCACTCGTTAAGCGACAGGTTATGCCGTATGCTGTTCTGCCAGCCTTGCTTATTGTCCCGGTAAAATGGAAAGCGCTCCATGATAAACTGATAGATTCCATTCAGTGTGATCTTTTTGTCGGCTGAGTTCTGGATCGCCATGGTGATGAGCGCGATGTAGCTATATGGCGGTTTCACCATATCCTTGGGCTGCTGTGCAGGGGCGTACGGCCCATATGCGCGGGCCATGCCACCGGGGTACTGCTCGTGCGCTGCGTGAGAGTACATGCTCATAGGCGCAGGCATACCGGTGTATCCACCTCCGGCCGCGGCTCGATAAAAGCCTTGATCTCCGGTGATATAAGGCACTACGCCTAGAGGGCTTTGGCTAGACACGGGGTAGCGCGCCTGCATCATACCCTCTCTCCAACGAGAAAAAATAAGGTAAAAAAAAAAAAAAGTAACTCGGCAGACGTCTTAATTCACTTCGAGAAAAACATCCAAAGCATTCCAAAGCCAACCTTTTCCTCCAGTCTCTTGTCTCAAAACTTTCACCCAAAGTTTCTTTCCAGTGTGATTTTCAGGTCTTGACGAGGAGAAGTCAGTGAATAGGGAAAACCTGTGAACTTCCCGCATCCGTCACTTCACAGGGACTTTTTCACCGAATTACCAATTCTGCCTTTTGGCTGCGCTGAGCGCTCCTCCCAGAACTCATCTCACGACCAATAAGCGCTCGAGAGCTGTTTGTGGAAAGACTGTACCCGAAGACCTTTTCCCTGTGGGCATAGGCATAGTCTACCCTTGAGTTAAGGATAAGGGAGACGCAAACAAACGGAAAGAGTAGAAATGTTGACAGAAAACGAGAAAATTCGCATAGCCTATATCCTTAGCTTCTTATCACGTGAAATAAATATAATGGCTTATATCATTGAACTTTTATAAAATGACATATTTTGTATAAAACTATATGGTCAATAGGCTATTAAATACACGAGGCTAAACAGATTTACAATATTCGCAAAGATGCCTCGTTTTCTTTTCTTTTTTTCTTTTTCTTTTTTTTTAAACAGGGTTGCAGCCCTGAATGACTCCCTGTTTTCGTTCATGTAGCCTATGTCATGATTCATTTCAATCATTTGGCTCTAATAGATGCGCTGGAGGGGTGAAGTAAAGCGAAGTTTGTTTTTCAGAAACATGTAGGCTACTACTGCATGGGAGCAAAGCAAAAGCTCTGCAGGCCAAAAGGTGTCTTTTAGTCTTTTTTTTTTTTTTTTGGTGGTAGGTTGACGAAAACCCACCCAAGATTTACAGGTATTCTTTGTCAGTGCGTTTACTCACACTTCACTGCTGCTTTAATTTTCTTTAAATGTTAAAACATGTCGACATAGCTTTACGTTTCCACTGAGAAGTCGCACCGCTTGTGACATTTTTTCTTTATTCTTTTCGAAAAGGAAGGGATTTAAAAGTGGAATTTTAGATAGCTTTAATGACAACGGGCAGTTTAATACATTTGTTCAACTTGACTGCATAAGTTGTAAAGTATTTATTTGGCCTATTAAACATTTTTTGTGCACTTGCAGAAAAATAGAGAAGACAGAATGGAAACAGAAGGAAAGAAAAATAAATAAAATTGTTATTCTCTTTGGCAAAATAGTAAAATATTAAATCAAAATAGGCTATTATAATAAAATATTAAATTATACTAAAACACAATTATCAATTCATTATTATCAATAACAACAATAATAGCAATAAAAAGAAATAAAACAGCCATATAAAACATTGAGTAGGCCTAGCCTATTTCATGTTTATGAGCCTATCAGTAATAATTATAATAACATACAAAGAAGCGTTTTTGTTCATTTCTATTTCATTTTTTTATTTTCTCTGCTGTTTGTTTATTGACTTTACTTTTTAAGAAGGATTGAGTTAATTCTAATTGACAAATATAATATCATATGCCTCGGTTTCAAATAAATTTTTTTTTTTAAAAATGTCACAAAGCATCATTCATTTAGTTTCGTTTTTTTAACCGTCTATATCAAATAGGCTAACTGGTGTAAATGTAAATTTACGTTGGAAAAGTTCTTTTTTTTCATTAAAATCCTTGGAGCCGGCTTAATGTCATCATGGTTACTCGGTCAAAATTACAATTTGGTTACAATTTCCTGGCTCATATTTTTCACTTTGAAGTTATTCTTCCTTTTCTTGCATTAACTCCTGCTACTTTAGCTAATTCCAAAACCAAGGAATTAGGCCAATTCAATTCAATGAGGAGCAACAAGCAAAATGAGTAGCGCGTCTGTTGTTGGTTGGCCAAATTCACCTGCTAAATGTGTTTCTGTCTTTGGTCGCCCCCTTGTGGCCATTTTGTACAAGCACCCATTTTGGGCAATTTGTTTTCTAATAACAGCCATACACTACCTAGCATATACCCATAGGCGGATTAACCATATGGTGAATTGTGGAAGTGCCCAGGGGGGCACCACGCAAAAATGTTTTTCTCTTTTAAAACTAGCGATTCATTCTCAAACGTATTTCTAGCCTAGGCAGGGGTAGGCTATATATTCTAAATTCCCTGAATGTTTTGTTGAAAGTTTGTTTAAATTATTTTGTAAGTGTTTTTTTTTTTTTTTTTTTTTGTGGATGCCGGATTCACATTATACTGCGTGAGCACGCGCGTTTCATTTCAACGCCCATATTGCACTAGCGTGTCCACTGGCACGGAGCAGAGCGAGTGTTTTCAATTAATTCCAATGGAAGTAGAGCTTTAAGCTCGCGAACTGAAAACGCTCGCTCTGCTCCGTCCGCGCTAGGCTACTGGAAACGCACCATTTAGCACTCCGGGGCTGAATCCGAAATCGTCCCCTATACCCTTAAATAGGGCGTTATTTGAAGGGACAGCCATTTGTAGTGGTGTCCAAAACCATAGTGGACGTTATTTAGTGCACTTATTCTATCCCACATTCCATCCCACTGTCGATGTACGCTCAACGACTGTCACTCTAGGTGTCAGTGCCCAGGGGTCTTAATCCGCCACTGCATATAGCCTACCTATATGCTATAAGTACATGCTATATAGCCTAAATTGTTGTTGACGTACAACGTGCCATTTTTTTATATCAGATTTGAGGTTAAAATGCATATTATAAGAGAAAAATAGTATGCTATATCAGGTTATTATAACCGGTCTCACCATTTTCACAATTGTAAAAATTATTTTAATATATTGGTTCATTTTAAATGATCTTGCGGTGTAACTTTTGTATAGCCTACCAGTATTCCATGTAGTTCATATAACTACCCATTTATATGTAACTTGTAGTTAAACATTTAAAAAAAAATAAGGCTATGTTTTAACTTAAATGGTACAAATGGTGTGTTTATACTATAGCCTATTGTGAATATTAATTTCATGGTCCATTCATAAGGTCAGCAGTTTGCATAATGGTGCCAAATGAAGCATTCAATAAGAAATGAATCTGGTGCTCCTTTTGCGTTTGAAGAATGGGACTCTGCACTGGTCCACAGATGTCAGGCTGCACGCGAACAGGCAAGACCACACACTAACTTCTTCAAACAGTGCGGTTAGCTACAGCCAATGGGTTAGGGATGCAATCAGCTAATTTACTGAAAGGAATGTTCCATCGCCAGCTGCATAGAAGCAGCATTATTCTTTAGCATGAGGTGTACGAAGCCCCTCATGAGCTTGTCTCAGCAGTTGTCCATAGTCTTTGTCAAGTTTAAACGAGAGTTTGGAGTCAAATTGTCAAATTTGGATGTTTAGCCAATCAGAGAGCCTTTTGATGCCTTTTCTGTCTGTCAAAACGTTTGCTCTTTCACTGTCATAGCGTGCAGTCCGTATGGAAATCCGGAAGTTGCCACTGGGCCAAGAAAACAAAGCGTGTGAACACGAGCAAGAGAACTTTGGTAGAGATTTTCAAGGAGTTGCTGAGAGCTTTGAAGGGGTCAGATGCAGAGCTTGCTTTGCTTTTGCTTGACAGGTACAAATACCGTTGAGTTATGCATATAACTAGTTCCCAGAAGGAGGGAAACTCGGTACAACACATGACTATGGGATATGGTGTTGTACCGAGTTGACCGACTGAATGGGAACACGGTTACGCCGAAAGCGGAAAAAGGGGGTGTGTTTATTTTGTTGGCTAAGTTTGGCGGAAGTTCCAAACGGCTAACATCGCAACATTAATATGCTATTTATTGATAGACTACTTGTTGGGTAAATCATATTGTTTATTTTTTTCTTTCTTCGTTTACTAGCTATACTAGACATTGCGTTTTAAAACAGTAATCAGAAATCATTCATTATAAAATCTTGTATTTTGTTTCCTTCCCTCTAAAAAACTATCACAAACATTGATTATCCCAAGTCTTGATAGCCTATGGCCCACTAAAATTAGGCCAAATCAGATATCAATAATACTAATAAAAAAATAATGTATTTAGTTTGATTCACATGGAAAAAATAAAATAAAAAAATAAATAGAGATAACGGCTCTGGCCGCTAGGGGGACCCCTTACACCCCCTCTATAACTGAAGGCAAGATCATTATTTCAATTAAAAGCACACACGAAAAAAGGGGGAATGTCTTTTATTTGCCCTCAATTTTACTTTAGCACTATTATGACATTTTAAAACTGAAAATGTCATGATATATAATATTATTATAATTTTGATTTCTTAGTCTGAACTCATAAAATATGTGACTTGTAGGTTAGGCCTAAATGTTTTTGTTGATGGTAAACACATTGCTGGTTTGTCATCATTTTAGCTTTTTGTTCTGCTCACCATCCTCCACCATAATACCAGATTCTGTCTCATATGAGGCCTTTGAACAAAATATGCAAGAGCCAAAACACATGCGCTGACCAATGCTGCAAGTCGTCTCTTTAATGAAAGTCATTCTCAACCCAGTTTATGCACAAAAATCCTTGTAGATGTCCTCTGAATCTGTTGTACATTAGATAAAAAGTTCTGCGTACATTGTTAGTTCATAAAACACATCTTAGTGAAAAAAATTGGGCATCTCAAAATGTCCAATAAAACAGTTCGTTTTAATTTAATTGTTTATAATTTTTTAATTTTGAATCTGAGCTAGCAATGCACTGGTACGGGGAAAAAAAAAACACCGAAAGCTGATTTGTTGAATTTAATTTTGATTGTATTGTGCAAATCACGTCATATACAAAATGTTCAGACAGACATAGGCTACTTAAATGTGTCTTTGTTTAACAGTCAATCAGCAACGAACTCTTTGCTCTATACAGAAACACATCTGGTGCACAGTTTTCATGGCATGTATAAGAGAGCATGAAACTGAAAGACAAAATGAATTTAGCAATCATTTGGTTCAGGATTTTTATCATTGTGAAATATCACAATATTTTTGCCACTCTTCAGTTCATCTAAGGCCAATGCATCAGTGCATTTCCATTTCGCTGAGTGGAACTGTTTCACACTATCCAATTACATCTTATTTGACTAATTATAATATACAATATTGACTGAATAGGCTACAATCTATTTTGTAAAATTTCTTGTTTGTTGAAATGAAAAATGCACTCCAGATCTGTTTTAACCCCCTAATAGTTAATATCCCAAGCTTTGATATATAATTGGCAGATTACCATATGCACTAGTGATTCTTTCTGTCTATGTTTACATTGTCGTGATTTTAAGTGTCTATATAAATACCTCCAGTAGCCTATGCTTTAATAATGATGTATTTGTATTTTCTTGGATGATAACTGTGTTTTGAATACGGGTGCGATTGATGTGGATGAATGAAGCTGTGAGTATTATCAGTGTTTATTAGGAACCACAAATGTCCATTGTTATCCTCTCCAAATATTCGCTCAGGTATGCCGCTTTGTTTATAATAATCAGGAAGAACATTGGCAGTCGAGTGTATTTCACAGGTCGCTACATCTAGTCACCGATAGATGGCGGTAAAAGACCGTGCAAAAGCTTCGACTGATGCGCCACCAACAATCAACCGAACCAACTATCTGAAATGAGTTGAACTTGTTTTTGACATTCTCACGGTAATACCCGTGTCCTTTTGCTTTTGAAGGTCAAGAAAAAACTGATTTAAAAACTGAAAACTCCATTTGCACGAGTCACATTCCTTGGGCCATTGCTGAAGTAGGCCTAAATGAAATTGGAAATGCAAAGTATGTTCATTGCTTTGCTGCGGGGGGAAATTACAATTACAATGTTTTATCAGAAATATCCTAATTTATTCGAATAACACCTGTAGACTAATTTATCATATTGGCCAAGCGGAAAAATAATATTAAAAAAAATTAGAAATTAAGAAAGCCTATTTAAACAGTGAGACAGTTCAAATGAGACCCAAAACTTCAAATCAGTTTCACAAAAATATGTAATGTACATGCGTCGTAAATGGAAATGTAATTATAATCTATTTTAAATGATCGTGATAGCGCTTTACAATAGGCTGTGGTCTCGATTTTTAACATTAGTTAAGACATTAATTAACATGAACTAATATAGCCTATTCTTGCAGCATTTATTAACATTTGTTAAAGTTAGTTGATAAAAATGTTTATGTTTGTAGCAGTGCATTAACTAATGTTAGCCTAACAGATAATTTTGATTTTAAAAATGTACTAGTAAATGGTCAGATTAATATTAATTAATAAATGCTGTAGAAGTAGCCTATTGATCATTGTTAGTTCATGTAGTTAACTAGCCTAATGTTAACAAATGAAACCTTATTCAAAAGTGGTACCATTACCGTTTTACACAATGTCCTAATTTAATTTTCTTATTCCTATTTGTAGAGTAAAGATTTTACATCATTAGCTAGGCCTACTTTGCACATGATAAAGTCATATTATATGGTTGTTATGAAATTATGAAACGCAAAACAAAACAACAACAAAAAAACAAAAAAATGAAACTGCAGATGTAAAAAGTAAAAATACAAAATCTTTTTTTCTTTATCTAGCCTATTTTTTTATTATTATTTTGTAAAAATTAAAAGTGTGACAACTTACCGCGACCTTACATGTATGAAAAATATAACCTTTGGTTAAAAATAGGCTATTGATTATATAACGGACTCACTGTATTTAGCTTGTTTACACAACCGCTATTGCAAAATATGAGGATAGAGGAATATTTTTAATATTCTAAGTTTGGAGGACATAATTCACAATTATTCGGTTGATGTTTTTGATCAACATTAAACAATTAAACATTAAATAAAGAGATACAGATGTTGTGACACCATGGCCATAATTTCCCCATAGCACATCAAATTTGCAGTAGCCTCATGTAAATCTTAGATAGATAGATAGATAGATAGATAGATAGATAGATAGATAGATAGATAGATAGATAGACTGCTATTGGTCAGGCAAAAAACACACTGCTTTCCTTGAAATGTTTTATTTCTAACTTCCACACATCACATTGTACTGTACAGATTAAGTGAAATATATACTTAAATGTGCTTAATTCAACCTCTATTGAAATGTAACCACAAGACATAAAATGGTCCGTCCATGACTTCATGAGTTTAACTGTTTCATATGCGCTCGCTGCCAGGGCTGGTTTTGGAAAATAGGCCTATTTCCAATCGCTTTATGAGTGCAAAATAATTAATCCTTCATTAATTTTCTTTACCTCACAGTTATCCAAGTGCTTATCTTTGTGCAACTTGCTCCGCAAACAGCGGACTACATCACGCAAGGTTTGACGTCTTGATTCACACTCTGATGGTGATGATGATGGTGATGATAATATCCACCAGCAGAAGGATGGAAAGACGTAATTCCGTTAAAATTCAACATGAAGTCCTTCCGTTCTCCGACTGGGGAAGAATGTGTCGGATAGCGCGATATTCCCACTGGAGACAGATCATTTGCACAATGAGATAAATATACACATGATAAAATCTAATATTTAATATTGTTCATTTTACATTTATCAGCTCATATGAGTAGAGCTTTTACCCCCACATTTAGAGTAAAATGTTCCATATCTGCCTTTAAACAATTTTCTTTTACATTTTTTTTTTCTAATTATGTTTCTCAATCAATATTCAATAACATTATATTTTCATTTAAAAAAAAATGTAAATTAATAAACTGTCTTTCATGAGCTTCACACATTTTCTTCATATTTTATATTGACGTGAAAAAATAATGATTCTTGAACCCTAGGTTGTAATAATAATAACAGCAACAAGAACAATTATTATTATTATTATAAACTTATTTAGCTGTTTAGAAACGTATAAATAAACGTATTTTGCTACCCCACACATAACAATGTGGTCGGACGTAAAAACAGTCTTGCAAAATATGTCATTTGAGCCATACTGCACAGAGCATATGAATTCAACAGCTAACTCAAAACATTTTGTACAGTTTATAGTAATCTTTTAAAGTAAAACATTATGCCTTTTGGTATTCTGAGATATCTTTCTTTTTTCTATCGTGCTTTTCATTCTGATTTTGGCTACAGAATATAATAAATAAAAATATTTCAAAGTAGGGTTACACTTTATTTTAAAGTGTCCTTGTTACAGTGTAATTATACATTGAATATTGAGTAATATTAACATAATGTAGCTTACTTAGGGTTGAAGTTAGGATTAGGTTTGGTTTAGTGTTAGTTGCGTGTAGCCTAATTATACACAAATTATACAAATTGTAACGTGTAAACAAAGACACAATTACCCAAAAAAGTTAGGCCTATATAAAAAAAAATGGTGGCATCTAAATGTTTCCGAGATTACTTGCCGTTACCTGACATGTCTGTGTTGTCTCTCGCACTTTGCTGCATATAACCCTGCTCCAGAGAGTAGGTGAATATCCCGGGATGCTGCCCTGTGGACGGAGAACTGCTCGTGACTGTAGACGGCTGTTTTAGGTATGGAGAACTGGAAGAAGCCCACAGTGCCGTGCTCTCTGAATACGACGAGTGACCATCAAGCGCGCCCGCTATTGCAGTAGAGGACGGAACTGGGCTGGTGTTGCTTTCCGCACCATAGTCTCCGTTCCCGGGCACTGGACAGCTAGCCATATAGCCATGTCTGGAGCTGGGGGACATGTGACCGTGGTGCCCGCTGCTCATTGACTCATAACCATTACCAGACAGATCCAGGTTGTAGCCACTGCTATGGCACGCAAGTGCGCCGGAGGGAGTTTGGTAATCGAAGCTCTGAGGTAAAATGGCGGAACCGAACCCAAGGCCATTCATCATTCTGTACATTGGTTTCATAGCTTGACATTTTCTCCTAAACCCTCGCGGTCTTCGCCGAAATGACCCTTCCTCGAACATAAACTCACTAGTGGGGTCTATGGTCCAGTAATGTCCTTTACCCGGCCGCCCAAGGCCTTTTGGAAGTTTAATGAAGCACTCGTTCAGAGACAAGTTGTGTCGAACAGAGTTTTTCCAGCCCTGATAAGAGCCTCGGAAAAAAGGGAAGCGTGTTTGTAAGAACTGGTAAATCTCACTGAGTGTGAGTCGCTTTGTCGGCGCGCTCTGAATTGCCATGACAATGAGCGCAATATAAGAGTAGGGCGGTTTCTCCGGGCGTCGCAGTCCTGAATTAGGCTTTTTGCTTTTGGGCACGGCGTCATGGTCCTCCAAGCTACCTGTGGAGTTCATCAGTCCTGGATGCAGCGCGCTGGACGCTGGACTGGTCCTCATCGGGGGCGTTGACCGCAGTGGTCCGTGGGAGCTCTCAGTCGTCATCTGTCCCGCTCTGACGTACGAACACAACTCGTTGACAGACGTTGACAGAAGAAAAAGGTAAAGCAAAACTCCAAAAGATTGAGCTGTTCAAAAACCAATAGAGTTCAAGAAAACAACCGAGTAGCCTATAAACACGACACTTATTCATTCGAAAACGTATGCTTATTTAATCAAGCATTCTATGCAAAGCAACTGTCTACTTTTCCTGGCGTTAAAAGTTGTGGTCAAAATCCTGCAGTTTGTGAGAGAAAATATCCAAGGAATACGCACATTCGTGGTCGTTATCAACGTTTTACTGCGGGTCGTTTTCTGCCACTGTCTCCGCGCTGATCCGGGTGGCTGTAATCCCTTTTTGAGAACGAAATGGAAAGTCTTGAGTTCGTGCAGCGCCTCAACTAAACAAAACCCGACAGCCAATCACTCAATAACTCTCTCCGGCTTTCTCCACTCAAATTGCTCCTCCTTCCTCGCCTCACCCACCCCCTTAACCCCCTAAGACTCCAGCAAACTCAACTCTTTCTCTCTCTCTCTAGAGCCTCATGCACACTGTCCACCAAAATCAACTGACCCTCAATCTATCACTATATGCAACAACAAACTTCGTCTCTCATCATCATCATTATCATCTTTCTAGCTTGAGCATGCTTATTCTTCTGGCTTATTTATAAAACATGTTTTGGTCATTTAGCCTGAATGAGTCAGTCAGTGTTGCACGCTTTATGGGAATAAACTTGGGTATAATAGAATTATATATATTTTAATAAAGATTATCTTAGCTTATCAAGTGAGTGAAAGCAAGGCCAATGCCAATGTTTACTACTTTCTGGAATTTGCATTTGCGACTCGAATTTTAATTGGATGGATTCCTCTAATGGCCTTGGAGGGCTGTCAATACGATCAAAATCGAGCTGAGCTTTAGGGGCCTTCATAAACGTAGCAGGACTAAAATAAATAAATCATTTCATCAAATGAGGAGACAGTGATCAGTGAGAGGCGAGTGAGAGAAGATGGGAATGACTTTGGCTCGAGTAGAAGCAGCTCGTCTCTGTTGAGAGCTTTGGGTAGGATACCACACACAGCGCTCCTGTATCAGCTTACGGGCCCGGGGCCACAGCACATCCCTTGAGTCCAGCGTTCATTAACAAAAGAAAAAGCTAATTAGCCATTTGGACGTCGACAGCTTCCGCCAGCAAAGGAGGGTCACAGCAGTCTTCATACAGACCAGTATAAATATTGATTTATTTATACAAACGTAAACTTCTAATGAATACATATAAATATAGTAAATATATTACATATTAGTGTTATATTATATTTGTTATGTGAGAAAAAAAAAAATATCTATGTAAGAAAAGAATTAGAGCAAATAGCAATTTCAGCCTGATCTCATGAAAATGCGTCTCTATTGCACGCATTTTGTTTATCGTGCAATTTATACGCGAAAATGAGTTTTTACGTGCATATGATACGCAGTTTTCGCGTGCATTTGATACGCACTTTATTGCGTGTAATACACACGCACCCCACACGACTAATCCTACCCATGCGTATCATATGCACGTACCCTACCACTACTAAACCTACCATAAACCTACCCATGCGTATCATATGCACGTAAAAACTCATTTTGGCGTATAAATTGCACGATAAACACAATGCGTGCTATAGAGACGCATTTAGTGTGACCGGGTTTACATTGGCTTAGCTAGGCTATGTAATCGAATTGTGAAATGTCCCCTTTTTTGTGTGTGTGTTTTTTTAACTGGGCAGCATTTTATTAGCATACAAATGTTTAAAATCATATATTATTGAATTATAATTCACATTATAATTTGCCGTTTATTATAAAAAAAATTGACGATAAAGACACAAAAACAGCATTACTTAAATAGCACGGATATGTTATCTCTCGCGCTCTTTTTCTCCCCTCCCTTTTTAATCACCCAACTCTTTTAAGTGTTCTTTTGAACAAAGCGAATCAACAATGCCCTAGTTTAGACTTACCGTGAGGATGTGGATAAAAGCATGTTCCCGCGCTATATAAGCAGTATTTCGGCGGGTTTCCCCCGCCCGCTGAGCGCCTGACCCCCGCCGAGTCCCGGATACCCACGGCTGCTCTGGAGGAAACCGAGCTCTGCACGAGACTTTGAACACAGGCCATCGCTAAGAGTGTATGTGGGTAAGAAAGCATCGTGCTCCCTTGCGCAATTACACTCACTGAACTATTTTCATTACCGACCTAATTGAGCCTCTGTAAACAAGATTTATGACTTCTTTTTTGTCAAACGAATACGCATCAAAGGGTCCAGTCAAGTTTGATCTGAGACGATTTTGTGCTTATAATGTGAAGTATCAAACAATTTTAATGAAATGTAAATTAAATGTTTTAGGGTAAAGTGTGCACTGAATTATTACAGAAAATGGGCGTTAATAATATCTAAATTATTAGAATTGTAGAGTGAGAATATTAATGAATAAATCATTAGAGATTAAGACACTAAATAATGTGTTGTTGGTTTTTTTAATCTATTGATGCTTTATTTATCATGTTTTATATTTATTTAGTTGTAAGCCTTCATAAGCCTTATGCAAAATTCATCCCACGAATTTGGAAAACTTAGTTTATGTGATGCCTGCTATTCTTTTTTTTTTGGGGGGGGGGGGGGGGGCAAGTTGGAAACAATTGATCTTGTTTGATGAAAGCATTTTTTACAGTGCGTTCATTTGGTTTGGATGCCAGTGCTTGCACTGCATGAGCGAAACCATAAGAAGTGTGTGATAAAATAGGCCCTACATTGTAATGTGTTCCGTATATTTTCATCTGCTCTTTTTGTCCTGATGATTTGTGTGTGTGTAGATAACAGCGTCATAGGCCTGTATGTTTATTTAACTTGTTGATGTGACAAGCTTGCATATTTATAGCCTGCGAATGAGCGCTTCACTTGTAGCCGAAATGCTGCAGGTCATGATTTTAATTCTCAGCTAACGGTTTTTTCATAAACAGGTGTGTGTCATTCCGTGAGTTCACCTGCAGGTTGCAGCATCGCACTTAAATGGCAAGCATTTAAAAGAGTGAGAATTTAAAGGTTGCCAGCAGAAACCAATGCTGATTTGCGAGTTATACACGTGACATAACCACAGAAGTAGGCCTACATAAATTTGTGAGCTTTCCTTAATCTTATAGCTAATATTATTGCAATAAAGTACGATCAACGTCATGCGTCTCGATTTCTCTCAACTTGTATCATTATAGGGCTACTGATTGTTTGCTTTGGCGCTTCATACAACAAAGTATTTTCTTAATTCGTTAATTAATTAATTAATTGATTAATTGATCAATTGATTAATTGATCAATTGATTAATTGATTAATTAATTAATTAATTAATAATTCGTTCGTTCATTCATTCATTCATTCATTCATTGATTGAGGAGTAAGGAACACATATATAGGCCTAAGTGGAGAAAGACAGGTCCTCACTCCTTGACCTGAAAATTACAGGGCTGTCAACCCAAGGAGATGACGTGGCTGGGGACTAAAATTGAAAAGAAAAGCGATGGTCCTCTTTCAGTACCGCGGACAGCGCAAAAATATTTTCATGTTTGAGACCAGCAAAAAAAAAAATGTCGTGTAAAAAAGTAATAAATAGGCTACACAAAAATTAAATAGTTAATAATAAATGTAAACGTAAAATTGGTTATATTGGTTATTCTATTTAATGATTTATATATTTCTAAATACGTCCCATTTGTCCTTTTGTCGAAGCCTATACTTACCTTGCTGGTTTGAGATTAGAGTTTTACTGAACAAGTATTTGTGTGATTTTAAATGGAAGTCAATTCATCTGCAAGCATTTTAGATTCTTTTCTATCAACAGCCAGCAAATATATATAGGCTATATTGTTTATAATTTAACCGAATAATCACTGCTTACAATATTATTTTTAAATTAACGATATTAATTTATTATATTAATTATATAGGACTAGTATCGATATTAAAGAAAATGGCAAGAAAAGCGTTCCTATTAATTCCAACTTAACATTAGATTTATTTTGGGAGCGCTGCTTATGACTCACGCTTGTAGGGTTAGGCTATATGTTGATTTTTCATTTGTTTTGAAACGTAGTAAGTTGGTCAGTTGACAGGCCTTGTAATTTTACATTATGAAAAAATATTGTATAGCCTACTTCTTTAGTGCGAACTGTGCAAGCTGGGGTCAGCATTCTAATTATCGGGATCTTATATCGATTTAAATGAATTTTTTGTGATTATAAGTGTGTTATGTGAATCAGTAATAAAGTTTTGCACAATGATAATAAGTGGGCTATTTTTGCATATGTTGTTTGGTTTGATAGTGATCCAAACAGATGATACTTGAGCGGCGTACGGTTGCCATGGTTACTTCCTCAGTTGACGTTGGTTACTTCGCTATTCTATTTATCGTGACAATGCATTTTATTTTCTTACTTTATTATCTCTAATTTCAATTAACTGTTTAATATTTCGAAAATGTACATCAAATCAATCAGAATTCAACCCCCCACCCCTCAGTTTCAGTGTTTGCATGTGCCTTGCATGACTGTTGGTAGCACAGATTTAATTTCAGCAAGTCAGAATCATTGTAAAACATTTTAATTATGAAGATCTTCTGACAAGAGCCAGTGACGTGTCCAATGACCAGTGAACTAAGTGACATTCAAGGTATGGTTTCAGAAGAATAATGATTGAAAATGCTTGCAGGACTAATTTCTCTCATATTTTCTTTTATTGACGAAACGAAGTACAACTGCATATGTTGTCCAACTGACTGAGCACAGCTCTGAACAAACCATCACATTTACACAGACACCCAACACAGTTTTACAAAGAAGCAAACTACATTTAAATACACATTCTGTCTATAATTATTGACATGGTTATGCCATCGTTTACAAGAAATGAAAATGGAATCAGTAAACACTGTGCACTGGCGCGGCATTGAAGACATCTAAACAGCAAACATGCAGCATCGCAGTAATGTATTCTTTGTGCATGCTGGGCTTAAAAGTCACGATAAAAAAAACACATAGGCCCAAAACACAAACCGTTTCACACCATGCACATAACCGGTGTGTCAAACACCAAAGAAATTGCGTTCAAGCGTGCGAATGTCTGTAAATTGCCATGTTCACTTGTCATTTCATGACAGCAGAGAGTCTATTCTGAAGGGGTGATATCCAGTCTCTTGGACAGTAGTAGTGTGAGAATGTGCCAAACCCGGAAGGGGATTCGATATGTCCTGCATTCGTTTGATGTTAGTTATGTCCACCGTATTACACCTGTAGATTGGAAAGGCATTCGACACCTCAGAACTGACCTGGAATCCGCTCTGAGGCGCATGAGCCACTGTGGACGGCGGATAGCCCATAACGACTGGCAGAAAGTGCGGAGCTGCTGACAACATTAGCCTGGTACCAAAACACGTGTCCTCTGTGCATTGCTCCCTCCGCATAAACGGTTTACTGAGGATGCTGTCTATGGCGAACGAGCTGGAAAACTTGGAGCTTTCGTCGCGCGCTGGGAGCCGGCTGTCATCCGCTGGCGCGCGCTCCTGAGATTCCGAGTTGCTCAAGTTCTTCTTACTGATGCGCTTCCTCCTCCGGCGGAAAACACCGTCTGCGAATGTGTATTCACTGTGTGGGTTCAACATCCAATAATTGTCTTTCCCCCACGGACGCGAGGGATCTCGCAGCACTTTTAAAAAGCAGTCGTTTAATGACAAGTTGTGCCGTACAGAGTTTCGCCACCCCGTGTAGCTGCCCCGAAAAAACGGGAATTTTTTCATTAAGTACTCGTTTATTTCAGCAAGTGTAAGGCGGCCGGTGTTGGAATCGCGTATCGCCATAGCAATGAGCGCGATGTAGGAGTATGGTGGTTTGGGTCTACGCGTGTATGGTTTCGCCTTCCCGTCCGAAACGGGGGCACTTGGTCCTGGGCTGTTGGCTGAACAGTCTCCATCCGAGCCCAATTCCTCCTCCGTGGACAGTGGTGAAGCCACGTTCACATCCATGTCACTGCACAGGTCCAGAGGCTTGTCCACAAGGCGACTCGCAGAGAAAACCTCCAACTTCATTGTAAGGCGCCTCTTTCACTTTAAACCGAGTAGCTTTTTATTAAAGTCTTCTGCTGTTTGTTTTGAGCAACACTTTCGGGAGAAACCCTTCTGTATTTCAGAACGGAATACACCGGCGGCGTTAATATAGGCTAATCGCTCTGCAAGGACGGCCCACGAGGGAGGGGCTTACAGGACAGACCTATCAATCACAAACACATTCACGCGAGTTAAGGATTTAGAGATGCTCACCTGCCCCCGTATAAGTGCACGGATAGAGTGTGAGGGGTTTGTGAGAAGTCGTGAGGACTTTTCTTTTCTATTTTCTTTCTTTTCTTTTCTCAAAAATAACCTGTGAGGACATTTCACTATTAAAAATGATATGCTCAATAAATAAGTTATGATGTTTTTACATTGCTTCAACTCATCAAAATAAAAAAATTTAAAGTAAGTTTAATGTAATTTAAGTTGAAATGACTTAAAATTGGTTCTTAATATTGAAAAAGATTCGTTCATATTTAAATCTAAAACAATACAATTAAAACATCATTTCATTGTACATGAAAGTGAAATCGACATGTGAAGGCCAAGATTGCAAACCCATACTCAGAATTTGTCCTCTGTATTTAACCCATCCAAGTTAGTGCACACACAAGCAGTAGTGAACGCACACACACACACCCGGAGCAGTGGGCAGCCTGTGGCACCAGGGGAGTGATTAGGGGTTAGGTGTGTTGCTCAAGGGCATCTCCTTCCTGTATTGAGAATTGAACATTGAAAATTGGTTAGAGGCATGTGTATTTTAGGAAATGAGTCATCATAAAATGATTTGAAGGCTTCTCATTATTTACAGGCCTATTTATTTAAATGTACCTTTTAAAAAGTTCAAGGATAGCCTATAAAACCTGAAATCACCTACATTGTGAGAGCCCGCCAATGTCCCCCACAATGAAAGCAGCTTAATAAACATGCTAAATATTGTACGTTAATGTGAAAATAAAAATCCAAAAGGGTTTGTTAGAATAATGTAAGTGAAAAATCCCCACCAAGATAGAAAAACCTTTGTGAAAGTTTGGCTGTACTTGTAAGGGCCATATATTTTAAAGTACTCACAAACATAATGAAAGAAGCTGATAACCAACATCTTGGTTTATTATGGCCCTTGACGATTCTATCATCAGAAGAAAAAAAACATTGATTAATGGATATGAAAAGCAGTTATTGCTGGGCTTCGAAGTTGATTTCCCCATTCTTCTTTTTCACTGTATACATACACACATAAATACACTTGCTAGACAAAGCAAACATGCCTGCTAATTCATCTGAACTGTGAAATTGGTAAGGCGACCTCGCCACGGTATGCGGAATGTCAAACCTGATTCTGACGCACCCAATACCTGACATCAACGTGTCACTCACGATCACTCTTTGTAAACTGAGTTTACATGTTTAATGAAACAATTTGCTCATGGCAGTTGCTGACTTTTGAAAGAATGGGGAAGTTTACCGCAATTAAGATGAGCTTGGACGAGGGCCACGTATGAAAGGCGCCACGGAGATCATACACAGGCCAGAGAGAGAATATGACAAAAAATAGAAGGCAACACACAACACCTGTATAAAAAACCTCTCTTATTCTCTCACCAGAGGTGAAGGCACAGTGAAAGGTCATGAAATTTCATAAGTTCCTAGCATGCCCTATAGGTGAGTGATAATCATTTAACTGTCTTTTGAACCACACCTATAAAGCCTTTGGGATATTTTTTCTCAGAGTGAATCCAAAACATTCTCTTGTGCACCGATGGTGTGTGTAATTTTCTGGGTTCATGGGGCAGGCAAGCAAGCCTGTGCGACTTGTGGTGTGTGTCTATAAACACACACACACAAATACACATACATACACAAATGATATAGTCTTCCATGGAGACAGTCTAAGCATGTGTTACTGTTAGGTTCTCGGTAACCTTAGCTTTATTTTCCACAACACATACGATATTTTGAAGAACACTAGGGTCCAAAACAATAATGGACCCCATTGACTTTCATTGTATGAACAAAAACAGTTCATAACATCTTCTTAAATATCTCAAAATATCTTCTTTTTGTGTTCTGCGCAGATTTGGACTGACATGACGGTGAGTAAATGATGATATATCTCCTTAAAGTGTGAGATCAGAGGTAGATAAATTAGTTTGGCTGGGGTGCTTATACTTAAGCGTAAAATAAGTTCTAATCTAACTCGTACATTTATTATACTGCTAAACTCATCCATGCATTGAAAAGGTTACAGACCTCCATTGTGGCCTAATATTGTCATTATGTAAACCATACTTTTGTAAAATCATCCATTTTAAAACTAAAAGGACTTGCTAAATCTACTCACATAAACCACACACGAAACACAGATCAATTTCATTTGTAAACAACAAAGACTTTTACTTTGATGAATCGTCTTGAAATAAATTATGTCCTTATGTAAGATGCTGGCCACATTTCTTTTAAGAGACCAAAATGTATTGGAATATCCCTGGATATATTTAAAGGCCTTGACTGCTTCAACAGTCAGAAACTCAAATAAATATGAATTTAGCAGTTTGGCTCTGTGTGCGGCTCCAAACCGCCAAAGTCAGATTGAGTTTCGGCCCTGTGCTTACTCCTTTCCCTTTCCATTCCA
Source organism: Abramis brama (assembly GCF_963993115.1). Classification (NCBI taxonomy): domain Eukaryota; kingdom Metazoa; phylum Chordata; class Actinopteri; order Cypriniformes; family Leuciscidae; genus Abramis; species Abramis brama. The sequence continues at coordinate 8,152,856 of NC_139980.1, forward strand.
AGACAAAATGATTTCCAGCAGGCTGAACACTTGAGAAGGCCTAAAACTTGAAATTTAAACGAATCTTTCTACTTTTTAAAAATGTAATCGAACACTAATAGAAAGAGAACATTTTGATTCCGTGGGCCTGCAAAAGTCACCAGCTGTCTTTCTTTGTGACAGCTGACATGATCATTTTCTCCTCATACCTGTTGTGTTTAGCTTCAGTGACCATCTGATAACTTTAAGTTCAGGCCTTCTGTCTGCGATGCGATGTGTGTGTGCACAGGTGTGCGTGTGGTTTATCTTTTTTTTTTTTTAAATGCAGGTGTCATGATCTTTCTCTACACAAAAAGTTCAAAGTCATCTGTTTTATCTTCTTTCTGTGTTTAGATAGGATCCAGCACTTGATCTACACTGCTCTTATCTGTTTAACTTTAAATACTGACGAAGCCATCAAGCATTTCAAGAATTTGTTTGGTTGTCTGCGTTTTATTTAGCAAAAAAACATTTGGGGGTTAAATACAAGTTTAATCTTGTAGCAAATCTCAAAATGTCTATTTTTTACACACACACACACACACACATATATATATATATATATAAAATTAGATCCTTACAGGATGCTTTTAATCACCCCACAAATGTCAATACGGTCAGGCTGGTATTGCACATGTTGGTGAGGTTAAGATTTGTATTTAGCAGTTTCCAAAGTGACTTGCAGCATACTTACCACACATATTAGAGATGATAAATGGGATTGAGTGCTTACAAGGTCACATAGTTGACAGTGGGTATGGTCATGTCAGTGGGTTATACCACTCATGGATCATCACTTAAGATTTGGATTACCATTTAACCACCACCAGATGCTATGATTACTACAACATTCTAGCTTTGGCACATAAAATGACAGTAAGATGTTAGCGCACCGCTGAGCTAACAGCCGAGAGAAATGATACCGCAGCCGAGTCTACACTCTCATTATCACAGAGGCTGTGGATCGTATAGCAATGTGTGGCAGCGCCGGTGTTTGTATGTGTGTGAAAAGTATTTCATATTTGATTACATCCCAAAGACACCCCTTTACAGAGCTGTCATGAGAGAACACGCACCTGTTTTATGCCTCGCTTGGTTCATGCTATACGCTGAACCTAGCATTTCCCTTTCTTTTTTTCTTAATGAATTCCTTAAATTTTCTCCTTCCTCCCACTTAGGTTCTGTTTTTGTTATCTTTGTTCCAAGTGTGTAATTTGATTCAATGAGTAGTTGTGTGTTTGTTGTTGAGTGGATATGTGTTTACATCTGCAAGCGTGAGAGGCGTTTTATCGCTATGAAGTGTGAAACCTAATTCTGTTTTAGAGTGTGTTTCTAACTCTTTACGTGGCAGAAAGTGTATAACGTGACAGAGTTGCAAGGATTGCAGGTGCATGGTGTCATGTTAGAAGCTGGTCTCTGAATGTGGTTTTGAGTCTCTGACAGTAAAAAATAAAAAAACGTTTATTTCAGTTTATGAGTGAATCAACAAGTGAGGAACTAAACCCTTCATGTTATCGAGTACTTGCTGGTATTAAACCGTTTGCTTCCAGAGCTTAAAAGTGTGTATTGGATTGAATTTACAGTTTTTCTGAATTGCTAAAACACATTTCTTGAAACCATCACTCACTAAACACAAAAACTAATTTTCAAACCACATTCAGAGGTCCTCTGACTCTTCTGGCAAAATCAAACAATTGCCTCAAAAGCATTTTATCTGTGCTCAAAATCAAACAATGCTTTCAGATCATACACACAGCGAGCCAAAATTATAAACACTACAGATCATTCGTTAGACACTACATAAAAAAAAATGGAGAACACAGAATCCAAAGCATGCAGTTACAGGGAAAAAAAAGCATATTGTAACAAAGTAAACTAATTTTCCAATTAAAAAACGTAAATGGTATACTGTATGCACTCCAAGTGTAGTATTGTAATGGATATTGGATAGTAGGCCCATCGAATGTCTGTATATTCTGCTCTTGCATACTGTGAAAAACAACTGCAAAAGCCAAAAAGGTTACAGTAAAAAACTCTAAATGAAAAGCATGTTATAGTCACTTAGAAGATTTGTGCAACTGCAGAATCATGGTCAATGAGAGACTGATTCTGCTTCAGCATCATGTCTTCCAGAGGACTTTGTCCACATCACAGACAATATCATCTTTGCAGGCAAAGGGAAAAACCCTAAAGCCAGATCCAGCCTTGACGACATTCTCCACACCTGCTCTTCCTCGTCCTCATCCTCCTTGTTCACCACTTCTTTTACACATACTCTTCCTTCTCTCCCTCTTATATTGATACCATCCATTATTGGTATCAACATTCAGTGCAACATGCAATTCAGAAAAACTGTAATATTTAAAGATTTCATTTAAACAATTTTGGCGTTCTGGACCTGCATTTAGTGTACCCAAGTGTGTAGTCATATGTGTGTGTGTGGAGTTTGATCAGGAAACAGTGACTATAAAATATCAAAATATAAAAGATCTGTTTTGAGAACAGTCATGACTCTGGGTCGGATTTCTAATGGGCTTGTGTGTATGTGGGTGTGCCTTCATGTGAGAGGAATCCGAAACACGTAAACTTTGTGATTTCCTGTGTCTACTGAGAGTAGCCATGTGTTTAACAACAAAACGTCTGCCCCCATTGTCTGTTCAGAGTGTGTGTGTGTGTGTATGTGGCCTTTCTCTGCACTTTTTAAAGCTCACAGACGCTCACCGAGGGCTTTCACCTGAGGTGATGTTAACTTGCCAAACCAGTAAAAGAAAAATAAACAAACATACAGGGGTAGGCAAGCACTGTTATTACAGAGAGGTTATGGAGAGGTGATGTATGTGTGAAAGAGTTAACCTAAAATCTGTTCAAGGTATTGTGGTTGTACAGCAGTGAGGTGAGGACTAAACGGAATTGTCGTGGGTCTACATCCATTAGTTTGTGTATCATGATGGCGGGATGACAAGTTTAGGATGTAGAAGAGAACATCGTGTTTAAACCATCTCTGTCGCACGCTGATTTAGATGGTCGTCAGCTCTTTATCGCTGCTCCTCATGCACGCTACGGCAGCTCTGCTTGCATGCAGCCCGGAGAAAACATTACAAAAGGTATTTTCTTTAAAAAAAAATCTGATATTGGATTATCTGATATGAGTTGCACTCTATGTCACGTGTTGACAGCTTTAACTCCACTCTGTGCTTTGCAGGAGTCATTTTTTTAAAGAGAAATGTAAGCAACAAGCTCCCCCCCACCCTCATGGTCTGCCGGTGGATCTGTGTTTACCTGGCGAGCGTAGCCGTTCTGCTGTCTTTGTCTAAACTTGAAAGGGGATCCAAACGCTCGCCCTCCTCACGCACTGTGCTTCGCACGACACACCCCGCCCTCGCTTTACTGCTGCTGTGATTTACTGTAAAAGAAACCAGAGAGGGTGTTTGATATTCATATTTTGTTACATTAATACATAGTTTAAATCTGTTTTGAAGCACAGATGTGTGTGATTTACTTAAGTGGTGTGTGATTAAATGATAAACTGTCCTTACTGTGATTAACATCACAGCTATAAACTTGTTCTACAAAATACATCAACATGCTCTTTAAATTGTGAATCTGAAAAAAAGAAACTGAAAATTTGTCCATACAATAAAAGTCATTGGGATCCAACCATTGTTGTTTTGGGCCCCATTGATTTTAATTGCATGAACAAAAAACAGTTCTTAAATAGTAAAAAAAAAAAAAAAAATGTTCTTTTGTGTTCCGCAGAAGAAATAAAGTCATACAGGTTTGGAACACCAAATAAAGATGAGTGAATGATGACATAGTTGGTTGAACTATCCCTTGAAGTACACTCAATAAAGTGGCAGATGCTATTGTTGGTCAATATAGTCCTGTATTGATCCAGTGTTACTCATTTATATTTGTCTGGGTTATTAATCAGAGGAAGTAACATTGGAGCAAACGGATCTCCAGATGCAGATTACAGAAAGAACAGGGTAATTCAACATCGATCCATTAACACACACAAACACACACACACACACAGATACATTTGTGCCCTGCTGAAAATAATCACCATGAATGATGTGCAAGATAACTGCTCTTTATGAATAATGTTTTCCATTCCTTTTGTGTACACTTTACTTGTCTAAAGTACAAGTTCTACCGGCAGTGTTTTGCAGTGACTAGTCCCGCTAGTCAGGCCTATACCTTGGTGGACGGAGGGTGTTTACAGCAGGAAGTTGACACACACACACACACATATATATATATATATATATATATATATATATACTCTTTTATTTTATAGAACATTGGAGTCCATGTAGACAGGAAAAGAGGAATGGGATCAGGACATGACCCAGGCCAGACTCAAACCAGGGTCTTTTGTGAGCCTTGTTAAGCAAGTAAAAACATTTTTGTATAGTCTGTGAGTGTGTATGAGCATGTGTTTGTGTGCGTGTGGAGAAGAGAGAAAGTGATGTGGAATTCTTGGCTCATGTCATCACTTCATTACACAAAACAGTTCAGCTAAAGGTGAGACTAGATAATGCAATCAAATGCCAACAGAAAATGTTTTGTCACCTGTTCTGCACTGTGTCTTGACACTTTTTAGTTGACTTTACTACGTTATTCAGAAAACCCTATGAGATAAATTGATTTGTATGAGTACCATTTTGTCAAGCCAAAAAGGAGTTTGTGAAGTAGGGAATTCTTAAAATAATTTTCACTAATTTCCCTCACTTCTGCAGTTACCTCTTTAGTTTCACTCATTCCGTTTCCAAAGTCAAAATGTTGTTAGATCATCAATACGGCTGAATTTTTGAGAGAACATCACAGAAATTGACTTCATTAATTGATTATGTTTCCCAAAAATGGTTTTGTTTGAAGTCACTATTATTGTGATCAGTGTTCCTTTGGTTGGACACTTGGAGATTCTTCTATATTCCTTCTGTTCATACCAGTGTGTCACAAGATATTAAACCCCAGTCAGCTACCCCACTTTGGCTCTGTCTCATACACTGAAGGCACCTTTATTCATGAAAGACCACAGATTCATGGTGACCTGCCTACCAGACAAATCAGCTCTCACACAGCTTTTTTCACAGCACTATAAAGCAGGATGCCTGAACACAGAAGTATCACTGCCAAGCATTTATTTGTAAACACTAATTTCGTCTTCACAAATGGGTCACTTTAGGGGTGTAATGGTACACAGAAGTCACGGTTTGGTACGTATCTTGGTTTTTGGGTCACAGTTCGACACGAGTTTGGTACAACAGAAGAAGCCACAAATCCCCAATGCTATAGGTTTCTTTTCATTTCTTTTGAACAGACAGTAGTGCAAATTACAGTTTGTTCCATCTAGCGACATTTAGTCCCCCCTGAGGTAGTTGGTACAGTACAGCCTCCTTTATTGTATTAAGCACTAAGCAAGCAGTAAACAGAATGCACTCTTGCTTTGTCATGCTTTGTTTTTGTTTTTTGTAGGGCTGATAAAAATCAAAAGGTATTTGGTCTCAATCAGCTACAAAACTGAAAAGCATATCTTGTGTTATAAAAGTACAAAATAAATAGAACAATAAAAAATATAACTTGTGCAGAGATTTGTTTTTGCTCTCCTGTATTCTCTGTATTAGCACATCTGGAAGATGTTGTTTAATATGTCTTTGCATGAGTGGGCCAGGGGGGGCCAAGGCCCCCTTATTTACAAGTCCCCCCTAATTTACATGTGATTTACATGACAATTGCGGATGTACAAAGTTTAATATCACGCTTTTTCAAGAAATCACGAAAAGATGAGCGAGAAGGAGAAAAAAGTGGCATCTACATCTGAGCCTATACTTCATATTTCCACAAGGATACAGCGAGTGAAGCAGCACCGGAGGCTTCCCATTTCCAGGACACTGATTCATCAGTGGATTGTTGCAAGACTTCAACATCACAAATCGGCACAAAAATGATTTTTTCTCATTATAACAGCGTAAACAACTTAAAATACAGAAAAGAGTAAGACGAGATAATATAACGAAATAAATATTAATATAATATTAATAACGAAACTGTAAAGGGTCTATTTTTATATGTGCATGCAATAAAACAAAACATTGTGCTTTTGAACTCTTGTTTTGGGTTGGTGCCATAGACAGTAAAAGAAATGGACACAGCGACCCCATTGGATTCAATGGAGAAAAGTGAAGTCAATTAGAAGCTCTCACTTCTTGATGGCTGAGCGCACTGCGCAGACTCAAACTGAGCTTGACGACGTAGATGTGACGTGAGCAACCCGTCTGTCTTCTAGTAGCTGTGCCAAGAGAAATCTGAATCATTCTCTTCCGAAACTTGCAGAGACGGAGAGCGTGAGTAGGAGGTGTCCATGAGCTAGGAGGAGGAGAAACTTTTGCTAAGTATTCTGATAAAGTATTTTGTCATTTTGCCCCCACGTCCCCCCGATTGCCTGCGAGCTTCTCCTCCTATCCATACGGTAATTTCTCTACTGTGCGACAGAGAGTCACGTGGTTATGACGCAATCGTTAGCCTATTTTTACAAAAACAGCTTCTACGGGGCCATTACGTAAGATACAAGGTAATGGAGCCTTTTATACATTTTCGTGTTTCTTTAGAAATAAATAATGGACAAATGGAGTCTTTAAACTCAGATGTAAAGTTATTCGCTGTCAAAGTGACGCCAAAATGAATGGGAGTCAATGGAATGCTAACAGCAGGTGATGGTCTGCTAATCAATGGCGGCGCCCAGGGAAGCTTCAATGTTTTATGAAACATTGGCCCCCTGGTTGGTGCATAGATTGTCTCTTCTTCCTCTGCTCTTTTTCCTGTTGTGGCGGTTAGAAAATCCTTCTGGATTGGAGTGTGGATCGCCTGTGACTGACTGTATTCGTCATCTGACTGATGCACCGAACCGTCCGTATTGTGGCGGTTCGGGACGAATACATGTATACCGTTACACCCCTAGGTCACTTGCATTATTCACGTCACTGCAGGAACACAGCTGGTCGTGCCCCCTTGGGATCTGTCTTTAGTTTTAGGTGCACTTTGTGACCCAGTGTGCGAGCATGAAACTCATGACATTGCTACTTTTGTGGGTACCGTTTAAAGGAATTTCCTAGGATAAAGTTTGTGTGGTGGCCGTTTGGGCTTCACCACACACTTTTATCTTTTGGATGTCACTGTAGCCTCAGAGGCTCATTCAGTCTGTTTGGCTGGTAACTGAGTGCCCAATAAATTTAAAAAGCTGGTTCAAACTAGATCAATTCACTTGAGAAATAACTGCGTAAGATATGAAGAGTACGATATTGAATTTTGAAGTGTAATATGTCATACTTTACCGACACATTTTTCAAGTTACAAACACTTAAAAAATAAATAAAAAAATTGCCATATGCAGTGTTGTTTCTGTAAAGTAAATTTATATTTTTTATAATTATCAGGTTATGGTATGTTTTTTTTTTTTATGGAGTCTGATATATCCATAAATGTGTGCTCATTTCCCTCATTATGGGAACAGTGTACACTACTGTCAAAGGTTTGGAGCCGACAAGATTTCTTTAATGTTTTTAACCCACGCTGCAAAACCCACGCTGAAAAAATACACTAAAAAACTGTATATTATGATATTATTACACTTTAAAATATCTCTTTTCTGTTTTAATATATTTTGGAAAGTAATTTAATCCTGTTAATCCTGAAAAGTTGAATTTTCAGCAGTCATTATACTCTATTGTCATTATGATCCAACAGAGATCATTCTAATAAGCTTATCTGCTAACTTGTTTAACTTGTTATTTATAAGAAAACCTTTTGTAACCTAGTAACTTACATAACGGATGTTCCTGTGGTGTTAGGCATTGTAAGTCTTTCCCAGAGTAATAGCCTAAAGAAGATGGTTACCAGGCAGTTACACCTGTTGAAACACTTCTCTCACTTTCTTTCTTTTGTTCTCAAACTCATTTTTATTCATTCACTCTCTCTCAGACATACAGAGATACACGCCTAGGTCAAGACAACCAAACTTAATTGAACTCAATTGAACTTGTCTCTCCAGTGTGGGCTTTTTTACCAATGAAGATATGCTGACTTTTGCAGTGGAGAAAAGCCATCCAGCACTCAGGAGAACCCTCACGCCTGGAGCGAGATTGCAATCTCTGTGGTTGCGCGAGAACTATTTAGCTTGTTTTACAAACACACTTCACAGCACACAGGGACGAACAAAAGGGCGTCGCACGAAACCCTCAGAGAAGTCACAATGGTTTATAGTAGCATTGTTGATCAAGCAATCAAACCATGATTAATTTTTCTCCAGAATTTCCAAACATCTCGTGCCGGCAAAAAAAACAACATTCCCTCTCATGCACTTTTTTAAAAACTTGAAATAGTTCTTTTTGTGTGCATTTTGCAAGGACTTGCACACTGTGTCAGAGAATTATGTTTTCAATTTAATGCTCTCCCTCTCAGACCCCTCTTACAAGGCACTCCATTCCCTCTTCATCTAAACAAATTCAAGCAGGGCTCGCGCTGAGTTCCGGCAGCCCTGGCGCGTGCTACCATAAACAAAACTCCTAGGTGGCCTGTAGATTCTGCAGAGAGAACAACATTTGCACATGTACAAAAGGCTCAGATATAGGCCAGATATATGCACAAAAACACCGAGATTCTCCTCTCATCTGGTCTAAAGTATAGCAGTGAAATGTATTCATTTATAAACAGACTGAGCCTAAAATAAATAAATCAGAGCTCTCTCTATCAGTGGTTGGTGGATCTCAACTAGGAGGCCTCAACAAACTTCCAAGGGGGCCTCAAGATTACTTCAAATTATTTAAAATAAGACAAAACCAGCATTCAAATAAGCTAAAATAGTATTATACATCTTTCTTGTTGCTAAGCTCTAAAATATTTTATTGGGTAGAAATTGTGAGTAGGAAGGGCCTTCAAATATTGTTATGGACAATAAGGTTGAGATCCACTTCTCTAGCTAATTGTTCGCTCTTTCAGATTGAAACTCTTGTTGATTTCGGTTGTATCAATGACTGCCACAAAATATATTTACCCATATTTAAAAAAAAACATATTAACTGTAGGCTATATAATAAAATCTAATCTATATGTACAATGCATATACTGTATAAAAAAATTGTGTTTTCAAAAAAGGGGCCCAATTTATCTGGATTCATCCTGCTTATTTCTCTAGCACTGCAGTTGTTTACTGTGATATTCTTCCACATGAAATAAACAAACATCTAAGACAACAATCAGGCTCTCAATTGAAGATCAGTGAAGAAATATGATTGAAGAGGCTGGACTTTCTTAAGAAAACTCTGAATATTAATGAAAATTTCTAAATCCCTATTAGAAATAAAGAAATACTTTGAGGGATCAAAAGACTTCAAATGCATGCTTCTTCTCAAGACAAATGTCAGAAACTTGTCACGTTCAGACATTTAATTTTGTGTGTGTGTGTGTGCATGTAGGCCCTATTTGTTTTTTATTGCTGAATGAGACTGCTAAGTAGGCTAAGTCAATGTGAAACATAATCCTAACAAATTGTTAAAAAAAAATATATAGGCTATATATATTTTTTATTTTTGGAAAAAAGAATTCCTACCTGTGGCTGTGTCTGTAAACTTAGGCAGCGGACCTGTTGCCTCGCTGCCCTATCAGGCAATGACTGTGCAGGGAGCAATTGGTACATCACTCAAGTGATTTTTGAGGCAGCATAACGGTATAATGATCTACAGCAAAATAGAGAGAGCTTCAGTCATAAGCAATAATTACTACAATAGTGATTTCTCACTAGAAATGACATAAAAAGTGATATTTTATGCATTTACACAAAATGATTTTTTGAAATGCCACATTTAAAAAGTGACATTTACACGCAAACTAATCACCAACCACAACTAGACAATCAGACGCCATCTTTCTTGTCGCGGAATGGAACGCACAGGATTGTGGGATCTCAAATGCAGCGAAGGAAGGATACATATGCCTTCTCAATCTCAGGAGACATGGATGTGAAGCTTGGATTCGGACGTGCCTTGATTCCTTCCTACCTTGGAATGGAGCGAAGCCATTGTAGCCTATCACACATAGGCCCATCAAATCAGACTCAGATACCAAAACAGATAATTAGATTATTAAGAAAATTAAACACTGTGCTTTTGTTGAACATGTAACTGGACTCTCTGTCAAGAATCCTGCAACCCAGAAAATGCCTGTGGCGGGAAAAAGAATAAGAGAAATATATTAGCCTACGTTAGGCTACTTTTTGCAAGTTCCGCTGCAGTTCAAAAGATAAATGTTGAGTGAAAAAATCGAGTTCAGTTTTCTCCGACACAGATAAACGTGACTGTGCCAACATTTCCTTACGTTGCTTCATTTATGTATTGCGGGAGTTCGGAATTGAAATGACCGGTGAGCGGCACTAAAAGGCTAATGCTCTTTTGAGATTAAAAAAGAATGTATTCCCTGATTAACCAACAGTGTTCACGAATGTGATATAAACATATTCGCTGAAGCAACCATGCCGTTATACCTTTTTTCCAGGACTCCTGAGCGCTCAGCATCGAATGTTCATTACCAAGAGAGCAACTGAGCCGTTACTGCGTCGGAAAAACAGTTGCCATGGAGCTGGATATATGATGGAAACATTAAAAGGCATGCCTATAGTTTATGAATCATGCAATATGGTGAAGTGTTTTGAAGTGATAACATATTATCCAAGGAGCCGCACGAAACTTTGTCTTTATCCCTGCAATCATACTGTAATTTGCGTAGGCTATAAAAGTAACAGTTGGCGTTTTACATTTGCTAAAATTGTTAGTAGAGGCATGTTTAAACAATGAGTTTGGACAATTTTTAATGCATAGGCTACTTAACGCATCTTTTTTTCTGGATTTGTTAATAAGTTAAAAAGATGATATCCTGATCAAATAGGCCTAGGCCTATCCATTTTTTCTTTTGTGGTTATACTATGAAAACACAGTCATTTCTAGAACTCAAAACTTATTTTCCATTGAACTGTATCTTTTCCAATCAGATTTGCCACAGTAGAATTTGTGAAACTAACAGGGTGGTCAAAAGGATGTTTGCCTGATTTGCTTGTTCGTATTTCATGCCAAATATACATACTAAAATGATGTGATTATCTGATGAGCTCTATATTTGATTATTTTTATTTTTTTTACCTTCTCCAACTTTCAGGTGAGAGATCAAGTCTGAAACATCTAAATTCCTGAGATTCTTGGATGTACGTGTCTGCACTGCAGTGAGGTGAGTGTGTCTGAACCTCAGGGTTTCTCTTCCACACCCCAAAGACATGATGACAGATCTCAGAGTGGCTCTCTATGTGCTGCCTTGTTCAAGGTGTTGCTGATTGAAATTTTTGACTGAAGATGTCACCCCTGCCCTGTCACCTTTTAAGTTATCTTGACCTTTCCTCAAGGCATTTAGCACATTGACATACTCACCGAACACAAAATAGTGTGTTGATGTTTATTCGCACATCAAGTCCAGATCCTCTCATAAGCAAAACAATCCCTGAAGGGCTCATTTAGGTAATTGTTAAAGATCGAGACTGAAGATTTAAACAGTACAGTACACTGACTTGTAATTTCCAGTTTGCTGTGGCAACGTTTCGGGTCGCAGACCCGTCAGGTGTGACTCATGTCTCTAACCGAACTGTTGCCTCAATAAATTGTCCACCATGATAGTATTCTGGACTTTCACTTCTCAATACATCTCCTACCAATGACACTAATGGCTGTCAGACAGATTCAACACTGATAAACTGTGCATGTGGTTATTTGCAATGTAATGCACTGAAGTATTCATGTGTGCTTCACCTTGAACCTTTGCTTCACCTTGAATATATGTTGATAGTGAATGAAGCTATACAAAATACAGTAATTATCTTCCAGAATTTTAATGAACTTTTTGCAGACATTAAAGTTGCTATGCTTGTATTTTAGTTTTTTTAGACAATTTGGTTTTCTCCCCCCAAATTTCAGAAACCCAAATGGACAGTATTTGATATTAAACATTATATACAGTTAAAAAATTTGGGGTCGGTATGATTTTTAGGTTTGGAGAGAAATTCATACTTTTATTCAGCAAGGATGCATTAAATTGATCAAAAGTGATGGTAAATACATTTATTATGTCACAAAGAATTGTTTTTCAAATAAATGCTTTCTATTTATCAGAGAAAAATGTATCAGGGTTTCAGAAAAAAGCAGAACAAATGTTTTCAACATTCACAATAATAAGAAATGTTTATTGAGCGGCAAATCAGCATATTAGAATGATTTCTGAAGGATCATGTGACACTGACGACTGGATTAATGATGCTGAAAATTCAAAATTCCATCACAGGAATAAATAACGTTTAAATTGTAATACTATTATATATATATTAGGGCTGTGAAACGATTAATCGTGATTAATCGCATCCAAAATAAAAGTTTGTGTTCACAATATATGTGTGTGTACTGTCCATAATTATTTTGTATATATAAATACACACACATGCATGTATATATTTAAGAAATATTTGCTTATATATATATATATATATATAATTTGTATTATATATAAATATAAATATTTTATATATAAATAACACATTTTTCTTAAATATATAGATGCATGTGTGTGTATTTATATATACAAAATAATTATGCACAGTACACACACATATATTGTGAACACAAACTTTTATTTTGGATGCGATTAATCGCGATTAATCGTTTCACAGCTAATATAATAATGATAATTATTATTATTATTTTTCAAATAAGCCTTGACATTAACTGATTTACTGTAAGGATTAGAGCATGAGAATTATATGAACGATATCATTTTAAAAAGATGAATTATTGTTTTAATCTGAGATCTTATTTATGCTGAAATTATGCTGAATGTGACATTACATGGCCTATAGACGCAGAGGTGGCTGAATGAATTTTAAGGGAATCTTTTAGTCAAAAAATATATATTTGTGAAAAAAAAAAAGAAGATTTAAAGCAAACAGACTAAACTTTCCTTTAGTCTTTGTGTGAACAGTCAAGCAAAGCATTTTTTTCTGGCTTAAAAAAAAAAAAGTGCTATAGCTAAGTTGATGTTCGTAGTTGGGTAAAACATTGTTCTTTTTCATGCTGAAGTGACTATTCTAAATATGTTTTGGGAAAATACAAGCATATACCCCAATAACGTAAACCTCTTCAAATCCACATCCACACACACGTGCACACACACACTTCTTTCTTGTCATGCTTAACTCCAAATTGTTACATTTGTATATTTTGGCTGCTCCTGGATCAAATGCTGTTACAGGATAAAGTATTAACACAAAAGGCCTTGACTGCTTTATGAGCCGAAGTCCTTTGAACCTGATGTTTTACCACAGACACGCACACACACACACAGTCTTGTTGTAATGCAGCGATAGTGTTCTGAATGGCAGATTAGTCGTTCCGTTGGGCTTTTTGACTCGGGCGGTTTCTGTCTCTGTTTTTAAGTAAACTAATCTTTGGGCAAATACTCCAACTGCGTCTGAGGTCTTAATGTATTTAAAGAGCAAAACCTTACACATGCAGGCAAGTTTGAAGAGATCAAAGCCAGAAACACAATGTGGCAGATTTAGAGTGAGTCTCGCTCTCGACGGGGCCGCTATTGTCTTGTTCTTTCTCTGCCAAAAAGTTCTTTGAATTCCTCGGCAGTGTAAACCTCTCTTTGTTTAGCGCAGGTTAACAGATGATATGTGCTCTTGAACATTGCCCTGCACCTCTCTGTGCTGTATATCGCGCTCTCTCTCTCTCTCTCTTTCATTCGCTTCTCCTTTCTTTGCTCCACTCTATTCAGAAAGACTTACACACCTACATCAAACAGCATGGAGTCATAAATGGATGCTGTTTTGAGGTTGTATTCTGACTGAGAGCTTTCGCAGAGGCAATCCACCTGCAAACATCTCTTTTCTCTCGTTCCATCGTTTCTCTGCTTGCTTCTTTTTTTAAAGTGGTTGTTGGGTCCTGTTGATGTGTGTAGGTGTGGCCCAGGTGTGTTTGCGTATATGTGTGCTGTGAGTGCCGAGGAATGTGGCTAAATGTAACCCGATAACATAAAATATCAACTGCGCTGTAATGTTTAATGCAACATTACCGTGTTGCTATGGCAGAGGCCTGTTTATTACCCTTGAAAGAAAGCTTTGACTGCCTGATGTGATTTTAAATAGTCCGTCTGCACTACCCATGTGCACGTGGGTGTATTTGTGTGTGAGACATTTGTTTAACTGTGATTAATTAGAGTGGCATTGACATTGAAACACTTTTGATGATAAGGCTGAAACACACACACGTGTCTCATTAGCCTTTCAACATCTTTCCATTTCATCGCTGTATCAATGGTTGAGAGGAGTATATTTGGTTAATAACACACCTGTGCAAAGTTATTCAGATTATCAGATAACGGCCTCATGATCCTGCCATCCCAGTTACAGGAACACTAGATTCCTGGGACTCCCTTTCATAGCACAGGAAACTGACATTTGGCATTGGCAAGAGTGACCAAAAGTTTGGCTGTAGCAGCCCAACCATGAGTATTGACTCTGTGGAGCTCCCGATGAACGTTTTTGGTAGTGCGAAAGAGCCGAAGTGCGCATTTAATTCTGCAGTGAGTTGGGCAGCTGTGGTTTTATGTTTTTCGGATACAATTTGGGTTAGTACCTGAACATCCCTTTCAGACAGCTTCCTCTGACGTCGACAGTTACACCTGTTGTATGTGGTTCGTTGTATGCCGACATTACCCTGCTACCATAGGTCTCCATACACCGCAAAGACTTGCTGTCCTGGTCACAGATGAGCCAGCGAGACGCACACCAACAATTTGTCCTCTTTTGAACTCTGATATGTTTCCCATTATGTTCTGTGGATTACTAGGTTATGTACAACTGTGCTATTGCTCTGCTAATTCAACCTTCACACTCTGCTCTTACTGATGGAATGTAAAATCAGTGAAGATTGGCCACCAGGCTACGCATTTATATGAAACCTCCAACACTATATTGGCCAGTGTTTCAGTTTCATTGTCCTACCCCGTAGATATTTAACCACCAGTTCACCAACATCAGGCCTTATTCACGACAGCATATCATAAGTCATTTCAGTGCCTCAAAATCAATAATATTCTTGTTTGTTATGGTCTTTTTACATTAGTCTTTTTTCTCTTAAAGTGCTTTTCTCATTATTATAATCGCTGTATGTGTAAATTTGCTGGCAACCCTTGAAACAGTGCTTGTAAACAAACCTTGAGCATTTACAAAGCTATCGTTTTATCACGTCATTTCTGCTTGTTGTCTTTTAAAGGATTACAGGAGGGTATTAAAGAGAAAAAGTTTTCAATCATTTCTGTCCTCTTCTTTCTGTTTAAGCCCCTCAAGCAAAAATTACTGATAAAATCCATGTTTGAATTTGCCAAATCTTTTCTAATTGCAGTTTTTTTATGTTATTTTCATGTTGCAGAACATTTATTCGCAAGTCAGCTCTTCAATGTTAATAAAAAAATAAAAAATAAAATGCATTTTATGTATTGTAGAAGTATTGTATTGTATTATATCGAGTATTTTATGTGGTTTTAGAAAAAAAGTGAAATGCTTATGTGCTCTTAGACATATAGTCATGATACACGGTACATTTTGAACATCAGATAGACAGACATAAACATTTTCAGAAAGCAGTACAAAAAAGCTTGTTTCAATGATGTTTAAAAATAGCCAGCATGCACTCTACAATAATTCAGCACTTACGTAACACTACTGTCACGGTGGGTTGCAGGAAGGCAGACAAAAGAAGATAATTTCCAATACAATCTTTTAATAATAATCCAGAAGACAGGTAAACAGGCTGAGCAACACACACTTACCAATAACGGAGATCGGACAAAGACAGAGCGAACATAGCAAACACAGGTGATGGTAATTAATAGGACACAGGTGATACAGATGAACTAATGATGGTAACCAGGGAGACAGACGAGTGGCGGGAAACTGAACTAACTGAAAAGTCCATGAACACAATGGCGACAACTACACTGATAAGTTATAACACAGGAGTTTATGACGTACAAAGGACATTTCTTGTCTGAATACTTGTCATTATGACTCTCTGTGTTTATTTACATATTCCATCCACTACCATGTTTAATAACAGTTTTATAACCGTTTAATGTCACCTGACTAGATTAAAGGTTAGAACTGAAGTTCAAGGCCAAAGAGAAACATGAATCATGAAGATTACTGACAAAAATAGGACTCTCATACACAAAGCTTTCCTGCAATAGACACATACGCCATACGCACACATCACTACGCAAACATGGCCTGACAGACACAAGCCCTGACTGGTTTTATTATCATGAAGTCAGCTGGCCACTGGCTACCATTCATTTCCAGTGCCTAAAGCTTCAGCATGAAGTCAGTGGTTATTATTCAAAGTCCTGTATAAATGTAGCTAATCAGAGGGAAAGATAAACACACACAGTATAGCAGTGCGCTTGTAAAGTTATGTAAACATGCTGATTAGGGTAATGAGAGATAAGGATACGGGTGTTGAATTGATTTTGATTTCTTTGTATGATTTATATATTTATTACCAAAGGGCAGACTAATAAACCAATCTTGGTTAAACCCATTTTCTTAAAAATCATTTTAAAGCCTTCTAGTCAAAATGTTACTTAATTTACTTTGGATTTATTTGGCTTTCAGTTCATCTCTAGATTTTTACATGCCATATTTATCTTCTTCATCACACTTTTGTCAGATAAGTCCTTTTTTATGTTGATTAATTGCGCACTTAATATTTCCACCGCTGTAAACACAGTCATATTAACCTGTTCTCCATTCTAAAGGTCTCACGTCTATCTAAACCCAAAGGTTATGAATGGCTTGTTTCACCTCCAACCAGACTGATCTTAACCCCAGAGGTCTAAATGACATTCATGTTCAGTTCAGACACAGAAAGCATTTATGGAACCAGGTTTTCTTTCACAGAAATATTGGTTCATTAATTTATGGTTAACGCCGTTTCGCCAGTCACAACAGTGCCGGCAGTGCTTCACCCTCACTCTCTGCCCCATTGGAGTCATGATACATTCGTTTTAGAGGGTGGCAGTGATTGATAAGTGGAGATTTCAACATTTTGTACTAATTATATCACAACAAAATCATTCAAATACTTCGTTGTCAACTGACCAATGTCCAGACACGTCGGCAACAACGATCACACCACAGAAGCACAAAGCACAAATTCAATTTTGGCTTTTCGAAAGAATTGCAGTTTGATTTGGTGGGCACATGTTTATGGAGCTGGGTGGCAGGATGGCTTAATGTGTGTGTTTGTGCTTACATGCAGAAATGAGCATTTACAGGAAGTTTATTGTCACTACATCTATTCCTTTCTGGGATCGGCTCCTGTTTAGGTAATAACTTACTGTGTAATCCTGAAGCCAGATGATTTGGTGGAGTAGCCGCACACACACACACACACACACACACACACACATTCACTCTCCCCTCACTCTCCTTCTCTATCACTTTTTGTTATTTAGTTTATGTCTCTTTCTTAAACTGTTTTCCACGGAAGGTGCAATATACTGTTATCACCTTGAATGGTTCTAGGTTATTTTGACTTCAAAATCACATGATCTTTCCCGCAGGACTGATTCATTGAAGCTTCCACTGCTGTTCATCATCAGTAATCACTTTCATCAAAACTCAAGTAAGCAATGATGTCAGATCATTATGTACAACAGGGAAAACACGTCCTCATTTAAAACTGTGGTTACTTCTACAGACTCAGACAGAAAGAAAACCCTTGAGGTACAGTTAGATTCAGCAACATTTGACACCCTTTAACTATAGCTCATAAATAATATAATATAATATAATATTTAAAGGATTTAGTACACTTTTTTCATTTTACAAAATACACAGATGATATATGGTGATAAATGATAATGGTAAAGAGATGATAAATATGGAATATTTAAATATTTTTAAACAGTCTACAAAATGAATAGCCTAGATAATATTTGTGAAGTACTGAGACAGCTGAATAATTTTATTTAAATGGATATAGATATTTACTCACGTGACATTTGTGACCCTGGACCACAAAACCAGTCTTATGGGTAATTTTTTTTTAAATTGAGATTTATACATCATCTGAAAGCTGAATACATAATCTTTCCATTGATGTATGGTTTGTTAGGATAGGACAATATTTGGCCGAGATACAACTATCAACAACGATTGAAAAATCGAAATATTGAGAAAATCGCCTTTAAATTTCTATTGGCGATAGTGCTGCATCCATTCACAAAAATAAATGTTTTATATATTTAAGGTGGTAAATTTACAAAATATCTTCATGGATCTTTACTTAATATCCTAATGATTTTTGGCATAAAAGAAAAATCTATAATTTTGACCCATACAATGTTTTGTTGGCTATTGCCACAAATATACCCGTGCGACATAAGACTGGTTTTGTGATCCAGGGTCACATTTTAGGTTTTACAGATTTAACTTAAATTAACGCATTTCATTAACCGTATCATATAATGTTAATATACCAACCTTTACTAATATCTGCTTTGTACCGTTGTAATACACTCACAACCACCAAACCACATGATGAATTAAAGATCATCATAAGTAGCTTTTCCACAAGCTGAGAAGGTAATATAAAAGGAATGTAAAATGCAAGGTTAGATCTACAGGTATTCATAGTAAGGAAACTTACTGTTTACCAATTAACAGGTTTTTACAGTTTTTTATTTTTTTTTACAGTCTACATGCACTGGGGAGCATTTTTTTTAACAACAGACATGTAATTTAAATCCTGAAGTTGACAGTTAGTCCAGGACAGAGATGAGACACCTCTAACAAAGGGTTGGAGCTTTATATCAGTTAGAGACATCTTATCTCTGCATTCAAATACGTGTTTCATGAGTAACGATTCATTTTAAGACACGCCATAGCAGCCCACGTTCCCTGTAATTATTGATGAGACATTGGGGGGAAAAAAAGAGTGAGGGAAAGCAAGAGAAAGAGAGGCAGAATGAATAGGGCGAGAAAAAGCAAAAAGACCTTCACAAATCCATGAATAATTTTTGTTTGAATAAGAGTGCAGATGTTTGTTATGCCGCAGCTGATCATGCTGTCTTTGAAGTGGAACGAACTTGAAATGAGTGGCACTGAATTGAACTGACGTGCATTTTGAGGGAGTGAATTAAACTGCATTTGAGAGAGAGAGAGAGAAAGAGAGGCTGTGTTGCGTGCATGACACACAGTGTTGGAATGTGGGCCGCAGGCTCTGTACAGCCATCTTATGTGAACTTCTGTAAACAAACTTATAGCAGGAGAGCAACCAGACCACACACAAACACACATATAAACACAGATATGAAAGCAGTGCTTTAAAGACATTTACAAAGACAAAAGAAGACTCATCATATCCTCTAAAAATCTAAATATGTATTATTTGATGGTAATATTTGCACACAAACAATACTAGCTATCATACACCAATATATCTGCAAGCTTTCTCATAAATCTTTTTAATGGGATAGATGGGATAGCCTATTTTAATGGGATAGGCTGCAAAATAAAAATTCAACATTAGAGTCATTGTCTCTTGTATGTGGCTTTATTTTTTTTTTTTATTTAAAGTTACTATTTGAAAATGATCATGTTCAAATAAATGCTAAAATAAAATAAAATTTTAAAATGCTAATTGCTGCAACACAGGCTCATTGGAAAAACGTTCCTGTGTGGTTAGGAAGTAATTATCATTAGAATTAAATTAAACTTTTGAAGTCTATGGTATATGTCCGTTTTAGACAGGCAAGTAAACATGTGTTTGTGTGTGTGCGTTACAGTATGCTTTAGGTATTCTCTGGAAATCATTACTGTGACTAATGTATACCTGGAACACCATTATCCCAACAATCCTGTTCTTATTGTGATTATGAAACGTATTAGACTTTACAAATTTCTACTATTTCATTTCCTGCTGGACGAGGGAAAAAGAGTTAAAGGTAATTAAAGCAATGGAGAAGATTGATTCTCAATTTACATAGTCCCACATTGTCCTTTATTACATCCCACTGGGAGAGCACACACACACACACACACACACACAGAGAGAGAGAGTGTTCCTGTTCAGCATAAACACACACCTCATTTATAAACCACGACCATCAACACATAACACATTAAATATGAACTTTTGGGATTTTCTTCTCATTCATACTACCCCATTTTACCTGAAATGAAGCAGGGTTTTATTATCATAAACAGGGTTTACAGGGTCCATTGATGCTGCATGTTTAGAAAATTCACCAGAAATATTAATGTCATAATATCAACATAATCAGCAGCACATGTTCACGATTTGTTCATTAGTTCACACATTTTACATTGGGCCTGATTTGCATTCAGTCTGTTTATCCCTTTGTCATCAGCTCCTCTTATAGTAATAATGTTCCTATCTGCTCTCCCTCAGGTCACACACACAAAGTTGGAGAACAATGTGTCATAAGCATTTCCATGTCCTGCTATGTTCCCATAACCTGCACCACAGGCATCTTTGATACAGAGCGTCTGAAGAGTCACGTCATTTCCATCCTCTGTACTGTATGCGTGGAGAGTTATTTATGCCATGCAGTTGGCTTTTCGGTTATCGTCCAATGTGTGTGTGTGTGTGTGTGTGTGTGTGTGTGTGTGTCTGTTGCAATGTGACAGAATGCAGGTGAATCAAAGTTCAGATGTTGTCTCTGCTCTAGTGAATGTGAGAAAGGGATGAGTGGGTTGATGACACATCAATCAGGTTTATATTGGCATTAAAATACTAAGTGATTTACACAGAGTGGGTGGAGATACAATCTCAGTCTGACAGGGAGAAAAAGAGAGGGAGTAATGGTGCCACATGTACAGACAATGTAGTTGGTAAGCAAATATTAATCAAAAGCTTTGCTAAGGTATCAGTATTACAAATTCAAACAAACCATTTCAAACAGTAATAATCTATTATGCCACCCAAAGAATCGTTTAGATGATATAGTTTAGATTAATAATATTTACATCAATTATTATTTATTATTATTGCAATAATAACAACAAATTTAAATTGATATTATATAGCAGTAATATTAACCCCTTCAGACCTGAATTATTTACACTGAGCAAAACAAATCCTCTTGATATTTGCTCTTCTCCGATGTATAAATGATTCTGAAAAAAACATTTTTTTCATGTCCAATAGTAGACACCAAGACTATAATATTTATATTATCATCATATTTTAACTATACGTATGAACTAGTGTAAACATATTTATGTGAAGATTTTGAAAAGAATCCACATATTGTAACAATGAGCAGTAAGAATGTAAAAAAGGTTGTCAAATGATAAACTGAAGTTTCCAACAAAATTGGCAGTGAGTGTTTATGTGTATTTGCTGGTTGATTTTATATGATTGTGTGCACTGTAGCATCAAGGCATCAGTGTGTGTGTGTGTGTGATGAATTCCTTCTTATTATCATAAACATCTTCTCTGTCTCTGTCTCTCTCTAAAGCCAATGGAAATCTAGCTAAATAACACTTTATAGTCACTTTAAAAACAAATAAATCATATTATTATAATAAACATTAATGTTCATAAAACATTAACATTAGAATTTGTAGCTCAGTATTTCAGATTGGAAATGCTTGCACAAATTTCACAATCTGGCACACAAAGCCATGAGGTTCCTGATATCCTTCAAGACCTGATGTCCATTGCAATGAACATAAAACTTAAAAAAAAAAAAAAAATCCTGCGTTCTACAAGATCTTCAAGTTAACTTAATTAAGTATACTATTAAGATTATAATAGTAGTATGTTGATGATGCTACCATGAACATGCCTAGCCAACTTCCTGTATGGTTAGCAATGCATGTCTTCTGTGACGCCTGAATCACAATTAAGTTATGGGTCATCATTGTGATTGGTTGATCAGGGACCAATCAGTGACCAGTCAGTATACTTATAAAAACATAAAAATGTATTGGTTTGAACCAAAAACCATGTGATGCAGGGTCTGAAGGGGATAGTAGCAATAATAATTATTTTAAATGGACATTATAAATATTATTAGTGTTATTTAGAAACATACATTTTATGTATATTTTAGATTATATAATCTATATATGTATATGTATAGAAACAAATTTTAAATGATTTTAATAAATTTAATGATTTAAATGATTTTATGATAAATTAATAATTTATAATATAGCAATGCAAGTTTGAACTACATAATGAGGTTGAAATGAAGGCTCCTCACTCTTACAAAATAGAGTTTCCAAAAGGTGGTTTTCGCAGCGATGCCATAGAAGAAACATTTTGGGTTCCCCAAATAACCTTTTAGTAAAAGTTATTAAAATGACCGTTTTTACAACATTTTAATAATCTGAAGAACTTTTTTCCTCTACAAGGTCTTTTTGTGTAATGGAAAGGTTCCATGGATGT
Source organism: Abramis brama (assembly GCF_963993115.1). Lineage (NCBI taxonomy): Eukaryota > Metazoa > Chordata > Actinopteri > Cypriniformes > Leuciscidae > Abramis > Abramis brama. The sequence goes on from NC_139980.1 coordinate 8,175,445, forward strand.
TGACGGTTCTTCACAGAATCAGATGCCAATAAACAACCTTTATTTTTAAGAGTATGGGAGTGAGTTTGTTGAAGCAATAAGACAGAGCTGGATGGTGTGACCCCCCTCCTCTTTTCTTTCTTTCTCTGCAGTACAGGATGTCTTTCATCCACCCTTTCTAAGAGGATCAAAAGCCCGTTAAAACTGACCCCAATGTATTTTTCTCTCACACATATGTCGTTTCCTCTGCCGATATCCATTTTATCCAGAATGAGCACCTATTTCCTTTTTTTAATTCTTTGCTCATTACTCGCGCACACGCTTATAGCCTACATTAATGGCTAGGCCTATAGCCTACGTTTAGAAGAATGTCCTGCCAAATTCAAACACAATTTACGCTAAGCTTCCTCTATAGCTAATTTTTACGCTAAACTACCTCTAGTCTAGCTCGTACATTTAGGACAGCCACTGTAGCTCTGCTTGTATAGGCTAAGTATAGAATTGTAAATAATCTTTGTTAATAATAGCCTACTTAAATGTATCGGCTATCACATTTGTATCACATGTGATATTTCCTGGCACACAGAAACCATTCACTCATTATTTTCTACATTTTAACAGGTTATGCACGTCTTCTGAAAATGAAGTCCATGGCATGCGAACTAGATCCTGAGAGACTTGAAATAGGTGCTCAGCAATCTCTGCTTCTGTAGCGCCCCCAACTGGTCATAATTGGCATAAGCACGTCCGTAGTGAATGGACAATCAAAGGGTAGTTCAGTTCTACAAAGACCAGTTCGTTTATACTTTATAAATAGAACTCTCATTATGTTTACATTATGGTAATATGCGTCTTTTGCCACTATTTATATCGTAAGGCTTAAAATAATTGTTTTGCGTTAATTTGTATTATTTTTTACTTAAATTCACTCTTTTTCAATCTATTCTAACTGAAAAAATATTGTTTTCTTGGCACGTAACATATTCTACAATAAATACAAATATAAAAACTGTATAAAAACAGGCCTCAGGTGTTCAGGGTGTTATCACAGTGTCCTTCAAACACAGGATCAGCAAATAATAGCCTATACCTACACTCTCATAAAATAAAGTACATAATTAGGGGTACAATGGCTTGTCACTGGGGCTGTACCCTCAAGGGTACAATATTGTACCTTAACCTTTAAAAGAAACGGTACATATGTACCTTTTAATGCTTTTTGACCCTCAAAAAGGTACATATATGTACCTTGAGATCCAATAATAAGCCCTATGGGGTACGTTAGTGTAGACTGTACCTTGGGGGACAGAAATGGACTCCTACTGTACCCATATTTCTGACAGTGTATGTCCGCAATAAACCGCAATGTCTCATGCTGTTGTTTTCTTTTATAAACAGAAATTATAAACAGAAAAATACAATTACAAAAACCCATTACAAATATAAATACTCCTCACTATTAGGTAACCTGCGTAACCAAACTTTTAAAGTGCCTTTTGGCTCGGCTAGAAAGAGAGAGACCTGAAAGTCTTACAAAATTCCCCATTAAATGATTTAAAACTGATTATTTAATTATGATGAATTAATTTTAGTGCCTTGGAATAGTATCTGCATCAATGCAACGTATTCAGTTCAATGCACTGTGCAGTTCATCAAGACATCAAAAGCTCAAAATAATATTATTACAGTAACAGTGTTCTGTGAGAGTAATGTTTAGGTGTGTGTGTAATAGGAAGTCTATTCACAGCATTTCCTGTGCTGGCTCAGGACCCATGGGAACACAATGACGAACACATTCAAGCAGAACAATGATGAAGAGAAACTAACTTCATTCTTCTGCCCCCATCATATGCACACAGTGTCATCTGAGTGTAAAAGTGAATTTAAAAAAACATTCAATAAAAAAAATAAAAATCTATGCGTTCCACAAAAATGTTGTTCATCCACCATATTGCTGGTGTTTGTGGTCAGTCTGAGTCGTATTGCTGTGTTGTGACCCATGGTGTAGTAATTGCCGCTCTCAAATCAGAAATGTAGATCCATCATCAACAGTGGGTAAGCTGAACAAACATACAGTGTAGATCTTAAGTGAGTTATCTTATTTTACTAACATTTTCTCTGCTAATTAGCTGGATGGATCTTTGGCGGTGGCCCTCTTGAGAAAATAGCCGAGGCTACATGACGTGTTTACACATGCTGAACATCCCCTGTGGTGCCGTCACACGCAACACAGCGCGTTGAGGCCGCAGGAAAGTCAAATTGGATTTGATTCCTCAGATTAGTTCAGAATGATTGAAAAATTGTAGTTCCCAAGAGCCCAAAAGGCCTTATCTGAGGGAAAGTATCTCTGCCGTGCACTATTTAAGGAGATAAGAGAGGGCATTATGGCGCACGGTGCTTGGGTGGTCCCTGTTGTGTGGTGTTATGGTGCGGCGCTTTCCCAGAACAAGTGGAAGTTACGCCATATGCATTGAAAATGGTTCATAATCTAAATGTGACCTCACAGGGTGACTTTGATGTTGAACTTTGTGTAGTTGAAATACAATTAGTTGAAATGAGTGTTGCATAATAGCACGAAACCCAAAGTAAAATCTGGAGCATTTCAGTTGATGTCAGATCTATTAGGCTATATAAAATATTTTATAGCTTTCAAGTTATAAACAGAAAATTCTATCTATCTATCTATCTATCTATCTATCTATCTATCTATCTATCTATCTATCTATCTATCTATCTATCTATCTATCTATCTATCTATCTATCTATCTATCTATCTATCTATCTTGTTTACATCCTTATTGTGCATATTATCATTTGTAGCCTATACGAAAGTAGGCTAGGCTAATAGGCTACAATAAGATGTTTTAGTTTTCTTTCACTCATCATTCTCAAGAAATTGAGAATTTTCCAGCAAACACCAACTGAACTGATCACAAGTCCTTTACAGTTACATTTCAGTTTAATACAAATTTTTGTATTTCTGTGGCTCAGGTTGATTCATTATTCATGAAGTGTCATGTGATTCGTCATGTGGGCGGGGCCGCAGCATCTAAACCGGAACTGTTTTTCAGAGGAAAGAAGAGTTGTATAGTGATTATCTTCACTGCCTTTATTCCTGTAAGTAATCGCATTTTTTATTCTTTCTCGATTTGCACGTGATAAAACGGGGCTGTTATTATGAGGAAGAACGTTTGTCTCAATACATGCGTTTTCGTCGGCTTTTCTGTCAGATTGTTTTTAGCATTAGCCAGTCAGCTATTGTCTCATCTGTCAGAGCTGCTGTTTATATAAAACAACCTCACCATATCGAACAGTGTATGTAAATGAGCTTTGTATTTATTATATTTATGAAAATTCTTATTTGATGCAATTAAAGCAGATAAACTGCTTTTGTTAACACTCTCCGTCAGTTCAGATTATATTGTGAGCAAGTTACGTTAATTACAAACTCAACACATAGCTACAACAGTATAAAACCTCAACAACACAATATTCATGCATACATATTTTAACAAAGCGAGAATGTATATATTTAATTTGACTTGACTGGAGCCTTATAATTTTTTCTGATATGCTGATGTGTAATCAATAACATTTGTTTCAGTTGGTTTGATTAGATTTCTACGACAGATCTAACATCTTGTTTTGTTTTGTGGTCTTGAAACAAATTAGCATTCAGACATGTGTTATGTTTGTGCTTTTCTCATTCAAGTTATGTGGTTTTTTTTTATGATTGTCAGTCAGTGTTAAATATTAGCAGAAACGTATAATGCAACCACAATGCTTTGCAATAACTCTTTGATGTTAGATATATTTTATATCTGAAATCATAATTGAAATCAGATTATAGTTAATTACCAGTAATAGTACAAATTTTATTATTTCGTTTGTTGACTATTGAATGCATGTTTTTATTTATTTTATTTATTTTATCTATTTAATGTCTTGCAAACACACAAACTTATGTCCATATTAAAATTCATACAGATACAATAATATCAATAATACTAAAAAATACTGATTTTGTAAATGTTGAAAATTTGTATGCAATCAGCAATATGATGTTCTCATGTTGAATAGTTTGTTCAAGCTCCTGCTATTACATCTGGTCTGTGAGTGTGTGTTTGTAGGTGGGGGTCGCTGTGTTTTGGAAAGGGCCGAGTGTTGATAGGAGGATGCTTGGTAATTTGTCTGGGACAAGCTCTTTATTCCATAGAGACTCTCAGGTGTCAATCATCTAAGCAGTCAATCACTCTCAAATGTTGCCACACAGAAGTGCGTGTCTTTGACTTTTACTCTTTTCACTTCCATGATCAGATTTTGCTGTATCTGAACAGTAGCCTAAATATTTTTAGAAGTTGAAATGTAATCATTTTAATTGTTTGTTTAATATGATCTTTCTTTTCTTTCTTTCTTTCTTTCTTTCTTTCTTTCTTAATTTATTTTCAAAATTGTCACCCCCAAAACATGTTCATCAAAGATTTATTAAAGCCATAGTTTATGTTGATTCTTTCTTTCTTTCTTTCTTTCTTTCTTTCTTTCTTTTCCACTGCTTTCTGTTGAAATATTAATCAAAAATATGCCAAGCTACTTTTTAAAATTTTCTTATTTTTTTTAATCATCATTATCATCCTGACGTGTTTGTGTTCATGATTTTAATTTTTTTTTAGTGATTTTTAAATTAAATCATGCTCATCGTAAAAGAGGTTTATTCAAGTCATAATATGTATTATTGCATTTTTTAATGTATTTTTCAATTAAAGGAATGCTCCAGACAGAAAGATGAGCATCATTGACCTATATAATCTATAAAGGCAATGTATTTGCACAATATAAAAATTTCACACTATTTCCAAAGTATTGTCATCTTCACCATAAAAACCCTGCAGTGAATATACATGCCATTTACCCAATTTAAATACTAGAAGTGGCGAGACGTTTTCTGAATCTGCACTGTGGACTCTGAGAACTCAACCATCGCCCCTTCCCCTTTATCTCTCTCCCTGGCCCATGCCAGAGACCACACAGACACAGAAACACACCCTCCCAGACCACACAGAGACAGTCATGGGGTCTTGCACACAAAGCGCCCTGGAGCTGTCAGTCTTGTGCTCCATGTGGGTGTTTATATACGAGAGAAAGTTTGTGACGGTGCAAAAGCCACAGGAAAAACTGCCATGATTACTGAACTACTTGTAATATTGTATGTAGTGAGATATCGGTGTTACTCCGAACAGAAACGTGCTTGCTCAGTGGGTGCCGAATGGGTAGATTTATTTGTTCATGTCTAACGTTTTTAAATGCACTGAACGTGCTGAATGTTTTGATGTATTGCCGTCAGCAGTGATGAGTACGTCGAGTGAGCTTAAACAAAACAGAATTTAACTTTGTCTCATTTAGGTGTGTGAACAATGTCTCGTGCCCGCCAGCCTCCCTTGGTGACTGGCATCTCACCCAACGAGGGTGTGCCATGGACCAAAGTCACCATTCGCGGGGAGAACCTGGGCACTGGACCCAATGATCTCATCGGTAATACACATGCACATAGTCATTGTTACAGTTTTGAGCAAACACACTGCTGTTTAAAAGTTTGTACTTTTTTTATTATTTTTTTTTAAGAAATGTTTCAAAAAGTTCAGCAAGGATCCATTAAATTGATCAAAAGTGACAGTAAAGACATTTGTAATGTTAAAAAAAAAAAATCTAATAAATAAAATTTAAAAAACGAATTTATCGAAGGATCCTGAAAAAAATGTATCCCGGTTTCCACAAAAATATTAAACAGCAGAACTGTTTTCAACATTGATATAATGATAGAATGAATTCTGAAGGATCATATGACGCTGAAGACTGGAGTAATGGCTTATTGAAAAAGTTATTTTAAATTGTAATCATATTTTACCAATATAACTATTTTACTGTATTTTTGATACAAGAAAATGCAGCCTTGGTGAGCATCAGCGACTTCTTTCAAAAACCCCAAACTTTTGAACAATTGCGTAATCTATTTTAGATATCTTCTAGATTATTTTATTTATTAATATAGCAGATGTCTTTATCCAAAACAAAGTGAAATTAAGGAAGAATACAAACACGCAACTTCTGTGAAGCTGAGTTTCTTCATACAGGAGTGATCAGTTTGTGAAATCTGGGAAAGAAATGAATGAATCAGTGTTTGGGTGTTTTGAATTTGGAGATTTAAAGGTCCCATGACATGAAAATTTAACTTTATGAGGTTTTATAACATTAATATGAGTTCCCCTAGCCTGCCTATGGTCCCCCAGTGGCTAGACATTTTGATGCCCTGGGTATTTTTGAGAAAATGAAAGCTCAGACGGGCGAATCTAGAATCTTCCCCTTATGTCGTCATAAGGGGAAAGGTTACCTCCCCTTTCTCTTCTTTGCCCACAAAGAGAATTTGGCCCGCCCATGAGAAAATGAGCTGCGCGAGCGCGATATTGTTTTTTTCCTCGAGAGACGTCATGGCTTGCAAACGAGCAAAGCATGGCAGTTGCTCAGTGTTTGGATGTACAAATGAACACAAAAGTATTTTTTTAGTTCCTTCATCCGAGCCTCTGAAGAACCAGTGGGTTATGTGAATTTCTGATGTGTAATTGTTCAAGTTCAGACAGATAATCTTTCTCTCAAAATCGTTCAATACTGTTTATGCATCAGTAAATCAAGCCAGTGACTAAAATATCAACTTCACATTGTTTCTCTTGGCAGGATGAAAATAAACTTATTTAAACTGTGATTAAAATATATACAGAAAGCAAATAAAGAAAAATCCCTTTCCAATCGCCCAAGCTGTCAATCACTCAGCGCGAGTTTATCTGGACACTTGCCAAAACTTGTTATGAAATCAATGACGCTGTTACACTGCACAACAAAGCTCTTACTGTACTTACCTCATGTTTGCATTGGTGAAATCATTAGTGAGAGTGCAGAAACTGCGTTGCAATGATAAGATCTTCATTCACGCGATCAACAGGCTGTCATCTGCTCAATGCTCATCACTGCAACCTTTTATGTGATGGGAATAGATCTAAATACTTAAACTTCTCACGATTCGTTAATCTCGATAGCTGTAACAGTAAAAACATGTAATAGTAAAAGTATTCGAGAGAGTTCCACATGTACTGCTAAATATTTCATATGCAAGCATGTCAGCCAATCACAGCAGTGGGCGTTTACACTGAAGTCTCACAGCTGACACGCCCCTTCAAACAGAGTGTTCAAATCAGAGGCTAAAATCAGGCTAGGAAATATGCCTTTTATTTCTAAATTATTACAATTTTTGATCTTAAAAACATACTAACATTATAAGGGCACTTCAGGAAACATTATAAAATATTAAAATAATCCATGCAATGGGACCTTTAAATAGATTATTATATTTTTTTGCAACTCAATGAATCTGTAAATAAGCTAAAGTAATGCTTTGTTCAGACAAGCAGCTACAATAAGTTTTTTTTTCTTTATTGTTGGCTATATCTAACACAGATCAGTTTTTTTTTTACTTTGAAAAAAAAAAAAAAAAAAAAATCAACACATTTGATGTTCCCAAACCTGATCCACAATATAAACTAAAATCTGATTAAAATATATATATACAGTGAGGAAAATAAGTATTTGAACACCCTGCTATTTTGCAAGTTCTCCCACTTGGAAATCATGGAGGGGTCTGAAATTGTCATCGTAGGTGCATGTCCACTGTGAGAGACATAATCTAAAAAAAAAATCCAGAAATCACAATATATGATTTTTTTAACTATTTATTTGTATGATACAGCTGCAAAAAAGTATTTGAACACCTGTCTATCAGCTAGAATTCTGACCCTCAAAGACCTGTTAGTCTGCCTTTAAAATGTCCACCTCCACTCCATTTATTATCCTAAATTAGATGCACCTGTTTGAGGTCGTTAGCTGCATAAAGACACCTGTCCACCCCATACAATCAGTAAGAATCCAACTTCTAACATGGCCAAGACCAAAGAGCTGTCCACAGACACTAGAGACAAAATTGTACACCTCCACAAGGCTGGAAAGGGCTACGGGGAAATTGCCAAGCAGCTTAGTGAAAAAAGGTCCACTGTTGGAGCAATCATTAGAAAATGGAAGAAGCTAAACATGACTGTCAATCTCCCTCGGACTGGGGCTCCATGCAAGATCTCACCTCGTTGGGTCTCAATGATCCTAAGAAAGGTGAGAAATCAGCCCAGAACTACACGGGAGGAGCTGGTCAATGACCTGAAAAGAGCTGGGACCACCATTTCCAAGGTTACTGTTGGTAATACACTAAGACGTCAGGGTTTGAAATCATGCATGGCATGGAAGGTTCCCCTGCTTAAACCAGCACATGTCAAGGCCCGTCTTAAGTTTGCCAATGACCATTTGGATGATCCAGAGGAGTCATGGGAGAAAGTCATGTGGTCAGATGAGACCAAAATAGAACTTTTTGGTCATAATTCCACTAAACGTGTTTGGATGAAGAAGAATGATGAGTACCATCCCAAGAACACCATCCCTACTGTGAAGCATGGGGGAGGTAGCATCATGCTTTGGGGGTGTTTTTCTGCACATGGGACAGGGCGACTGCACTGTATTAAGGAGAGGATGACCGGGGCCATGTATTGCAAGATTTTGGGGAACAACCTCCTTCCCTCAGTTAGAGCATTGAAGATGGGTCGAGGCTGGGTCTTCCAACATGACAATGACCCGAAGCACACAGCCAGGATAACCAAGGAGTGGCTCTGTAAGGAGCATATCAAGGTTCTGGCGTGGCCTAGCCAGTCTCCAGACCTAAACCCAATAGAGAATCTTTGGAGGGAGCTCAAACTCTGTGTTTCTCAGCGACAGCCCAGAAACCTGACTGATCTAGAGAAGATCTGTGTGGAGGAGTGGGCCAAAATCCCTCCTGCAGTGTGTGCAAACCTAGTGAAAAACTACAGGAAACGTTTGACCTCTGTAATTGCAAACAAAGGCTACTGTACCAAATATTAACATTGATTTTCTCAGGTGTTCAAATACTTATTTGCAGCTGTATCATACAAATAAATAGTTAAAAAATCATACATTGTGATTTCTGGATTTTTTTTTTTAGATTATGTCTCTCACAGTGGACATGCACCTACGATGACAATTTCAGACCCCTCTATGATTTAAATAGGCCTGGACAGATAGATTAAATCATACTGGCATCATGATAGACGTGAGCTGAGGTAAAATTGGCCATTTGATTGACTTCTTTTTCTCTTGGTCATTGTCCATCTCCCACACCACAGGTCTGTCTATCTGTGGTCATAACTGTTTGCTGACAGCAGAATGGATGGCAGCTAGCAAGATAGTGTGTCGAGTTGGTCCTGCTAAAGATGACAAGGGCGAGATCATCGTCACCACCAAGAGTGGAGGCCTGGGGACGTCCACTGTCTCCTTCAAACTGCTCAAACCCGAGAGGATCGGTGAGACACACATTCATAGTGCCCTCAAACTCACATATGCACACTCTGTGAGATCTATCTTACACTGCCAATCTAACACCAATTATGTTTAATAGCCTGACATCTCGTAAGGTCACGTAAACACCTTAAACTGTGTCCTTTATTTGCCGGAAAGGTCTGCTTAATAAACAAACAATTGGCACACCTGGTTTTATCCCAGTCGAAGTCACTTTTGTTTTTATGTCAAATCAAAGAAAATGTTGATCATTTTCTATCTCACATAAACATGGTTTTCTTGAGTTATCAACATAGTGTTGTAGATGTAAACACACTCGATTTCCGTTATAGGCAAAATCACAATTTTGGTTTGATTGATTATACACTCTTTAAATGTACACACATGCTCTTTGAAGATGGCAATGGATTTTAAGTGCTCAACCAATGAGTATGTGCATGTTTTTGTATGTTTAGGCATTCTGGATCAGTCTGCGGTCTGGGTTGATGAGTTGAATTACTATGACATGAGGACTGATCGGAACAAAGGCATCTCTCCTCTCTCACTGAGGCCGGCTAACCCTTTGGGCATCGACTTTGACAAGTACAGAAACATTCACAATTGAGTTTGTATTGTCCTCTTTATGAATTTACAAAGTATTAAATTTACACCTACAGTTACAGAGTACACACAGTGCTGTGCTCCACTCTCACACACATATGTGCTTCATTTTTGACTGTCTGGTTAAAACACGCACTCACATAGACCAAAACAAATGCATTTCCTCACACACTTCTCCCAAAAAGCACTGCTCTGTGTTTATAGAAGTGGACCTCTGTGTTTATAAGGAAGGAGGTTCAGCAGAAAGTAGAAACAGCCCATTGTGTGTATGTCTTCTACCTGGGTGATGTCATTGGTACACTATTTCCTTTGATAGGAAGTGAAAATCTTCCTTTCCCTGACCTCTACAGCAACCTTTTATTTATTTATATCGATATATTCAGATGAGTACACTACTGTTCAAAAGTTTAGGGTCGGGAAGATTTTTTAATGATCTCTTATGCTCACCAAGGCTGCATTTTTTAAAATAAAAAACAGTACAAAGAGTGAAATAATATATTTTAATTATAATTTTATTTATATATAATAACATTTTCTATTTTAATATATTTGAAAATGTAATTTATTCCTGTGATGGCAAAGCTGGATTTTCAGCATCATTACTCCAGTCTTCAGTGTCACATGATCCTTCAGCATTCATTCTGATATGCTGATTTGCTGCTCAAGAAGCATTTCTTATTACCAATGTTGAAAACAGCTGTGCTGCTTAATATTATGGAAAATATGGGAACCATAATATTTTTTAGGGTTCTTTGATAAATAGAAAGTTCAAAATAGCATCTATTTGAAATAGATCTTTTTGTAACATTATAAATGTCTTTACTGTCACTTTTGATTTATTAAACGAGTCCATGCAGAATTAAAAATGCCTACTGACCCCAAACTTTCTAACAGTATAGTGCATATGAATCATATGCATTTCATCAGTGTATTCTGTGCCACATCACAAGACACAATGGGTTGGTTAAGCTTATGTAATGCTGTTTATATGCGGACAGATCTGGTTTGTATCCTGTCTGGTTTTTCTCTATCATCTGTAGTGTGGTAGAGCAGGCCTTTATTATCTGTGGTGTTTGGCATGATGGGTCTCTGTGTGTTTAACTCTGTTTTTCTGTTCTTCAGAGGGAAGGTTCCTCTGAAGGATCTGGAGAACATGTTCCCTGGTTTGAGTGGAGACTTCACCAGCGAGAATTTCTCTGCCACCTGGTATCTCATCGAGAACCATTCTTCAACCGGGTTGGTCTATTTACCGTCTGTCCATCTTTTAATCTGCCAAAATAGATGTGTGTGTAATGTGGTGTTAATGTTTGTTGCTGTTGTAGTTTTGATCATCTGCGTGTGGCAGTGGGAAATCTTAAGAAACAAGCTAGTAAGAAGAACGAGGGCAGTCTGGCCTACGTGAAAGGAGGTCTCAGCACTTTCTTTGAGGCTCAGGATGCTCTTGCATGTACGTATGCTTGGTTTTTAAATGCATAAACACAACTTAGTAAGTAATTTCAAAGACTGCATGAAATATTATTCATACATTCGACTGAAGGAAACAGAAGCATTTCTGAAAGAAAAAGAATATTCACTGGGAAGTAATATAGGGTGGGACTGGATTATTTCCATGAGGATTTTGTTGCTTTAGGTCATACTGGAATTATTGTGTTAAAATTACTCATCCCGTAAACACAATATCGTAATGACCATTGATCATAATTTAAGTTTTATTTGTGAATATTGACTGTACAGTATAGTTTTAACATATTTGAGGCGAACAAATTTTATTCTGAACATCAGCGTAAAATTACGATCCAAAATTAAATACTGTTTTATTCCTCTGCTCTGATCAATGAAATCATGTCTGGATAGAAACATTTGTCATAGTAATAAATTATTTAATTTCCACAAAATGTAGTATTTAACAGTTTTGATTTTTGAATACTGCAACCTAAACTTAATTTCTTATTGAACTGTCTGGTTTTAGACCTTTTTGACAACTTTTTAACACCCACATTAAGACAAATGCAACTCCTGATAATGTCCCAGTCCCTACCAAATATGTTATTGTAACTCAGGCTTAAATTACATAACATAAATCCCATCAGAATGGAGATACTTTCAGTAAAATGTGTCAGCTAACTCACTGGGTTGGTGCTTGTATAATGACCATTAAAGGTAAAGCTCAAATAGACACTATGAATACTAGATCTGACATTTAACGAAATTAGGTGCATGTGTGTTTTATTCAAGTTTTTCTTCACTTCTTGTGTCATTGTACACAGGTGTATGTGTCAAACTGAGGTCAATGTCACAAAATGGATATTTTTGTGTGTGTAGGACTTGTCTCGGGTCACTTGTCTTGAGTCAAACAGAAGAGCTATTCTTAGCACTGCGTATCCATGTGATTGACAGGCGTGGGGACGGATAACAAGGCGTGGTTGTAATAATGTTTAGATGAGGTTGTAATAAGGTTGTCATTGTGCTGAGAGGAAACGAGAGAGCAGCAAACGGAAGCTGCACTGATTCCCAGAGAAGACTCCCAAAACTTACCAGGCAGAAGTCAAAACATACCTCAGAGACAGAGGAAGCGTACCACACAGCATTCCGGACCCCAGGGGGAGCCGGGGGTTAGTCCTGACGTCATTGTGTACAGAAGTTTCCCAAATCCAGATGTGGAGAGAAAAAAATAGACTTCATTTAGTTTTAGTTTTTTTTTTCTTCCAATTTAATGGAATATATGTATATATATATATATAGATATTATGCAGACAGTCAGTCCTAAAGCATAAATTTAATATGTATGCGTATATATATATATATATATATATATATATATATATATATATATATACATATATACATATATATACACATATATACAGCGGGGGAAATAAGTATTGAACACGTCATCATTTTTCTCAGTAAATATATTTCCAAAGGTGCTATTGACATGAAATTTTCACCAGATGTTGGTAACAACCCAAGTAAGCCATACATACAAACAAACAAAAATAAGTTCAGAAATTAAGTTATGTGTAATAATGTGAAATGACACAGGGAAAAAGTATTGAACACATGAAGAAAGGTGCAAAAAGGCATGGAAAGCCAAGACAACTGCTGAAAACTTACAGTAATTAAAAAGCAATCCAGCCCCCTGTCAGTGGAAATTAATAACAGCTGGTTCAGTCCCAAATGATGGCCTACAAAAAGGTCTCATTGCCAAGGTGTCACACAAGACACATCTCATGATGGGTAAAAGCAAAGAGCTGTCTCAAGACCTTCGCAACCTAATTGTTGCAAAACATAATGATGGCATTGGTTATAGGCGCCATTCTAAGCTTCTGAATGGTCCAGTGAGCACTTTTGGGGCCATAATACGGAAGTGGAAAGACAATAATTTCACCATAAATTTGCCTCGACCAGTGCTCCTCGCAAGATTTCTGATAGAGGAGTGAAAAGAATAATCAGAAGAGTTGTCCAAGAGCCAAGGATCACTTGTGGAGAGCTTCAAAAAGACCTGCAGATAGCAGGTACTGTTGTCTCAAAGAAAACAGTAAGTAATGCACTCCACCGCCATGGCCTGTTTGCACGCTCACCACGCAAGACTCCATTACTGAAAAAAAAAGCATGTTGAAGCTCATTTAAAGTTTGCTGCACAACATTTGGAAAAGCCAGTGAAATACTGGGAGAATATAGTGTGGTCACATGAGAGCAAAATTGAACTGTTTGGATGCCATAATACACACCATATTTGGAGGAGAAATGGCAGTGCACATTACCCTAAAAACACCATAAAACTTGGTGTTGGCTCTTGGACAACTCTTCTGATTATTCTTTTCACTCCTCTATTAGAAATCTTGCGAGGAGCACTGGTCGAGGCAAATTTATGGTGAAATTATTGTCTTTCCACTTCCGTATTATGGCCCCAAAAGTGCTCACTGGACCATTCAGAAGCTTAGAATGGCGCCTATAACCAATGCCATCATTATGTGTTGGAACAATTAGGTTGCGAAGGTCTTGAGACAGCTCTTTGCTTTTACCCATCATGAAATGTGTCTTGTGTGACACCTTGGCAATGAGACCTTTTTGTAGGCCATCATTTGGGACTGAACCAGCTGTTATTAATTTCCACTGACGGGGCTGGATTGCTTTTTAATTACTGTAAGTTTTCAGCAGTTGTCTTGGCTTTCCATGCCTTTTTGCGCCTCCCTTTCTTCATGTGTTCAATACTTTTTCCCTGTGTCATTTCACATTATTACACATAACTTAATTTCTGAACTTATTTTTGTTTGTTTGTATGTATGTATGGCTTACTTGGGTTGTTACCAACATCTGGTGAAAATTTCATGTCAATAGCACCTTTGGAAATATATTTACTGAGAAAAATGATGACGTGTTCAATACTTATTTCCCCCACTGTATATGTATATATATGTGTGTATATACATACATATTAAATTTGTGCTTTAGGACTGACTATCTGCACCGTTGTTATGCCAATGATGAAATCTTATCAGTTTGCAGGGTCTCTTAAACTCAGTTTTTTTTTTTTATCACATTCTAATGTGATTATTAAACTTCAATAGGCTATGATTGATTTCAATAAATATGAGTGCTGCATGTTCAAAGTCAAAACACACCACTGTTGCACATTCTACAGTCTTGTGGTTTCAGAGTAGTTCACAATTAATGAATACCGTACATTTATGGCAAGTGATTGCTTATGGTCTGCTGTTGATGAATGATGACAGTGTTTACATTATGGTGTTTATATTGTAAAATGCTATAGATGGCTGTAAGAGGGAATATTTTATCTCACTCATCTGAGCAGCTTGTAGTAGTAACGCATAGACATTTCTGTACAAAATGAGAGTATTGATTGTCTTTCTGGCTTGTTTGAACTGGGTTTCTAACAATACAAAGCTTAATGCAAATGGGTGAAGTGTCCCTTTAATTTCAAACAAGCCAGAAAGACAATCAATAGTCTCATTTTGTACAGAAATGTCTATGCGTTACTACTACAAGCTGCTCAGATGAGTGAGATAAAATATTCCCTACATTCTACATTATTAACTTTTTATTTTTTTCCTTTCTTTTTTGTTTGTGCAGGTCTTAAAGAGGGTCTTAAAGTCTTAAATTAGATTATTTTTTTAAAAATGCAGATACGAAGTGTTTGTTCAGACAGTATAATAGAATGTTTAAAAGAACAGCATTTTTTAATAGAAAAGATTTTTAACATTTATAAAAGTCTTTACTGTTCTTTTTGATCATCTGAATGCGTCTTTGCTGAATAATATTAATTCCTAAAAAACAATTGCTGACCCCAAACGGTAGTCTAAACCCTCTCAAACATTTCCTTTTTTTCTCCTTCTTTCTTTGTCTAGCTATCCATCAGAAGCTTGAATCAGACGGCACTGAGAAGGTGGAGGGCTCTATGACCCAGCGACTAGAGAACGTTCTTAACAGTAAGACATAAAACCAAACACATGGTCAGAATCGCACACGATTACACAAAGCAGCTAAATTTAGGATCAGAGTTGCATATGCATTCTCTTTAGACCATCAAAGCCACACATTTCATGCAGACCTCGGCGTGTTTCTGTGAGGTGCGTGTGCGTGTGTTCGAGACCACTCATATCCCAATCATATCTCCATGTCAATTCTCTCATGTGACGGTGGGTCAATAAACACGCTCGTTTCCTGCGGGCCGCACAAATAAACCAGTCACACACACTGACATGCTTTCATCGCCGACCCCTCCTCTTCATCCTCACCACCCGTCTTTACATGTACATTTAGACGTATGTTCTTACCAAAGCCACTTATTGCCTTTGACTCTCTCAGCCAATCACAAACAGACTCATTGGTGGAAAAAAAGGCTGGTCAGACTTTTATAGTGGTCAGGAGGCTGGTTCTTATTAAATCGGACAAAGGGAATCCAGAATTGCTCTGACCACCCAAGAAGAGATCTTGAATTTATTTGAAACTGAGGAAGGATGATTAAACCACTTTTTATCAGCTGTTATCCTTTTACACCCTTTTCTCATTGCTTTCCATTTGCTCATTCCTCTCAGGAGCAAGTGAAACTGCTGACACCCTGTTTCAAGAAGTGTTGGGCAGAAAGGACAAGGCCGACTCAACACGCAACGCTCTCAACGTTCTCCAGAGATTCAAATTTTTGTTTAACCTGCCACTCAACATTGAACGCAACATCCAGAAGGTGGCATCTCCCGTACACACACACACACACACACACACACACACACACACACACACACACACACACACACACACACACACACACACACACACACACACACACACTCTCTCTCTAACTCTCTTACCTACACAATTATAATACTCTGGGGTCAGTAAGATTTTAAAAAAATAAATTAATACAGCCATCAAATAAATGCAGCCATGGCGAGCATAATAGATTTATTTTTTTTTAAATTGTACCGACCCCAAACTTTTGAACGGTAGTGTATACACTCTGCAATATATAAAAATGATCTCTGAATGCTAAACTGACAGTGTATCTGTTTCCCATCCAGGGGGATTATGATGTGGTCATCAATGATTATGAGAAAGCCAAATCTTTGTTTGGGAACACAGAGGTCCCAGTCTTTAAGAAAGGTGATCTGATGTTCACTGATAATATCTGATAGTGTATGTTAATATGACATGCATCCTCTTATGTACATTCACGTTAGCTGGAGTATTGAAAGATCGTCCTGCATGTGTGTAGTGTATTCAGAGGTGGAGACTCGGATAGAAGCCCTGAGGAAACTGCTTATGGATAAACTTCTGGAGACACCATCCACTTTAC
Source organism: Abramis brama (assembly GCF_963993115.1). NCBI lineage: Eukaryota > Metazoa > Chordata > Actinopteri > Cypriniformes > Leuciscidae > Abramis > Abramis brama. The sequence goes on from NC_139980.1 coordinate 8,192,294, forward strand.
ATGATCAGAAACGCTATATCAGGTGTGTGACAAGCGACTTGCAGTGACAAACTGCAATTTAAGAGTTAAGAAGAGTTAAGAAAAGTTAAGAACATTTTTAATTTACATAATTTAGCAACAATGCAATTATGACCAATGTGAGTGAAGAGAGTGGAGCTCACAATGTCCATCACTTGTGACAGGTTTTTTATTTTACTTTTGGATGCCAGGGACTTCCAAATCAGATATTTCCCTGGTGGACCCCCCTCCCAAAATATAAAGGCAGCTATTTCATGTAAAAAGACTTATTTGTACTCTGAGAAAGTCAACTTAAAAATATTTATTATATTTAAATATTTTTTTTAAGAAGTCTCTTAATGCTCTTATGATTAAAAAAAAAATGGTAAAAACAGTAATATTGTGAAATATTATTTAAATTAAAATCACTGTTTTCTATTTGAATCATTTTTTAAATGTAATTTCTTATTATTATGAATGCTGAAAAATATATTTTCAATATTCAATCAATATTTTTGTGTAAACCGTGATGTTTTTCAGAATTCTTTGAAAAGTTCAAAAGAATATTTAAATCATTTATTTGAAATGAAAATCAATTTAATGCATCCTTACTAAATAAAATAATATATTTTTAAGACTTTTATTTTACTGTCCCCAAGTCTTTGAACGGTAGTGTAAATATTTTATATTGAATTATACATTTTTTAAGTAATTACATTCCCTGCCTTTTTTATTATATATAATATTATAAATATTGAAATATTGCAGAATTATATTATTTTGTATTTTATTTTTGTACATAACTGCCCATCCTATTTATGGTCAGATTTTCAAAAGCTTTAATTTATGCGACCCAATAGCATTAAAGCATTGTTGACCTGTCATTGTAAGAGCGGCTTAAGGGTGTCCTGAAAAAACGATGCAATTATATGCATGATGATCTAATGATCCTCTTTCTCTTTTTATTCAGATATCTGTCGGATCTCCATGCTCCAGGTGACCCGGCATGGCAGTGTATAATCGCACAACACAAGTGGATCCTGCAGCTGATGCAAAACTGTAAAGAAGATTTTATCAAAGAGCAGAAAGGTACAGACACTGATAGTTTGAAATAAATTGATGGTTTCTCTACCACTCTGAGGAGTGAAAGCAGTGTGTGTGTTCTGCCCTGTGTGTATGTGTGTGTTTAGATAGAGAGCAGCCCGTGTGTGGTCTGGTCATGACCCTATAGAGAACAGGAAGTCCACAGAGCTCTATAGTGTGGCAGAAATGAGGGGGGGGTTGCTGTAGAGAGAGGCAGACATCAGGGAATACAAGAAGAGAGAGGAGCATAGATAAACACAGGAGATGATTGGACACCTGGATCAACACCAGCACTCATTTTTTATATAGAAAGAGAGAGAGTAAACATCCAAGTGGCTCAGTGGTATACGTCTTTATCTGTGTGAGAGAGAAACATGACATGTGTACACTATCTGGACATATTGAGTGTTTCAGACTATATCAACATCAACAATTTAATCAAGGCTGAGGAAGAGTCCAGAAAGACCTTTAGTGCCATCTATTGTCAGAGAAGAGGTACTGCATGAGAACTACCAGTATAACGCAGTACCTACCACAAGGTTGTAGATTTGAACCTTACCACAGGGGGATTGCCCAATTATAAGGGTTTTGTAAGTCACTTTGGATAAAAGCAGTCGTCTCATGACTTGCACTCAAATCACAAGGAAAGAAAGAAATGATATCACATTAAATCAAAAATGTACCTTTTAATTTAAGCGTAAACTGCCAACCCTCAAGCAAAACTCTCTTTATTTTTGCAAACAAGATTGATTGTTAAATGCTGAGGTATGTAGATGAGCATTCATCGTGTCTGTGTGTCTGTCTGTCAGTCTCAGTGGGTGGTGTTGGGTTAGAGCTGGATCGGTCCTCAGCTCTGAACAGGATCAGCCTCTCAGCTCCAGTGAAGAGAGGAGGCAGCTTCCAGAAGCCTCAAGATGACTGTGAGTACAATAACAGAAAGATCAACATACATTACTGTTTGAAAGACGTCGCTTATTCTCATGAAGGCTGCAAATATTCTATCAAAAAGTACTGTCTATTTCTATTTTAATATATTTATTCCCGTGATGCAAAGCTGAATTTTCAGCAGCTATTACTTACCAAGGATTCACTAAATTGATCAAAAGTGAAGACATTTACAATGTTACAAAAGATTTCTATTTGCACTTTCTGTTCACTGAAGAATCCTGAAAACAGAAACAGGTTTCCACAGAAATACCAAACAGCAACTGTTTCCAACATTTATAATAAACACACACACACACACACACACACACACACATATATATATATATATATATATATATATATATACTCACAACTGTTTTCGACATTGTTAATAAAAAAATTATTGTGCTTCAAATCAGCATATTAGGATGATTTCAGAAGGATCATGTGACACTGAGTAATGGCTTCTGAAAATTCAGCTTTGCTATCCATGGAATAAAAGACATTTTTTATAATATGTTCAAATAGCAAACATTTATTTTAAATTGTAATATTTCACAATATAATTGTTTTTTGCTGTATTTTTGATCAAATAAATGCAGCCTTGGTAAGTATACTATACTTAGTTAAAAAATCTTGCTAGCCAAAAACGTTTGAACGTAGTGTATTTCCTTTATATACAGTGACAGAAAATGTTCTTATTTGCTGATTTGGTCACTTTGTGTAGAATTTCAAATCATGTGTTTGAAACTGAGCCTAGTTTGGACGAGTTGTGAAACTCACAGAAATCTCATTGTCAGCCATCATCATTTCATAAGCAGAATGCTGCTGTCTTTGTAACAGTATATCATACGTATTTTCTCAGCGTGGCACTATAAGAGCCCTCAGCAGGTGAGGTTCGTGGAGAAACTCTCAGACGTGGTCATCAGCCAGCTGCCCAACTTCTGGAAACTCTGGATCTCTTACGTCAACGGCAGCCTGTTTAGTGAGGTAGTTATACACACACACACAAATATACCTTCAGAGTGTTAGAAATAAAGGCTAGTGTAACTCAGACTTGTTGACTGCGTTGTCTTGGACAGACTGGAGAGAAGTCCGGTCAGGTGGAGAAGTTAAAGAAGAACGCTCGGCAAAGACAGAATGACTTTAAGGTTAGTAAAGCAGCTGGAATGTTTTTGTGCTTATAATCTGGAGATTGAAAGTGTGAGCATGAGTCACTGAGGTCTGAGACTAGTGATGCTCCAAAATTTAGTCTGAAATCATAGACTGAAACAGTGATGTTTCATTAGCGCTGCTCCAAAGACACGTTTTGACTCTGTCAGTGTCCATTTCCTTCACACAGCGTGGGTAAGCTACAACAGCTAAACTGTCAGCTGTGTGGATGCTAGAGCTAGCTTGACAATATTGATTTTTCGTTTTTTAATCGAATTTAATTTTGATGAACCAAGGTCTTAGTTGTAGCATGAAATAAACATGAATAAACATCAGTAAATGTATCACGTCACATGTAATCGCTCAAACAGTGTTTCACCCGTTGACAGACATCAATAAAACAGCTTGTAAACAATGACTCGTGATGTTACATTTATGGCAGGAAAGCCATTCAGTGTCCATAGCTTGTTAGACAGCTTAAAAAAAAAAATCTAGAGGAGCATTATGCTAAATACAGCATGTGCACTATATTACATATTCATTTTATTTTTACTTAACCTGTTGTCTTCATTATTTAATGTTTGTTTGAATAAATCTGTCATGAAAACAAGTTTTTTACACCCACCATTTAAATGTTTATATTTATATATATATATAGTTTATATTTCAAAAAGCTATTTGGATGTGCAATTCAAATCGTTATATACAACTTAGTTTTTGTTTGAGTTTTGATAATAAATACATTTAATTAAGTGATAATTAGAAACTTTATTTTCAGTTTCAGTTCTGGTTTTCGGTTAAACTAAATTTGAATTTCGGCTTCGTTGTTTGTGTAAAAAATGTAATTTGTTGCATCACTCTTTGAGACGACCTATGTGTGAAGGCAAGGGTTATTTTCACTGTATAATGTGTTTGATTGGCACATTTGATTGCGTGTAGGGCATGATTGAGGAGGTGACCCGTCGTCTGGTGCAGTTAGTTCGAGGAGCTCTGTTACCCTCCTCTCTTACAGAGCTGCAGCTGAGGCAGTATGGCGGCTGGGACACCAAAACCCCTCTCAGTGGATGCTGGCTCACGCAGGTCATTCATACCGTCAGGTACATGTGTGAATTTGTTGTAGGGATGTAGGAATAAGTGATGCGACAAAATGAAAAATTGTAGGTTTAACTAGAGAATAATTCAGTTAAACCAGAATTATTGTACATGCAGTTATTTTCCATTTCACAGATTCTGTTATTGGATGTTAAAATAACTGTTTCTGTTGGCATTTTTAGCCTGTTTTTCCATTCGAAAAAGCTGAAATTATGGTGTATCCTTTGTGGGAATGATATTTGACCATCCTCTCCTTGTATTTTCATATAAAGCTCATTTGATGCTCTCTCTCTGTCTCTCAGGTTGAGTCATGAGGCTCTGTCAGCTCTGGAGATTCCCAATGACCTGCTTCAGGTGATTCAGGATTTACTGCAGGACCTCCGTGTGCACTGCCTGCTGACCACACTACAGCACACTGAAGAGGGTAAAACTACATTCACTGAGCTTTTAGGAAACGTCTCCGTTTCAGTTCAGGCAAACAAATGCAAATGTGAATTCTGCAGAATATCTGCTCAAAATTCACTGAATTTTTTTTGATTCATCAACAAGACTGTCAGTAGAGTTTTAGAGCTGACACAAACGGGAAATAACCTTTTCTTGTAATTGGCCTTGTAGATAAGCGTCTGTCACTAATGTGGAATTGTAACAGTAGAGGGAGCTATGGAGCTCTCAACTAAATGGATTTGCATTCATGTTCAGAATAAACAGCCCAGTAGTTTAAAAAAAAAATAGTTTTAATAAAACGGCTCTAGTGAATTAAAGTTTTGTTCACTTAGTCAACATCTGGAGCAGTATAACTCATTTTAGTAGCCAAAAAATTATTCAGATAATTTCAAATCTCAAGGCTCAGTCTCTGCGTCTTTTTCAGAAGGCTAGATTTTTCAGTTAAAGCAATTCTCTCAACATTAATGTTGAGAAAGCTAGAGAAGTAAGTTTTATTTTTTATTATTTTTTATTGGTTTAATGTAACTAAACTTTGTGTTGTTTAGATGTAAAGAGACTTGCAAAAAAAGAAGACTGGGTGGTGGACAATGAGGGAATTACGTCACTGGTACATCTTTTATGCTTTTATTTATTATATTCCATTCTAGTTTATTTCATTCTAATAACTTGCAGATTGAAAACTTGCGGATAAACGGTGTGTGTGTTTCAGCCGGCCCAGTTTGAGCAGTGTATGGTTCAGATGCTGCAGTCTCTGAAGGAGCCCATGGAGTGTAAACCTGGAGAGATCAATGTACAAACCCTCACACAATACTCATCCCCAGCCTTTCCACTGCAGATTATACAGAGATTAATCAATCCATGTGTGTCTCTCTCTTCGACTTTAGATCTTAAATCTGGATGTGGTTCAAGACAAAGCTTGCGAACAGTGTGTTTCTATCATGAAGGTATTGTGTGTTGGTATCTGTTGTTTCGTTGGGATTTGTAAATATAATTCCTGCTGTTTGAAAAGTATTTTTATGTCTCTACTCGGTTTAGGTCTTTATTAAATGTCTCGAGCAGCTCAGCATCAAGACTGATGGAGACATCGACACCTCTCAGTGAGTTTTATTGTCTCTTTAAATATAAAAATATTAAAAAAAACTAAAATTCATTTAATAACTCGAAAAATGTCAAGTGGAGTAACAATTATGTAGAAAAAAACGTTCTTGTTATTTGACAATTAAATGGCTTCTTTTATGTTGGGTAGGCCATTCTGACTTTGATTTGGTGGATGAGTGTCATGTCACTGACCCGTATATGTAATGTTTAAGCTGAATGTTTCATTTTACAGTGGGAGTGGACAGTCAAAGTCTTTCTCTTTCAGTTTGTCTGTGGACTTGGCTTCACCTGATCTTTTTGGAAGCATCAAAGAAGACTTTAGTTCAAAACCAGTAAGGATGTTCTTCACCTCTCCTCCTGATTTCCACCTTTCTCCATGTTCCATCTTGTCTTTCTCTCTCTTCAGAGTACTAATGCATATTACTGTGTGCTAAAGATACATATAATTAATTTCATTATTCATATATTAATATAAAATAAATAAAAATGTCTAAGCTGTGGCACAGTTAGCACATCAAGCTGGTTTGACTGGTTTAAATCTGGCTTGCGTCGAGTACTCTTCACTTTTTTTTAGTCGTCAATCCACTTTCACATGTCAAAAAAGGCTAAATAACTCAAACACAGTATGAGTGAACTGATTAGCACCGCATGTAGTCCAAAATGTGGTATTTTATTCATGGTAAAGTAAACTGCAGAGGTGGATGTCACTGTATACGACAGGATATTTGAATACAGAGAATAGGAAGTTAGTGGAGATAACAGCCTCCTTCACTCTGCTCTGAAATGTTCAGCTTGTTTTAAGCGATTAGTCACAGAGGCCCTGACTGAAAGCCAAATAACACTGTGTTGATGTGTAGTATCAGAACCACAGAGTGTTAGGGTTTTACTGAAAGCCTGGTAGATGAAAAGATTGAGAGAAAGAGAGAGAGAGAGAGAAACCTGGTAATGGGGCCATGTGTTTAAATTTTCAAAACGAAACAGCATCTAATCGATTGAAGATATTCAGAGACCTCATGTAACCTTGAAGTGCTTCCTCCCTCCATTAAATCCATCTTATTTGTGCTTATTCAGTAATGCTTTAGGTATATGTTTGCACACATTTCCTTGAGTAAAGTTTAAACCACATAAATAGAGTTTACAGTGACCCCATAATGTATCTTGATACTGAAGTCAGGTATTTAAAAGGACTGAATGACTTTACCATATATGCAAAATATTAAACCAAAGTGGCATCTGCAAAGTGAAGGTGGTCTGAAGGTAATTTTTAGTGGTTTTTCATTTTCCTAGCAGGCCAACCACATTAATATTTGACAACCAGAAAGTGTAAAAATACTTTCTTTTCTTTTTTTGCATAAATTCTGAACTATATATTATATTTGTTTGTCATTTGAAACATGGCATTTTGCTTATAATATTTGTTTTATATTTAAATTAAATGCCATTCTGTTTAATATTTTGTCATATAATGCACAAAAAAAAATCATGCACTTTTTTTCCAAAATACTTTTTGTGGCCACTGTATTTTCTTGTTATTTCTTAGTTCTGAAGAACCCTTTTCCTGAGAAAACATCCTGTGTTCCGTTATGGATGTCTTTGTCACAGTTTCCATCTGCAACACAGCAAACATTCGAGCATCACGCACAGGAGTCATGTGTTGTGAAAAACAGCAGCTTTCTCTTCAGAGAGAACAGAGCCGCTGCCGCTCACATGGGGTTTCCCCTAGCCTGCAGTGGAAGAGCTGCAGGTTTCCCCTCTATCTCTCTTTTTCTCTATTTTACTCTCTCTTTCTTTCACAGACTGGTTCATGGTTCACCAGAGTTTAAATAAAGGCATAATAATACCCATCATATCTATAATACATATAATTAGTTTTTCAAGAAAAATACCCCAAAATATCTCTCTCTCTCTCTCTCTCTATATATATATATATATATATATATATGTGTGTGTGTGTGTTCATGTTAACCGAATCAGTTGCTGTGTGTGTTCTGACCCATGCAGGAGCAACGTCTCCTCATCATCCTCAGTAACTGTCAGTATCTGGAGAGACACACGTTTCTCAATCTGGCTGAGCACCTGGAGAAGAGCGGCTTCACCACTGCAGAGAAGATCATCAGGGTACAAAGACACATGCACACTTCCTTTTTCCCCTCTTACTCCAGTCCCCACAGTTGGCATTTTCTTTTTTCTAAGCGATAACAGGTGCGATTCTAAGTTTGGTCGTTTATGTTTTCTTTTACTGAAGTGAGAGTGACTCACACAGATTGTGGAGAAGCTCAAGGGTTTTTCATGATAGCATTAGAGCACACTCACTCGAGGTGGCTTTTGTGCCCTGTAGGGAGAGCGTGAAAGCTCTTGCGAAAAGGTTATGGTTGGCCTTTCCAGTAAATGCAGATCATAGTGAATGAGTGTGTTGGGTTTTAAAGCGAATATGTAGATAAATTTAGTGTGATGAGAAATCAGATCTCTCTGAAAGGTGAAATGTAGAGAAAATTCTGAGCAAGAACCTGATAACTCAAAGGAGAGCTTTATGATCACAAAGTGACTTACCTATTTCTCTAAACACAGATGAGAAATAAGTATTGATTATTGATCATGCCTCATAGTTTCCAGGATGATTAAGAACTGCGTCACTAATAATGTTGCTCATTAGGATAAAGGATTTGAACGAACCCCTAACTGTAAAGCAATCCAGCGACTACCAATGGGATTGCAGAAAGTGATCTGACTGATACAGTTGAATATGCTGTGTTTGGCCTACTAGAAACCAGCAATGAAGGCATTCAAGCCATATCTTGGGATCAGAATATCATAAAAAGGGGTTCTGTCAGGCTCTTATATATAGAAACTTTTTGGGGTCATTTTACAGTTTTAGTTTTAATTAATTTTGTTTTAATTCTTTTTATATTTTGATAACATTTTATGACTTAACCTGCTTCTAAACATACTCACTAGAAAAAACATCTAAACATCATCACTAGAAAAAATGTAAATAACCTGTTAAACATGAAAGTATTATGCAATCATTTAAGACATTTCTCCTGAAATATAACATCTTTGGCTTAAAGCGTTCTTAATCATTGAGTCAAGAACACTAGGGTGCTATATAGAACTCCATTGAACCTTTTTTTCTAAGCACACCTTAACAACTGCATAGCAACACACTTAAAACACCAAGTAGTAACATTCTGGCAACCATGCACAACGCTATAACATTACTGCAGGAGATTTACATGAACAAGGCTTTTTCATCTTATATGAAAGTCTAACAACATTTAGACAACTTCTCAGAGAACATTGACTCTCATCTATCTTGGCAGATGTCCATCTCTGGTGTTTTACTAAGATCCCAGAGATTTGTCCCCTTTTAAGATGGTGCTTTCCATTTTGGTTTTTGAGTACTTCCCTAAAGTTAAACGCGCATCAGAATGATGGACAAGCATGAGTGGTCTCTACTCATTCTGCAAGTAGTGTGTGATGAGCAGTGATTATATGTGATGTTAATGGTTTCTTAAGGTCACATGCACTTCTGTGTTGCAGGATAAAATGTTACATGATCTGTGAAAGACATCAGTGGTTTGTGATTAAACTGAATGCATGCCTATAATCTTCAGGTCAGCATAGAGGCATTGAGACAGCTGGACGAATATCTGTTTGAGACATACATAGAGAAAAAATCTGATCCTATTGTCGGCTCGCTGGAACCTGGCATCTACGCCGGATACTTTGACTGGAAGGACTGCCTGCTACCTACAGGTATCACACACCTGAATCATGCCATGTGCATATTGACAACACTCGGTGGATGTTTCCAGAAAATGTTGTCTGCTTGAATGTTGAAAGACCATCACCATGGAGATGGTTCTGGAAGGATCCAAAAACACTCTTGAATCTGCAGTTTCAGTCTGCTGTCATTGCTTTTGTGTCACAGTTTCAGTCGTGGCAGTCTGTGTATATTTAGTATGATTAGGTCTGTGTGGTGCATACTTGACTAAATGCTATTGCTTATGTGAATCATTTGTGTACTTGCAAGGACACTTCCTGCTGCTTCTGAAACATTATAAGTAGAACTGTGTAAAACCAATTAACTTTCCTTTGCCACTGCTCCTGTTTAGTTACAAGTCAATTAGGAAAATCATCATCTTTAGCTCCAAAATACACAAAAACCAAATTGTAGTACACGTTAAAGCTGCAGTCCGTATCTTTTTTGGGTTAAAAATAAATTTTTGAGCAAAATACAAAACTATACAAAACTATCTGCTTGCCTTAGCTCGATTCAAAACGGTAAGCTTGTAATAATGTTTTTAATTACAGTGGTACTGGTGGAAAGTCCAGAAAGGTTCAAACGACAATCACCAGTGACAACTAGAGATTCACCCGTTGTAAAATGCAAAAGACTTCGTTCGGACTTCGGAGTGGCTACAGAAAAAAAGAGACTGCAACGTGAGACAGCTCATGTGAAAACAAGGATAATATCAGAAGGGCATTAAATGTAGTCACGCGATGCTGATGTTGTTAACATGAACAAAGTATAATTTGCACGGTTTGACGTGATATGATAAGCGATCGTTAGATTTAATCAGCGCGATTTACTGCAATGCTTTTTTTCCCTTAGTTGGTCAGAACAAAAGTGGATGTTACTTACTTGTTCAGATGACATTTTCCGGTGAAAATTCTTATCTTGGTCATACTTCTAAAAAGTAAAATCTGTCATTCCGAATGACAGTATCCACACCGGCGCGGTGACTGACAGCTGCACTTTCTCCAAACAATTTGGGATATGTTAAAGAGGTGGTAAATGGTACTCCCACTGTGTGAACTCATTGACCAATGCCTGCCTTAGAGCAGATCAGTTCATTAATATTCCTATAATGTAACCAATATTCATGATGCAAGCCATGCCTGACAGTTTTTTCTCTGAGCAACTTAATTGTAGGATGAAAGACGTGACAACTAGGCAAAACCATATCATACTTCTTCAACCTTCTACATTTCAGATGATTCCTCACCCCATTTAAACCTTAAATAGCAAGAACATTACTCATTTATATCTACTTTTTCTCATTCTCTTTGTTTCTGACTCAGGTGTGAGGAGTTATTTGAAGGAGGCTTTGGTCAGCATTATCTCTGTTCACGCTGAGGTGAGATGCACAAACCTTCAGCTTATCTCTGCTTCAAAAGATTCCTCGTTAGACATCTTACACCTTGAGAATATCACGTTTCTGTATTTAATAGGTTAACAGGCTTTATAGGTACACTTTCAATTCTAAAAAGTAGGCACAACATTGTTGCCTTATAAGTTACCTGCCAAATTCTAAGGCAGCATCACATTGTCTTTGTGGTTAAGACAATCCCAGAATTCAAAGCGACAAGCTTGGTGAAAAAATTCATGACTGAATGCACAGTCAGCTGTAAATATAAACTACAGTTCAAAAGTTTGGGGTCAGTAAGATTTATTTAATTTATTGATGGCAAAGCTGACATTTCCCCTGCCATATATGCAATATTTTTATTCAGCTTTAAAACATATGTTGTTAAAAGTTGATGTTCTCAAAGATTCTTTGTTCCTTGCTCTATCAGGTTTTCACGATTTCCAAGGAGCTGGTTACCCGTGTTTTATCAAAGATCATTGAAGCTGTAGCAGAAGAAATGAGTCGTCTGATGCAGTGTGTGTCCTCCTTTAGTAAAAACGGTGCACTGCAGGTACAGCTCACTCCTCACATACACTTTTCAGAGCAGTTAGCATGTGATCTTAAAGGGATAGTCTGTGAAAATTTGATATGTTGTTCCAAACCTTTAAGAATTTCTTTCTTCGCAAAAGAAGATATTTTGAAGAATGAATGAATCATCTGATGAGGATCTTCAACTGCTTGGTTACCCCCTCGGTAACCAAACAGTTGATGGGCCCTACTGACTTCCATAGTATTTTTTTTTTTTCATAGTATGGAAGTCAATGGAGCCATCAACTGTTTGTTTACCCATATTCTTTCAAATATCTTATTTTGTGTTCAGCAGAAGAAAGAAATTACTACAGGTTATTCTTGAGGTGAACTATCCCTTTAAGCTATTGAAATCTGCACCATCATATTTTTTTTTCATTAATAATTCTCTCTCCAGGCACGTCTGGAAATCTGTGCGTTGCTAGACGCCATAGAGCCGTACCTCACATCAGAGAGTCGGTAAGACATAAACATGTTCAACATTGATTCATGTCTCAATACAAAAGCTAGCTTACACTAATGAAAAATAAGAAACAGAAAAGCATAACTTTGGCTAAACCAAAAAGTATGATCATTTGTTTCCTTGTGAGTGTGTGATGTTCTTTTCTGTGTCTCAGCTCTAGTTTTAAACAGGCATTGGAAGCGCTACCACAGCTACAGGGTGGAGCCGACAAAAAGTGAGTTAAATCTCAAATCACAATTACATTGTGCCTTACACTGACAAGTAAATGTTAACTACAGGTCATCAGAGATGATGATAATTAGCACTAAGCTCACCAATTAAATGTCATGCCACATGTGCAAGTGACCTTGTTCAGTTTGTGAAACCCGAGGAAGGGGTTCTAGCAGACCAATCACAGCACTTGCAGTCCGCTTAGAATTGAATTACGTCAGGGTACGCCGTATGCTACGCGTCCTACACACAGACTACGACGTAGCTACGGCGCCACACAAGTATAAATTGGGCTTTTGGTGTAAATCATAAATCACTGAGCAAGTCCTGATAATATAATTCAATTCAAATTGTGAAACTTTTAGAACTAGTGGGAAAGCATTATCTTTTTTATAGTGATCAACCTGCACTTAAAGTGGGAAAATACGAAATTGCAAGAATGACTTTTGATGGCATTCATTTGAATGGGTTGAAAGTCATCAACCGATTGATAATGTTTTATATCATATGCCATCATTTTCCAACTAAAGTGTGTTTATGAATTAATGTCATGCAAGTTGTAAGATAACCGGATATAAAAAATTTTTTTTTTAAAAATCTGGTTGGTGAGATTTTTTTTGTTTTAAGTCTTATGCTCACCAAGGCTGTATTTATTTGATCCAAAATACATTATACTATTATACATTATACCATTTAAATATGTTATTATGCTGTAAATATTAATGTAATTTATTCTTCTGATGGCAAAGCTGAATTTTCAGCATTATAATATATATATATATATACAGTGCAATGCATAAGTGAATACACCCATGCTAAAGTTGACTAAAAAGAGGAATAAAAAATCATATTTTGGAAATTGAACTTAATGCCTTAATTTAAAAAATTAGGAAAAATCCAACCTTTAAGGACACCAATTTTCTTTGTGAATGAATAATGTATCGTAAATAAATAAATGTTCTTCCTTAAAATACATGGTGCATAAGTGAGTACACCCCTATGTTAAATTCCCATAGAGGCAGGCAGATTTTTATTTTTAAGTATTTTTTTAAAAAAAAATTTAGGATACTATGCATCCTGATAAAGTTCCCTTGGCCTTTGGAATTAAAATAGCCCCACATCATCACATAGCCTTCACCATACCTAGAGATTGGCATGATTTTTTTTCAGTTAGCCTAAAAGCTAGTTTGATTTGCATTGAGAGATGATCTTATGGAAAGTACCCCATGCCAATCTCTAGGTATGGTGAAGGCTATGTGATGATGTGGGGCTATTTTAATTCCAAAGGCCAAGGGAACTTTATCAGGATGCATAGTATCCTAAAAAATCTTTAAAAAAAATACTTAAAAATAAAAATCTGCCTGCCTCTATGGGAATTTAACATAGGGGTGTACTCACTTATGCACCATGTATTTTAAGGAAGAACATTTATTTATTTACGATACATTATTCATTCACAAAGAAAATTGGTGTCCTTAAAGGTTGGATTTTTCCTAATTTTTTAAATTAAGGCATTAAGTTCAATTTCCAAAATATGATTTTTTATTCCTCTTTTTAGTCAACTTTAGCATGGGTGTATTCACTTATGCATTGCACTGTATATATATATATATATATATATATATATATATATATATATACATACATATATATATATATATATTATTTATTAAGTTTACGAAAAGTACAGATATATTTTGTGATGATTTTGTTTATTTGAGGGTACATTTGGCTCTTTTCTAATATCTCTTTTCTCAATTTCTCTCTTTCTCACTCTCTCTATTCTCAGACTCTTGGAGGAGCTACTGAATAAGTTTAAGAGCAGTATGAAGCTACAGCTTAACTGCTTCAAGCCTGCCTCTTTTCAGCCAGTGAAGCGATAAACCTTTACAAAAACCCAACATTTCAACAACACTTGGAGACCATTTCAGTTTTAAAAACCATTAAAAGCCAATCTAGTGCAAGTAATATAACCTTTAATATAGCCTTTTCTATCTACTGAACAGTGCTTGTGTTTATGAGGATGTGGCAGTCTGTTGATAATTAATAGACACATTAATATGACACGTTGTACTGCCTCTTTGTCCATCTTATTAACCACAGCAGTTAAAAACTTAAATAAATCTATGTGCGCTTACACAAAAGTGGGTTTTCTGCAAACGGTATTGTGCAAAATAGTTGCTAGAGTTGCCAGGATTGTGCTTTTGTGTGTGTGAGAGAGGTAGAAATAGCAAGATGAAACTTTGTAGATGAAACCAGTTCTGAAATGACTCTCAATGTTCTCATTTCATCAAAAGAGTCGTTTTCTGCTGAGTCTATTATGACCACACTATCAACGATGCTTTAACACACACCCTGTCTAGTGTCAGACAGAAAGACACACACCCTGCCCCTCCTCAGCAGTGTTGGGGTATTTTTACCTGTTCTGGGAGGAAGTGTCAGTGTTGAGAGATGTCCTTTACTGTAAACCTCTATTATTTTTGCTGTGTAACCTAGCATTGGTATGTGGTTTAGGAGTTTATGACATAACTAACTGAAACACAAGTTAGGCACTGAGTTAAAGGGCACCTATTAAGCTTTTTACCTTCCCTTTAGTGTGTAATGAACAGTAGCTGTTTGTGTATGTAAACGATCTATAGAGTTACAGGTCAACAAAAAAACAACACTTGCCTGAAACACCACATTTTTTCGTTTTTAGTCCTGTCATTATTTCTCTGTCTTAGCAACAGTAATGGCCAAAAGTAATGTCTGGAGGGGATATTTGCACAATATTTGCCTTTAATGACACTTCAGGGTTAAACCAAATCAAAATATGAAGAGTGCGTTATGTTGGGAAGAGGAATACACTGAACTTGCTTAAGGTATTAAAATCACAAAATGATTTGGCCATAAAGACTAACTCCAGCATATTATAATATATGGGTTTTATTGTATTATGCAAAAAAGGCATAGAAAAACAAAAAGCTCACAGTTTTTACAGTTTACAGTTTTTACAGCTCACAGTTATTCATATTTTGTTGGTTCTCCCTTGTTTTTGATTACAGCAGCCATTTTCCATGGCATTGACTCACTCAACTTAGTGCATGTGTTGTGCATGTGTTAAAGGATAGTTCACCCAAAAATTTAAATTCTGTCATCATTTAGTCACCCTCAAGTTGTTCCAAACTTGTATGAATTCTTTCTTCTGCTGAACACAAAAGAAGATATTTTGAAGAATGTCTGTAACCAGACAGTTGATGGCCCCCATTGGAAAAATAAATACTATGGAAATCAATGGGGTCCCATCAACTGTTTGGTTACCAACATTCTTTAAAATATCTTCTTTTGTGTTCAGTTCATACAGGTTTGGAACAGCTTGAAGGTGAAGTTCTTCCCAAAGATGAGCTTCATTGGAAGACCTGCATGACTTATCTCAGGTTTATAATTTCCCAAAGGTTTCCAATGGCTTTAAGGTCAGGGGATTGAGGAGGCCACTTCAAGACTTCAAAATGCTGAGCATGAACAACTTTGTTGTTTGCGCAGTGCGTTTGGGATCATGTTGGAAAAAATGCACATTTGATCTCCAAACAGATCCTCCATACTTGGCTACATAGTGTTCAGCACGATTCCCAAGTATTGGTTCGTTTTCAAAGTGCCAGTAACTTTGTAGATCCTTCCTACACCTGCTGCAGACATGCGTCCCCAATACCATTATGTTTGCCCTGCCGTGCTTAATGGCGCCACGCATGCTTTTGGTATTAAAACAATCCATTCATCTCCTACTAACATACCTGACACCATCCAATCTAGATGGTTATATATTGGCTTGTTGGACTGCAGAACAATCTTTCATACTACAATCCTTATGTTCTTTGGCAAATGCAAGTTGTTTTTTCCAGTAGATAAAACTAATAAATTGTTTCTTGAAATTGGAGAATGGAGGTCCCATCCAGGTCTTTAGAAGTTTTGAGGTGGTCCCACATTCAGGTGATTTTCATCCTTCTGTTTGCTTATTAATTGCTCAAGGAAGACTAGTAAGCATTTATTAAGCAATTAATAAGCAAACAAAAGGATGAAAATCACCTGAATGTGGGACCACCTCAAAACAGCTTCTAAAGACCTGGATGGGACCTCCATTCTCCAATTTGGGACCTCCATTCTCCAATCCAAAACCAATTGACCAGATTTAGTCATTTTAACAAAATCCTCCCTGGTCCATCTGGCCATTTTCACTAAAACCCACAAAATAAGATCTAATAATATAGCTAATACTTGCCACAGGGTGATTTATTGAATTATAGGCTAGGAATAATCAGTGCAAGATTGGTATGACCACTTGGCCAAGAATGACGTCCACACAATTCGATATGTTTTATTGCATCACAAAAAATTATAGAATAGAAACGTGGAAGGCATACTTTAGTTTTTTCACTTCACGACGTTGAAGAATTCATGAAAAGAATTATGATATTGTGAATGAGCATATTATGGGCACTTTAAAATCTCTCGCAGGCTGCCAACATGGCGTCAAGAAAACTCCACAACGATCTGGATATTTGTTTTTACCGTTGTCTCATTGTAACTCGTTCTATTATTTGTGTAAACCTGAAAAGGTGCTGCGAAGTGACGCGAACCAATTTTTTCTTTTCTTGTTTGTTGATTTCTATTCTTCTAAATTTAGATTTGCTTAACACCCACTCATTTAAAGAAAGCAGTTTGACAAACTAGTATCAAAGCTGTGTGCGGCACCAGGTGAAAGAGTGGGTGTATTGATCTCAGGCTGTGCAGCTTAAGGGAAGTTTTTAATGATTGCACCTTTCCACTCTGTAGGCAGCGGAAAATAATCCAAAACATGTTTATGAGCTATTGTAGAGCCGTGAAGCCATAAACAGTGGAAAACTCAAAGAAATTTTGTTGGTGTAAAAGTTTTCTCAGGATGTCCCATACATCCCAAAGCTAACAGTCTCATCCTATAGCATAGTTTAAGACTTTTTCATCTGAATATTCACTTCTCAAAAGAAATAGGCTGAGCAGAATTATACATAACATTGTTTATTAGCTTTAAGGGTAAAACAACAACAACAACAACAACAACAACAACAAACTTGAGAAGGAAGAATAAATAATACTTCTGTCAGTCTGCCTCTTCCTCTGTGATGTCATCAAGCCGAGACTGCCCGCACCATCCTGTCTCCAAACCACAAACACCATCCTGTGTGTGTGCTGTCATACACACCCTGTGTCTATATTCTCTGCAGATAACATATTACTTCTGTTCAACGTAAACGAGGGCTTGAAGTCCCCCAGATCCTCACATGTTCATGGGGATTCCAGTGTTTGTAGTGGGGGCTGAAAGTAATACCCTCCAGCCGTTTATAGAGATGCAGTCAGCCCACCACACCAGCGATGGAGAGACTCACTTGTGTCTGTTCCTGTAGAAGCATAAGTTATCCTCAAAGCATGATTAGTGGAAAGAGAGTAAAACATTGCTATAATTTTGAAATACCACTACCGTTCAAAAGTCTGGAGTCTCTTATACTTATCAAGGCTGCTTTTATCTTATCAAAATACAGTTAATATTGTAAAATATTGTTGTTTTCTATGTAAATCATTTTCAAATGTGATTTATCCCTGTGATTTTTAGCATCATCACTCCAGTCTTCAGTGTCACATGATCCTTCAGAAATCATTCTAATATGCTGATTTGCTTCTCAAGAAACATTTACTATTATTGTCAATGTTGAAAACAGTTCTGCCGCTTAATATTTTGTGAAAACCGTGATACGTTTTCAGGATTCTTTGATAAATAATGTTCAGAAGGACACCATTTATTTGAAATAGAAATCTTATAAATGTTTTTACTTTTGCTCAATTTAATGCATCCTTGCTGAATAAAAGTATTCATTTCTTTCACAAATAATGTACTTACCTGACGTTCTGTACGGACTTTTGAACTATAGTGTGTTAAAGCATTTTTAAAAAAAATTGTTTTGGCTGCCCATGTTTAATTTTCACCCCATTTCAGGAATGAGTGCACACAGTCAGTTTTTCACCTTTTTTTTTTTATTAAAACCAAAGTTGGGATGAATTTTGAGGCATTCTGGACACCTCAATGACATAGAAGCAAAAGTAGTGGAATAAAAAGTATAGCATTTTGTCAGAATTTATTTAAAAAAAACTGCCGTTTGAAAACTGAAAGGTTTTCATACTTTTTTTTTTCTTTTTTTTCTAAATGCATAGCCTATATACATCCAAATACTAATTCTTTGGCTTTTACTATCTAACTGCAATACATCACACCTCAAACAAATGTAGCAATAAACAATCAGTCACAGCTAATATTCACACTTTACATTCTTTTCTGTCATGTCGGCAACAACCCACATATTTGACAGTAAACCGACATGATACAATCATTTATCCTTGTGAGTTGTACACAGATTTGTGTCTTTCTCAGTATTAAACATGACACAACAGTCTGCGTCTGATGCTGTCTGTTAGCACTATAGATCGTTCTGGTGGGATTCTGCTCAGTTCTAGAGTCCTGAAGCTCCAGATGCACCGTAGAATTCCAACATTTGCTTTTAACACTTTAGCTTACAAAACTTGTGGGCTTTTTACAATAAGCCAAGGATTAACAGTCCTAGGTTATATTCTTCCATGTTTCACACTGTTCAACCTTCATCCTGGGTTAGTAATTAGTCCTGGGTTGTCAAGTTTCGAGATTTTACGCTACATATTTAAACCCTGGGTTAAAATTCTTGTTTGCATATTGATTGGACAAGTATGGCACTTGGTGAGCCTGCAAGCTATTTTACCGTAATAACTTCTTGTCCATTATCTGTTGATAAGCAGAACGTCTTAACCGTGGGTTAAAAATGGCGCTAACCTCCTTTCAAAATTACAAGTCTGAAAATAGCTTAACGGGATAGTTCATTAAAAAATGAAAATTCTGTCATTATTCACTCATGCCATTGTAAACGTGTATGACTTTCTTCTGTAGAACATGAAAGCAGATAATTTGTGAAATGTTTTCTTATCCATACAGTGGAAGTCAATGGGCTCCAATGTTGTCCAATCTTCTTATGTTTTTGGAACAACATGAGAGTGAATAAATTATGGCAGAATCTTTATTTTTGGGCGAACTATCCCAGTAATCCAGGATTTCAACTTTCTTTAACCCAGGGTTAAACAAGACTTTAATCCAGGGTTAAGCACAGAGTGACAAGCCTCCAGGGTCAGTTTTGAGAGCCGTTGTTATGGTGATGCGTAATGACTCTGTGGTAATCTTGGGTCGGGGAGATGGCGTGTTCAGGAGGAAGGTGTGAAAGCTCATGGCTGCGGATGTAGTTCATGCTGCCCGGGTGACTGAGGTAGAGAAGCTGGCGAGCAAACAGTGGCTCAACCTGTGACACAAAAGCAAATTAAGCAAATTACTACATTAATCATTATGTTTTGTTCATAACTGTTCATCAGTGTTAAAAAGAACCAAGGAAATGTCATATTTTAAAGGTTAAAGACGAACCTGCACTGTGAAAGTCCGTCTTGGCCTTTGCGCATCAGTACTCTCTTCATCAAAGAATAGCAGCACTTGGGAACATGGCGCAGGACGAGCGTGCAGGGCGTAACTCTGCAACTCTACAGGAGATACGGAGGAGGAGACAGTTTATTCACAGCCAATGGCAAGTGAGATCAATAAATACATCGGCAAATGGTTGAAGAGGGAGATAATGGAGATCTACACTACCATTCAAACGATTGAGAAAAAATATAAATAAAAAAATATTGAGAAATATTTTCTATTTGAATATATTTTAAAATGTGATTTATTCCTGTGATGGAAAGGCTGATTTTTCAGCAGCATTACTCCAGTCTTCAGTGTCACATGATCCTTCAGAAATCATTCTAATATGATGATTTGCTATCTCAAGACACATTTCTTATTATTATCAGTCTTGAAAACAATTTAATATTTTTGGGAAAACCATTTTTATAGATTGTTTGATAAATAGAAAATTAAAAAGAACAGAATTGATTTGAAATACAAATCTTTTGTAACATTATAAGAGTCGCTTTTGATCAATTTAATGCACCCTTGCTGAAAAAAAGTATTCATTTCTTAAATTAAAAAAATCTAACTGACCCCAAACTTTTGAATAGGGTTGTATACACACACGAACACCCTGAATGTTTTTGTAAACGTCTGCATGAAATGTGACAGAATTTTCCGATGACTGGTTGAAATTCGTAAACTATTATCTTGAATCTTATATATTTGGCTGCATCCTTGTTACAGTGTGTTAGTTTGTAAATGGCAGGTTTTTCAAGCCATTGGGTAAAGCATATGATCTCATCTCTTTCTGTAATACAAATTTTCATCTCATTCTCTATTTTCTTTCCGTACTGTGAGCTTTAGGTCAAATGTGGCACATGTGATTCCTGTGGTATTTGAACTCATGTACTCATCATATGCTGGAAAGTTCTGTGAGAATCACAACAATCGGTGAATCTGTTACAGAAAGTGGGTGCGAGTGAGTTGTAACTCATAGATGACTGACTGTCACTAAATATCAACCCACAGATAATGTGACGCACTGTTTACTGTAAAAGCTTTGATGTGTATGTTTACTGTAAAATGTGTGTATGATGATGTATACAAGCAGTGAATTAATTAACGGACAGATATATAAAGGTTTACAATAAATGGTTCTCAGTTTTGCTGAGAAAGATGAGTGATAAAGTAACCGGTTTTTAACATCATCAGATAATTTGTTTGTCATAATCTTAATGTAATTTATCTGAAATGCCCACATGAATACATTACCATGCACTAACCTGTTATGAACAGATGAGTGTCCAGCAGTTTGCAGTTCTGCTCTCTCTCCAGCTTGTTGGGCTTGTCAGTCGGTGGAGCGTGAGCTCCCTCCCAGTACACCCTGCAGGGGCAGCGGCGGCGGGCGTAGAGCCCGTCAGGAGCCATCCAGAGTATAACACCACGCTCCAGAGATGCCCTTTCAGCGTGAGGGAGTTCAACCAGTTCTGGAGCCCCAGGTGAAGCGAAGGCCTGTCCCTCTCTGCTGGGGCCCAGCTGACAGCCCTCTGGACTATTCACTGTTACCTCTCGCACCAGGGCATCCCGGTAAAACACCATCACATTTAAGCGGTAATCTAATCGAGAAGATCAAATAAAAGAAACTTTAATATGGTCTATAAAAAATATATATATATCATAATTGGAGCCGTTGATGGCAAGACAACTAGGAAAAAATATAATGCAAACCTGAACAGTACCATATCAGCTAGCTATCAGCCAATATTAGAGTTTTTTTAACATTTAGATTACTTGTCAGCATCTAATTCTCAACTGAAGGTAATCTTTAAAAACACAAAGTCAGCATGAAATGAAAATTCACCCCATCTATTTTCCATATGCATGTTATTGATCTTGTTGTGAAGAATTGATCCATGCATATCTTTCTTTCTTCTTTTTTTTACCTCGTTACTTAAATTAAAATGTCATCATAATCATAACTCAATCTTCTCTCTGGTGACAGTATGCCAGACTTCTCCAATCATTTAGTTCACTTAAATTAAACCCTTTCTTACAACTGACTGCAAGCATTCATTCAGATCTGCCTCCATTCAGCCAACAACTGATGGATAAAAAGTAAAAAAAAAAAATGTTTTCAATAATCTGTTTCACTCAGATGTGCGTCACAATACAGTAGGAAATATCTGTTCTGTAACATCATGACTTTAAATGTGATCTTTCTCAAATCTACATCATCATTTTGTGATGCTTAAATTATGCTGTTGATGATGTAATCACATGAAAATAATTACAGACTTTTAGTCAGAATTTTTAATACTGTTCCACTTTTCTTTGTCAAACCGATCTCCGAAATCATCTAGATGATCATCTCGATACAAATCGGTATCAATACTTGAAGAGCAATCAATCCATTCCTATTAAGCCTGTCAAAGTCTCTGTGTGTTTATGATTGTGTTTGAGCGTGTACAGTACCTGAGAGGGCCAGAGCCTCAGCGGATCTCATGCTGGTGTCCAGGGTGAAGGGTGACGGCTGTGAATCAGATGCATTGCAACTGAAGAAGGAGCCACTGAACTGGTACCCTGCGCACACAGAAATACCCCATTGCAATTGCTTGCTACATGAACTTTCTTGTATACTTTCTCTTTCAAGAACACACAGTAAGACAGTACCAGGGTCCCAGCGTGGAGTGTAGGGGCTCTGGCTGTAAGGGATCTCAGACAGGGTGGGGTAATCCCTCCATCCTCTCTCCGCTGGAGAAATGTAGTTGCACACCT
Organism: Abramis brama; assembly: GCF_963993115.1. Lineage (NCBI taxonomy): Eukaryota > Metazoa > Chordata > Actinopteri > Cypriniformes > Leuciscidae > Abramis > Abramis brama. The sequence continues at coordinate 8,214,786 of NC_139980.1, forward strand.
GTAATGACAAGCGCATACAGTGATCTGAAGGGCAAAGATCTGAACACACAAGCCAAAGTACAACTAAGATGATGTTTGATTCTAACCTGAGAAGGTGCTGGTGCATAAGGCGGGTGTATTGGATAACTAGGTGAGCTTGAATTGGACTGTGAATCATCAGTAGATCTGGAACCTGCAACATTTAAATATTGTATATTTTCATTGTTTTCATCAGATATCTAAAGAAATATTTATAAAATAATCAGCGGCAAACGGCTGTTCTAATCTGTTTGATGTCCTTCATTTACATTATGAAGAAATATGAGAGCACTGAATATGGACTACACAAGCTTTTGTGCTCATTTAGAATGCCTTTGATGTTTTTCTTCTCCCTTGCCTTTTTTGGATCCTTCCGGAATAATCCTATACACTTTATAGGGGTCCGATATGTCAAGTTGACTGCGCTCCACAATTTCCTCAAAGTCATTGCTCTTGTTAAGAGCACACCGAAGACGTGTTTTCCAAGTTGGTGGGTCAGGTTTGTCAATCCCCTCCCGGTACTTGCCTTTGAATAGTGCCCAAGCCTGCAGGAAAACAGATACAAGGATGTTAATAAAAATGAGAAATATTCCAAGTAATCTGGTATAAAATACATGTGGTAAGTTCCTAGGAATGTGTTTTTTTTGCATATGCTAAAAATGTAAAAAGTACTTTCCCTCCATCTTGAAAAAAACAATTTTATTATTTTTTCTTTTCGTTTATTACTTATAATATTATTGATTTTTTTTTTGTAATCTTGAATTTTTGAATCCTGAATATCAAACATTTTGACCTGAAGGAAAAAAAAACTGCCATTCTCATAAAAAAGAGCAAGATATTTGATTTTGCAAACACTACTTATGTAAACACCGCACTACTTCACCCTCTGGTGCTCATTTTTGACCAAAAGGTGTTTTTATTTTTTACTTCATCGGAATGGTATGAAACTTGGTAAAGGTTTTGGCACTTGCTATGTGAAGACAAAAAAATCACGGACATGATTCAAAAAGGTTAAATGGTCCTGAAAAAAACAGTCACACTTGTGCTCCAATGGGAGACAAATTTCATCTAATGAAATATGTTGGTACTGCGGCCTAACACAATCTTACTGAAAGCTCGTTTTTTGAGATATCAACCTCAAATTTGGAACACAACTTTTTTTTATGGCTTTCATTTTCTTGCAGTTTTAGAGTAAAACGTGTTTTTGAAAATACAGATTGCATATAAAAAATTTAAATTGTATTTTTGTGCATTTTTCATAACAATAAATGTAAAATTCTGTTTTTAAGTTCACTTTTTTAAACTTTTTTCACTTCAGCAATCATTTTCCAAGTGTCGTATTTAAAAAGAGATCAAACTTAAGCCTTTGCTTTAAAGCATTCAAGATTTACGACAGTTCAAGTTGGAAATTCAATTTTCAGGTCTATGCTAAAAACGTGAATAAATGGAGTATAACTACTGCGTAAATTTAACGTAGTACCATAAAACCCTAAAAATACAAAACATTAAATAAAAAACTAGAAAAAATTAAGAAAAATTTGGTAATTTTTGGTCACCATGCGAAGAGCATCAGTGAGATGTTTTTACTGTCTCCGGACACCATGGACACTTTTTAACTTTAAGGCCCACAAAAATATGGAAAAATTTGGATTGGAAATTGGAAACATGCGTTGTCTAAGAATTGTATTTTAATGTATTTTATAACTGTTTGCAACACGAGTAGGCTAAGATCCCATGGGAGAAATAATGCATTACTGTTACTCACGTTTCTCATCCCCTCCACGTTCAATCTGCCTGTAGCCTACCTTAAAGAGCGCCGCATCCTCATCCCTGTTGTAGTCCTGCTTCCCCGCGTGCTTCCACGGAATCCGAAAGATGCTCTTCTCATCATTCTCCCACACGAGTCCAGGGTATTTTCCGGTGTCCACCTGCTCGATCAGCCACTGACGCAACTTTCCGTTACCGGAGCTCCCCGTCATCGCGCGCTCTTCATCCGAACACATATCTGAGAAGAAAAACGTATTTCATTCAAATCTTTTCGTTACCAAATTAAATCGAAATGGTTAAAACAAGTACATAAATAAATAACTAACTAAAAACGCAAGTAAGTCTGAATTGAAAACGAGATAGGCTATGCCTACTGCAGAAAGTAGTACCTAGCCTACAGAAGCGCGTGGTGCCCTCTTTCAGAGCTTTCGAGTTTTGAAATGTGTCAGTACCGTAGTTCAGCTTTCGACCGCGGCTTTTCTTCAATCGTTTGCATTGACAGGGGCGGAGCGTTCGCCACATACACACACACACACAGTCACAGGATTCCACGCACCTGCTGCACGCGTGAGATACACGACGGACGTCCCGTAAGCGCGCGGGGGCTGCTCATGGTATTAAACCCACGCTCACCAAAGCGGGACTTTTGGCGTTTAATAAAAGAAATTTGATTTCTTTTAATTCGATGACGTTGAAATGTCAGCTGTGTTTATATATAGGCCTATCATTTTGTGCATTTGTTTGTCCAAATCTTTGTCTGGATTCCAAGTGGGCACATGCGAGATTAGCCAACTATACAGAAATTTGCGGGCTCGTTGAATAACACAGAATAATCAACAGATTAAAAAACTTTCTGAAAATATTAATAAATCGTAGGCGTACTGATTTGTTTATGGTGAATTCAAGTGACGTGAATGTGTTCCAGATGGCTCAGCCTCTAATACCATTTCACACCACCTATATATTGTCTTTCTTTTAAATATATAAACGTAGCCTACTTTCTTAAGATTTACGATTTAAAAATATCACTATTGCGTGTCAAACATTTTATGACAATCACAAACTAACCATCTAGGCCTATCGCTACATTATAAACTATCACGATTTATGTGGCTTGTCATATTACAGGCTAGCTAGAATATCAGCTGTGTAATTTGTTTGGAAAAGTTTTTTCCCCGTCACCAGAAAGCTCCAAACTGTGAAAGTATTTCACTAGTGGTGTCTCAGTGGCATTCTCATAAGGCTGTAGCCAGCAGAGGGCAGTACTGGACCATTCTCAGCAATCTATAACAAATATCGCAATAAAATAAATGTTGCTCATCCTACAAAAGTCATTTTCTTCCAGTAGTAGTGGGCGACTATGGTTTGATGGGATAACTCGTTCATAGTTCACGATAATGCTATCATAAAATTGTAAAATATCAAGGCAAGGCAAGGCCAGTTTATAGCACATTTCATACACAATGACAATTCAAAGTGCTTTACATAGAAGAAATTAAAATAATAAAAAGAAATAAGAATAATTAAAACAGTTTAGAAAATAAAATACAGTACAGTACAAACAGTCGGACGAACAGCGGCACAGTGCTCATTCAGTAAATGCATAGCTAAACAGATGTGTTTTGAGTCTGGATCTGAATGTGACTACTGTAGGAGCACATCTGATCTCTTCTGGAAGCTGGTTCCAGCTGCGGCTGGCATAATAGCTAAAAGCAGATTCGCCATGCTTAGAGTGAACCCTTGGTATTTCTAGCTGATATGATCCTAATGATCTAAGTGATCTGTTGGGTCAGTGAGTATATCTGCAATGTATTGAGGTCCTAGGCCATTGAGTGATTTATATACCAGTAATAATACTTTAAAATCAATCCTAAATTTAACTGGGAGCCAGTGTAAACACCTGAGGACTGGTGTGATATGTTCATATTTTCTGGTTCTGCTCAGAATCCTGGTGGCAGTGTTCTGTATGAGCTGCAACTGTCTTATGGTCTTTTTGGGAAGGCCAGTGAGGAGTCCATTACAATAATCCACCCTGCTGGTGATGAAAGCATGAACAAGTTTCTCTAAGTCTTGTCTGGAAACAAAGCATCTAATTCTTGCAATATTTTTCAGATGAAAGTATGCTGATTTAGTTATTGCTTTGACATGACTACTGAAACTAAGGTCTGACTCTAGTGTCACACCAAGATTCCTGACTTGATTTTTAGTTGTTTGACCCCTTGAGTGAATGTATGCGTTCACCTTGAGAACTTCATCTTTGTTTCCAAACGCAATGACTTCAGTTTTGTCTTTGTGTAGCTGAAGAAAGTTTTGGCACATTCAACTGTTGACCTCATCAAATGCATTGGCACAGGGAGTCAATGGGGCTGTAATCGTTAGTGGATCTGTGTGTCGTCTGCATAGCTGTGGTAAGCAATTTGGTTCTTTCTCATTATTTGGCTCATTGGGAGCATATACAGGTTGAACAGGAGTGGCGCAAGAATTGAGCCTTGAGGGACTCCGCATGTCATGGATGTCCACTCAGACTTATGGTCTCCTATACTCACATAATAACCTCTCCCTCCTAAATATGACCTGGACCATTTTAGGACTATCCCAGAAAGCCTGACCCAGTTTTCCAGCCTGTCAAGAAGTATGTTGTGATCAACAGTGTCAAATGCAGCACTGAGGTCGAGTACCAGCACTGAAAATTTGCCTGAATCAGTATTTAAGCGAATATCGTTAATTATCTTTATGAGCGCTGTCTCTGTGCTGTGATGCGGTCGGAAACCAGATTGAAAATCGTCAAAGTATCCATTCGAGATTTGGAAAACTCCCAGAGAGAAGTGAGGCATTTACCACTTCTAGAAGATCTGCTTCTAAACCGTTTAACACACTTTTGAAAAAAGATGTGGGAAGTGTGTCAAGAGCGCAGGTTGATGTTTTAAGGTGCTGTACGGTTTCTTCCTAAATTTTCCCATCAATTTCTTTGAAATCAGACATAGTAACTACTTTCTCAGGTGGTCTGATCTGTCTGACCCCAGCGCAACTCAAGGATGTGCTGATCACCTTTCTGATATTATTGATTTTCTCAGAGAAGAAAGAAGCAAACTCACTGCACTTGCTGTCTGAGAGCATTTCACTGGGAATCTGGCTTGGGGGGTTTGTCAGTCTCTCTACAGTAGCAAAAAGAGTGCGTGTGTTGTTTAAATTGCAGTTTATAATATTTGAGAAGAAAGTCTGTCTAGCTTTGCCTAGTTCCATATTGAAAGCATGAAGGCTGTCTTTGTAGATGTTATAATGGACTACAAGTTTTGTCTTCCGCCACATGCGCTCTGCTTTTCTGCCTTGTCTTTTCATATTTTGCACTGCTGTTGAGTTTCTCCAAGGTGCTTTTTGTCTGCCACTCTTCTTCCTGACTTTCACAGAAGCAATATCATCAATTACACTTTTAACTTTTGAGTTAAAAGAATCAAGGAGGAAATCGACAGAGTCAGCAGATATGCTTGGTGTTAAGGATATAGCCTTCATAAATAGTACACTAGTGTTCTCATTTAAGCATCTCTTCTTGACAGACACAGATCTAGCTTCAATGGCAGGAGAGATCAATATATCAAAGAAAATACAGAAATGATCAGACAGTGCTACATCCTTAATAACAATCGATGAAATGTTTAGACCCTTACTGATAAGTAAATCTAGAGTGTGTCCACGATTGTGTGTGGGTCCATGTACATGCTGAGTCAGATCAAATGTTTTTAAAACAGTTTTGATTTCTTTTGCCATATTGGTTTCTGCATTATCTATGCGAATGTTAAAATCTCCAGCAATGGCAAAACAGTCAAACTCTGAGGTAATTGTTGATAACAGTTCTATAAAGTCCTCAGCAATGGCTGGAGAGTATTTTGGAGGCCTAATAATGATGAGTAAAATGCGTGGAGCACCTTTTAACACAATACCCAGATATTCGAAAGACGGGTAATTCCCAAATGATGTTTGCTGTACGGCTATTGAAGGCCTTAGACTTTCTATCTTGTAATAGAACAGCACTAGAGAAAGATACTGGCACACTGGGTTCCCGCTTGTTCTGTAAACATTTGAGAAAGTTACTGTTATCATAGCGGGGACCCAACACATATCACTGAGAGCTGGTATCAGTTGTTTTTGGTTCACCTCAAACAGATGGAGGAGGGTGTGGGCCCTGGCGTTGAATATATCAGATATTAATGTTTGCCCTCTTACCCCATTTTCATTGAGTCTATTAAGATTATTATTTTTTAATGGATCAAACATGTCGAGGTGAGGAAATTTGTAACCTTTCTTTGCCTAAAATAAAATAAAAAATAATAATAATAGTAAATTAAAAATTAAAATGAAAAAAAATGAAACACCAGCAATTATTAATTATTTTTATTATTTGAGATAGTCATTCTTTTTAAAATAGCTAGGCATATGAATGTTATTTTAGGCCTAGCTAAAAGCGTCAGAAACGGTTCAATTCTGATATAAGATATGTAAGCCTGTGATACATTACATGGCAGACATAAGTTATGGGGGAAAAAGGTCTAGCCTTATGGTTTTGCTTCATCTTGCAGGATATGGGGTTTATAAATTAAAAAATATATAGGCTATATAAATTGATACATTTCTTGAGTCATTTGAAATTCACATTAAAACTTGGAAACGTTTTACCATTATTCATTGTTTGGCGGCTGCTGGTCTTTCAAAGAGGGGAAGCTAATTTTTGGCCTACATCATAAAAATTGTCCATTTATTTATACGTAAATTCTGCTCTATGTTCCTTTTCAAGAAAATGCTCTGTGACCCTGTCGTACAACTAGGCGTCTTTTCCAGTGACTTGACCAGTGTCCTCTCAATGGCCAGCGGAGTTAGGTATAATTGTATAAATGTAATAATATAATAAAGGTATAAATAATAATATAATAAAGTATAATAATAATATTATTTAATATATATATATATATATATATATATATATATATATATATATATATATATATATTAATTATTACTAATAATAATATTAAAAAATATATAATAAGTAATAATATAATAATAAAGATATAAATCTATAATTGTGTGAAATGTATTATGAAAATTGGCTAGCAATTTCGACAAGTATACATACAATTTTATTGTATGAAATCGCTGTCAATCAAAAGGAGATGCAGCCTTTCGACAGACCCTCCAATCATCACGCAGAAGCCCGGAGTCCAGGCCAGCCCACTCCTCCATTCACTCCCAGAGACGCCGAGCGTCCGTGGGCGGGACATAATCGCAGCATTTATCCAATGACCGTCTAGTTTCGAAGCACTGAAAAAAACTGTTCAGCCCCATAGAAGTCAATGGACGCTGGGCTTCAACAGGGGCTGCTGTTTTGATATTTAGATATCAAACTATGTCACTGTGACGCTACGGGAATGACTGAGAAGGAAATCGAGTCAGCCGACCTGCTATATGTAACTGATTCTGAACAAACTCGTCTTTGAGATGAACTTGTTCTAACGCATTTTTAGTCAATAAAGTGTTAATACAATAGTACATATTTTACCATTAATTTTTGACATTATAGGACATTATTGCAGTCTTAAAGAAATCCCCTTCTGCTACGTTTCAAAAGACTTTAAGATTTTATTGTTTTGCCCTAGTCCCAGACCCAAACTTTCAAACAATGGGTATCCATTATAGTAAATTCTGAATTATTACACGTTTAAACTATATATGAAATAACCGTATTTACTGGGCGAAATTACTTTTTGCCTATAATAAAGCCGTAGCAAAATATCAAGGTAAAGGCTATCACTTTTATTGTGTATGCATACGTGATACGTACACGTAAACGTATGTTTTAAACTTGAGTTTGAGTTAAAGTCATCCTGGCCCAAAGTGCCTATAGTTGAGAAAACAATTCATCACAACTGAAACTCAAAACCGAAAGCCCCGACCCTATGACGTAATGTAAATAAAATGGCAGCGGCCTCAACAATGAAAGGTATACACGCTTCCGTTTGCTTTGGCATATTATTACAACCACATTCACCTGTTGCGCTCTCTTTGTTATACAGTAAAGTTGATTAATTAACGTGGAGTTTAATTATTTATTAGTATCATCAACAGCAAAGACGAACACGGCTTTATTATGGGAATTGTCATAGAAAAGAATAATTTCCGAGGACAAGAACAGCGCTGATTACCAGACTATCCGAGTTGTCATCTTGTAGCGTTACCTACTGACACGTCCTGACCGCAGCACAATTTTGTAAGTAAGTTAGGCAAATCTGGTGTTTGTGATGTCCGCCATATCATGATATGATATGGCGAACTCTTGACGCTAACGTTACGCAATTCCCAAGATTACTGTGACTATGTGATGAATGAGATGAGCTTATGTAATTACGTTAATTTACACGCTAAAGGAAGAACAAGGAAGAAGAATGCGAGTTTCATTTGTCCCGGAAACTCCCAGCCAGAATGGCTGAAATAAAGTGTCCCTGTGAAAATGAGCAAGATTCTTCGGACGACGGGTTGGATGAAACTTGTATTTTCTGTAGGATCGCAAACGGCGACGAACCATACACTGAGATACTGGCGGAAGTAAGTTGATCTTTGTCGTAGGAAATAGATAACCAAGATTGGTTCCGTGACCGATTGAATGAATGTTTCGAAAATCTGATACGTGAAGGTGTAGACAAATTGTTCTTTACTTTTTTACTTAGTAATTATTTACTTTTATATTTACGTTATTTAATAGTTTTTCCATTGATTGAATAGGGTCCAAAAGTTTGTAAAAGTCTGTACATATAGGCTACACAATAGTGTAAAAAAATTTAATTTACTTTTATCAAGTGTATTTACTTTTATTTAGGTTTTCCCTCTGTTTTCAGGAACATAAATATAGCCTACAATGTTTTTTTTAATTTTATAATACAATTACATAATAAGTATAATGTACTTTAAATGTCAAGGAATAAAACATGAAATGTGATTCTTTGACAGAATGAGGAAATAGTTTGTTTCAAGGACATTGACCCAGGTGCACCTCATCACTACCTGGTTATACCAAAGCAACATATCCATAGCTGTTTGTCACTCCAAGCAGATGATATAGGTCTAGGTAAGATTATGTCATTTTTGAAGTTGCATTTGACTTAAGTGAGTAAAGCTGTTTTGCGAATGGCTTCTGTATTTCTAGTCTCAACAGTAACAGTAACAGACAGATAAATGAAGAATTGATCCCAGGTTTATAATTAGCATATTATTATCATACAGGCTATATATATATATATTCATTATCATGATTGTATTAAGAGATGATAGTAAACATTTATTTTTAATAAAATAAACCATTAACACAGTAGGTTTTTCAATAATCTAAATGTGATCGTCTTGGGCAGTTAGGAGGATGGCAGATATGGGAAGAGATGTGCTGAAAGCCAGGGATGTCAAAGATTTAGAAGACATCAGGTATATATTCTACAACACTACTATTACATTAATCGAGTGTTTATTTGGATGAAGCCGTTATTAAATGAGAACATGATTGTATTTTAGTCTAGGTTTCCATGTGCCTCCATTTATCACCGTCCCCCACCTGCACTTGCATGTTCTTGCACCTTTCAGTCAAATATTTAGATGGTCAGAGGAAAAGTATACGAGCTTCTGGTACCTCACTGTGAGTAAACTAATATACTTCTGGCATTTCTTATGATCACTCTTGGTTGCATAAGAGTTCTCATTGTTTCTCTGTGTTATGTCTTATAGGAGGAGAAGTTGCTTCACAAACTGACGAAGAAAAAAAAGTTGGATGATCGGAAAATTATATGTAATAAATGCATGCAGCCATGTGAAACTATGTGAGCTTTATGACAGAAGAAACTTGAAATCACAAGCCACTTTAGTCAAGATCAGTGGTCATTGTTTATTTCATTGTTTGGTTTCAGCCTCAAAAGCCAGCTTGTCACTTTTTTTTTATTTATATGTTTTTTAACACTTAAGTATTTTAAAAACTGAAATGGATGCACTAGAACAGTCAAATACTATTTATAAAGCGTTATATAAGTGTAATCTAATCAATAATCATTTGTTATTAAACGGATGAAAATGTTAATTTTGTGTAGTTGATTGTTAAATATTCTGTTGTGAAAGATTTATACATTGAGCCATAAACATAGCTCGTGAATGGATTGTCACACTGTTTCATGCAGTGTTCATGTCACATTTGTGGCACGTATGGTATTTTTTAGGAACAAGGAAATGTCATGTGAGAAACAACTCCCAAATGGTAAATAAAATATGTCAATTATCTAAAAAAAGAGTCCAGTGCCTTTAAGTCATGCAGGCAAAGTAAAAGGTGCAATTCTATATTGTGACTATACCATTTTAAAACCTTTATAGAGAATGCGAACCTACGTCACGCTGCGTTGCATGCTGGGGCGGCGCCGCCATCTTGGCAGGGTACACTATCCGTTGTCATGGTTACTTCAACAGTGAGACCGAGAGAAATAGCGGCAGAGAGAGCAGCTTGATATATGTTTGCATTTTGCGATACGGCGCAGTTTCTTGGGAATAAATGGAGAAGGAGGAAGCGAAAGGAAAGGGGCTCTATGGGGAGAGACTAAATAACAACGGCAGGCAGCGTTATTTAAAGAAACTGCTTGACAATAAACTAACAGCGAGCACAGCATGATTGCAAAAGCAACACATTTCAGCTCCAGATCGCCTTTTATTTAACACAAACTCGGCTCATAACATGGACGCAGTTACTGCATGAGCAAGAACAATGTAAGTGTCTAAAATACAAGCACACAGTTCAATTAAATTAGCCTGGATGCCAGTCGAAATTAGCACCGCCCACAACATTTGAGGTCAGGAAGTTCGGTCTGGACCACTGATCTATATAGAATGACATTATATAGATCAGTGGTCTGGACTTTTTTTTTTTTTTGGTTTTTATTCGTTATTTGACACTATAAACCATGCTATAAACACACACTGACCTCCTCGAGCATTTATTTTGGCACTTCCGGTTACCGGCATTTTGAATTTGCATATTAGTTAAATATTTAGTTTCACCCGAAACATTTAGATTCAACATTTAGATTTAGATTTAACATTTAGATTTAAATTTAACATTTAGATTTAGATTTAACATTTAGATTTAACATTTAGATTTAGATTTAATATTTAGATTTAACATTTAGATTTAGATTTAACATTTAGATTTAGATTTAATATTTATATTTAACATTTAGATTTAGATTTAACATTTAGATTTAACATTTAGATTTAACATTTAGATTTAGATTTAGCATTTAGATTTAACATTTAACATTTAACATTTAGGTGTAACATTTAATATTTAGATTTAACAGCAAAATATCTCTAAGTTGACAAATATTGTTGTAAATGTGGTAAAAAGTGACCGTCAAAAATTCATACCAGTTTTTTAAACATTGTTTGAAGCTAAATGTGACAAAATGTTGCCGTTATTTTCTGCGTGAGCTGCTTTACAAACGGCGCCCCATATAAATGTACATAATAATAATAAAATAAATAATAAATACAGAAATGAAAGTTTATAATATCAGGGAAGTTATATGTATTTGAAAAGCTTTAAAAATTTTATTGTTTTTATAAGCTTTTTGTTTTGTGATCTCATGTTTGAAAGAGTTTCTAAGTATATTATGAGATCAGTGTTATAAAAGGTATTATTACATAGCGTATTACTACATTCCAATGTAGAATGCGGTCTGTTATTTCTTGATAACAGACCGCTGCGAAGTATAACACACCGTTGCCATGAAAAACAGAGCGTTGCTATGGATGCAGGATTCTAACCGTAGAGACGGAACGGACTATTTTCTTTAGCGGAAGCAATACAATAGGTTTTAAATCAATAAACTACTTTTTAAATCAATATTTTGTGTCAAATTATTGATTTATTTGGTGGTTAGCCATGTAATAAGCGGGATAATGTAGAGCGAGGCGGTTGTTATAGCGAATACAACCCCTTCAGGCTGATTCAAGAACCCTCCGTTTCGCTTCGCGTCGAGGTCCTGATCAGCCTGTCGGGGTTGTATACAACCGCCTCGCTCTACATTATCCCTTACATATAGGAGGGTTTCTTTTGAGTTATTTTTGCCTTATGAATATAAAACTTAGCCAAAATAATTAAAAGATTAATGATATAATTTTGTTTTTCAGAAAAAAGTTCGGTCTGGACTTGATCCGTTGTGGAGCAACTATGCTCGAACCAGAGCTGTCAGGGCGGGCTTTATACGACGATGGACAGATGATCAACATAACGTAATCATCCACGTCACCAAAGAGTAGGGATGGGCGATACCACACTTTTAGGATTCGATATGATACCGATACTTTTTCTTGCATTTTCATCGATATTGATACCAATACCGATACCATTTCTTTTTTTCTTTTTTTAAAATTTTGTCAGTAAAAATATTATTACATTTAAGACAAATCAGAAGACAAATACAGACCATTTATACAAAATGTATTATGGTCAATACATAATAAAATTAAAATTAAAATAAATAACATAAATATGAATGAAATAAATTAAATATGAACAAAAACTTACACATTTTCACTTTTCTTATTTCTCAATAAAAAGAAAAAAGACCAATCTTGGTAGAAAAAGCTAAAAGAAAAAAAAAAAAAAAAAAAACTAAAAAAAACTAATACATCATAACAATGTTATGTTTCGAGCCTCTTTGTAGAAGTAAACATGTAACACTTCACTGAAGCAAAAACAAGACGTCATAAAGATCCTAATAAACTAGGATTTACTTATCCTATAAACCTAAATAACAAAGACAGTTGTTCCCTGAAAAAAAGAACTAGAAAACGGTCTGACACCATCACGCCTTTAGTGCACTCGAGATATGTCGTCACACTTTACTGGGCTGGTGCAGAGCCATAGAGAGAAACGGCTCTGGGCTGGTGGCCTTGTTTGGCTGTGTGTGTGTGTCGTTGTCGGCTGTGTCGCACAATGTCGCTCATTTGCTCGTCTCCTGTCACGTGACATGGGCCAGCTCAATACGCCGCCAGGTACAGCCAGGGGTGTCCCGGCACATAGTAATTTAAGGAAGTAATCTAAAACAGCTGAAAGTGATACATACACCCCCAATTATAATTTTTTAGTTTATATCGATATTTTTTTAAGGAAATCAATGCCAAATGAGTAGCGCAACAGGATCGATACGCCCATCCCTACCAAAGAGCGCTTTGGTTGAATTCGTTTACAACAAAGATGACTGCCGCTGGAGAATTGAGATGTGTAGATTCAATACATTAATCCAATACATGTCAGTTGTGTTTGAAATTACTTCTGTGGTTTAATGTTGCTTGATAACACAGAGTGAGAACTGAGAATGTATTATTTCATTAAATTCTATGATACAAGCTATGTTGATTAGCATTGCATTAAAGGGTTAGTTCACCCAAAAATGAAAATGAACCCATGATTTACTCACCCTCAATTCCTCCTAGGTGTATATGACATTCTTCTGTCAGACGAATACAATCAGAGTTATATTAAAAATTGTCCTGGCTCTTCCAAGCTTTATAATGGGAGTGAATGGTTGGAAAAAAATGTAAGCCCAAAAAAGTGCATTCATTCATGATTAAAAAAAAGTGGGTTAATAAAGGCCTTCTGAAGCGAAGCCATGGGTTTTTGGAAGAAAAATACCCATATTTATAACTTTATAATCTAAAATAACTAGCTTCCGCCAGACAACCGTGCGCATACTACGCAAGTCGACTTGCGTCACAACAGTAACCCTTGGCGTATGTATGACGTAGGATGTAGGATTATCGTAAGCTTAGACGCCTCTCGCGGTTTAAACAAATAGGGCTGTGCAACAAACTGAAGCTCCTCTTCTATTATATAGAAATCCTCCGACATTTCTCTTCAAAATTGCTAATTCGCGACCAGTGTTATGTTTTGCTCTTACCTCTGCGCTTCTACATTCATCATTACGCTGTGCATCGGGTCAGGGATTAGTCTTCCACCGTAAATCGATGCGTACGGCTGTCTGGCGGAAGCTAGTGATTAGAGTTTATAAAGTTTTAAATATAGGTATTTTCCTTACACAAACGCATGGCTTCACTTCAGAATGCCTTTATTAACTCCCCTGGAGCCGTGTGGAGCACTTTTATCATGGATAAAATCATGGATATTCAGTTATCATGGATATTCAGTTCTCAGCTCCACATACACAGGAACCCAGACCAACCTTTCCCACAGCCAATAACCTTCTCTCCTCCTTCTCTCCTCCTTCTCTCCTCCTTCTCTCCACTAACCGAGGAAGAAGTATCTAAACTTATCCTCTCCAGTCATCCTACCACCTGCCCTCTAGACCCCATCCCCTCACACCTTCTACAAGCCATCTCTCCCACACTTCTTCCAGCACTCACACACATCATCAACTCATCCCTTCATACTGGCATTTTCCCTACTGCATTCAAGCAGGCTCGGGTAACACCACTGCTTAAAAAACCAACACTAAACACATCTTTTGCAGAGAATTACAGAGAATTCTCTCCTACCATTCATTGCGAAGACACTTGAAAGAGCTGTTTTCAACCAAGTAACATCCTTCTTGTCTCTGAACAACCAGCTGGATGTCAACCAATCCGGCTTCAAGAAAGGGCATTCAACTGAGACTGCATTACTGTCGGTCACAGAAGCCCTAAGGATCGCAAAAGCTGCTTCCAAATCTTCAGTTCTCATTCTCCTGGATCTGTCTGCTGCCTTCGACACTGTGAATCATCAGATCCTTATGTCCACCCTTTCATCACTGGGCATCACAGGAACTTCCCTCCACTGGTTCGAGTCCTATCTCACAGGTAGGTCCTTCAGGGTCGCATGGAGAGGCGAGGTATCCAAAGCACATCAACTGACCACAGGGGTTCCTCAGGGTTCAGTTCTTGGACCCCTCCTCTTCTCCATCTACACCACATCACTGGGACACATCATACAGGCACATGGTTTCTCCTACCACTGCTATGCTGATGATACACAGCTCTTCCTCTCATTTCAACCAGATGATTCCACAGTAGCTGCACGGATCTCAAGCTGTCTGGCGGACATCTCGGCATGGATGAAGGAACATCACCTGCAGCTCAACCTGGCAAAGACTGAGCTTCTCGTCCTCCCTGCCAATCCGTCTCTACAGCACGACTTCACTATCCAGCTAGATTCAGCATCAATCACCCCATCAAGGTCGGTCAGAAATCTTGGAGTAATATTGGATGACCAGCTGACCTTCACAAATCACATTTCAAAGACAGCTTGATCATGCAGGTTTGCACTGCACAACATCAGGAAGATCAGGCCTTTCCTAACTGAGCATGCAACACAACTTCTCGTCCAGGCCCTGGTCATATAGGCTTGATTACTGCAATGCTCTTCTGGCTGGACTTCCATCATGTGCAACTAAACCTCTACAAATGATTCAGAATGCTGCAGCTCGTCTTGTCTTCAACGAGCCCAAGAGGGCCCATGTCACTCCTCTGTTCATCTCTCTGCACTGGCTACCACTCGCTGCTCGCATCAAGTTCAAGGCATTGACGCTTGCTTACAGATCTATCACAGGCTCAGCTCCCTCCTACTTTCACTCACTCCTACAAGCCTACATCCCTACCAGAAGCCTACGATCGGTCAACGAGCGACGTCTCGTGGTTCCATCACAGAAAGCCACAAAATCACTTTCCAGAACATTCTCATTCACGGTTCCATGCTGGTGGAATGCTCTCCCCACCCTCATCCGGAATGCAGAATCCCTGACAACTTTCAAAAGACACCTGAAAACTAATTTCTTCCGTAAGCACTTAACCTCATAAAAATAAAAAATAAACATCCTTTTTCCTTCTTCCTTTAAATCCTCGCTTATTGGGCTTATGCTACTCTGAACAATGCCTGAACTTCGTATTTTGAGCACTTCTTGCGTTGTTTCTTGCCTCTTCACGATGACTCGCTTAATTTAGTCCTAATTTGTAAGTCGCTTTGGACAAAAGCGTCTGCTAAATGACTAAATGTAAATGTAAATGGATGGATGCACTTTTTGGGGCTTCAAATTTTCTCTAGCCATTCACTGCCATTATAAAGCTTGGAAGAGCCAGGACATTTTTAATATAATTCTGATTGTATTCGTCTGAAAGAAGAATGTCATATACACCTATGACTTCAGGGTGAGTAAATCATGGGCTAATTTTCCTTTTTGGGTGAACTATCCCTTTGAAGACATACATCATTCTTTTGAAAATACCTGAGATAGCTTGATGAACACAGATATGTTATCGCTATCATGTGTTTGTTTTCATGTTTCATCAGTCAAAACGTCTCTATCAGGCATTTCCTGAAACGTCATAAGTTTAATACTTCTGTGAATCTCACTTGTGGACTTTCTGGATGAATCAGTATGTACTGGGCTTCCAGTATGAATGAAAAAGATGACATGAGAGTGTTTAGCGCTCCATATCGCTATCATCTCCCCATTTTGGGTAAAAATTTAAAAATAATACTTAAGTACTTTGTAACATAGTTACTTGAGTAGTTTTTAAGCAAACTACTTATTTACTCTTACTTGAGTCATATTATTTTTCAGTACTTCTACTTGTACTCAAGTAAATTATTACTTAAGTAGCAATACTTTTACTTAAGTACAATTTTTTAGTACTCTTTCCACCACTGAGCCTAATTTAATAAGAAATAATTCATTAAAGATTTGAAATGTATCATAGGCCTAGGCCTACCTATCGATATTTTCTGATATACTAATTCTACTTGAAATACTGCAAAAACCAAAACATTTTGTCACATGCAATTCACTTAATAATAAAGACAAACCAAATAATAATTACATAATATAATATATTTTATTGAGCTAAAATATTTATCTTATAAACCTTAAGCACATTCCTTCAGAAAAGAAGAACAAATTGACAAGAAAAATATCAACTTGCATTGGCAAAACATGGCAGATGCTTTATATTCTGGATATTTAATGTAAAAGGGTCTAGAAAGTGCATATTCAATTAAACCACCTTAGATGTAATAAAATATATAACAATGTAAGATATTAATAAATAGCCTATCCTGCAATATAACATCAGATTAAAAGCTCTTTTGCCTTTATGTTAACTTTTACTTCAAACACTGGGTGTGAATGTGATTTCTAGTATACTGTACTTCACAGGTATTAATCTGCAAATGAAAAGATGTCGTCATGAAGGCATGTAGGGAGGACTATGTGAAAGTCTTTCATTTTCTTTGGCTTGTTTTACTTGTTTGCTTTGTGGAAGACAATGGTCCTGAAATACAGAAGTCAGCAGATACTGCAGGCCTCCAAAAGTCCACACTGTTCACAATCGCTCTGATCAGTTTTTTGCACATGGAAAGCATCCACAGAACATTTTCTTGAATGGGTTGTTTTTGTCATGTCTCTTTGCCCGTTCCAGTTTGACAAGGACTTCACCAAGCATAGCATCAGTTTTCTGAACATTGTTTAAGATGTAGTCTGTCATGGGTCCTTGTTCCTCTACAAGCATAGCCACGTCCAGGAACACTTCATGAAGGCTCTTGATTCGGCTTTCTAACTCAAGCAGGTCCCGATGTCGACTCTCGATCTGGTTGAGCGCAGAACGAGCCGTTTTCCCTTCTGACATGACGTTATCGTTGAAGATGTTCCACTGACCATTCTCTAGCATCTCTTCAATCTGGTCACCTGACACCTCTCGGCCCACGATCTCCATTTGCCGCTGAATGTGACGCTTGCACGATTCCTTGTGACTCATCTCAGCATCGTTGTAATCGGTGATTGCGTCTCGGAAGTTGTTGCTTAGGCTGGTGTACTGTGTTCGGGCGATTCTTGCCACAGCAGAGTTGATGCCATGCTCCTCTTCAAGCTCTTTGGCATGGGCATCCATTTTTTTTAGACGTGTCAGAACTTCCTCACCACGGGTCTTGATGTCACCAGCGATGACATTGGCGTCATGCTTTACGTGTGTTGTACGAGTTGGTTCGCTAAGTAAGCGTGTGTTTTGGTCCCTGAGACGCTTCACCTCCAGACGGATGAGCTGAATCTCACGCCTAGTGTCCTGAGCCTCATCGAGCACAGACTCCATCTCATCGCTGTTGTCATAAATGACGGCCTGCTGGTGGAATTCCTCCAGGTCCACATTGCTGAAAGTCTCTGATTCCAGCTCTTCCAGATCACTGTTAGACTCTGAAATGGTCTGAAGATGATCCAGTCTGTCCCTCATGATTGCTAGAGGGGAGAATGAACAAGAAAGGACACCATCTGATGTAGGCTAAACAGTCTAAAACAATTTAGCATAACAATCCCTCGTGTAGCCTAGTCGTTGTTTTCAAGCATAAACCCATTTTCCTTCTTTGTGTACCTTCTGAAACTGACTCTACAAGGGGGGGATAATACTTCCTTATCAACACTGAAAAAGTCACACGTCTAACAAGTTCATCTGTAAAACTATTTCTGTCTGGCGTCACTCACCAAACAAGTTTGAATGGATTGAATTGATAGTTCAGCCTTTGTTTCTTCATAAATAGAGTTCTCTCTGATTATGAATATTTTACTAATAAATGTATGACAAGATATCTAAAAATATTCAATTGAATTTGAGTAACTAAAGATTTACAGCTCAGAAGATAAGAAGGCTACATAAACCTGTTACATAAAACTTTTTAAAAGACAATAAACACGATTTAATGAAATTTCCTCAAAGCCGCATTTTACTATTTGTTTTCATTGGAAATTAATTTTATAGGCTACATTTTTAATCATTTTACAGTTTTACACTGACAACATTCTAACGAATATATTTCTTCTATGAATAATTCTCTATTAAATTGTAAAATAGAGGCTGAAAATGTGAAGAAAAAATGACTACAAAGCTCATTACCTTATATTTTTGTCCGAAATGTCACCAGTTTAACTTATGTCGATATGTCATCTGAAGGCTGCAGCTCCATCCTTACTGCAGCTGTAATGGGAGGTCGGGGGGAAGGAATGCGCGTTCCAGGGCGTAACTTTGACGCCAAACCTGTTCGCTCAATAGAATGTCAGACGTGTGTTTCGGTAACACGTGACATAATCTCTATTTATTTTGCGAAAAGTGACTGAATTCGATGTCGTCTTCATATCTTCTATGTCATAGGTCGAATAGCTACATTAGTGGTCTGAGACTCTGACAATCATGATGCAAAGATAGCCTATTTATAGATTCAGGGATTCAACAGCTAGAGCAACTTCGATCAATTTAGTAGCCTAAGCATAGGCTACTGACAGTGAAAATAAGGATTGCTTATAGGATGCTTTAACTAAACAAATAGGAAGTTTCGTCGGTAGTTAAGTTGATATTTGTTCGCCACACTAAATAGCTATTTTTCTACTAATAGCCTACTTAAAGTTAATTGTAATAATAGCCTAACCATTAGACTATAGCAACCCATTAGTCGGAGAATAAATGCATTTTAGATGTTAATAGCATACCCTATAGAGTAAGTTTTTAGTTTTTGATTTATCTATATTTTTCAAAATAAACTTTGTGATGACATTTAGCCTATACGGTGAGTCATTTTCTGTGTTTTTTAAGCCTTCCTTCATAAAATGTGTATTCTCTCAACGTTAAAATCTTTGACACGATCGGCACAGGTGCAGTAGACTTAAAATGTAGGCCTACAATACATGAACGGCGATAAAAAAAAATAATAAAAAATAATAATAATTTGGACTTTATTTACAATAAAAAGCCTCCTGTGAGCCATCGAGTAGCTTTTTTATTTTGTTGTATCGCTTGAAGAAAAACCTCAAAAAGACAGCTTAATACAATTTCAAAAAGTCAAAATAGCAGCAAACTGAATAAAAAAACAACATAAACCTGAAGAAACTTAAAAAATAAATACATAAAAGAAACAAGGGGGTTATCATCAAAAAAATACTTAGTCTTAAATATTCGAAGAAGATCATTAAATCTGTACATTTGTTCTGGAAATGGCATGCTTTGCTTCAGCTCTCCTCTCATCTCTCAAGTGACGCATCTCTGCTGCCCTCTGCCGGACATCATGATCTCTGCGCAACCTGACTTTGGGCGGGGTCTGTGTCTATTACATCATCACCGATCATTACTCACACATGCGGTGAAATTTGGTGAATGTATTTTTTTTTTTTCTTAGACGAATAATAGCGTGAATTTCGTACCCTACAAAGCTGACTTTGAGAGGAATGCACACAGAAGGACACAATTTGAGGTAGGCCACAGTGATATGAATTCTCAAAGCAGAGTATTTGCGTTGGCAAACATTAAACGCAGGCCAGTTTTCATTTAAAAAAAGAGTTTTTCTCCAATAATAAGATGGGTCTAAATTGGGTCTGGTTGTACGTATTTGCAGATATATTAGATTGAACCATTCTTTATAAATGTAGCCTACTAAGTAGGCTATCTTTATCTCTGACTGAATATAACCAAATACAATGAATACCAATTGCGATTTTGCCTTCTCTTCAAATAATAAAAAACTGCATCATGATGAAGCAGAGCCTAATAGAAACTTAATAAGAGTGAAAAATAAAAAATAATAAGCTTAGCCTGTATTTTCAAACGTGGATCTAAAAACAAGTCTGTCTTGTCTGACAGGCTTTTGGTGACACAAGTAGTCTACGGTCTACGTTTCCACATGGCAGACGTTTTGACGTGCATGTTACGTATGACAACAAATATTATGTTTTTAAGTGCTGGTTGTTGCTACCAAAATGCCTACTGTATATTTTATGTTCATGTGTGTTGGTTTTTTTCTAATTAATTTACAGAATATATACTTTTTACTTTTCAGTCATATACTTCAGTCATGAGGGACAGACTTGACCACCTCCGAGCTGTATCAGTGTCTAACGAGAGTGTTGCAGAGCATGAATCTGGCCAAGCTCTCCCCCCTTCAGAAAACACAAACCATGATGATCCTCCTCAAGATACCAACACCAACCCTGACATGGAAGCTGTCTTTGATGAGGCACAAGAGGCTCGGCGTCAGATTCAGTACATCAGTCTGGAAGTGAAGCGTCTCAGGGAGCGAAACTCACATATTTTTACAGGTGCAGTCGGCTCTAGTGATTCGAATACCTGTGACTCGGATGCTATCGCTGCTGGCATCAAAACCAGTGGACAGGAGATGCTTGCGCACCTTCGCAAAATGGATTCCCACGGGAAAGAGTTAGAGGAAAAGTATGGCGTCAATTCACCGGTGGCAAGAATCGCCCGAACACAGTACTCCAGCATAAGCAACAGTTTCCGAGATACCATGGTGGAGTACAACGATGCGGAGATGAGCTACAGAGAGTCCTGCAAGGCATATATTCAACGGCAGATGGAGATTGTGGGGCGAGAGGTCACGGGTGACCAGATCGAGGAGATGCTGGAGAGCGGTCAGTGGAACGTCTTCAGTGAGAACATGGTTTCGGAAGGGAAAACTGCACGGTCTGCGCTCATACAGATTGAGAGCCGTCACACAGAACTGCTGCAGCTGGAGAGACGCATTCAGAGTCTTCATGAGGTTTTTCTGGATGTGGCAATGCTAGTAGAACAGCAGAGCTCGATGATAGACTACATTCACATCAATGTTCAGTCAACGGAGGTGGAGGTCAGGGAGGTCCTTGTGAAGATGGAGCGAGCCAAGAGATATGATAGGAGCAACCCGTTTAAAAAAATGTTCTTCTGGAAGCGATGACATGGCCACAAATATCACAGTTCAAAATACACTAAGTGATCAAATATATATATATATATATATATATATATATATATATATATATATATATATATATATATATATATATATATATATATATATATATATATATATATATATATTTTTCTTTTCTTCTTTTGTATTACCATTTTATATTTGTTGCTATTTCTTTTTTAGGCATTCATCTTCTGAAGGAAAATAAACATCTCAGAAGTATCACAAATATTGAAATTTGTCCATTTTTACAGTTGGCTGTTTTGGCAAATAACTTGAAGGGATTCAGAAATCCTCTTTTTGTATTGCAAATTTTTTACATGCATTTTTAAATGAAGTGTTTATTCTTGGGATGGAATGACTAGTTAATTGTGATGATGGATCAAACTATTTCTTGTGTATACAAAAATGTTATCAGCTGTGTCTCATTCTATGTGGATTCATTCAAAGTTTCTTGGCAGATGTCATAAATTAAACGATAACTTTATTACCCTAATTAGATCACATGTGTCTAGTCTACCTCATGTGGAACGTGATGTCCCTGCTCACATCTATTAAACCAACACATGCAAGAATACATAAACCTTTCTGACTGTGGCATAGAAAGTTGCTATAGGAGGTCGCTATAATACACCCAGAAAATTGTGTTCAATGAACTTAATTTAAGTTTATTGAGCAAACTATTTTTATTTTACTGCAGTTTCATCATTATATGCACTATATAGAATGAACAAATAAGAAGAGACTGGTGTCAGTACTGACATTATGGTTGTTATTTACTGAGTAAAACAAACTCACAGGAACCATAGCTGCTCACAAGCACCACCAATGTAACTAATTCAAAAACATTACAGAAACTCAACATAATAGAACATAACTGAACATTAAACTAACAACCCTTTACTGAAAACTTAGTTCTCAAAACATGTTCTCTCCTTGCAGTCCCTTGCAAAGCATGCTGGGAACTCCAGATCTGCTGCTCAGTTTGTTGTCAAAAATTATTGTCCTAACACAAATGGATTAAGTAAGGTTCACTTTTAATATATTAGGTGGACTGAACATAAAGTTAAGTTGTGACAAAATGTTCAAAAATCATGTTGCTTTAGCTGAATTTAACTAATTGTACCTGAATAAGAGGCAAAAATATTTTTTTTATGTACTTTGTGTTATATATAAGATTGTCCAGGGACAACTTTGTTAAATATGATGATAACTAAAACAACACACAGATGTGCTGCAAATTCTGTTGATTCACCTATAGACACTACCTTTAAAAAGTTTAGGATCAGTAAGATTTTTTTTCAAAAGTAATACTTTTATTCAACAGTTATGCAATAAATAAATCAAAAGGGACTGTAAAGACATTTATAGTGTTATAAAAATGTATCACGGTTTGCAGAAAAATATTAAGCAGCACAACTGTTTTCAACACTGATAATATGAAGAAATGTTTCTTGAGCAGCAAATCAGCATATTAGAATGATTTCTGAAGGATCATGTGACACTGAAGACTGGAGTAATGATGCTGAAAATTCAGCTTTGCCAGCACAGGAATAAATCATATTTTAAAGTATATTAAAATAAATATTTTACATTGTAATAATGTTTCACAATATTACCGTTATACTGTATTTTTGATCAAATAAATGCAGCCTTGGTGAGCATAAGAGACTTCTTTCAAAAACATTTTAAAAACAGATCTCAAACTGTTTGAACTATAGTGTATAGGCTACGTACAAACACAAAACTCATGACATGAATGTGACTGCTGGATTTGAACAGGTTTATGTGATGACATCAATTAGACAATACTGTTCCTATTGTCCTGAGTCCTGCCTTCAATCATGCTGTTTGAATGAAACTGCCATGACTGCCAACAGTGTGACTTGGCCAACTTAGTTTGCTGAGAGAATTAGGCTAAATGTCTTATCTTTGCAAATGTATGATATATCAAATTAATAAAAATATAACATTAAAACAGAAATAATAGCTAATGTGTAGTACAGATTTGTAAATAGAAAGAAAATAAGTTAACAAAAAAAGAGAAGATGTTGCACTGTAGGTGAGTCATAAGTTCTTGCTCAGACTTGTGAATAATTATTGCATTGCATTTCCTCTTTGTGTGCATTGCGCGCGCCACTCTCTTGGGCACGCGCTTGACTTGTCTACTAGTCCAGTTCTGCTTGAGATCACCTTGAGCATCAGACAAGACACCGCGACCGCACTGCTTAGCAACGCCAAACCAGGAGCACGATGAGACTGTCGGTCGCTTTTCGCCATGCGCATCGGAGTCACGCGAGCATACGACGTTCACGCGCCGGTGTCAAAGTTTTATACCCGGAAAAGAACAGATTCATACCTGATAATATCGCTGTTTCTTATCTATCGGTTCGGGAAGCAAGTTCGACCGGCGGCACAACTGAAACGGTAGCGAGCTTTACAAGTCATCCACGAAAAAACGATGGACCGCTGTATGAAAGTGCTGTTGGGTAAGAATAAAACACGTTATTAAGTCCCTTATCGGACAAAACTTAAATGTTCTAAAACACGCTGAATGGTTAAGTGATTGTAACAGTTTTGTTTGGTTTATATGGCGACTTACTAAAGTAGCTATTGTCTTGGTGTTGATTTGTTTCCACGTGCTACCGGTGTCTGGCGGCCAGCTGATGTAACTTCTGCCTCCCATTAGTCTTCCGTCTGTACAGACGTGTATACATCCTTTATGCACAATGAACGCAGGCTACATATCCATAACGTGTTACTGTCTGAATTAAATTTTGCTTCCAAAAAGTGACTTTTAGTTTTAACTAAGTTTGAAAGCATGTCGTTATTTGTAGGTAATGTGTCCTCATTTAACCCGCGCTCCTGGTGGGCTATGACAAAACTGACTTTCTTCACAGATTTAAATATGTGTGTGTTTGTGTTATCAGAAATAACCGAAATTTGTTGAATTTATTGAAAATGTCCTGAATTAAAATAACTAATAATGCACCCTTTTTATATCAGTTTTATTTCATGTGGACCCTGAAAATTATGGAAGGTAACTAAGACCTACTAACAAAGTTGAAGCTATGTTTATTATTTAAAAAAGTTAAGGATTTACCATGAACCGACATCATATACATCTTCTAGATAAAAACAAAACTTTTTGGCTCCTAGAGTTGAAAGTTAAAAGGGTTAATACATTATTTTAAACGAGAACATGGGAGTGTTGTTACACCATCAATTTTAAAAAATATATAGGGGTGAAATCACATGACCACCACTCCTACAAGTGACAGAAGTTGTAATACTATAGAAATAGAATAGAAATATAAAGAATTTCCTGGACAGTTCTGTTCATTTTAGACATGGGTTTTGAGGAGCAAAAAAAAAAAAAAAAAAATTTTTAAAGCAAAAAATACTTTTTTTTTTTTTTTTTTTTTTTACAAAATACTCTCCTGTGATGAAAACGTATGTATGTCTGTATTTAGACTTTAGTCATTGCCTAATCAAACCCTACAAGTGACCCCTATGTATCTCATGGATATCTGTAAATGGAGTCAAAGGTTAGGTAGCTGCTACAAAGGGTCAAAGTAATCAGATGTCTTTGCAGCCAGCCTTACAAGAGATGCTTACAATGATGCAATAGACTCCTCAGTAACTATAAGATAAGTTTATCTGCTACTAGTTAAATGTGTTGGCTAACCTGCTTAAAATGATTAAATTCAGCTGAACAAAATTAATTACTCCTAATGTTATTCTAATATTTATTTAATTTAATTAGTCTTTATTGGTTTCTGTCAGACAGCACAGCAACAGGACATGATCGGTATAGTTGTTATATAGTTGTTATATGCTGCATGTGTGTGCCAGGAGTGCTAGCATATACGAGTTTTAAACTTGCACAATCTGTGCAGGCGCAGGGTGAAGTTGTGTTTGAGTATTTAGAGCAGTTGAATATCTACTTGGAATGTTAAAAAATCTGAGAAAAAAATATTTGATTTTAGGTAATGTTAGAATTTATTGTCTTATTGTAATATTTGGCCTAAAACTTGCAGCTAATGCTCTATTTGATCTGAGGTTCAAGATGTTGGAGTGTCATTTGATGTTTGATGCGTGGTTGACATTGATTTTTGGAGCAGAGCAGTCAGCAATAGATAACCAAGTTGTTTAAAACGCTTATCAACTTTGTAAGCTTGATAAGTAAAAAAATAAAATAATACAACTAATGTTTTTGATGTGTTTTATGCTCATTTAATAAAAAGTTCTACCCTGTTATTGGCAGTTAGTGAACATGCAGAATGCTACTATTGATGAAATATGCTATGAAACCACTGAGTTGAATGGTTAAATATATTTGTTTCCATCTCATTTACAGTGACATTGTTCAGAGGAGCAGAGAAGAGCTCAGAGCTATTAGAGAAACCAACCCAGGCCTCAAACCTACGCTTGCTATCATACAGGTGTGACTAGAGAGCATATGTGTGTATCTGTTGGTATGTGAATGAATCTCAGACACTGAAAGCTGGTATGTTTTTACTTATGATAGGCTGGTGAAGATGACAGTTTGCTGGAGGTGAATAAGAAGATGGCTAGAAAGGTATAACTGTTTGTCTTCTCATCTGTTCAACATCACTATTTTCCATGTACAAATACACACATGCATTTTGAACAGTGATTTATTGAAGGGGTCAAGGTTTAGCTGATCAACACCCCTGCTAGTTGATGCTGTTATTAGACCCTCCACATGTGTGTGTATGCATGTTCTTGTATGGTTTATGACTCATGAGGACATGTATATAATGACATGGGTATTACAATGTAAACATGGCTTATTATGACACGTCCTGTGTCCTTGTAAACCAAATGGCTTAATAAACATACTAAAGTGTTTTTTGAAATTCAAAAAAATGCACAAAGTTTTCTGTGATGGGAAGGGGAACAGAATATACAGTTCGTACTGCATAACAACCATTACACCTATGGCGTATGGCAAGCCGCTTTAGCTTAAATTGTACCCAGCGTTACTCGTCGTAATTGCATTTTTACTAGTAAGAATTCAATTAGAGAGCTCTACAATTCAATTATTACTAGTAGCAATTCCAATTAGAGAGCTCTACAAATGAATTTTTACTAGTCATATGTCTCCATTGACTTCCATTCATTTTTAATTACGGAGCTCTACAATTGAATTGTTACTAGTAAGAATTGAATTAGAGAGCTTTGTAATTGTAATTTTTACTAGTAATAATGCAATTACGACGAGTAACGCTGGGTACAATTTAAGCTAAAACGGCTTGCCATAATGGCAGGTCCCCATAAACCACATATACAAGTGTGTGAGTGTTTGTTACAAGTAACATGCAAATTTTCCATTACATCATATTAGTTTTTCTATTGACCGATAGCTTCCATAGATATTATGTACCACCTTGAATTTGTTGTGTTTTGATTGTGTCCACACAGATCGGCTTAAACGTAATGCAGATTTGTCTTCCAGACCAGTGCACAGAGGAGGAGGTCAGTGATATTGCTAATCTATAATGCAATAAATATCTTTTGTGAATAAATGCATGTAACTGCCAGTGCAGTTCTGTCTCCTGAATTTTTGCCTCTGTTCTACAGGTGATCGAGGAGATCTTGCGGTTAAATGAGGATTCTCTTGTTCATGGCATTTTTTTGCACCTTTCTCAGTCCTTCCTCTCCAGAAGTGTCTGTAATGCCATCAAGCCCCAGAAGGATGTGGATGGGTAAGCTACAGTTTTGTAGTTACAGCACGTTGATGTGTGTAAACGAGGTCCAAAAATTACTTTTTGTGGGTAATTTGAGAACTTATTCACTGTAAATATATTCTATCTGACATGATACTGTATTTTGCACATATTTAGTAAAAATCTTTTTTGTGGGTAGTAACTGTATGTTTTGCACACTTCTGTTTGTGTATGTGTTTGCAGGGTCTCTGACCTTAATGTTGGCCGTGTGCTGTTGGGGGATCAGAGAGATGGCTTTGCCTCACCTGTTGCTGGAGCTGTGCTGGAGCTACTTGCCAGACATGGTGTGTTATGTTTGTTTATGCGTTTTGACATACGTTGTTTTACATGGACGTTAAAATGTCTATGTCCAAAATGTTTCACTGACATATAATGCTAATTCTATGTATGAATGTAGTGCCTCTAAAAGTAATTTAAACGAAGATGCATGTACATTACTATTCAAAAGTGTGGGGTTGGTAAGATTTCTTCAAATGTTTTTAAAAAGACTCTTACACTCACCAAGACTGCATTTATTTGATAAAGTAATATTGTGAAATATTACTACAATTTAAAATAGCTGTTTTCTATTTTATCATATTTAAAAATGTAATTTATTCCTGTGGTGGCAAAGCTGAATTTCTAGCAGCTGTTATTCCAGTCTTCAGTGTCCCATTATCCTTCAGAAATCATTATAATAATTGGCTGATTTGGTGCTCAAGAAACATTTCTTATTATTATTAATGTTAAAAATTAATTACCACAGTCGTGGTACATATTTTTTTAAGACCATTTAATGAATAAAAAGTCAAAATAACAGCATTTATTTGAAATAGATTTTTTTTTTGTAACATTAAAATATTTGACTGTACAATTTTTTTAGAATCTGTTTAAATTTACAGCATTTACATTTTTGTTTCTCGCATTTAGATGCCCCATTGGTTGGCAAGATGGCAGTGCTGGTGGGTGTAAAGGGTCCCCTGAAGGTGACTCTTCAGTTCTTGCTGCAAAACAATGGCATGATTGTGCAGACCTGCCAGTGGAGCTCAAAGCACCTGCAGAAACAGGTAAATCAGCTGCTAGATCTGTGGGAGATGTTTTTTTTTTTTTTTTTTTTTTTTTAATTTTAATGCATAATTTGCTATTTGTACCAACAGGGGGCAGTGCTGCTTTATTTCATGATGGACATTTAGATAAATCATGTGAGGCTCACACTAATTGGATTTCTTTCTTTCTTTCTTTCTTTCTTTCTTTCTTTCTTTCTTTCTTTCTTTCTTTCTTTCTTTCTTTCTTTCTTTCTTTCTTTCTTTCTTTCTTTCTTTCTTTCAGATCATGGACTCAGATGTGGTGGTATTGTTAGACACAGGCCACAAGGGCCTCCCACCCACCTGGTTAAGACCAGGGGTGGCAGTCATCAACCTTGGCTCGGCCCTAATGGATGGTATATTTCTTCAAAGTAAAGCTGTAATGCTTGGCAGACATTACAACAATTTATTTTTATATATGTATATATTTATATATGTAAAACATTCAGGGCACTTCTTTGCTTGTGAAGTGTCATTTGAGAATTTAAGGAACTATTTTATTTTTACTACACTGGATGTGAAAGACAAGCATGTGATTTCTCCAAAAATAATTAAGTCAGGCATGTGGCTTTCTTCACCTTTCATTACCTGCCATCTCTTTAAAGGAACACACCGACTTTTTGGGACTTTAGCTTATTCACCGTATCCCCCAGAGTTAGATAAGTCCGTACATACCCTTTTCATCTCCGTGCGTGCCGTAACTCTGTCTGACGCCTCACCACGGGGCTTCTCATGTGCTGCGAGCAAATCACTCCACCCAAGTAGCAGTGCTTCGCCTTCTGAGAATATAGTTCCCAGTATATATATGGTTAGAAGATGGCTGTGTCTCATGTGACCTTGTTATTTGTACACGCTGTGACTACACAAATCACAACATGTAAATAGGAAAACGTTGGCATTATTTTGTCACTTACTGGGAGCAATATGCTAGCTGGAGCCGTTTACCTCCAGTCTTTGTGCTAAGCTAGGCTAGCAGTGGGTGCCTCAGACAGAGTTACGGCACGCACGGTGATGAAAATGGTATGTATGGACTTATTTAACCCTGGGGGATACGGTGAATAAGCTAAAGTCCCAAAAAGTCGGCGTGTTCCTTTAATAGAACTTAATGGATATAGAGGCCCATGCTATTTCCTCCATAATCCACAGAGATTTCATTAGTGTGGGAACATAAGACACCGCTAATTGTATTTCCTTAGATGCTCAGTCTGGGCCAACTTTTCACGTGTGATCTTATTTTCTAGAACACCGTGACAGTTGGGAGCCCAGGATGGAAGCTAAATCTGACGCAGGAGTTGGGCCTCTAAGTGCTGTGCTTAGAATGCAGGTGAGAGGTCTTCTGTTGTTGTTTCTACTTTCTATTACTGTCTTTAAAATAGGCAAAATTATTCTGTCAACTTTATCAAATCTTCAGAACCTGTGATTAGCCAATTTAAAGATTAATGTCTTTTGACAGTTATAACAAATCTTTATTATATAACATAAATTATATTTATAGTGCATCTTTAAATATATTCACACACTACAATTCAAAAGTTTATGGTCTAAAAGATTTTAAAATGTTTTTTAAAGAAATTAAACTGATTTCTATTTGAATATATGTCAAGATGCAATTTATTTTTTATTATTGTTTGCTGAGATGTTTGTAGCTGTGTTATTGTGATCTGTTAGCATGTAGTGAGGAGCAGCAGGAGGTGGTTAGAAGAACAGGAGTACCAGTCATGGAGGCTCCGCCCACTAAAACTTCAACCGCTCTCACCCGTGCCAAGGTACGAGCAGCCTTGCCTTTTGGTTTCTACAAAATTCGCATCGCTCTGACTTTTGCTTGTGCATTTGTGCACAGAATTAATTAGTCTCTCCTTTTCTCTGTTTGGATGTTTCTGTAACCATCAGTGATATAGAGATCTCCAGGGCACAGACTCCCAAGCCCATATCCCAGCTGGCTCAGGAGATTGGGCTGCTTCCGGAAGAGCTGGAAGCCTACGGGATCACCAAAGCCAAAGTCCGTTTGTCCCTCCTCAACCGCCTCCAACATCAGCCTGATGGCAAATATGTCCTGGTGGCAGGGTGCGACATCAATTTTTACTTCTGTCATTGAAGTTTAATTCATATCTCAATACTTCTAATCTAAACTGATGAAGTCAATCAATCAATCAATCAATCAATCAATCAAAACTAATAATAATTTTATCCTAGAGCTGCTGTAAAGCCAAAACAATTTCTGTTACTGTAATTTCCTATTATCACTGTAAAGCTGCTTTGAAACAATTCATATTGTTAAAAGCGCTATATAAATGAAGGTCACTTGACTTGACTTGACTGATACGACACTAAAGCAATGAAAACAAATTTTTATTGAGCCACAAAGTTCAGAAAACTTTGACTTCATTTGTTGATCAGGTTATTTAATCTGTAAAGCTGCCTTTTTTTTCTTTCTTTTTTTTCTTTTCTTTTTAATCAGTTAATGGAAGATGGATTTTTTTTTTTTGTATTGCAAGAACATGAATAAGATAAATACTAATACTTTCAGAGGTCAAAAGCATTTTAGGAAATCTTCAGGTCAATGTGTGCTTAGTCCAATTCTCACTATTAACTAGTTGCTTATTAGCATTCATATTACTAGGATATTGGCTGTTAATTTTATTAGTACTTATAAAGCACATATTAATGCCTTATTCTACATTACCATATTCTACATCCCTTAATCCTACCCAATACCTAAACTTAACAATGACCTTACTAAATATTAAAAAGCAATAATTAGGAGTTTATTGAAGCAAAAGTCGTAGTTAATAGTTAGTTAATAATGAGAATTGGACTCTAAACTAAAGAGTTACAGGCTGCGCGCGTTTGTACTCTGCCTCTACATTCCTAGAGAGAATGACTGGTGGGACCCAGGGATCTTATCTACCGCTGACTCTCAAGCCCACCAGGAGCCTCCCTTTCATCCGTGTGTGTGAAGCGTGGCTCGGTCAGCTCCGATCAGGGGCTCTGGGTCTCTTTTATGTGTGTGGGGAATGTGCAGACCCCTGGCTTTATCAGTGGCCCCTTCCCTCTCCCCTAACTCTCCTTCTTTAAGTCCCGCTCTTTGTTCTGCCTACAGATGCTGTGAAGCAGCACTGCCCTCCCCACCCGGCCTACTCAATTACTGTCAACCACTGGCATGCCTTTACTGCACTGCCAAAAAAGCCACTCCACAAAGACGCAGAGAGAGTGAGAGAGAGAAAGAGGGAGGGAGGGAGGATGCTGATGGGGAGAGGGTTTGCCGGCAGTCTAATATAGTGAGATCAGAGGGAAAAAGAAAAGAGAGGAAGGGATAAGGATGAATAGATGTAGATTCACAACCTCCTCTCATTGAATGTGGGAAAGCATGTGTTGATAATGTTTTCGGTCTATGTTTTTCAGTATAACTCCCACTCCTCTGGGTGAGGGGAAGAGTACAGTGACCATAGGTCTGGTCCAGGCCCTCTCCGCTCATCTCAAGCTGAACTCCTTCGCTTGTCTGCGACAGCCTTCCCAGGGCCCAACGTTTGGAGTCAAAGGTGTGTTTTTGTCTGTTTGCTTTACATTAGTTTGATATTTTAGTGTATGGATAACAATAACTAACAGCAATTTAAGGAATCATAGATGCACTTCCCGAAGGTTGTACCAAAATGTAGACATCAGAATTAAGCAACCTTCTAAGATAATGTGGCATCACGTGTCCTTTTGAATATTTTCAAATCAGTCACTTATTAGGCTGTACACAGCAAGGCAGCTCACAAAGTCTTGGATCAGAGCTAATGTCTGGCTATCTCAGACATTTAGTCTTGTTTTCATTGCTGTGTGTTTGCCAGTCTGCTTCATTATTTTGTCTCCCTGCAGGAGGAGCGGCGGGCGGGGGATACGCACAGGTCATTCCTATGGAGGAGGTGAGTGACAACAGACATCCTGTCTCCCGCTATCATAAAGCCCTTTCCCTTAGTGTGCCACAACTGATGAAAGCCTTTGAAGAACTCACACTGACATTGAGACTAAAAAAAAATCACTACTGGTCTCTATGCACTTTCTTTTGTTTTGTTTTGTGCTTTAATTGATTTTCTTTTATTACCAATTAATATCAGCAACTCCATTCAATATGAACGGAAAGTTTAAATTGAAAAATAACAGTCATTTCTTCTTAAAATATCCACATTTTGCTTTTAATGACTCATTTTTCAAAATAGTTTGACTTTTATGTCTAGTTAAGTTTCATACTACATTTTGAATCCTAGATTTTCAATTTGATCTGACTTTTGGGCAACACTAAATGTGTCTGTGTGAGAGAGCAGATACTGCATTTATCAGAAGCGTCAGAGAGCAGATTCCTATCTCTCACTTTCTGTTTCTTTCAGTTTAATCTCCACCTCACAGGAGACATCCACGCTATTACTGCAGCCAATAATCTAGTGGCGGCAGCTATTGATGCCCGCATTCTCCATGAAGCTACCCAATCAGACAAGGTAAACAATCATAATGTACAGGTATTTGTGATTTCACACAGGACTGTATCCCTGGGATTCAATGTTGTGTCCAATCAATAGTTAGTTGATCAATAGCAGTGTAATTAAAGGGGATTGTTTCTGGTTCTATACAAGGCTGCATGTTTATTACTTCCTTTAGCTATTTTTTATATTTTTTTTGTCTTATAGGCCCTGTACAGCAGACTAGTGCCGTCTGTTAATAGCGTGAGACGCTTCTCTCCTATACAGCTGGCTCGCCTGCAGGTGAGTCTGAAAGAGATCTTTGTACCTCTGACTTTTTTAACTTTTATTACTTCATAATGCCCTCATCATTTGACACAAAAGTCACTAGAGCAGTGGATTTCAATTAGTGGGACGGGAGCTTCAGCAAACCTCCAAGGGGACTCTAAATTACTTAAAATTATGTAAAATCAGACAAAACAAGCATTTAAAATAAACTAAAACTACTAAAATTTCTATTTATTTCTTATTTTATTTCTTCCCTTAGCTATTTTTTATTTTATTTTTTTCATATTCATTGAGGAATCAGGCTTTCTGTAATTCTGGATGAATTGGGTATCTAATTTTAAATGTTTTTCTAAAAATAATTTAGACCTGGCAAAGTCATGTATATTAATAAAACCTGTGGGCATTTTTAAAATTACGTTACTTTTTCTAGTTATGCCAAGCAAAACATTCTATCAGGTTGAAATTGAAAAAATAAATGAGTTTTTAGTTCTTATCCAGTAAATAGGAACTCTGTAATATCTGAATGCAGTACATCTGGTAACCAACAGGGGTCCTCATACAGCTACTGCGAAACTAGCGATTTCTTTCTTATGAGGCTATAATTCACTGCCTCTCAAGTCTCAGCCGTTCAGTGTTTTTCTCTTTTTGTTGTGTTATGTTGACTGTGACACAGATAAGCTGAGAGCCTTCTTAAAACACAAACTGTTTATGTTTGCTCAGGGACAAGATTGGGTTGACTTACATTTGAAAAGGCGAAGCTGGTAAATTTACGATGGAGACAACCAACATTTCGAAGAGAAATCTAATTAAAAAGATTGTCTGAAAGAAATTTATGACCACACAATTTGCCATTTTGGAAAAATCCCCTGAATTCTTCATCTGAGTCAAGGCCAACACTTAGAGCAGTAATAAAAATGTTTCAATAGTAGGTTTGTTTAAAGTGAATGATCAGCTTTTTCATGATGGTAATCAGTGCACTTGTGTCTGTCTTTTCCTCACTGTTGTTTTCAGCGTCTTGGAATAAACAAATCTGAACCCAGTGACCTCACACCGCAAGAGGTCAGCGCATTTGTCCGTCTTGACCTTGACCCTGAGAAGATCACATGGCAGCGAGGTAGGACCTTGTGCAATGTGGATTGCTTTACTGTTCTTCATATGGTATGTTCTTACGAGAATCCCTTGATGGGTCATAGAAAGATTTAGAGATTGTGGTGCGGGAAATATGATACAGAAGACAGTTATTCAGCTGAAGCAAGCAGTATGACACAATATGTGGCCATCGGCTACATTTTACTGATTTATTACTTCTTTGTCAATCGGATAGTGGAACGCCATTACAAACTGGCCATAACATGTCATTATATTTGCGAGCAGTTTTTTAGAACTAGTCCCTTCTTGAACACATGCAGTTCCGGGTCTACTCTTTGCACCTGGGAGGGATGCCAAATGTAGACCTTCTGCGTCCGATTATGACGCAGTGGCCTCTGATAGCTGCGATCACTGGGGATGAGATTCAGCTGGATTGGGGTGTTTCCCATTTCACTTGTGGCCGCCTGGGAACATCTGCTGCCTTTAGCCTACATTCAGAAGATAGTGCTGCAATGACTGATGGGATATTTACTCTGTCGGTTCAAAAGTGCACACTAAGATGAGGGGCCTGGAAGATTAAGAACAGCTTTACATCTCTCTCCTGCTGCGAATGCGAAACTGTCTGTGTGTTTGAGAAGATCCTCACAACTTTCTCTGTGACGTTCATAAATGTAATGCTTAAACCGTTAGGGTTTCCCATGTTCATTATAGGAAGATATCACAGTGAATAATGATGTTATTAATCAATCTTCAGATGAAATGTTTTCGATGTGCTATATGTTATGCTGTAGTTTATGTACACTGTTCTCACAGATAGATGAATTGAAACAGATACACAAGAGGAATATGGGAGACTGCCAGAAAGCAGACTTAACCACTGTTGTCATTTTTGTTGCCCATGACATGTTTACAGTGAGGCTTATAATAATTGCTCTGCATTTCTATGAGAAAATACCACAGGGTTTAAATTCTTCCCCCTCCATCTTCCTAGCCCTTTGGGAGTTGTGTTTGTCTCATACTGCCCCTTCTACATTTAGCTTGGCTGCAAGAAAAAAAACTGAAATTCAAAAAGTCTTTGAGGAATGCATGCTTATTGCAAGGTTATGGTTTTGCTTGGCGTCCATCCCTATGGGTCTCTTTAGGTCATTCGTTTTTTGAGATTCATTAGATTGTCTCATACATCTCCTCTACAGTGACTGCCAGATCTGAAAAATCTGTTCAGCTTGCAGCACTTAATGTCCAGCTGAGGTCCCTTATGACATGATTCTCTCCAGCCGTTGTCTTCAGATACAGCGCTGCTACGTTGAGCAGATAGAAACTGCCAAACAATTTGATGTTATTGCAACCTGAAAACCATATTGCATTTATAAAAAAAAAAAAAAAAAACTGAAATATTGCAATTGAAACATGTAACGAAGTAAGTTGTTGTGGGAAGGAGGAGGCGGAAAATGACGAATGTTCACAAACTTTAATATATAAATAAACACAAAAGGAAAGGATAGGCCGCAGCCCCTCACGGATGACTGCCGCACATACAAACAAAACGTAACGTACTGTAAAAGTCCAGGCCTGGTCCTCTCTCGTCCTTTACTGTCGTCGCTCCTCCTTTTATGCTTCCGAAGCTCCTCCGTGAGAGAAACGAGTTCGGTGTAGCACCCTCAGCCTCGTCTTGTTTACCACACAATAGATTTAAAATTCTTAGTTTTATCATAGGTAGTTGTATAAAGGAGAAATTCACCTAGAAATGAGAATTGTTATTACATCTTAACATCCATTATGGCTGTCCTTATGCACACTGCCTGGTTAATGAACACATCTTTCTTTTCAGCCAGGCATTTTCAGTTAATCTGATCCTGTTCACAAAATAGGTCTGAATGATTTTGGTAAAAAAATATAAAAAATGGTACAAAGTCTATTTGTCTGGAGGACTAGGAGTGACCCTTAAAAATAAAATGAAGGCATAAGTACCTCAACAAGTGAACTGTCCAATAGCAACTCGATTGACAAATAAATAAAGAAAAGCATTTGACATATTGACAGAATAGAAATTGGCAAATTTTTATTTTTTAGATACAATTTAAATATGCTTCTAAATATGCTTTATTAATTAACTAAAATAGAGAAAATTTAAATATACGGTTTTAAATTTAATACGGTATTAATTTGTCAATTCAAAATGTTTAAATAAAATTAAGGAGGAATAAGTTCTCAATTAATTAAAGTGTCAATCCTTGTCCTCTGTATATTTGAGGTGTAGATAATCAGTAAATAGTGACAAATCATGCTGCTTCAGGCAACTTGGAGTATAGTGCACCAGTCATGTTGACTATTTTTATAGTGCTTTTACAGTATGTCGTTTTTGAAGCATGAAAGTTTCGGTCCCCATTCACTTGCAGGGAAATGAGTGACTAGTACATCCTTAATTACTCCTTTTTGTATTTAATGGAAGAATTGCCAGTCATATAGGGTTGGAGCTTTCCTGTAGCTCAAACAGTAGAGCGTTGGCGCTTGCAACGCCAAGGTCATGGGTTCGATTTCCCAGGGAAAGCAAGAACTGATAAGAATGTAAATGTGCACCTTGAAATGCAATGTAAGTCGCTTTGGATAAAAGTGTCTGCCAAATGCATAAATGTAAATGTAAAATGGAATGACATGACATAAGTAAATGAGCACACTATTTTTCGGTTGAACTATTCTAAGAAAATCAGGCTTTTGTTTTCTTTTTATTCTTCATTCTGATTTCAAATTGTGTTTTCCTGTTTCCAACAGTCGTTGATACCAATGACCGATTTCTGCGCAAGATCACTGTTGGCCAGGCCAACACAGAAAAAGGCCATGCTCGTCAGGTACGTGCTTCATACTTCTGATTCAATTAACCAACCGTTAAAGGTGATGCATACTAGTTTTGTCACTTTTCCTCAATGATTATTTGCCTCCCGCTGCTCTAAATCTCTTTCTCTATCCCTCTTTCACTTTTATGTATATTTCCCTTAACTGGAATAAAAGTCCTGCAGTATTTCAACTGCTGTCAGAAATAATTACTTTTAAACCAAATCAGGCAGATAACAGCATGCTCCTCAATGGGAAACAGTCTAAGTAAAAGCAAATGTTTCAAAAAAGGTGTTATTGTCCGCATAGCAAACCCTCTGAGCTGGCCAAGCATTTGCTTACATTCGTCTCCCTCCCACTGGACCAAAACCACTAAAATGTGCACTACAGCACAGCACTTTTGTTCTTGAGAGACCTACAGTACAGTATACTATGTGTTTTGGACAGTCCGTGTGTGTGTGAGTGTGAGTGTGTGTGTGTGTTTGAAATTGAAAACAAATTCATTTAAGCATGTTACCTCAAGCTTTGCAAACATTGACTCAGATCACCTCAGCAATTAGGGTGCTGTAAATGGACTTAAATGGCAAGTAATGATGACACAAGTGGTGTGTTAAGCGGCCCGTCTCTCCTGATAAGGCATCTGGCCACCACTCCTCTACTCCCAGCTGTTTTATTGGGGGAGTATTTATTAGCTGAGAGTTAAACCAGGACGGCTCGGTTTTAGTCCAGCTGGGGTTGTCTTGGGCACATGTGGGAGCAGTTTACTGTATGTGATAAAGAACCAGACTTGGCAGATGTTGCGAGTCTGACAAATCTCTCCACCGTCTTATTTCCTGACGATTCATTTTGATGGAAATCGCCCTAAATCATCACTGTGATGTGTTTGTGTGTTGGTCAGTATGTGATCTTTCCCCTCTCATTACAGACCCAGTTTGATATTGCGGTGGCCAGTGAGATCATGGCTATCCTTGCTCTGACAGATGGATTGGCTGACATGCGGGCCAGACTGGGGCGTATGGTTGTGGGCAGCAGCAGAAATGGCCAGCCGATCACTGCCGATGACTTGGTGTGTGTGAGAGAGAACTTGAGCAGTGCTGTCTGTGGAGTGACTTTTAATCACCTGCTCATTTTATAAAAAAAAAATATATATATATATATATGTGTATGTATGTATGTATATATATATATAATTCTTTGTTAAATGTGGATAAAGTGTATTTAAACTTCTCTGTCCTGTTTTATTCATATTGCTTAGTTTATTTAGTCGTTAATTGCAAATTGTCAGCCCTACCGTAGAGACATTCAGCAACTGCTAAATATTTTGACATTGCTTTGCTCTTTGGTTCTCTCAGGGTGTAACCGGGGCTTTGGCGGTCCTCATGAAAGATGCTATCAAACCTACACTGATGCAGACACTGGAGGTGAGACCTCTTCCCTGTTCCTGTACCCCAAACTCTCAGTATCTTTTACACAGTCGTTCGCTTGTGTGCTATTTTTCTTATTCTGTCTTCCTCACACATGCACACATAACTGTCCTATCTTGATGGAAACTCCCAAACTTGATACTCTCAGTGTTGGTGAAGTGATAGGATATTAGATGCTTGACACAGAAAACACACACTCCTACAGTAACACATGCACATCTGGTTTTAGTTTTGGCTCAGTGGGAGTGTGTCTCTGTCTTTGACTATCAAACCCTGAACACTATGAGAAAACTGGAAATGACAAATAGACAGTGGTGAAAAGCCTGATTGTTGGAATGCCTTTCATCTTTATGGCTTTTAAACATGCAAATGACTAGTGATTAATGTTTGGTGTTTACGGGCGTGTGTTTTTGCACGCGACATGCAAAAGAGTTGCATGTTTGTAGAGAGAGCCACAGAACTGCTTTGTGAAACCTTTCCTGCCTGGTTTCCTGTTTCTTCTGTGAAGAGGAATCATATCAGAACAAACCAGGCAGCAAAGGGTTGTGGGAATATTACACTGGGCTATAATGTCCCTGCTGGGATTGGGATGTATGCAAGTATGTGTGTGTGAACGAGTGAGAGAGGAAGTGTGTGAATGCTTAAAGGATATGCATGTGTCCACAGATGGAGCGAACTAATCCTGTTTGATTGACAGTAGACAAAAGATGTGAGATTTGTTGAGAGTGTCTGGAGAAAATGTGTCTCTGATGGATGGATATTTTGTGTGTCGGCGACGTTAGCTGCAGGTTAGGGACAAAATTGTCCCCGGCTAAATCTTACAACTTCACTTTGGGGACATTAAAAAAAATGTGGAAATGTATTATTTTTAGGGCTGTCAAAGTTAGCTCGTTAATAACGCAAAATCAAATTAACGGCACTAATTTTTTTAACGCTCGATTAACGCAGCGCGTATTTTCTGTTTAACCCGTGGCCCAAAACCTAGTTTGTGAAATGGAGATACACAGTGTTGCCAACTTAGCGACATTACAGACCCATTTAGCGATTTTTTTCCCTTCAACAAAGCGCCCAAACCTTATTTAGTTTCTGAGAATCTACCGAATCTCTCTCTCTCTCTCTCTCTCTCTCTCTCTCTCTCTCTCTCTCTCTCTCTCTCTCTCTCTGTGCGTCTCGCGCTGGAGAGAGGAGCAGAGCAGCGCTTTAATTCAGTTAAACACAGAATTTATGTTGCTTCTCTAATTTTACATGCAAGTATAGCCGAAATCAGAGCACAGATATTGTCTTTATTTTATGTGTATTTGATTTCACCAGACGACGGCTCGATTATCAGGATTTTTTTGCAGATTAACATCTTGGAAGGGAGAGCTGGTTATGTCTTAATGGGTCGCGTTTCAGTCACCATTTCATATTCATTGCGTTGTTTGACAACAGAAACAGCAAAATATACCAATGAAAACAGTTTTATTGAGAATTTAGCTTCATCAAAATGGGCACAGAGAGAGACAAACTATAATGTAATAATAAATAATAAATGTACATTTAGCATTTTCAGAAGAGCTGCCCTGTCATGCAAAAATCTAAACATGTTTGTGTTAATTGCTCAGTGCAAAGAAAGAGAAGTAATAGGAACCTGGTATTTCTTTGTTCTTTCTACATGTGTCTAATAGACATGAACAAGTTCTTTGAAAAACATCTATGACCTTTGAAACATGTCTCTTCATGCTCTATGTTGACTATGGTTTCAATAATAAACATACATTTGCATAAAGCATCCATATTTATCCATGCCCACGTTGATTAGAGTATTACAAACTTGAAAAGTATTAATTTAAGGTACATTTAGAACAAATAAAAAAATGTGTGATTAATCGCGAGTTAACTCATGACAATCATGCGATTAATCGATTAAAAATTTTAATCGATTGACAGCCCTAATTATTTTATGGGTAGATGTTTGTTTGGCCAAGTAAACCATTTGTTCATGTGATGCTGAGAGAAACACCAGTCTATATATATATATATATATATATATATATACAAACACTTTTATTCCTGCCTGCTGTGCCCTTACTTGCTTGGTTTTTCCTGTTTTCTAACTTTCCTGGCTTGGCATGCCAAATCTCTCCTCTTTTCCACACTCACAGGGCAAAGAGCTCCAATCTTTCCATTTCCAGTTTTTTGATATTGTAGTTTTTTCATTTCTGCAAAACTTTTCCAGAGGACAGTTCACTGGAAAACCATACACTCTCTTTCCATCACTCATTCTTTCACTTTGACTTTTTGACAAGCTGCCACTGATGTACACTTTGTGGGCAAACTTGTTGCTGTAAATTGATTTGTTGAATTGTTTTGCAGATGTAAAAAAGTTACTGGTTGACTTTTATCAGTA
Organism: Abramis brama; assembly: GCF_963993115.1. Classification (NCBI taxonomy): domain Eukaryota; kingdom Metazoa; phylum Chordata; class Actinopteri; order Cypriniformes; family Leuciscidae; genus Abramis; species Abramis brama. Next base: position 8,255,626 of record NC_139980.1, read on the forward strand.
CTGATTGATGTTTTAAACTTGTGTGAAGCGTGTGAATCTTTTGTCCAAAAACAACAACTTGAAATAAAACGGTGATAGTAGAAAATGTAACTCTTAAGATGTTGACTCCTACAAACTAAATAACAAAACTTTTTGTGCCCTGCTGTTTCTGAAAATGCTTTTTGATAATGAATCAAGTAAATCACGAAATTGTTTTTTTTTTTAACAAATGTATTAAAGTGAACTGAATCAATTTGATGAATCATCTCAGGGCTCTGGCAGGCTTGTTACTAATAATTTCATGTCTCAAAACTTGGTTCACTTACATCACTTGACTCGTCTTTTGGCTCTTTGAGTCTCAAAGGGTGATGTGCTAATGAAGAATATTTTGTAATGTTTATATCAGCACCTGCAGAAGTAGTGAAAGGAGAATGCCGTGATAAAAGTTTATGTAAATAAAGGAAGGTTGTCTCCATTGATGGAGAGCTGTTTTTTTGTTTCAACCTTGCATCCTTTTCCTGAATTTAAATGACTTCACCATCACTCCATGCTTTGTTTTGTATGTACTCCCTTTCCATCTTCCTGCACTCTCTCTTTCCTGTCCCTTCAGCTGTCAGTGTATGTGGTGTCGCTTCTCAGTGTTTGGGAAGTTACAGAGGACCTCAGGGTCATCAGTTCAAGCCCCACATTTTCACTGAGCTTTAAATGCTTTCTGGCTGATGATGATGATGATGATGATGAAACAGACTTTCACAATGTTTAAAGTTTACTGTAGTTGAAGATCAAATGGAGCTAACATACAAGCTCAACCACATGTCTTGATGTGGAGATTGACCACTTAAACCCTATAGCTTGTATTGTCAGTTACCAGCTTTTAACATGGCAATGTCTACTGTAATTTTCAGGTAATTTTGATTCACAGTGCCAGTCATTTGTAATGCATGTCTGGCTTGGTTTGCACTGATATTGTTTGTCTTTGTCATGTCAGGGCACTCCAGTGTTTGTGCATGCTGGACCTTTTGCTAACATCGCCCATGGAAACTCCTCTATCTTGGCAGACAAGCTGGCTCTTAAACTAGTTGGAGAAGAAGGCTATGTTGGTGGGTGCACACACACAAACACATTCAGTCGCACACCACTGCTTTTGCTTTTTGTGGTCGCATGCTTTAATTGACTACAGACAAAGGCTATGCTGGGGGTAAGTTAAAACAACAACAGTAGAGTTGTTTTCTGGTTCAAATCAGACTCCTGCTCATGAGTGGTCACACATGCTTATTGGCATCTACAGCTTGAATAAAATCACAAGATCTGGTGTTGTGCAAAATTCAATCACCCTACAGAATCCTATCACCCTTAACAACCAACAATTGATAAATAATGTAAATAAACACACAATGAAAAATAATACATGATAGATAGTAGTAAAAATATTAATATATAAAACATTACTGTTTAAAAGTTTGTTAGTAAGACTTTTTTGTTTTTGAAACCAGTCTGCATTTACGATCAAACTGATCATTATCATTATATTGTTCAAAAATGGAGTAAAACCGTAATATTATTACAATTTAATATAACTGTTTTCTATTTTAATACCATTTAATATGTATTTTATTCCTGTGATGGACTAGCACAATTTTCAGCAGTCATTACTCGTCTTTTTTGTCACATGATCCTTCAGAAATCATTCTAATATGCTGATTTGGCGCTATAGAAACATTTCTTATTATTATCAATGTTGAATTAACAGTTGTGCTTCCACGGTTTTGTGGAAACCGTGATACTTTTTTACAGGAATCTTTGATGAAAGTTCAAAAGAACAGCATTTATCTGAAACATTAGAACATACTTTTGTAACATTAGAAATGTCTTTACTGTCACTTTTGATAAATTGAATACATCCTTGCTGATATAAAAGTATTTATTTCCTCAAAAAAAGTCTTAACCAAACATTTTAATGGTAGTATATAATTTTGACTTACACATGTAGCAACTTGCATTAGGGTATTTTAAAGGCTTAATGGCTAATCAGTTAATGTTATGCTAAGTGAGTGACTCAATGTCTAAGTGAGTAATTGGCTAGTGGCATGTCTTGCTGTTATGCTAAACTGGAAAAAACAAGAAAGGTTTAATTTAACAATTTATAGCTTATATAATGTGACCATTTAAATTGCGTTAATTGACCATCTTTACGAAGTTATGACTACGATAATTAAGTATATAGAATTTGGCACAACACTGAATCCTTTATCTTAACACCCAGAAGAATGTTTCTTTTGTTGTTTTTTTAAGCTGAATCCAACTAATCCTCTCAGTAAAAGGAAGTGTTGGCACACCTGAACATACAGGCCTACGAAACACACACACACACACACACACACACACACACACACACGCACACTTTATCTTGCCATCTCTCCGTCACTTTATCACTTCCTCTCTCCATTTCTCTCTCTCATTCCTTTGCTCCTCTCTATCCTTTTTATTCTCTATCCCTCCCTCCCCTGCTCAATGACATGCCCCAGACACTAAAAGAATGCTGGGAATGGCGGAGGCCCTGTGGTCCACGCTAAGAGCAGTGTAAGCTTCACCCCTTCATTTAAGGACAAGCTGAAGTGTGTGAGCCCAATGAAAACACTGCCTACTAAACTGGCCAAGAGCAGTGTTGAGTTACAGCCTCTGGAATTTGAGATACTTTTTCTGCCAACGTGTAAATAGTAAATTCTTTTGAAAGGGAACGTTTAGGGCTTCACGATTATTTGAAATACAGAAACCGAAATTGCGAATATGGCTTAGTGTGATGATCAAATAGCAAAGGCTGCGATTTAATTAATTAAATATATGGGCTGTGTGTTTCGGAGTGAAGCACGGCACCGTGTTATTACGTGCGTATGTTTTTCAGCATCTCAGAGCAGCTTGGTTCACATTAAATGTTGCTCCACTCCATCTCCGCATCTGAATTTGGGTAACTTATAACATACATTTGGGAACACAGCATGCGGCAACCATCTTCTCAATCTTAAACTGGCTGTTTACAAAAAAGAGAAGCTTTAAGGGTCCCTGCGGTTTTCTTTAAAATAAGTTTGATGGTTTAATGTTTGAAAATATTAGCATTGTAATTTTGCAGTTTTACAGTAAAATAACACAATTTTAATTTTACAGTGAAATATCACAATAGTAATATTTCTATTATAATATATTTCATTATTAATAATAATAATAATCATAATAATAATAATAATAATCAATCTACTACTACTACTACACCATTTATTATTATTATTATTAATAATATAATCGCGCAGTTTCTGGCCAAATTGTGCAGCTCTTTAAACAAGCACAGCAATCCTGAAGATTTTTTTTAAACAATTGACACTTTTATTAGAAAAATCGCAATTAGACCCCCCCCTCTTGTTTTATAGAGCCCCCACACCCCAACCCCCAGAGGACAGTAAGAAAATGAATTGTTTGATTTACTGTATTGCGAAAGACAAGAAACTTGGACCTCTCTCGTTTGTTACATTCAAAGAAGTCCATATTGGACTTGGAGCGTCAGCATCAACAAACAGCTGGAATGCTGGGAGTTTGTTGACTTTTGCAAAATGTTAGTGAAGGAGGGGGACGTGTGTATGCGTTACCTGAAGCCAAGGTATGTGTGGTATGTAGTGTTTTTGCTGTGGGTGAGAGGGAGGACCATTGCCTATATCAGCTGATTATACACAACAGAACAAACCACCGCAGTGCTCAGAAATACCATAGTGGCATAGTAGTAACCTTTATTCTACCCAAACTAAACTGATCACGCTCAGACCTCAGACTGATAGATGTGCTGATAATTCCGAATTCTCTGCAAGTTCCTGAAGGCCGATAACATACTCCCACCTTACATTCTCTCTCAGACCCGGGATGGCTGTAAATCTGTGCCTGACTGGTGTATGGATGACCTGAGGCCTGTTGATGTACACTCATTTATAGGGAGCATCATATAGGAGGTGGTTTACTTTCTTATGGCACCAGGTCTTCCGAAGGTCATGAGTGCGGTCTCCAGGATAACGCTCGGATTCCGTGAATTTTTTTTATCAGAAAGTAAGGATTGGCTAAAATGTCCTCACTTTTCTCTCTTTGTCCTCCGATGGTCTAAATCTCAAACTGGTCCTCACAGACACACACACACACACACACATGCAGAGCCTTAGAAAATATGCCAGACCTCTCTGGTGGAAATAACAACATTACCCTTCCCATTCCCTCCTGCTCCAAAGGCCTGGGAAGTAGCACAGGAAGCTTGCAGAGTTCTGGGAAAAATGGATGCGTGGAAAGACTCCACACATGCTTACTGTTCATTGGCACATACACACATTAATACTGACCTGTTCAAACCCAAACAGTAGATGTCTCTCACACACAAAAGAACAAAAGTGGCATGCAGGGGGAAGGAAAATACAGAGTTGAAATCATCTTATCAAAACAGTTTGTGATGCTCATGTGCTGTACACCATTGCCAGCACTTGTGAAAATGTGCCATTGATCAGTTACTCATGATGGCAGTAACACATGTGGAGCACTTACATGCTCACTCTTAAAATGGTTGTAATTATATCCTTATTATAATGAATGGCAATAACTCTTCCTGGAATCTGGGGACAATTAGATTATTACGTAATTGTAGGTTGCTTTCATGTGTATGTGTGAGTGTTGTGCTCTTATCTGGCTCAGTAATAATAAAGTATAGATGCAGAATGTTTGTTTACATCAGTATCTAGCACAACAGAGCAGTTTTTATATCAATGTCTTATTTATAAATGCTCTCAATATTGTTTAATTTCCTGCTCCTTCCCTGCTCAGTGACGGAGGCTGGCTTTGGTGCGGACATTGGCATGGAAAAGTTCTTCAACATTAAGTGTCGGACGTCTGGGCTGAGGCCTGATGTGGTGGTGCTGGTAGCAACTGTACGAGCTCTGAAGATGCATGGAGGTGGACCAAATGTAAGTGTGTATGCACAATCACATGTCCCTTTATATGCATGACTGCATTAGAAATACATTTGATATATTTACAATTGTCTGTATATACTGTATATTTTTAAAGGTCACAGCTGGTGTACCACTGCCTAAAGAATATATTAATGAGGTAAGCAATGTTTATTTCCCAATCTTGCTTCAAATTATTATATTTGTAAGTCTAATGATTTAGTGATTTAATTTTAGTAAGAACAAGATGTTTTGAACACATTTTCTTTTTTAACACAATTTATGTACTATCCTACTCCAACAATAAGTGGCGATATTGCTCCCCAAAGGCAGGATGAAAATAAAGAGGGTTGGAGTAAATGAATGAGGGTTTGCCCCACCTTGTTTGAGCAAAGGCCCAGAGCACATCTCCTCCACCCTCTCCAGCTCCCCTCTTCCTCCCTAATGTGGTTTGTGTTATTCAATTAACAGGGTAAACACAATCTGTGTTGTTGAAGCTAGAGACACAGAGGCGTAATGGGAGTTGTAGTCTAAGAAATGCCGTACCTGCTTTTCATCAGTCTCTCTAAAGAAACCCAGCTGAGAAAATAACTCAAGTGCTTAAGCTAATTGTGTGGTTCTGTAATGAGAAACAGAAAGCACCAAAGCATGTCTCCTGAGCCTGAGACTGGTTCTGAGACTGGTTCTGCTCCATGAGCCACAATTGAGTTAAAAAAAAGAGCCGGAAGTTTCCTCTGAGAGCTAAGCCGGTTGGATGGCGTTCTCTAACTGACTCATCCTTTCATGAAGATCCTGAGAATCATTCAGATCCAACTAAGATTTTAATGCTTCCCAATTTTGTCTATTTCATTTCTCTAAAATGCACTTATTTTAAATCTTGTGAATTAAATGTTAATTAGAATTAATTACAGACATTTCTTCATTTTGTTTTCTTTTTAACAAATGTATTGTCTGTTTACTTTTTTCATCAGAATTTGCAGCTGGTTGCCGATGGCTGCAGTAACTTAAAAAAGCAGATTCAGATCGCTCATCTCTTTGGAGTCCCGGTGGTTGTTGCTCTGAATGTCTTCAAGTAAGGATTGGTCCATTACAAAAACTCATTCTCCAGCATGCATTTTCTTCTAAAACATGATGTTTAAAAAATATGGTGCATTAAACCATTAGAAAACAGCCATGGCTGACGCAAAGCAGAGTATCAATAGTTAAACAAAGTGCTCTGATCAAAAACAGCCACAGATGGCGTCCTAATTTAGCCTTTTTGCACTTAAACGTGTCTTTCCAGTATATCTGGAAGCCCACTCTTTTTGATGAATATTTAGCCAAAATGTGGTTTGCACTGTGCCATTTTGATTTGCCTTGTCAGATCCCATGACATTTCGCTTTTTTTGAAGGACTGACACTCAAGCAGAGATCGACTTGGTGTGTCGCATCGCAGAGGCTTCTGGGGCCTCAGCTGCTGTTCCGTGTCATCATTGGTCCAGAGGTGGGCGGGGCTCTGTGGAGCTGGCACATGCTGTGAAGGAAGTTGCATCTCAGGAGAGCCGTTTTCAACTCCTGTACAATCTGCAGGTAGGGCCAGTTGCGATTATTTGTGTAAAAAAACAGCAACAGTTGAACATTAATAAAACATTAATAAAATAAGTAAAACCGAATCCCCTCAAAGACAGAGCAAATTGATTCTGATGGGTGGTTTAAATATGATCGTATCTAAAGGTCAGCTGGTTTGAGTTAACCTTAGTGAGTTTGGAGGTTGTGACTTTGATTAAGTGATGCTATGAAAGGCACGGTAATCTCTGCTCTTGGCTTTGGCTGCCCTCTATTATCCTATTAGAGGTCTGGGCGCTTGCTATCCCAATCATCTACATGGAGAACTGACTGGGGATTTATGAACGCCAGATAGGCAGAAGCCACATTTTAGAGCTGATAATTAAAAAAAATAATGATTCAAACTCCAATACTTTTTTTATCTCCCCCCGCACTCCTACTCTTTTTACTCCCTTGATCTGTTAAGTAATTATTATGGTCTTTTTTTTCTTTTTATAGGATCCTATTGTAGAGAAAATTCGGACAATTGCACAAAAGGTTTATGGTGCTGATGACATTGAGCTTTCACCTGAGGCTCAAGCTAAAATAGACTACTACAGTCAACAGGTGAGAAGGGCTGTACATTGCCATTTAACTTTACAAATGCACAAACAGTTTTGATATTTAAGCTTGTTTTTTTATAAATATTTTCAAACTTTTAATATTCAATGTTTATCTCCATTTTATCATTTGTTTTAGTTATATGCATCAATATAACAGTACATAGTTATAAACTACAATATTTATATACTTTTTATGCAAACAGATAGTTTTGAATGTATTTATTGAAACTGATAGCTTATTCATGGAAATTTACCAACTCTTTGCTACTCAAGTTTCATATTTTCGAAGGACAAGGATGTGTCTAATGAAAAAAAAAATTTAACATTTGTTTAACGTTTTCACAATTTTTCTTGCATCATCTGATGATTTATATTGGTTGCAAATATGTTTCTTGAGCTGTGTGCTCATTGATATTAAATGGTTAGATAATCTTGGCCCAATGGGTGCATCTCTCAACATAACAGTTAACGGATGTCAACCGCCCAGAGCTGATGTTGTGTATGTCTTATGTGGGTATTAACTGTCTGTAAATCTCTCACAGGGTTTTGGTGCTCTTCCTATCTGCATGGCCAAGACCCACCTGTCTCTCTCTCACATGCCTGAGAAAAAAGGTGTTCCTACCGGTTTTATCCTGCCCATCAGAGATGTCCGTGCCAGCATTGGTGCAGGGTTTATCTACCCTTTAGTTGGAACTGTAAGTGATTATCCTTGAAATCTAATGGAAACTCTCATCTTGTTCTTTCTTTTCCATTCTGTCTGCATGTCTACACTTTCCTTCCAAATATATTTGATGGCTTTAAATCTTTTGATGGCTTTAAATCCATCCACTACCTCTTCATATTATGTTATTTTATTACTTTCTTTGCTGGTAAGTAACTGGATGTTTCAATAACTAATAGGATCCAGGATTACGATTGAACCAATGATCTGTGACCTCTTTCGGACTTTTAAAAACACCACTCATGCCAAATTCCTCTGCCTTCATGTTTTTGCTCTCTAAAAAACAATATTGCCTGGCCTAAGGCAGGTATATATCTGTCTGAATTCCTGACAATGTTTGGTCAAGGCCGTTTTTAATAATGAGAAGTCTATTGGATTCCCACTTAGGATTCATGATGAAACCTGTGAATCATCAGCCTTCTAAAAACAACCCTTAGATCATGTGTGGTCAACTTTTAAATGACCCATGCTTGCCTTTATTTGTGTGCATGTTTGTGGGTTTTTATTAAGATACTCCATCCTTGGATTTTTAATTTTTTTTAAAGCTATAAATTAAAAACATTTATATACAGTGAGGAAAATAAGTATTTGAACACCCTGCTATTTTTGCAAGTTCTCCCACTTAGAAATCATGGAGGGGTCTGAAATTGTCATCGTAGGTGCATGTCCACTGTGAGAGACATATATAAAAAAAAAAATCCAGAAATCACAATGTATGATTTTTTAACTATTTATTTGTATGATACAGCTGCAAATAAGTATTTGAACACCTGAGAAAATCAATGTTAATATTAGGTACAGTAGCCTTTGTTTGCAATTACAGAGGTCAAACATTTCCTGTAGTTTTTCACCAGGTTTGCACACACTGCAGGAGGGATTTTGGCCCTCTCCTCCACACAGATCTTCTCTAGATCAGTCAGGTTTCTGGGCTGTCGCTGAGAAACACGGAGTTTGAGCTCCCTCCAAAGATTCTCTATTGGGTTTAGGTCTGGAGACTGGCTAGGCCACGGCAGAACCTTGATATGCTTCTTACAGAGCCACTCCTTGGTTATCCTGGCTGTGTGCTTCGGGTCATTGTCATGTTGGAAGACCCAGCCTCGACCCATCTTCAATGCTCTAACTGAGGGAAGGAGGTTGTTCCCCAAAATCTCGCAATACATGGCCCCGGTCATCCTCTCCTTAATACAGTGCAGTCGCCCTGTCCCATGTGCAGAAAAACACCCCCAAAGCATGATGCTACCACCCCCATGCTTCACAGTAGGGATGGTGTTCTTGGGATGGTACTCATCATTCTTCTTCCTCCAAACACGTTTAGTGGAATTATGACCAAAAAGTTCTATTTTGGTCTCATCTGACCACATGACTTTCTCCCATGACTCCTCTGGATCATCCAAATCGTCATTGGCAAACTTAAGACGGGCCTTGACATGTGCTGGTTTAAGCAGGGGAACCTTCCGTGCCATGCATGATTTCAAACCATGACGTCTTAGTGTATTACCAACAGTAACCTTGGAAACGGTGGTCCCAGCTCTTTTCAGGTCATTGACCAGCTCCTCCCGTGTAGTTCTGGGCTGATTTCTCACCTTTCTTAGGATCATTGAGACCCCACGAGGTGAGATCTTGCATGGAGCCCCAGTCCGAGGGAGATTGACAGTCATGTTTAGCTTCTTCCATTTTCTAATGATTGCTCCAACAGTGGATCTTTTTTCACCAAGCTGCTTGGCAATTTCCCCGTAGCCCTTTCCAGCCTTGTGGAGGTGTACAATTTTGTCTCTAGTGTCTTTGGACAGCTCTTTGGTCTTGGCCATGTTAGTAGTTGGATTCTTACTGATTGTATGGGGTGGACAGGTGTCTTTATGCAGCTAACGACCTCAAACAGGTGCATCTAATTTAGGATAATAAATGGAGTGGAGGTTGACCTTTTAAAGGCAGACTAACAGGTCTTTGAGGGTCAGAATTCTAGCTGATAGACAGGTGTTCAAATACTTATTTGCAGCTGTATCATACAAATAAATAGTTAAAAAATCATATATTGTGATTTCTGGATTTTTTTTTTAGATTATGTCTCTCACAGTGGACATGCACCTATGATGACAATTTCAGACCCCTCCATGATTTCCAAGTGGGAGAACTTGCAAAATAGCAGGGTGTTCAAATACTTATTTTCCTCACTGTACATGCATGAAGAACAATGTAAAAAAAAAAAAAAATCTGTTGGTTTCACTGTTTAAAAAAAGGTTAGAAGTTTGATTATTTTGATTTTATGATATCATGTGGTGATGCTCTGTTTGAGCATCCTGACCAGCTGGATTTTGCTTCATGACCCATTTTGGCCAACCAGTGGTGGACCTGAGAAGTTTGAGGAACCCTGAAAACTGTCATTGTTTTGCGATTTCAATTTGGTGACGCTGCTTAATTTCACTAGTTTTTAATATAAATAACTATGTTTGTCCACTGTTGCTCCATGCTTTGTTATTAATTGGCTCTAGCCCTCCCTCTTGCTAAAGTTTCCTTTAATAGTGCCCCGGTTTGATTGAGCCAGCATTTTTGTATCTTTTTGTCATTGTGTGTTTTGTGGGCCGGGTGAGGCTTAGGAAAAGGAAGCTCATTTCCGGGTTGAGGGTGAGGTCTTGGCTACGATGTGGGGTCAGGGTCAGGGTGAGGTGTCTGCAGCGTGGCTTGCTGGGAGATGGGTGACTGTGACCCAGCCCCTCCGGTCTGACCACCGCTCTGTCCCCTTTCATCTCCATGGGCCTGCTGCGGGACACACGGCCAGCACTCATGACCTCTCACCTTCAACCCCTCTCAGAATTTGCTGCCAATGCTTTGAACTTCAGTGTAATAATCTCATCTCTGTATCTGCTGTTCTGCTTTATTATCTTTTTTATCTTCTGCTTCTATATCATTGATACCTCAAAACAAACTCCTCAGTTTAAATATATGATTATTTTTTTCCCACCCTAATGAAATGCCAGGACATGCCTGAAGTATGTGCATGAACGTTTGTTTGTTCTTCTCATTTCACAATGGAGTCTTATGTTCTTGACATGCATTTTAGAAGTATATACAGATAATAGAGTTTAGCTAGTGTGAGCAGTTACCCGCTGAAACAAACAGTTTGCAAACTGCAAACAGCTGCAGTTGTTATCTTATGCCTCTGGATCTGGCTGAAATATACATGGGCTCTATTACAACTGATTACAACACTGGCCATCTCGGCCATCAAAACACATTACACATGCTGTGGTGGAGAGTGTGGATACGGTGCAATGAGGTTCGCCGATCACAGCAATGAGTGCTTGCATTTCTGAAAGAGGAAATGACAGAGTCTCCTGTTTTGCTTAGATATTGTGCTAAATATTTCCTTTACCACCAACACCAAGAAAGTCTGATGTGAAATGGAGTTTCTCCTCCTCCTCGTCATCTTCTTCTCCGTCTCCTCCTTTGTTTTCTTCTCCTTTTTAGATCTTTTTACAGTGATACTATTAAAAACTTTGTGTTTTTTTTATGAACACAGCATGCTCCCTGTCTTTCAGTCATAGCTTAGGTACAACTTAGATTTTAAATGGCATGTAATCATTATACAGGAAAGCCATATCTATTCCAGTCATTTCTGTGTGGCTCAGGCTACAGACAGGTGTGTGTTAGTCTGCTGTTACTTTCAATGCTGGCCCCTGAGGGACAAAGCAGGCATGGGGGCTTACAGGAGGAAGTAACTGATGTCATGCACCAGATATGTGAGGGAGGGGTCAGCCAGAGAACAATGAGACTCAGCGGATCTTAGCTTCCATTCAGCTCAGGAAATTTATTGCCCAAAACCGTGTCTGCTGTAAGCTGCACAATGAATTCCTGATGATACTGCTGGAAGGCTTATGGTGTTTTGGCAACCTGGCCAACACGCTGACATGAACACATCAATAGCAGAACGGTGCAATGAGCATGTTCAGTAAAAACTATTTACAGACACAATGGTCTGCGGTAAGGGAAACATGGCTAGTTGTTCTTGAACAGTTACTACATTGAGTATTGTGTATGGGAATAATTGTGGGGATTTATGTGCTTAATTTATAATAGCATCTATATTTTTTTGTTTATTTGTGTAGCAATGTTTAGATGACTGGACACAAAGTGAACACCTAAACCTAATGGAAAAAACAAACAATACTGAATTTTATGTGCAGATTTGTATTCTGGCCAATAATGTAATCTCTTGTTTTTGGCACAATGACATCTCTTAACTACTGTACACAGCCAAGGGGTTGACTTTGTAAGTGAATTTGTTGAGACAGTGTTGCTTTGGTTCAGTGTTCTTGGTTGGGGTGGATAATGTCTACCTACATCCTCTGAAGTGCACATAACCACAGAAAACAAAGGTTAATCAGTCATGAGGAATCAGAGGTGAAGTATTTCATATTTATATTGTCCATGGCAGTTTGGAATTGAGTGTAGCAGGACCTTATATCTGAGAGTTTTACAGTTTTCATTCTCTGGGCAAGGTAAAATTGCCGGATAAACGATGTTCTGTTTTCTGTCTTTTTCTGTTTTGGACTGTTTTTAATGATAATTTAATTAAGATAATTCCTTTATTTTACATGTCTCACATGTGTGCCAGTCACTTGATTTTAATCTGTGGTATTTTAAAAGATGTTTTTTTCTTTTTTCTTTAATGGTTTGACCCCTGGCTTCAGATTTTGTTGTTTGGGACATAAAAACTGATGACCTTAAGTTTGACTTAATTGTGTTTCAAGCCAAGTAACAGAATTTTTTTTTTTTTTTTTTTTTTTTGGGAAACCTTGTGAATATTGATTGAATATATACACTGACCTGTCAGTATTTGCAAAAATCTTTTTTTAATTCATATTCAAAAACATTAAGATGATTGTGCATCTTCATGTTTTATTACAGTAGTAAGACTCATCAGTTTCAAAAGCAGGACAAAATTCGGGCCTTCTAAGAACCACAATTGTCTCTTTAAAAAATTGCATTCATTAAATGATTTCAAGTTTTGGTTTTACGGTTTCCAGCATTAGCTTCTGTTTGTAGTTTAGATTTGTCTGCTAGTCTAGTAAAGTTATTTGGAGGTAACAGGATTTGCCTAGAATAGGTTTTTAGCAATATGGTTTAAACACGCTTCAACTTTTTTTGAAAACAATCTCTTCTTTGAGAATGAATCAGGGCTGTGATGGTGCCAATTTTTTATGACCAAGGTGGTAAAGGACTGACCACTGGCGGTTTTGCAATTGCAACCATTCAGGAGCACAGAAACTTGTCAATGCTGCTAACATATTTATTAATAAAATAGCTCCGATAGCATGTTAAAAAGCTACAACAAAGTGGTAATGTTTTTGAAGTAGTTAACCCCTTAACCCCTTAGTATGGGTGGTTTGGCAGTATTTGATTTGAATTCAACCTCTAATAAACGCATAAAAGGAGCACATATGTGCGTTATAGCTCGCAGCTACATCACAAATCGAGAATCCATAATATTTATTTTTATATATAAAACATTTTCAGACCTTTTATCTTTTGAACTCTTGGCATGAAAACAGAGGTTTCAACCAATTTTTCATGTTTATTACTATTTCAAAATAAAGGCCTAAACACGGCTAATGAGTATGAAATATTCTTGTTGCAAATTGATAAATCCCAACAAAGATAAATGTATATACCTACTCTGCGCTTTGCTGGGGGAAACGAGCAGCCCTCTCTCTCGTCTTTAATGTCTTCACATTTTCCCCGATATTGCAAAGTCACTGATGAAGGTTGGAAGAGCGATCTTATCATCCGCTTAAAATGAAATTTTTGTAAAAGAAATGTATTGTAACTGTTCTGTGATGTATCCATAAAATAGCATAGAAACTGAAAAGTTCTAGCATATATTTCTTAGTAACTAAAATCTACAGCTTCACTATTAGTAGAGAGACGCTGCCAGGTGCAATTCACTTTTATCCACAGTCCAGCCCTGATTATTCTCCTCTTCTAGGGGCAGAAAGAAGACATTCTAATCATAAATCATAAAACTGTTTAAAGTAAACTCCTTAAGGCAGTCATATGCACAAAAGTCATTGCTGTTTCTGGAAACCAGTTTGCTTTGTCCTCATATTTTGTGTTAAAGACCCCCTGTGGTGAAAATCAAGTTTTTAATGTTGTCTATGTGGTGTTTTTAATATACTTTAAGACAAACACTGTGCAAATTCACAAGTCAACACTATTGCTGAGTATTTTCTCCTTAAAACTGCAGTGAAAAAAAGACGTTGGTTTGAAATCGCTGGTGTTTCTTATGTCACAAACTAGCTTGTAACCCTGTAACCCATCATTACTATGCTGCGACGCAGGGGAGTCTCAAGAGAAGCCAGGTTATCCCAGTATATTTTTCAGTTTCTATGAAAAATCAGATACATTAAGCAAGTGAATAATGTGTATGATGTATATTACAATGTTATGATGAACTATATGCATTTCTCCACTGACGATCTAAGTTGTTCAAAGCATTTCTAAGGATACTGATTTTTAGAAGGCAGACTGAGATGGTGAACAGGAACATGGTTTGTGTAACATTAGCAACACATTATTCGCTGTTTGATAACATAGTCAAGCCAAAGGCTAATCATATTAATTACCGGTATGTGTCCAACGTTGTAGATAACGATACAAAAAATGCATTACCATTCTGATCTGAGAGTGAGTGGAGGCGGGGCTAATTTGCATATTCATTAAACTGTTTATACTAAATGTAGCAAGGGTGTAGAGTTACATTCAAACTATTGTAAGGCATGAATACAATTATTATTATTATTATTATTATTATTTTTTACAGTTAAAATGTTTAAGTATGCGATTTTGGTGATCAAAGATGAGTTTTAAGGTATAAAAATGTTGACTACAGGGGGACTTTAATGCATTTATGCTTTTAATATGTTGTAGCTTAAGTATATCTTTTAGAACTGATTATAGTGAACAGGATTTAATTTTGTTTGTGTGACTAAGTAATTGTCTTTGTAGTAATGATGCTGGAAAACACTTTGGTCAACTGCAGTAGTTTTAAATCTGCTATAGAAATAAAATTTGTATTGTATTGTAGCCTGGAATTTTTTCTAAATGTATATGGAGATACAATACACTGATAAATAATACAAAGATATGACTTTTTAAAAACTAATTATTTCTGCAGTAGAAAACGTTGTGGCACCAAGATGGAGATATGTGCTATGAAGGGGGCCCTTGGGTTTGCTATAGCTCCAGGGCCCTATGTGTTCTTAAGGCGTGCACGTACCCCTCATTCGGCACAAATCCAAGTGTTTCCATATTTGCAATTAGTTGTTAAACTGTTATTTCTTTTGTAAACTTGTACTTATCGCATGTCCCAATATCCACGTAAAAGTTAGAAAGTCACGTGCAAGGTTTTTTGCCTACCACCATCCTGAGTGAATCTAAAGGCCAGAAAGACTAATGCAAACATGCATTTCACAAAAACAAACTATGAATCTGTCTTTTGTTCAGTGTTTTTTTTTATTATTTAAAAAAAAATGTTTTATATATATATATATATATATATATATATACCCAGACAAAAAAAGACTTGTTGCCTATCAAAATGTTTTCTTGTCTTGTACATTTCTTTCAGATGAGCACCATGCCAGGCTTGCCTACTAGACCCTGTTTCTATGACATTGACCTTGATCCTGTGACGGAGGAGATAAAAGGACTCTTCTGAGGACATTTCTTCTGTCCCATACATGCACTTGACCAGTAAGAATAAGTCAAGTCAACTTAATCTATGTTGTTAAAAGCGCTATATAAATCACAAGTCACAACTATGCTAAGATCACCGATAAGAACACAACTATGTGTGTCAACAATGACTTAGTTTTTGTGCTTTGCTCATGCCACACCTCAAAAAGATCAGATTTGATTTAATGTACAAAACTATCTCTCCTTATCCTCCTTTTTTTTTGTCCTCTCTTTCTTTCCTCCATTCTCAGGTGTTCCTCACTGTCCGTGTAGGCCGCCATTCATATGGCAATGATTACAGCTCATCCACTGCCTTCTACAAATGAAACTACTGAGGCGTCAACTCTACAATAATAGCTTCCTTTATGAATTTTGTATTTAGCAGGTTTTCATTTAAATTAACTTTTAACTGTTTGTTTAGAGTTTTAGGCTTTACATTATTATTATTTTTTTTATTTTTTTTCTGTTAAGCATTTGTTTACAGTGTTTTAGTGTTTACAATTTAATGACGCACAAATGCTTTTTAACTCATTCCATGCAGCTTAAAACTCCTAATGCTTTAACATTTCTGTTTAATTTGTTTCAGGTTACTTATGGAATATGGTAACGGTAGTCAAGCGAACTCCATTTATATTATTTTTTATTTGAACACCGTTAGCATTCTCCATTTGGAACAGTAAAACATTTGTATCAGTTTCATATGTTTGTTACAGCCAAATATGCCATGAATCTGATGTCTGAGGAGCTTTTATTTAGACACTACACAAAACAAAATTATAGGTGTTAGTGGTTTGTTTAGACATCTGTTGTATCTCTCTCTCTCTTTGTTATAAATGATTAAGTGTTACATACTTGTTACATACAGACTTCAGTCTACCCGTCTACGCACCTTTTCAACATGCATGTGAGTACATGCCAGAAAATCTTGTTTTAGACATTCCACCGTTATCTGTTATTCTGAGTCTTAAACTACAGTGTGCTACGTGAGTAGAGAGAAGAATTCCATTAACTGTTGCAATAGTTGTGTATGCTTCAAACCCTGTATTTATCCAGTGATGATAGATTCTACAATGAAAAAGGCAGTCAGATAACAAGATGACTGGCCAGAAAAAAATAAAACAGTATTTCGGTGTAAATCCTTTGAAATGGATTGTGAACAATATAATTTTTTTTGTTTGTTTTTTATCAATATGCCACTTTAAAAAAAAGTTTGACACATTCATTGTGTGTCTGTGAGAGAATGCATTAGTGATGTGTGCAGATGCATGAGTGAGTTAATGAATCGCTAATCCATATTGTGAAGTCAGACTGTTGGTCCACAAAGGTGAAATTCCTTCAGATTAGATTCCTTGGTCTTTTATTAGGATAAAAAGCGGTGATGTATCGAACAGTAGCAGACGACCGGCCCCCACCCAGTCTTTCAATTCTTGTGCCTCTACAGGACACTGTCCAATCAAAGACACCCTGTGAGGGCAGCAGTACTCATTCATACCCCTCTCAATGAGAGGCCTTTTGAGTTGGTCAGACACCCATAATGAGCTGACCAACTCAGCTTGACATTTACTCAAATACTCACACACACAAAAACCTGTAATCTCTTGCCCCAGAGAGGACAACCAATGGAGTTTTTGTTGGTACCCAAAATAGTAGTCCAGTAGTGTTATTGTTCCCTTTTCATGACGTGTGTTTGTGTGTGCTGTAAAAGGGGGAAGTAATTATTTTATTATTTTGCATATTTGAGATTGGTGGGAGCTCTGATAAATAGGTTCCTGTTACTGCCAGTGACTGCTGCCATTTTGATCTTTTGTAGGTCGCCCAATATGGAGCTGTTCTTGCTCATTTACTGTAATGCATTTCACCTATACACTGTTAAAAAGTTTCTGGTTGGTAAGATTTTTTTCATGTTTTTGTAAGAAGTCTCTTATGCTCACCAAGGCTGTATTTATTTGATCAAAAATATTGTAAAATGTCATGAAATATTTCAAATGTTTTCTATTTTACTACATTTTAAAATGTAATTTATTTCTGTGATGGGAAAACTGATCGTTCAACAGCCATTACTCCAGTCAGAGTATGATCCTTCAGTAATCATTCTAATATGGTGATTTGGTGCTCAAAAAACTTTTCTCTAATGTTGAAAACAGTTGTGCTGCTTAACATTTTTGTGGAAACTGATACATTCTTTGATTGTTAGAAAGTTTTAACAGCAGCATTTATTCGAAAATCGTGTATCAAATAGCTTTACTGTCACTTTTGATGAAGTTGCATCTTTGCTGAATAATAAAAAGCTTACCCACCCCAAACGTTTGAAAAGTAGCTTATTCTGTGTTTTCGCAGTTATTATACAGCATCAGCTTGTTAGCTAATAGTGAACTATCTGAATTAGCTGTAGTCTTTCACGTCAATCATTTGAGAGGGAGTTATTAACGTTTCTGCCTATGTCAAGCATCTCAAATCAGTCATTGTTTCAATTTGGTTAAGTTGTTTTCTGGGTCACAGAGATGCTGATTCAATTACATTTTAAGGCTGTTCTTTTGACATTCAGACAAAGCCATTGGGAATTCAGGCAGAAACATTTTGGCGGCTTCTTTTCATTTATTTTTTTTATCCTCAACAAAAGAAATTCCTTTGTTGGAGAGATGTTATATATACTGCAGATGCGACTCACGATTGCAGCCATGTTTCTAATTGTTATTTAGCAACCTCTGAGTTTTATTTTACATGCTGTAACAGTTTGTTTTCCACCCTCAGTTTATGCAAGTCATTTAACCCTCTGGACTCAACCTCAGGTTGTTCAAGTGAGTGTCACTGTTTGTAAAATGTAAGCTACTGTAAGTGTCTTTATAAAAGCATCAGCTACAAGGCAAATTACTCATTATTTACTAACAATTCTAATGGCTTTACTTCGGTTTTCAGCTTGTTACATATTGGGCCTCTTTCTACACCGTGGTCCTGAACATTAAAATTATGAATCAATTAAACGTGTGATTAAGCATGTTAAGCATTAATCAAGTACGAGGACTCACATTGGGTAAAGTCAGTGTTATTTAATTTAGTTAGTGTGCAAGCATTGTGATACAGTCTTTATCAAATTACTTTGAGTTCATAACCCACAAAATGTTTAATGCACGTAAAGCACTGCTCTACGTAATAAGAGAATATTGTTTTAAGGATAAAAAAAGATTATGAAGGCGCTCTCTGATTTGCAATACAGGTCATTTTTTAAATTATGGATTTAACTATGTGTTCAAAACACACCACTTATCCACCACAAACTACTGCCTCTAAATAGGAGCCGGGGATTTCTGAAAAGCGAACATGCCTTCCATTTATTCTTTAATTGTTTTTCCCTCTTCTTTTAGTCGAAGTTATTCTTTAACAATGACCAAACTTTCACACATAACATAGGCATCCACAGGAATGGTCTTTGCATGACATAAACATATAATCAAATGACCCAGCCTGATCCTTCATAAACTTCTTAAGAAAACAATGCATTATGTATTTTAATACAAAGTCTAGTCATTTTAATCTTAACCCTGGGTGTTGTTTACTTCTCTGAACATGGAGCCAGTGTATCGCACCACAGCAAAGTGGCTTGTGCAAACTCGGTTGGTGTTCGGAAGTGTAATTTACACATTTAAAGATTCTAAACAACATGCATTGGAGCACAGCCAAAGACGCAATTAAAGCAGAGACAGAGAGAAACCTCACTGCATGGTTGGTTTAGATGCATGCATGATGTGGACGTAAACTAGTGCCCTCTTAATTCGGGATTTCCTGTGGGACACGTTCCATGGGCTTGTTTTTCTGTGGAGGCCTATCCGGCACCCAATGTTGACATTCCCACTGTCTGTAAATAAAACCAGAACAGAAGCTTAAATTTTAATATATTTTTTTTTTATAATTGCAGCTGCATGCCATTGAAAAATATATATTTCTGCATACTTTTAATAAAAAACTTATGTACAATTTCATGAGAAATATAAATGCCAGTTAGTTTATAATGAGCCCATTTTGTCCTCAAATGTTAGGAGAAACTGGTTAGTGTTGTAAGACAGTACCAAGTTATAACAAATAAAATGTAAGTTGTAACACTAACAGACATTTTATATATTTTATATATATATACCTGTATATTATAATTAAACAAGAGACCATTCTGATTCAGATAATACTAGTTCTGTAATTTAACATTCAATAACATGATTACAAATCAAACTATAACGCGACTGAAATGTAGGCTACTTATCTCAGAATTGTATTTTGTCCAAAAATGTCATCTTTTAGGCTGCCTAAGAGGTTGGTAGCCATATAGCACCTTTCTAAATGGTGTTACAGTCCTAGGTCTCACTCTGGTTTGATGCTGTAAGGCGTGTCTGGCTGCTCTCCATGTGATACTGATGGGAGGAGGGCTCCTAAAAGTGAACCTACAGACCCGTTTCAACACTTTCCAAAGCAGACAACCCTCGGGACGGACTGCAGGGCGCATTTACACGGGCTGTTGGATACCTACTTCCGTTTGAACGCTCATTATTTTCCTGAGAGTGGAGAAACAGCGACGTTATTCATCATGGGAGCGACACCATCCGTGCAGCGGGACGCGAAGAGCCCTGAAGATGCGCCAGAGGACATCAGCGCGGAGCTCAGCGAAGCTCAGGATGGAGAAACCCTAGATGGCAAGGTAACATTACGCTTGAAAATAAATATTATCGTTATGAGATGACGTGTGTGGGGATAAAAGAGGGGTAAATCGCTGAACATGCTCACCTAAGTATCCCCGTTCGGGACCCCTTGAGTCAGATGCGTGGCGCAGCTAGTTATTGAGCTTTGCTTTATGTAAACACCTGATACCTCCTGACAGCTAGCTGGGACTGCGTTTGTGTGATTCGGCTTAGCAGGTAGAAGGCCTCTTGAGAAAACGTTGAGACCTGTTTGCTTATACATGTTCTTTAAGTTTTATTTTAAGTTTAGATTTGCAGTAATGCAGTATTGAGGAAGTCAGATGGACTCCACTTGTTATTAGCTAACGTTGCTGCAGCGGTGCGATATTTTCATTTCTTTTATTTCTTTTTCTTTTTTTGTCCGGAGACAACATCAGATTTCGTAAGGAAAAAGAAAATTGAGATATAAATGCATTTCTATCTTGTTCCTAATTCCTCATGATGAAGGTGAATGTTCTCAATATTTTATGACATAGTGGGTCTCTCATAGTGCGACTCTTTGGTCGGTGGTTGAATAAGTTATTTGTTTGACATCATACTAGAATTATCATTCAAGCAATTCTGCCTTTAAATATATTATTCAAAAGCAGTAGTGCTGTCATACTGAATAGTAACATGAGGCTGCAGGTCAATCGAAGTCATCCTGATATTTATCATCACACGACACAAGTGTGATAATAGCCTACTTTTGGAGTTCTGTAAACAAGAAGTTAGAGTTTAAAAGAGAATATAGAGTCAAATATTTGGCTAGTTAGCTTTTACTGTATAATAGTATTTGTAGGTTTTTTTTCTAGGCTTTGTGAGTTGCTAAGCAACAAATAGAAATAGAACAGGTTGTAAGTGGAGCAACAGTAATTCCCTTTCTTTCTTGAGGTATTCTGTGATCACTGTTGAAGGTCCACTCCGGGTTTTCCATTTCCTGCTCACTGATGAGAGAAACCCACCTCAGAGTGATTCTGGGGCAAGAAAAAACATTGCACTCTCACAACACACTCTCATTACTATTCATAATTATTTAATGAATTGGTGGCTAATTTGTACAAACACATAATATGTTTTCATACAATCTGCTTATTGTGCATTAATGGTTAGGGTGGGGCTAGTAGTTCATACAAAATCACCACCTTGTAAAATAGTCCCCCCCCCAAGAGATCAGGTTGGCTCCAACCAATCTGGGACTTTTTTCACTCTTGCGTGATGCCTTACTTAATTTAGAGACACAAATTTGCACAATGCTGTTATTTCTTGTCATGTGCGAAATCACGGGATGCATAACTTACACCTTGGTGTTATATTACTTTCAAAGAGCTATGTATCAAAATGACATGGGCTAATGTAGCCAGGAGAAGGCATGAAGAAATCACAGGGGTTTACTGAGATTCAGAGGAGTGAAAATGAGCATCTTATACTACGATGTACCGTTACATTCTTGCATTATTTAAAGAGATGCTCCAGTGAGTCTTAAAAGGGTTAGTTCACCCAAAAATAAATATTCCCTCATGTCATTTCAAACCTGTTTGACTTTTTTTCTTCTGTAGAACATCAAAAAAGTTGAACAATTCAAGTTATTATTATTATTTTGATCACATACACAGAGATGATCAAAACCACAACTGACTGTCCTGTACCTACAACTATATTTTTATATAGTCTTTTGACAATTTTATCTAATATTAACTCGATGAAAACCCATATTGTTTACACTTATTATTTAAAACGCTTTCAAAGAAACAAAATCGAAAATTGACCAAGCCATTCAAGGGATGATCCCACTGTATTAATTTTACACATTCAGAAATGGACACCATATTTGCTTGTCTACATGTTCTTTTACATCAACCATTAGATACAGCCTTCTGGAGCTCTTGTGTACAGTTTTAGGTTTGAGAAGACTTTTGTAGGTAACATCTCTAAGTTGTTCCTTACAGAAGAGATCAGCACATAACAGTGTTAAATATGAAACTTTGTACAACAGATATGATTGTTTTAGGAGAGAAATGTGCAGAAATGTGATGGGACACATTTTGTTCCTGACAACGTTACAATTTGATGTATTTTTTCCTCTATGACAATGACCTTGAATGTTGTTTTTCCCAGCATTCCATTCTTCTTCTTCTTCAGCTGTTCAGTTTTATATAAAGTGCTTGATGATGCTCGCTGTTATTGTCTCACCAGCTGAGCTTGAATAGAGTATGCACCTTTTTTAAAGGCAATCATATAGGTTAACATAGTTGTTGAAACAAGACCTTAGATACAAAAAGACCTGTTAAACCCAACCAGTTTTGTGACTTTTCTGAATTCTACGTAAATCTGAATCTTGACTGAAACATGTCAAGACCAGTTTGAGGTATGGAATATGCAAAACTTAAGCGTTTGTTATTTATCAGATAAGGGCCCTTGAACAGGTGTGGTCTGGTGTTTGTGTGTGTGCGCTTTAGCAATACAACTACATGCTGTGTATACAGCGTTTGTGTGAGGCGCCCTACTGGAGATGAGGTTGATAAACATCCTCTCTGGCGCACATAGGAATTTTAGTAATTCCTCTCTCGCTTTTGCTCACACTCGCGCACTCTAAAAATGGGTCAAAACATGGATGGAGTTGAACACCTACTCAGACATCCCCTCACATTTCAACATTTCCTCCCCCTAAAATGCCTCTAAAACACTCACTTTGTTGAAAAACCAACAGCGGCTGAACCTCGGCTCTCGACCCTTTTCAAACTTTTCAGGCTAAGTCCGCGATTCTTTTAAAGACTCAATTGCAAACATAAACTCACAATAATGCCTGTGTTGGCCTTACAATGAGATACACACACACACCCACACACAGGCCTTTTTCCAAACCAACAATGCACTGATTGACAAGTTCATAAACACCCTTTAGTTGTGATTATCTGGATTAGATTCACACTATTCAACACACAGAAGTAGAGTTTAACTTGAATGTGTAAACTTATTTAACATTATGAAGGATGGCATAAAACCCTTATGTCAGAGCGGTAATGAGAGAGGGGTGGTGTGGGAGCATTTGCAATCAGATAAGAGCCTCATAAAGGATGGGACCCGAGAAGAGGGGGGAGTGGAGAACGAAGAGAACAGAGGGCCCATTTAGGATGGGCTGGAGGACAGGTCCCGGGGCAGAGGGGTGCTGAGTGTGCATCGGCCCGAAGAAAGAGAACTAGGGAGAGAGAGAGAGAGTGATTCAGGGAGGGGGACGTGGGAGAAAGATGGCTGGTCTGAATGGGAACATATCATGTAGAATGAGTGAAAGAAAGGGCACAGGGAGGGAAAACAAGTATATGGATAATTAGCTTGTGCTTTTCTGCTAGGGGTGATGAGAATGGTAAAGATAAGAAATGGAGACGACGTGAAAGAAATGAGAAATAACATTCTTAGTTCAAAAGAAACTGAACAGATGCTGTATGAGATATCATGCTGACTCTCTAGCAGCACTGTAAAAAATTAAACCGTGATTTTTACGGTAAAAAAACGGCAGCTGTGGTTGCCAGAACTTTACCGTCAAAAATACGGTAGCAACGTTATTGGTTTTACAGACTTAACTTAAAATTTACAGTAATAAACCGTATTTTATTATCTGATATAATGTGAATTTACCGTCCTATTTAAGTATTAATATCTGTTTTGTACCATTGTAATACACTGATAACCACCAATCACAGCAGTGATGAGAGTCACATGATCAATCAAAGCTCATCACAAGCAGCTCTTCCACAAGAAAGTTAATACTAATATATAGAAGCTGCACAGTGTCATTCACACAAACATTAAACACCATCACGGTAACACACATGAAATTTTAAAAATGCAATAAACATTAATTTAACAACATTAAATGTAACATAAAACCCTAATGTACATAACTGATTAGAAGAAACGAAGAAAACTATGAAGAAACATAGTTATTTCAACAAAAATACATCAAATGTGAAGTGTCACACAGGGAACTGTGTGAATGTCAATTTACGGTTTTTCACTGTAAATTATACAATGAGTTGTTCTTTTTCACTTTCAAAAACTGTACATTTAACGGTATTTTGCAGTAAAATTACATTAAATGTACCATTAGATCTATCACAGTTATTTACCGTATATAGTACGGAAACTTTTACCGTTAAAATTACGATCATTTTTTGTTGAGAAGTGAGATTCAGGTGAGGTCAGGTGGAAAAAACATACTGTTAGATAGACAGAGCAAATGTGAATGGATGTCCCAATTCTGCCTGATCTCCGGATCTCAACTCAATTGTGTCATCTTATTATGAAACTTATGAAACTGTTTATGAAACGTAACTTTAACAGTAAGGTCTGTTAACGTAATTTCTGTTAACTTTATTCATGCCATCACAGACAAGGCTTAGGTCTAGTCAGTGACTATAATGCATGCTTGAGCTGTCCTAACTGAAAGTAACTTGCACTGACATATCTTAAAATATGTCAGTGCCATTGATTGGTCCATGCACACCAGTAATGCTTTTTTTCTAGCTACTTAAATGCCCTAGTTTAACTAAGGCCTAATCCTGGCTTAATCTAAGCACTGTCTGTGAAACCAGGCCCCAATGTATTATGAATAAACATGAATTAACAATGAACAATATTTATAAAATACCATTAACCAAGATAAAAAAAAAATGTTCAATGTAGTTCATGATACCTTATTCATTAACTAATGTTAACAGATTGAACCTTGATTGTAAAGTGTTACCAAATAATATTTTATTAAAATCCATGAAGTCTGCACTTAAGCAGTTTTTGAATCTCCGTTCACATTGATTTAAATCAATCTCCTTCTGTGTAACTGAGGACCCTGACTTGAGATCAGTGATTGTTCATAGTGGAACAGTGCTCAATGAGTCCTATGGTCAAAGGATCTGATCCAGGATCAGCAGATGAGTGCAAATAGGAGCTGGAGTAAGATTATGTAATATAGGATGTGATGGAAGTGCACACAGACATCAGGGGATCAGTGGTTTAATGAGGGTTTGGCATCGGCGGCCTGCCAGGCTGTTTGCTCCTCGTCCCATTCACACTAATGCACCAGAGTGGGAGTGGGGGCTTCCTGAGGTTTGACTAATTTGTTAGCCTAAATGTCTCAATCAGTTGAAAAAGTTGTCTGTTTAGCTGTAATATAATATAATATAATATAATATAATATAATATAATATAATATAATATAATATAATATAATATAATATAATATAGGAGTCTAAATAAGTATAGGCCTAGAACCTGCTGATCATATTGATGTATTCATTTCTTCAATGCATTATCATATCACAGTTTTGAATTGCAGTAAGGAAGAAGTAAGGCTGTATGAAAAAACCATTAGTCTTTTATTAAAGGAGAGAGGGAGGCACTTAAAGTAGGCTAATTCACTCAGATGAAGGATGCAGATGGAGAGTGAGCTGTCATCAGCCAGAGAGAGGGAAGGTAGAAAAGAAGAAAAAAACAGATGAGTGAAAGGTGGAGTGAGGAAAATATATTTAGTTATGTCAGGTTTTGGAAAAATATTTCGTCCCTTTAGTAGTGATAATCTGTCTATGAGGTGTTTAGTGAGTGTTTATTACGTTTTTGTCATTAAATGTAATTACATTAGTCATTAAAGGGACCACCCTGTTTCAGAGCAGGACTTCCTGTCCAGAAAAGGAAATTAGAGGAGGCATGATGCTAATGAAGTAACTTCCTGTTTAAAGATCCAGTTATTCTCCTGATTATGTGCTGAACTTGTTTGGAGCAGATATTTAAGCTATTTTTAATAGTCTTAATTTATAGAGTCACATGGAGCTTGTCTATGTCTTGACAGAGGGACATGTCCATTCTCAAGTGTGCTTCTCAAGGGTGACATAATAAACAATCCACTTTTACTGAAGTCAAACTGAATCACTTTTATAAATATATAAAATGCTAAAAAAATATCTAAATATATATGTATGTATGTATATGTATGTATGTACACATAGTACACATATTCCATGTAGTCTTTCAATTGATGCAAGTACAAAAAAAGCAAGTGCAAAAGCAAATTCTTATATAAAGAATAAGAAAAATGCCGCTAAAATTTGTTTTAGATGGATAGCATGTTGCACTGAAAGACATGCCAGCTTTATATTTAATGTCAGCTCCCCACACTACCATACATAATTTTGGGTCCAGTAAGATTCCACCCCCAAGAATTAATACTTTTATTCAGAAAGGATGCATTAAATTGATCAAAAGTAACAATAATGACATTTATAATGTTACAAAAGATTTATTTGTTAAATAAATACTGTTTTTAATTTTGTTTACATTCATTAGAGAATCCTGACAAATGTGTAATTGTTAAAATATTTTTAATATTAAGCAGCACAACTGTTATGCATATTAGCATGATTTCTGAAGGATCGCTGAAGACTGGAGTAATGATGCCATCACAGGAATAAATGTAATTTTAAAATATAATAAAATAGAAAACCTTTATTTTAAATTATAGCCTAATCATATTTCACAAAATTGCTGTTTACACAGATTTTTAATCAAACAAAATTTTTAATCTCACTAAAAGCCACTTCTTTCTAAAACATTATACTCTTACTGACCACAAACTTTTTCATCTGTATTGTATATGCATTGATTTGTTTACTAATGTATTCTTTCATTTGTTGTGTACAGAAAAGGTATCTGTGGAGCTTTAATCCGCATTTGTGTTTAAATACAGGCAGTCTTCTCACTGATTCTGACCCTGCCAGTGCCATATCACTCGCTCTTTGGCTCTCTCTAATGAGTAAGGACCTGTTTACATGGGGCAAAAATAGAAGGGTTCTATTTTCACCAGCCAACTCTCACTGTCCTCCTCCATCACATTCACTCTCTTTTTTGTTTTCCACTCCCCTCCTCCCCTCTCTCCCTCTTTAGAAGTAAAGTTGGCCTCATAAAATGTTAATAAGTGCCAGAGTTACATAAAAACACAGTCTTCCAGAATAGAAAAAACAGAGGCCAATGAGGGCAAAGGTAGAACGAAGAGACAGTTTGTAATACACAAGACGTACCCTCTTTAATTAACAATATGGAGCAAAGAAATACTTCTTTACTTTTACTTTTTACTTCTTTTACTTCCCCCTTAGTTTCACTTGTTTTCTCAGGTAAACAAGCAATTCCATCGTATTTCCCTATCTTCACTGTAGATGTGCTTTTGCTGATAAAAGTAAAGCACTCTCCTTTTGGAGAAGTGCTTTCATCAGGAGTCAGCATCAATAACGTTTCATTACTGCCCTGCCAGAAAAAGACAATCCCAGTCAACCGCTTACTTTTGTCTGCACTTCACAGCTCAAGAAATCTATTGTACTGCTGAACAACAACTAAAGGCTCCTAGATGTGTTTGCTTCACAGCTTAATATAAATGTAGTGGAGACTATCGACGTTTGAAGATAGGGAAGCTTAGGATGGATTCTGGAAGTCTTTTGGATTTGAATGTGAATCCTCAAGCACAGGTGACAGAATGCTTTTGAATATACTTTGGCTGCTTTAAATGACTAACAATCATATATTATTGGTATCCTTGTGCATTTTGTTTCCAGTTAAGTTACATTTATGAACAAAGGAAGATGCTGAGGGTGTTACTAGCAATAAAAACTGCAGTGTAATGATGTTCTTTTCTCTGTTAAATTTTATTGGTCTGGCAGATTGTGCTGTCCAGCTGGTCCCAGATTGTTTGCATGCTAGTTTTATTGCTTAGTAATGCTGATTGGTTTTTGCTGATGTCATAACTGTTGTTTCTCTGTAAATGTGCAGATGCAGGGCGAACTGTGCTTAAGTCATAGATCCACTAACCCATGCAGTGTTTTGTGTGATGCTTGTAGCAATCAACCTGAAAATCAAAGAGATTATGCAAATATAAACACTCCCACAAAGAGTGACAATGATGATGTCAACAAAATTAGGCAGAAGCCACAATCAGTGGATGGCACTGGATGTAATGTCATCACAGACAGGAACCACTCCCATTCAAATGAACCTCAAAACAGATGATCTGATATGTAATTGTTCTTGAAAAAAAAAAAAAAAAAAGAGATGGCTGCTGAGCTTTAGCTTAGATTTTTGCAATAATTATTTAACTGCTCTTTTATTTCAGAAATGAATCAAATATTTAATTGATCATGATTCTTTAGCAATTCTTCGTATAACAGTTTGTCTGAAGCTGCAAAACAATCTTACCCATCAAAATGGAACCGCTCTTACATAGACACTAAAGGGCAAATTCACTAAACCATTTAGTATGCTGTATTTCAGTGCAAACCCCTGCATCTTCTTCACTAACCACATTTGCCTGGCATGATTAGCATTGCTTTTACCTCTTGTGGAAAGCATTTCCTAGCAATGATGACAGCAGTAATGCATCAAATCAGGGAGAAGAGCATTAGGCTATACTGTATATAGGCGCATCCATGTAGCCAAGTGCAAATTGTGTTCAGCACAGGTTATTTGGGAGTTTTTGTGCTTATACCGTATTTGCATAATAAGTTTAGTGAATCTGGAGCTAAAACGCAGACAGCATATGCAAATAAACAATGCTATATGAGTGCACATTTCAGTCTTTGTGAATCTCCCTTAAAGGGTTAGTTCTAAAATCTAGATTCTGTCATTAATTACTCACCCTCATGTCGTTCCAAACCCGTAAGACCTTCGTTCATCTTTGGAACACAAATTAAGATATTTTTGATGAAATCCGAGAGCTTTCTGAACCCCCCTTAGACTGCAACGTAATTGGAACTTTCAAGGCTCAGAAAGGTAGTAAAGACATTGTTAAAAAAGTCCAAATTTTAACTTTTTGTGCGCAAAAATAAATAAATAATGACTTTATTCAACAATTTGTTCTCTTCCGTGTCAGTCTCTGATGCTGTTCACGTTGTAAACATAGTACGGCGCTTCCGGGTTCTATGCCGGCTCAGTATTGGCCGGATCCTACATCAGCATCACACGCACAAAAAATATTCTCGTCGCTTCATAAAATTAAGGTTGAACCACTGTATCACATAGGCCTGTCACGATAACAAATTTTGCTGGACGATAAATTGTCCAAGAAATTATCGCGATAAACGATAATATTGTCGTTCTGAGACCATTTTCATTTAATATAATTATAATGGCATAATAATGCAGGGACACCTTTTCAACGATCTATAAACTTTTATTTCTAAAGAATATTAAACATTGAAAACGGAAAACATTTTAAATATCCAAAAAAATGAACAAAACAACCAAAAACAATAAAAGCAATGGACTCTTAGTGTCTGTTAACAAAATAAATGTCTGTTAATAAATAAAATGGATGTAAACAAAATTGCACTTCAAAAAATATTAAACATTAGGCTTTAGACATTAGGCATAAATAGTGATACATTCCATAACAGGCAAAACTGACAGTTAGGACCTTTGTAAACAAATAAAAAAAGCCTCAACAAGCCATATCGCACAATTTTGCACTGTTACTCCTGTTACTTTGTCCTCCTGTTACTTTGTCAAGTGATTGTGTACTGTCGGGAAGACGGAGACGCACTTTATTGCGTGTATATGCTACGCACTGAAAATACTTGGTTAGGATTAGGGGTGAGGAGTGCGTGCGTATTACACGCCATAAAGAGCGTATCATATGCACGCAAAAACTATTTTTGGCGTATAAATGGCACGAAAAATAACATTCGTGGTATAGATACGCATTTTCATGTGATCGGGCTCGCTGTCGCAACTCACAACTAGCGTCTTCTCTCTCTCCCGGCAGTAGCCGCAAACAGTCCCGCCGGCGCTTTCCCATACAAAGACCATGTGACTGACAAGCGCCGCGCGCCGCCTCCCCACACAAAGACCATGCAACTGACAAGACGGTTCACTCCTCCTATACGCTAAAGAACCGAGAGTGGTCATCCAGTCTCTTTGGTAGAGAGAGAGAGAGACGAGGAAAACAAACAAGCATGCAAATGGAATTATCGCGGCCGGAAAAATTATCGAGCTCATTTTTTTTTATCGTGCGATTAATTGACTTATCGACTATCGCGACAGGCCTAGTATCACATGGACTATTTTAACAATGTCTTTACTACCTTTCTGGGCCTTGAAAGTGGTGATTACATTGCAGTCTATGGAGGGACAGAAAGCTCTCGGATTTCATCAAAAATATCTTAATTTGTGTTCGGAAGATGAACGAAATTCTTATTGGTTTGGAACGACATGAGGGTGAGTAATTAATGTCAGAATTTTCATTTTTGGTTGAATTATCCCTTTAATATAGGATTTTCCTTGTTTATGAATGCATTGCATTTTAACGGTGTAGGTGACCTTTAGCTGTGGCCCTTCGGGAGATGTAGTTCAATGAGATCAATGAGATGTAATTAAAGTGTGGATTCCATTTAACATAGAGTCATAAGGCTTTGAGAGATTCATCTTTCTACTCTCCTAACAGCTCTTCTGAGTTAAGAGTGAATGATGATATTTGTACCCAGCTGTTTGTGGAGTTTTCATCAAGATCCCTTAACAACTGATTTCTAATCATTGATGAAATGATGTGGATAATACAGGAAGCTTGATAGCAGATTGTGCTGCTGGCTGTGAAGGAGTAAAATCAATATTGAAAACAGGCCCTATAGCATTCATTTAAGTCATGGCAAAGCATCACTAATGGATAATAATTATGACTCAGTGTTTGTGTGTAAATGGCTCAGACCACCATGTTTGTTTAGACAGAATACTATTTCTTTATGAGAAAGGATACTTTTTGTGTAGCTTTAGATTTGAGTAATTATTTATATTGGTATGTAAAACTTTATTTACATAGAATTATTTAAAACAGTGTTTACAAAGTGCCTTGCAGAAGCACATAAGTAAACGTTCACATAAATACCAGCTTGTCGTCGTCCCACAGTACATCCTGCTGCCATCACTTCTCCATGTAAATGGTGCACACATACACGGCCATCCACGTGATGTAAAAGAAAATGGGACTCATCAGACCAGGTGACCTTCTTCCACTGCTCCAAGGTCCAGTTCCGACACTCACCCTTTCGACGGTGGACAGAGGTCATCATAGGCACTCTGATTGGTCTGCGGCTACACAGCCCCATATGCAGCTGAGTGCGATGCACTGTGTGTTGTGACATATTCCTCCCATAACCATCATTAAAATGTTGTGTGACTTGTGCCACAGTAGACTTTGAATGCTCGTACCAGACAGGATAGCCTTCATTGACTTGTACATCGATGAGCCTTGGGGGCCCAACACCCTGTCGCCGGTTTGTGGTTTGTCCCACCTCTGACCAATGCTGGTAAATTCTGACCACTGCTGACCGGAAGCAACCCACAAGCCTTGCCGTTTCAGAGATATTCTTACCCAATCGCTTAGCCATAACAATTTGGCCCTTGTCAAAGTCGCTCATATCTTTATTCCTGCCCATTTCCCCTGCATCCAACATGTTGATTATGAAAACTGATTGTTTACTTACCATCTAATCTACCCAGACCTTAATATGTGGTCTTGTTATGAGATGATTAACGATATTCGCTTCACCTGTGACTGGCTTGTACTGATGAAATGAGATGTTATTTCAAATGGGAATATAAACAGGTGAAAAAATAAAAGGCCTCAGAATCGAGCCTGGGGGGACACCCACAAGACATCACATTACATGGTATTGTAAGAATGGCACCGTTTACATGGTATTGTAAGTATTGTACTGTTTACATGTCTCCAGTTTGGTACTGTCCCCATGTTATTTGTAACATTGGCCCTCATTTACAAAACGAACATACAACAGAAAATTTGGTGGATGGTCATTTCCACGCAAAACTTGGCATTTATCAATATGGACGTGAGGGGTACTTACTTACTTACTTAGGCCTTTAAATTCCCATAGGAACATAGGCCATCGACAAAGCTCTTCCATCCTCTCCGGTCTTGGGCCCTCCGCTCCAGATGTTGCCACGTCAGCCCTTCTTTCTTCATCTCCTGTTCTGTGGTTCTTCTCCAGGTGGTTCTCGGTCTGCTTCTCTTCCTCCTGCCCTGTGGGTTCCACGTCAGCGCCTGTTTAGTGATTTCTTTCTTTCTCCTGAGTGTGTGCCCTATCCACTTCCATTTCCTCCTCCGGATTTGCATTTCTATTGGGTCTTGTTTGGTGAGTTCCCACAGGTTGGCGTTAGAGATGATGTTGGGCCAGTATATTCCTAGGAGGCGTCTGAGGCACCGGTGAAGGTCTGCAGCTTATTGAGTATGGTGGTGGTAATTCTCCAGGTTTCTGAGCCATAAAGTAGAGTGGTCTTTACGTTTGAGTTGAAGATTTGCAGTTTGGTCTTGAGTGACAAGTTTTTTGCCTTCCAAATATTGTTTAGCATGTTGAATGTTGTCCTTGCTTTTCCGATCCTGGCTTGGAGATCGTCCTCCATGCCACCTTCCCTTGAAATGATGCTACCAAGGTATGTGAAGCTGTTTACATCCTCTAGTGCATTTTGATCCATGGTTATGGGTGTGTTGTTCTTGCTGTTGATACGCAATACTTATACAATACAATACATTCTATGCAAAGGAGGAAAAGAAAGGGTGAGAGCAGGCACCCTTGCCGCACACCAGTCTGGACTTCAAATGCCTCCGATATACATCCTTCATGGAGGACTTGACATCTCGTCCCTTGGTAGGTGCTCCTTATGATGTTGATGATCTTTGCTGGGATCCCATAATGAACCATCAGTTTCCACAGCCTTTCCCTATCCACACTGTCAAAGGCTTTTTCGAAATCTATGAAATTCACATAGACAGGCGAGTTCAATTCGATGTTGAATGTTCAATAATAATCCTGAGGGTGGCAATTTGGTCTCCACAGGAGCTGTTGTTCCTGAAGCCAGCCTGGTTTTCCCTCAGTTTCTCATCGACCCCCTTCTGGAGCCTCTCAAGCAGGATATGGTTGAGCACCTTCCCAGGTGTTGAAAGGAGCATTATTCCTCTGTAGTTTTTGCACTGCCGGAGGTCTCCTTTCTTGGGGATTTTCACGATGTGGCCATCTCTCCAGTCAGATGGGACATTTTCTTCCTCCCAGATGGTTTTCATGAGGTGGTGGAGCATGTTGGTGGAGGTTTCAGTGTCGGCCTTAAGAGCTTCTGCTGGAATCCCGTCTGGTCCCTCTGCTTTCCCTCCTTTCAAGGCCTTAATGGCTCTTCTGATTTCCATCTTGGTGGGGTTGGGGTTGCAGTTAATCTCCAATGGGTTTGGGGCTATTGGGATATCTGCTGTCAGTTGAGGAGGATGCCTGTTGAGCAGGTCTCTGAAGTGTTCAGTCCATCTCTTCACCTGGTCTTCCTTGGTTGTGAGGAGTACACCCTGTGAGTTTTTAATGTGTGCCTGTGCGTGTCTGAATTTGCCTGTGAGCTTTCTTGTAGTTAGGTATAGGTGTTTCAGGTTGTTCTTTCCTGCTGCTTCTTCTGCCTGTTGTGCTAAATCCTCAGTAAATTTCTTCTTGTCTCTCCTTACACTTCTTTTCACTTCTTTATTTGCTGTTGCATATTCTTTCTGTGCTGCCGCCTTGGTCGCTCTGGTTTTACTTCTGTTTACTGCCTCTTTTTTCTTCTTCCTCTCACTCACTTTGCTATCTGTATCTCTGGATAGCCAGGGCTTGCTGTCTGTCTTCCTCCTCCCTACTACTTCTTTGCATGTGTCTTTCCACAAGGTTTTCAGACCTTTCCATTAGTGTTGTCACGGTACCAAAATGTCAGTATTCGGTACCAATACCAGTGAAAATCCACGGTTCTCGGTACCAATTTCGGTACCAAAGGGCTAGAAATCAATAAGTTATTTGCTGATACTTCCTCGTCATCATGGAGAGCGCAGTTCGCACCGTTTCAAAAATAGTCAATCTCCGAATGCGAATGAACTTAGTCTGAATTAGTATTGTTTTTATACAGTATGAGGATCCTTTTTCAAATACAAGGTCAATATTGATTTTCACTAACGACAAAACAACAAATTATCCATGAACTTATATGGAACTACCCACTAAACATTGGACATCGGATAGACGTGCAGATCATGTCTATATTGGGTCCGTCGGTCCATGACCAATTCTGGACATCTATTCGACGTCCAAACTAGGTCCACTATTTGGACGTCCAACCATGACCCAATTTGGACGTCATATTGACGTTCAACATTGGACCTTTGAACTGGGTAATTTTTTGGACGTCATTTGGACGTCTATGACAGATGCAGGAAATTTACATGATTACTAGGGGTGTAATGGTTCACAAAATTCACGGTTTGGTTCGATATATATGATACACTTGTGTCACGGTTCGGTTCGGTACATTTTTGATACAGCAAAAAGAAAGAAATGCCAGGGAAATTTCCTTGATTTAATTTTATTAAAACTAAAATCATAAAGTATGATTTTTTTTTACTTTGAGCAATTCTAGAGCTATAATTGACTCTTCTTAGGAGCATATAAAACAAAACAGCTCCTTGGAAAAAATGAAATGTAATATTGTAGTAGTTATAAACAAAGGTTTATTTTAGTTCAGATTAACATTTGAGGGCATCAATTGTATTCATAATGTCAAAATAAAACTGACGTAATGTTACTTGAAGGCATTATGCCTACTATTCCTGCCAAACTTCCATGGTTGCAGTTAGTGTTACTACAGTAAATCCATGGTGAATGTTGCTGATCTGTGGACACTGGATAGTTCATTCATGGCACAATGTTTCTTCCTGGTTTCCACATCAGCGCTGTTTGATCCGTTAATAACGGAGAAATGTGAATGTTTCTCACTAGATCTCGCAGCGATGTTATTACTTCTGTGGCGAATTCAAATGCTTTCTTTACTGGATCTCTTAGCGCTGTGTAGTAACAGTGTCGCATGATCACGATCGGCTCGCACTGCACTGGTCCAAACTGATAAACGGTCCTTCAACCACACAATAACGAGCAGTTTCGTTCCGCTTGCATTACGTTTGCCATTTGATGTTGGGCAATGTTGTGGTCGCGCCGGCGTCTCTTACATTATGAGCGCGCTTGCCACGCGCAATGCGCATGTGTGTGTGTCTCAGCGCTTTAATAAAGAGGACACGCAACAGCACGCGCTCAGTGCATGCGTGCATGCATGCGCATCAAGGAACCGGGTTTGAACGGGTCCTCGGTACCACCGGTACTTAAGAAAACTTGGTACCGTGACGTTTACGTTTTTTTAGTACCGACTTGGTACCGAAGTACCGGGTCTTTTGACAACACTACTTTCCATATCTCTTCCACTTTGCTTAGGCTTGGTACCGGTTGTGTAGTGCCACTTTGTAGAGTTCGGATGTACCTATATCCTGAAATTGCTGTGTGTTGAATTTGACCCTTTCTTCCCTGTGCTTCATGCATTTTAACTTCAACAGGATCTTTGCTGTGAGGAGGTGGTGGTCAGATCCTGCGTCTGCTCCTCTTCTGACTCTGACATCCAGCAGAGAGTGTCTAAACTTCTGACTTATGCAGATGTGGTCTATCTGATTTTCTGTGGTGTGGTCAGCAGACACCCAGGTGGCTTTATGGATGTTCTTGTGTTGGAATACTGACCCACCAATGACCAAGTTGTTGTCTGCACAAGCTGCTGCGAACCTCTCTCCATTCTCATTCGTGGTCCCTAGTCCTTCTCTTCCCATTACTGTCTCAAAGCCGTTGTTATTGCCCCCTATCTTTGCATTCATGTCTCCCATCAAGATCATGACGTCCTTCCTTTTCCTGGCCTGTAGAATAGTGTATAGTTGGTTGTAGAATTGGTCCTTTGTTTCATTATCCGTGTCATTGGTGGGGGCATAGCATTGTACCACTTGGAGGTTTATTTTATTGTGGGTGGTTTGAAATTTGGCAGTGATGATCCGTGAGTTGATGGGTTCCCAGCTGAGAAGGGCCCTTTGTGCTTCCTTGGACAGCATGAACGCTACTCCCTCTGTGTGTGGTGCAGAGTCATCGGGATGTCCTGAGTAGAGTATGGTCTCTCCACTTGCCAGCTTGACCTGCCCTGACTGGAGCCACCTGGTTTCTCCCCCAGAAGCCGCTTCAAACGTACAGTCTCCTTGCGGTTTTCCATGCACGTCGTCATATTTTCTTTAGCTTGGTTCGCTGCAGAGGCTTCCTTCCCAAGTCTTGAGGATTTTCTGATCTTCTTCAGTATTCCCGTAGCTGAAGGCTTTTTACAAGGTGGAGTAGCTGGTCCCACGCCCAACCCCCACCTTTGGGGGAATGTTTTGGAGTTGGCTTGTTAGTCCTCTTCCCTCCCCTATTGTCTTCCAGGTAATGGATTACAGCCTCCTACCACATGAGGCCAGACAGGTTTTGGGTTGTGTACAAGCTGTCTCGGCACATCAAGCCCAACCAATTCCTGCTGCTGTGTATTGAAAGCTGCACTAGGCAAGCTAACCCTACCAGCAGTGCGAGACAGGGACGTGAGGGGTGGCTACGATCAAATCTCATGTCAGGTCTCAGTGGATGATGTACACTGGTGGTGGTTGAGGAGAGATCCCAACATGATTGAAAAGCGCTTTGGGTGTACAGTAGTACATATGAAAGCGCTATATATATGCCTCATTCATTCATTCATTCATATCAGTTCTAGCGTTGCTAACTTGATATTTCAGCCATTCATCATCAAACTAAAATGCAGTCAAGCAAACATAAAAGTTACAATGTTCAATTTAAATGGTTCGCTGTAAAATCAGCATGCCCAGTGCCCAACCAAACACAATTTTGGATATTGGAACACGAGTGAAGTACAATGCCTTTTTTCACATAATAAATATCATTTAGCAACCAACTGTTAGATTGTGAATATGGAAACATTTGGATTTGTGTCGAATGAGAGATTTTTTTTTGGAGTGAGATCAATTTCTCTTTCATGACATTACTTTCTCTTCTTGACCGGGTTACGTTAAAATCTATGGGCAAGGCTTCTAAACCGTGAATTTTTAGGGGCTTAATATTCAAATGACGATTGTTTGGAGCCACATTTATCAATGTACGATCATTCGCACGATGGGATTGGCAGCATACGAATGTTTAATAAATCATCGTAAGATGATTTCTGTGCTCGTTTCTATGTTAAATTGGTAAATGAGGCCCATTGGGTTTGCAGGACAACTAAACAAAGAAGGAAGCAAGGGGAGGAGTTAAGGGCATCCTGTATCAGGCGCATGCGCTGTTTCCCCTTCACTGCAGTGCAGAGTCTCATCCGCTCAGTGCTGTACCAAAAATAACTAGATGCTGTCCTGTCTCTCTCTTATACTCTCTCTCTCTCTCTCTCTCTCTCTCTCTCTCTCTCTCTCTCAGAGGACAGAATAACTCTTCTTCATCCTTGAAAGATAAATCATGACTCATGCCTCTTAACAAACTGCTGTATTCCCTATTTCTGGTACTGGTTCAAGTTTTTGTATATGAGCATTGGGAGGTGGACATTAGAAAGCACATATTAAATTTGTAGCATCCAGGGAGAGTTGTAAAATCGCAGCACAATCATGTATTGATTGAAAGGTCATATATCGCTCTGGCTGGCAGCCACGCCAGGACATTTGGAAATATTATCTTCAGATCTATACCGAGAGTTACAGTATAAAGAAAATCCTAGAAGGCCCTGTCGTAAACACTGATTGCATTTTCTGGTTTTATTAGAGATAATAGAGATGATGACTGCAGTTAAATTTGGTTTGTCTCTTCCTGATTGTGATGGACTGAATAATGGTTCATATACATATGAACATACTATATAATAAGATTCATATACAAAGTTTTTGAAAAAAGATTCTTTCTTTCTGTGCAACACAAAATATGATATTTTGAAAGACGTTGCTAACACAAACAATTTTGGTGACGGTTAACTTTCACTGTATGGACAAACAAAACACTGAGACATTTCTTAAAATATCTTGTATATTCCACAGAAGAAAGTCAAAGTGATGACATTTTTTACTTTTGGTTGAACTATCCCTTTAGGATTATTTGAAAGTGTTTGTGAATGTGCATGTCTCCACCAAAGCTGGTCACATGTTTCTACCACAGTAACATTGTTAGGGCATAAAATAAAATCAGGCAGCATGTGAGAATCACTGTGAGCTCAACCCCTTTGTCTGAAACAATTCTGCATCTTCTTTGGTTTGATTACAAGATCATGTGGCTGTTGGTGGCAGTGGGTGAACTAATTTCCCTGGAGCTGTATCTAATCTTCTATGGTCTTATAAGGGAAAATGGTAAATGCACTTTCTGTCTCTTCAACAACAGACAGGAAATGTAATTTGAAAGTGTAAGTAGTCACAGTTCACGAAAGTGTATTAAAGACCCTGCATCACTGACAAGTAGTTGGTCAATTGGTTAGGCCGGATGCGTGCTGGCAGTTAATTGCAGGTTTTGTAAGACAAATATTGTCTAGTGACGGCTATTTAGTGCAGAATTTTTCTTTATAATAGGTGAACGTTCACTTTTTTTGCGGCCATTAAACTGATCCAGTTTCACTATCCCCACCAGATCCTCATGTTAAACTCTGACTGTTGTTTCTTTAAAGTAACAGGAGAGTCACATCTGAACTTTTCCTTTCTTCTTATGATCTGAATCACAGGAGGACCCTTGGGATAGAGTGAGAGGAGGAGGTTTATTGTTTCAGTCCGACGGGGAGGGGGGGGCTGAATCTGGGACGTCCAGCCGATCTGCCAGAGACACAGGGAGGTCCTGTCCTATCACATTGATGTTTGCTCATAAGGGTGGCCTTAGTGACAGCTGTTAGGGGAGTGGAAGGAACAGAGGACTCCCAGTATCGGCTTGAGACAAATAGTGTGTCAGGAAAATCAGGAAAATGCGCAGTGGGGTGGCTCGCAGCTTGGAAGGCTCTCCGCATGGACATTTATATGTACAAGTTCCTGGAATAACAAAATCGCTCCTTTTTTGTATATAGCTCCCAGTCTGTGCCAAAAAATAAATTCCTCTTTCGTCAAACAAGAAGTAAAGAATTCACTGCATATGTTTCCATGAAACAAACAAATCTGAAGCCAACACGAAGGACGTTTTAGCAAAGCAAGCACTTAATCTCTTCACAGCCATGCAGATATGTGATTTATCAAGTCAGGGCGAAGAAATGCAAAGCTGTCACTATGCTATTTGTAAATGTGGAGCTCAAATCCCATAAATTTGCCAAAGTCTAATAAGTTTAGGCAACAAGATGATGTGTTTGTCTGCCTTTGAAGCCACAGATTTTCCCCTTCAGTGAATTGCGGGCGGTTTGGACCGTGACACTCTGGTTCTGATTCAGACTTTGAGAAGGCTGATGATTTGTGGACCACAAAGACTGTTGTGATCTTGAGCAGTGTTACTGATTCAAATTGACTCTGTACATTTGATATGATTAGGCATGTAAGGGCGCAGTATATTTTGGTGGCCTTATTGTCAGGATCAAGTTGTAATCGCTAGCCTGTTCAAACACTGGGGCAGTTTACCACAGTAATACTACACTGGTGTAGATTGTTTGTGAAGTAAATTACTTAACTGAGATAGACTGAGGTTTGCTGTGTGTTGCCAGAGACTGATCGTTTCACATCTGTGTTTGTGTCGAAGGAGATGATCCATGCAGTTTGTGGTCTCTGAGACTCCAATACTGAGTATGTGTTACCCAAATTTGGATGTGTATCTGTGTGCTTAACCCCCTACACAAAGCAAGTCTTTCTCTCTTGTGCTGGATAAGTAGTTTACTGTTTTGAAATTCAACTGGAATTTTGTGCAGATTAAGTTAAATGAGCTAAATGTGTGTAATATGTGTATATCAAAAACAGCTAAATAGTTTGTCGTCCCAATAACTGTCTCACTAAGTAAATCTCCAGAAAGCTGCTAGCAATCATTGATTAATAGAGTATGGAAATTATGTAGCCAATTTGTCCTTATCAATAGTGAATGAAAGCATAGTGTTTTGGACCCTATTGACTTTTATTGCATGGGCATTCTTCAAAATATCTTATTTTGTGTTCTGCTGAATTTTACTTTTTTGCGGTGAACTGTACTTTTAATACTAAGTATAAGCAATAGGTGAATGTGAGAATTATAGTTTTATAGTTATAGGGTTATATTAATAGTCTGGTGGCTTTTATACAGTTTGTTGTATCAGAGAAGTGTGTTTTAGGAGGTTTGTGTTTGGGGCATCAACAGTGAATAATAATGCATCAATCATGAGATCTTAATTGCAATTTCGCTGCAAGAAAATTACAGTATAGCAAAAGCAAGCAATGAGGGTAATAGTCACTTCCTCAGCTTTCCTTGTGTAATCAAATTGCTTAAAGGGATAGTTCACCCAAAAATATAAATTCTGTCTTTATTAACTCACTCTCATGTTGTTCCAAATCCGTATGACTTTGGATGAATTATCCCTTTAAGGCAATAAGAGCGATTAGTTCCTCAGTTTAAATTTGTCTGGAGCTGTCTGCTGACTTTAACATGTTCAACCATCAGCTGCTGATTGTAGATCTAAAGTCTTAGTTCCCTGTAGACTCCTTTGACAACAGATTCTATCATGTTTCGTTTCCACACTCTGCAAACACACCACAAGAGTCCTACAGAGTTCGGTGCTCTGACCTCTGATATTGTCTGTCTACAGCTTGATTAGTACATCACGTTTTCTCTTATCACTTCTATAATGATGAAAAATATTTGGATGCGTAGAACGGGGTTCAAGTCTGGGACCACTAGTGAACATTTTGCTATTTTGAACTTTTCTAATTTGCTAAATTTTTCTTCTTATCTTATCAAATTATATTATCAGCAGCATAATTTGAGTGAAAAGTTTAATTGAAAAATGAACATGAATTTTCAAATGTCTTTGAAAGTTTGTCCCACATTTTCTGTAATGACAGCAGCACTCGAACTCCACAAGTTTGTGTAAAGTCAAACAAATAGAGATATTTTCCAAAATCAAGAACTTAGCTTTGCTTGCATGCCATGTAATGTCCCCTCTGGACCTCTCACAATGTATATGACAATTTTGTTATTGTGCTATGCATCCATTTATTATCTGTAGTCACATAACACGTTTGCAGCAGTGCTTATGAAAATTGCTGATATACTAGCCTGGCCTTTCAGTTTTATGATAGCTATATGAGAATTTGATATATACAATGATGTCTGTAGTTTACACCCTGCTGAAGGCCGTTTCTCTCACTGTAATTCATCTTGAGGTGTTTAAACTGCACTTTATGAGACTGAGGCCACACTAGGAAAATGATGTCTCAAGTGTTCAGGTATTCTGCAAAATATATAAATTATCTAACCGTTCAAACCAAGAGGTCAAGGTTTGTCCATTTATTGTTTTATTATTCTATAGTGACCAAAAAAAAAAAAATTATATCTTAAGTTCAAACAGTGATATTCATACACTTATATGGGCTCCACTTGTTTGTTGTTATTTTAATTTTGTAAGTATGTCAGTTTTAATTTAAAGTATACATTTATTAACAGTCCAAAATGTCATTGAGATCAACAGAGTCTTGAAAACCTTCAGAAGGTCACAGATCTGTCAGATGAATGCTATGGTAGTATTTGACAACTGGATAGATGTTTAGAAGGGCATAAATTCTCCTCTGTTTTGCTGTCTTTTTCTGTCCAACAGTGAAGAGATTTGCAACCTCTCTGCAGAGTGATTTGTGGGATGGACAGCCGTCCCTGAACCTCTGATCTGCAGAATGGAACAGAGAGACTGCAGAAGAGGGGAGGAGGAGGAGGAGAGAAAAGGAATCTGACAGATGACTGCAATCTAGGGCAGGAGAACAGATGAAAGCATTAAAAAGATGGGGGTATTTTCAGATAATGAAGTTTTAGGAAAGACATAAGAACAGAGATGCAAACTCATCAGGGGTGAAAAGGTGACAAAGATGCGGCCCCAGACAATACAAATATTTTTATACATGTAATATTTAAAACACTTTATTATTTGTTTTTAACTCTACACTTTTGCAGTAAAATTCTCTTTAAAGGAGATCTACATTTCTAATTTCCATTCATGGAGATAATAACATGGGAAAATGTTTTATATTATATAATATACAAATGGGTAGGTTTAGTTATGTTAAAACATGTCTAAATAGTATAAATTATGCTGCCTGATTAAATTGAAAATCCCAATGTCATAATGGCAAAATTATTCCCCAAATATATAATTTCATCATGACGATAAAATTCCCATGCCTATCATGTTTTTGACACTCATTGTGTTTTGACGCCAAATGTGTCTAATGCAATGAGCTTTAGTGTCATTGAAAGCAATGAGTACCCTGCATTTTACGCTAAAGGGGAGCCATGTGTGTTAAAAAGTGATGCAGAAGGATCCTGACCAAGCGTCCATATGTGATGAGTTGGGAGTGAGAATGCGTGGAAGAAAACATTGTTTTTGTTGTATTAATGTACAGCATAAATGTGTTGAAATAGCAGAGCACAAGGCCAGTCACAAATCACATTTGTGACAACACACACACTCACACCTGATGTCACACCTCTGTGCAAACCTCCCACCCACAATTGTGTGGTGCCGTAAAGACAGATTGTGTTTACCTTTAGTTATTTCAGTTAAACAACTGTCACACTTAAGCACAGTGACTCACACATTCTGTCAGTTTTTTGTTGGTTGAACAGTTGTTAAATGCCCCGGGTGAGTTATGATCAGTGGCAGGCTCAGATTTTGCACCTTTTGCAGAAACTGCAAAACTGGCCAATCAGAACTGTATGCATTTTAAAAACAGCAAGATTTATTATCCATAGTCCATGCCTATGTTCACTGTTATAATTGGCATAAAACCTTCCTATATGGATCAGTATGGTGACTTTTTTTCCGCTTGAAGATTTCAGCAAGTGTAGTAAGTATCAGGCTACAGTTGTCTAATAGTTTTTGCATGGATCTGATCAAGAAAATCACATGTTGAAAATTGAATAAACAACTCAAACAATAGCTGAAGTGATGGGATGTCTTTCATTAAATTACATTTGATCTTGTGATGATGTTCAGTCAGTCCAATTCCTCAATAAATTTATTGTGGAGAATGGATTTTCATAGTTTATTTATTGTTAAATATGGAAACATTGTGACAACAATTTAAAATAACGTGTTTTAAAATGTAATTGTTTCTGTGATGCAAAGCTGAGTTTCCAGCATCATTACTCCAGTCTTCAGTGCCACATGATCCTTCAGAAATCATTCTAATATGCTGATTTGGTGCTTAATAAATATGTATTATTATTATCAATGTTGAAACTGTTGTGCTGCTTAATATATATATATATATATATATATAGATATATAGATTATATAGATATGTATCATTTATTTTATTTTTTTTTTGGTGTAAACCATGATACACTTTTTTCAGTTCAAACCAGTTCAAAAGAACTAAATTTATTTGAAATAGAAATATTTTGTTACATTATAAATGTCTTTACTGTCACGTTTGATCAATTTAAATGTCCTTGCTGAATAGAGGTATTAATTTCTCCTTGAAAAAATCTTACTTTTGAACAATGGTGTATTTTTAGTTATGGATCTGTTAATGGCAAGTGATGTCAGATCAGATGCAGATGAAGGAAGGGAAGAAACGTAGCTTTGATAGGGGAATTTGGGTGGGGTTGCCCCCATCGGGCTGGAATTCTGTGAAGGGGCTTCGGAATGTGGAGAATGACTGTCATGAGATAGGCCTGGGGGTCAGAGGCCAGGATGGGTTTAAAGGACACCTGCTGGACCACTGTCAAAGCTGGTTGAGTCTTGAGTCTTCTCACTTATGTTTATTTCTGCCTCTAAACAGAAATTAACTTTCTTAATATAATTGCATTGCTCACATATTTTCCTCAGCCCCACAAGCGAGTCTTTTGTGATTCCTATCACTGTTCTATTATTAAACTAGCCTGAAGCCTTTAACTCAATAAAATTGGGCTGCTCAGAGTGAAATTTCTTTTTGATAGGATGCTGCATAATGTCTGTGATTCTTGTTTTCTCCAAACCTTAATGGACTTTAAAAGCCAAGCAGACAGTAGAAAGGGAAGGGAAAGGTGATAAACTATCCTCAGTTAACCTTTCAGAAGCTTATTTAAATCGGTAGTTTTACTAGAGTATAAAGGTGCTATTTAGATTACAGTCCTGTCCAGCAATGCTGACAGAATCCTAAATGTGATCGACAGGCCACATTTTAGAATCGGGGCATTCTGTCCTGGCTGAAATATTTACTGTACCTGTAGGATTTGTGAATGCTTGGTTATGTGGATACACCGTCTAAATTCCTGAGCCGGTCAGATCGTCTGTGTTTAAATGTTTCTAAATGTGTTTTCTAGGACATCAATGCTATTTTGAATTGGAATGTAGTCAACATGAAAGCTTGCGCTGAAATTAAAACCATGAATGTCAGATCCACTCAAATCTTGGTATTCAACTGAGTTCTTCTCTTGCACCTGTTTTAACACTTTACTTTACACACAAGAGAAGTGCCAAACCTTTAGGATGGTGCGCAGCTCTTTTACTGGATCTCCAAAAGTTGTGGCTCCTTTTTGGAAGGTTTCTATTTCAAATAAATGCTGTTGTTTTGAACTTCTATTCATCAAAAATTCATATTAAGCAG
This sequence comes from Abramis brama, assembly GCF_963993115.1. Classification (NCBI taxonomy): domain Eukaryota; kingdom Metazoa; phylum Chordata; class Actinopteri; order Cypriniformes; family Leuciscidae; genus Abramis; species Abramis brama. The sequence goes on from NC_139980.1 coordinate 8,300,523, forward strand.
CACAACTGTTTTCAACATTGATAATAATAAGAAATGTTTCTTGACCAGCAAATCAGCATATTGGAATGATTTCTGAAGAATCATGTGACACTGAAGACTAGAGTAATGATGCTGAAAATTCGGATTTGCCAACACATGAATAAATTACATTTTAAAATATAACAAAATTCAAAATATAAGTTTTTTATTTATTATTATTGTAATAATATTTCACAAAATTACTGTTTTTAACTGTATTTTTGATCAAATAAATTAAGCCTTGGTAAGCATAGGAGTCTTCTTTCAGAATCATTTAAAAAAATCGTTCCAACCCCAAACTCTTAAACGTTAGTGTATACTATAATGTGAAAATGTTTTAAATAAAAAAACACACTTGATTATTTCTGTATGGTGAAAATTCAAAACCAAAAGGCTAAAACTACAAATGAGTAAAGTCTGGTGCAAAGAGAGAGCAAGAAGCATGAAAGAAATTTATACAATATATCACCGTTTTGACTAGCTACTAAATTGTATTGCCAGTGCCCTGCTGAAAAGTTCATAGTACAATTATGACCCTTCATCTCTCTGTTTCTTTCTTTCTAGCCTCTTCAGAAGAATGGACAGATCTCTATTTCCAGTCTTAATGGGAAGACAGATGATCAGACAGAGTATAATGGTCACGCGGAGGAGAACCCACCGGCTGAGGGTAAATGCTCTTACTATATGCGCTTGTACATTGTGTGTATATATCACTCTTATATCTTTATTACCGTGTCTGTGTGCGTGGAATGACAATGACTGACACTAATAGTAGTCCGCCTCCCAGCATCAGGGGTCTGTGTGTGTGTGTGAGGCTTAAGATGTGATCTTTATCTTTTTATCTGTGTGCCCTCGTACCCCAGCTGATCCTTCCCATAATCCCCAGCTATCATAGGGATGAGAACACCTACATAGTGAGTGGACACCAACCTAGACCTACCAATGGACTGTGAGAAAACCCTAGAGCAATAATGCATACCGTGTTTGTTTATATTGCTTTTTTGCATTATTTTCTTGCTTTTCAACTCAGAGAGACCACCAAGATGCTGCCCCCCCAATAATATTTAGTAAGCCATGACCTAGCTGACCCCTTAAAGAGACCGGTGCATGTTTTTAATAAGCTAGCCTCATTGCATGTGTCGAAATCTTAGTTGTCTTTTATTTTTGTGGTCAAATAACACACTTTTTTTGTGATCAAATGGAGGAATTTCATCACAAACAAACTGAAAAAAGGAATCCATATTGTAGAATAACAAAATTGTATATATTAAACCATGCGTTTGTACAGAATTTAGGTGAGAAAACTGCCAAGATAGGAATAGGAATTTGCATTTCGATGTGCATAAACAAAGAATTGTGAATATAAAATGAGTAGTCAACCATTTTTCTGTAGCTTAAACAGTAGAACATGGCAATTACAACACTAAGGTCATGGGTTTGATTCCCAAGAAATGCATGAACTGATAAATTGTACACCTTAAATGCAATATAAGTTTCTTTGGATGGGAAGGATCACAATTTTTCATGAGAATCTATTAGAGAAGTGCCCGATTCGTGAATGAATCATTCAGAGAATATCAAATATTAAATAATTATTTGATCACAAATTGGACATTGTTATTTCTTTCATGAATGTTATTTCTTGAACATGTCTTAAAAGTATATCAAAGCAAGAACGAAAGAAAAATTGACTGGGAAACAGATCTTACTTAAGGAAATGACAGAAAGCAAGACCAAAGAAGACCAAATAGACTGTCTTCTGTGCCACATCTGACAGTGGAGACAAATTCACATGCAAATAAAAACCTGTTCCTTGTCTTTGTGGCTGTAGATGCAGTAAGACATTACCGGTATGTAGAAAAGTCTCAATCATGACAATACCAGGACAAGCCATTGAAACACTCCCAAAATTTCTGATGTCAATACTGCCTTTATTTAATCTGCATGATGAATGCCAGCCAAGAGTATTTAGCCATAATTTTCTTGCGTGCTCAGTGCAGCCATTCATTTTCTCCAACATCCCCAGAGTACCAGAAAAACCCCTGGAACGTGTTATAGAAATGTACTGTGTGTAAAATTAATGTGTTGATATATCTGTCCGTTCTCCATTGTTAAGAAACCTCCCAAAATATGATGCTGTCAGTTTTTAGTGTAAATTAACAATAGAAACCATGTACGCAGAGCTACAAAAAGTCAAATGAGAGAGAAGTATGATTATTTTGGTGTCCACTCTGCCAGAAATATCTTGTGCAATGTCTCCTCTGCCAAAATCAACAAAGAAAGTAGTGCTCTCGATATTAAAAAAACATAAATTTTTACCATTTCCTTTAATCAGCATCTTTTTGATTTTGAATACCCCTAGCTTTTCAAATGGTCACGGACACACAGCCATACATGCACGCTTACTCACACACACCTGATTGAACTGATGCACTTGCGTCAGCATAAAATTACAAACACAGATGTTTGTATGACCTGCATGAACAGACATGCATCAGATACATTTATACAAAAGTTTGCAAAAGAATTAAGTTCTCCCACCCACCCACTTACACACACACACACACAAGCTGGCTGCCAGGCGTTTAGGAGGCGGCGGTGTGAGTGAGTCCAGAGAGTGAGCTCAACCATTATCTCATACACAGTCCTCCTCCCCCACCAAGCCGTGTGTGTGTGTGTGTGTGTGTGTGTGTGTGCTTTTACTCTGATAGGATATGAGTCTGTGCTCCATATCAAACATGTTTTAACAGGCTGTATGTGATTATCTGTTTATCTCAGGAATTCCTGCTGGCATAAGTGTGTCGCTTTATTGTATATTTTCTTTTTGCTATCAGTTTAGTATGTGTGTTTTTGAATGTTTGACCTATTTCTGTGGAATTGTGTCCACAGAGAGCTCCACCTCTGAGATGGTTGATAATTGCTTCAGCTTTTTTATTGGTGTTCGGAATCTGAATCCAAATCTGAGTGATTTGATGTTGACTGTGTGTGTGTGTGTGTGTGTGTGTGTGTGCATCACTTCGTAGAATCATTTTACCAGAGCTGCAGTATGATTTGTGGTCAGATTCCTGGAAAATTGTGAACATGTTTTTATTTTGGTTGACTACTTGTTTTCAAGTTCAAAATGACAAAAAATATTCAGGTCAGGGTCTTTTGAAACTACATACAAACTGCACTGATTTCTTATGTTGAGGTCTATTAGTAACTTGACGGATTTTCTTGACTAAGCATTTGATACTATGAGTATGTTTCAGTAATACTCAGACACACAGATGAGGAAAGTTGAGATGACATGAGAATGGAATGTGAGAAGTGTGGAGCGATGAAGGCCTTGGCAGAGAGAGAAAACCACAGGGAGAGTGTGAATATATATATTTGATTAAGTGTAATTTAATTCATTTAATTTGCGCCAATAAAATTGTATAAGAGATGTAAAGAAGGCATTAATCAAAAGAAATAAAAGTAAAAGCAGAAAGAGAGTGTAGTTTCATTTTTGTTTGGCTGTTAAACATTCGTCCTGACTATTGACATAAGGATATTGAAAGTGAGATTTGATCTGGATAGAGAGGGAATACACAGTTCAAACAATCAAATGTTGGGTTGATATTTTACATTACTACGTGCTGACATAAAATCTCACTAACTTATTACCTTTAGGTCATTCATGAGAAATTTGATTGTCTCATATTATGTCATTGAGTCATTTTTTAAGATATAAGATATTAAACCTTTTATTCAACAAGGACACATAAAATGGATTAAAAGCCACTAAAGACATTTTATAATATTTCACAAAAAATCATTTTCAAATGAATGATGTTCTTTCAAACTTTATATTTATCAAAGAATCTTGAAGATATATATATATATATCAGGAAAGGTATCACTGTTTCCATAAAAATATTAAGCAGCACAACTGTATTCAACATTGATGATAATAAGAAATGTTTCTTGAGCACCAAATCAGCATATTAGAATGATTTCTGAAGGATCATGTGACACTGAAGACTGGAGTATTGATGCTGAAAATTCAGCCATCACATGAATAAATTACATAATATAAAATATATTAAAAAAGGAAACAGCGATTTTTAAATGGTAATAATATTTCACAATATTACTGTTTGTACTGTATTTTCTATCAAATATATGCAGCCTTGGTGAACATAAGAGTTGGTGACACTTGGTGAACTTTCAAAAAACATTTTAAAAAAATGTTGACCACAAATGGTGGTCATATATATATAATAGTATATTAGTATAGTTTAGTATAGTATATATAATAATCAAAATAGTGTGTAATATATATATATATATATATATATATATATATATATATATTATATATGATATATATATATGTTTGGATTGCAGTATCAATGACATGCTACATAGAGCATAAGTAAACCAAATGGACCAAACAGTGGGATGAATTATGATGTCACTGTTACAAATTGTACCTTGCACTGTGACAGCTCATTGGAGTAGTTAGGTACTCTGTAAGAGTCATTGTCAAAATGTCCTTTCTGAAAATGAAAAATTAGCTGAGGGAAAGAAAATGACCTAATTGTCAAGGAAACTAGTGAGGGAAGAGGAAGCAATGACGCAAAAGAATGAACGTTCTTCCTGTGCTGCATTCCTCAGCTTCCTCTATCCATAGAAAGCAAAGGAAACGGCAAGAATAACAGGGAAAGCTTGATATAGAGATATAGAGAGGAAGGTACGAAATGAAGAGATTGTGTATTAAAGATAATGTATTGAGCAAAATCAATTGAAAGTATAAAGCAGGAGAATGCTGGAAACTTAGAGACAGTCTTCTGATACTGGCCAGATCTTCACATAGCTCTCATTTCCTTTTCCTCCCATTATTTCGGCATCATCTTCCTGGCTCGAGGAATTCGTGCATAGCTAAGGGCGTGTGTATCTGGAAGTATGTGTGTACGTGTGTGAGCTGGGGTCTGCAATGACGTTGTAGCATCCCCTGCAAGACCCCAGGCCAGTGGGACGCCCACCTCCCAATGGTCCCAGACAAAACAGACTGCCGACTGCTCACATTTCTGTGTTTGATCGCATTTCCCTGGTGGAAAAGGTATTGTATTCTGGGTATTGGATCCACCATGCCAGACCATGACGGTGATTGGCTGTTGGTATTTTATCATATCTTACTACATCAGGAAAGATTAGGTCATTCATATTAATTATGTCTTCATGGTCAAGTCCTCAAATATGACTCAGCTTTTGAGTGATACATACAGGAAGATGTAGAGGACAAGCTTCCTCTTTCGAGGAATGTCCATTACAGTAAATGGGAGTGACTCACACTGTCTTTAGTGTGTGAGAGTCTGTTCTTATTGAATTCCATTCCTATGGAGTCACTGGGGACAAAAAGTCTTTCCCATGTCTCTGTCTGCTACTATAGATCACAATAAAGTCTGAGGGTGGCTATTCATCAGCTATTCAAGAAGAATTTGCCCTTCTTGTCCCCTCTAGCTTTGCACCCAAACACTTATGTGTACACCCTCTAGTGCTATAGTCCGGTTCAGTTTAGAAACTTAAACATCACAATAACATTTCAATCAAATCATTGTAATACAATTTGTGTTTGGTCAAGTGAATAATACAGAAGAAGCTTTTGGTTTTTGACTGAGATAAAATACCAATCTTAACCAGATGAGTTTCTGCATAGTCTTTAGGTTCCAGACCAAACTGGATTAGAGTTGTTATCACCCCTTTAGAAGAAGATTTCAGCTGGAATTCGCACATTCCATGGGAACAATGGCAAGGTGTGAGATGTCTGATTAGACCCTTGTATGCCGAAGAATCTCACTGGCATTCTTCAGCCATCCTCCTTCAACAAAGTTGAATGAAATAAGCTGCCTCAGTTTACGCTTTGAATGGACCATTTGCACTGTAAAGTGGCAGCCTCATTACATCAGCACTAAACTACCTAGTCTGGGACTACTTTACCTGCTAACCTTTCACTTAACATAAACACATAAACAATTCACATTGTTAATAGTAATAAGGGAGACATTTTTATTAAACAGTAAAATATTTTTTTTAAAGTCCTAAAATATTTCAAAGCAACTGACATCCGTCAGAAAAGGTTACCATATTTTAACATATGTTCAGGGACCATCCCCCGATAATCTTGAAAATAATTGTTTACAGTTTTTTCACTCACAATTGGCAGATGTGGCAAAAAGTTGCATACTTATAGCAGAGCCCTTGGACTGAGAGTGTTGTGGAGAAGATGTAAAGATGTGAGTTCGGTTGAGTGAAAAGGAGAAGAAGCAGAAAGATAAAGATATAGGAGAAGATATTGTGGAGTTCCTTGTTTCACCCTTGTCCATTTTATATGGAGCCTGCTGTTTAGGAGACGGGAAGGGGAGATGGAGCTCTGTAAAACATCATGTACAGAAATGCCTTTGATAACATGAGTAATCCTCCCTCCCTTCACACACACACATACACACATTTTAACTACGGTTTGACAATTTCTGTCGTTTTGAACAGGGAAAGAAAAAGTTGGAAAAAGGAATGTTTGTGTGAGTGGGTGGAGGGAGTGTGTGAAGAGGAGTGGAGGGGGAAGGAAGAGGGAAACTCATTCAGTAGAGAGGGGCTGAGAACAGCTGAAAAGTTGAGGAGGAGGAGTGGGGGGTGAATGGGAGGGGAGTGGGGGGCATGGGTGGGGTGGTCCCACATAGGACATGTGTCAGTGTCTGTTGAAATGTGTTTTACCCTCCCGCTCTCCTCATTCTCACCCAGAAACTCAGAAGAGGAGAAGCCTGACCTCAACACAAGCTCACAGGACAGAGAAAGAGAGGGAAACAAGAGTGTAGCTTTAAAGCCAATCAGCTGATCATAGTCTGAGAGGAAGCAGGACATTTACAAGAGGGGAGTTCAGAAACGCATCACTATCATCGAGTTTATTATCAATCGATTTATTTTTTATTTTTTCCTGAAAAGTAATTGCAAAAGTTTTTGAAATGCTTGGGACAATAACTCTAACAGGTAAGATGCATCTAAAATCTATGACTTGTTATAGTTGGGGCGTATTATGGTTAATATTTTAGGACAGGGGAGCGATAATAAATTAGATCGGCACTGTAGGAGTTTCTAGATTTTATTTTCAGGTTTATTTTTATTATTAATGGATCATCTTATGAATTTATTCAGTAATCAGTCAATTCAGTAAAATGGTGGACAAATTCTAATACATGATCTGTAGCCTATGGTATCATTGTGTAGAGGCTATGTTATTAAATAGCCTACTTGAATATTTGTTATTCATCAAAAAAAAATAGAATTTTTCATTCAAGAAATGTATTGCTTTCTCTGACATATCTCAAGTTTTTTTTGTGTGTGTATGTTTAATTATTTTTGCATTTCATTGATTCTTGCTCTTTGATAGAATCTAGAACTTATGGAATATCAGGGATTTGTTTTTAAATTAAAAATTGTTCTGTATATTGACAGTGTGAAGCATTAACCATTAAGTGTGGGAGACCAACCTAAACCTTATAATGTTTCATTTCAAATTACTTGGTATTCATTTTTAGTATGTGAAAAAAGTACAGCTAGGTGGGTTTATACATGTAATGTATAGAATTCTTGGAAATGTTCAGAGCTGATGGGCTATAGTGGTCTCAGATGTCCTTCTTTTTAAGGAATTTTAATGAGTTTTTAAGCCCCTTAGATCTTAGTCAGGGTTCTCTATAGAGTTGGTGTGAGTGTATGGAATTGATTACCTGCTGCACATGACTTCAGAGAGTGTTTTGATTAGCTGGGGATGTTTATTAGGACTTTTTTGTGGATGTTCTTATCTTTGTTTATATCAGTTTAATCTATTTTGTCCTAAATTGACCATTTAATTTGACTTAAATTGGCTTAAAGGGATAGTTCACCCAAAAATGAAAAAAAAAAATCATCACATACTAACCCTCAAGTTGTTACAAACCTGTATTAGTTGCTTTCTTCTGTTGAACACAAAATAATATATTTTAAAGAATGTTGGTAATCAGGAAAAAAATATATGGAAGTCAATGGGCCCCATCAACTGTCTGGTTACCATCATTCTTTTAAAATATATTATTTTCTGTTCAACAGAAGAAAGAAACTTACACAGGTTTGGAACAACATGAGGGTGATTAATGATGACATAATTTTTTATTTTTGGGTGAACTATCCCTTTAAATTTCATATATGCTCTAAACACATCTATGTCAAAGGGAGTCACAGAGTTACTAAAGTGTAGTTATTTAGTGCAGGAGGTGGGGTAGTTGGCCTGGTGGGGGTCCGACAGTCAGTCTACTGCAACCTCCCTAAACACACAGACTCCACTAATGAACAGCCTATATTTGCATGTAACAGCAAGGGGTAGTGGGTTGTTGACCATTACCTCAGGCCCATCTCAACAAACATCCACCCCTCCCCCATATTTCTAGAAAGCCCTATCACACCACTGTGATTTCAGATGGCATCTTCCCCCACCCATTCCAAAATGCTCACCCACAGTTTCACACTTTAGCAGCCACAACAGACATGCTTTTTTGAATTCCTTGGCTCGAGTTTCCCCAGTATGAGCCACCATTAAGACAAAGGCAAATGTAGGGCAACTGGTGGCTTCACCAAGTCTTTGACCCATTTTGTCTTTAATGTACTCATGTAAAAATATACATGCACATATACAATGTGTCTTTTTGCATGAGAATGTGCGTCCTTCATATTCTTAAACTTAACTTCTTAGTTAAAACTGTAAGAAGAAACATATAGGAATACACCCAGAAGGAGATGTTTTTAAAATAACGTAGTAAAGATGAATTAAAAACATATAATCTGTAGTTGCAGATTTATCAAGTCCTGTATAATGTAAACAAACACAAAAAAACACGAGTGCAACCCAAGGTGGGTTTCTAGTTTAATTATATTTTTTTGGTAATTATGGCTAATTATGGTACTACCCTGACATTTAGATCCCACCCAACTTTAACACTTTTACAAACACTGCACAACCAGAAATGTTTCAATTATAAACCTGACTGCTTGTGTTCCAGTCAGTCTTCCATATCACCAAGGCTGAGAAATGTCTGTCTGTCATTCTATATGGCTTCCCATAATGCCCGTTTCCCATTTTACAATAAGGATTTTAATCATGGTAGTTTAAGTTCCAGGATGGACAATAGTGTGGGCCCCCCACCCCTTTTAGTCAAAGCAGGAAAAAACAGAGGCCTATTGTGAGACAAAGAGGACAACACAATACAGTCTTCCTAAGCTGAAGTTTAGATTTTGGTTTGGTCTGTGGGGGGTTTGCTGTATTGTCTTTGCATCCCAATACCATATTGAATTGTGGGATTAGGTTGGTGCTTCATTAAATTTAAATCATATATTGAAAACATGGAGCTCCATTTTGTTTTAAACCTATATAAAATTGATGGATGAATTTAAGAGTGATTTTCCACAGAGTGACCACAACACGATAAAGAGCATCAGTATTTTATTTTAATGACCGTCAACTGATCTGAAAATCTGAAATGATGTTAGGCATATAAGTCAGTCCAGTTGTTTCATTGTATGAGTTTCAAGGTTAGGGTAATCAATCCAAGACTTTACCAGTCACATAAAAATAAAATTGTTCTAAACAATGTATAAATCATTTTGACCTCTGGCTTAAGTTGATTTGGTAGATAAATGGGTTTGCTGCCCCTTTAACTCAGCCTGTGTCATATAAGTGCGTAGGAAGGCAAGTAATGTGATATCCATGCATTAAAAATGCTTGGAATTTGTTTTTAAAGTCACTGGGTGGGTTTCAGACCCCAGAGCATGAGCAAGCAGAGCCAGATGTGAATGGTCCCTTGCTAGGTTGGATGTCAAAGGGAAACTGAGCCTCCAGGAGGCCCACACTACATGCAAACTCGACTCCCTCTTCCTAGCCCCACACCCTCAAAACCGACCCACTCCTGTCAAAACACAGATAGTCAAGGGAGGAATTTAAGACATTATAAGTTTGTGTGTGTTTGTGTAATTTTGTTTATCCCACCTGTTGCAATTTTAGTTAAAAAAAATTCTGCTTAAGAACTGGACACATATACAGGCTTAAGGTAGATTAATAAAGTAATATTACAAACCACACCCTTCATTATGTGTTTGCTGTGTTTTATTAAATAAGGTCAATTTCATAGTCTACAAGTTTGGCAACATAGCCTGCATAACTGTGAAGCTTACAACATGGAAATTTCCCCTGGTTGACTTGATGTAAAATCTTGTCATCATTCCCCAGATTTCATTAGGAAAGAGACCAGAAAATGTAAGCTTATTATCAAATTACCATCATATGCCTGATTAAATCTGTACAGGGGGTGAATATTTTTGCAGGTTTTCTAGCAATGTGGCTCTGATTTCCTTCAAATGCCACAACCCTCCATCTTGAAATAATTACATTAGATCATGTATTTTGCTTTTATTACTCTAAATAGTTTGTTCTACACTTAGTCATTTTGAGAATTGGCTATCCATAAGAGACAAAGGAGTTTTATAAGGCTTTGAGTGTTGTGATATTTGATAATCTGTTAACTCATTCCTTGATGATTCCAATGATAATGGCTTCATTTATGCCATTTGTGAACTCAAGTAACTTGAACAACTGTAACTGAAAAAATGTACTAGAAACTTCACTAAAACTTTGCATATTTTTCATTACAGTTGGCCAGACAGACACGATCTCCCAAAAAGAAGACAGCCCTGAAACAATTGAGGTGCATCAGGAAGAGGTTACCCCTCAAGTTAATGGAGAGAAAGGAGACGATTCTGCAAATGCAGATGAAATTACAACTGCAGAAGAGAAGGTGGTAGAAGAAAAACAAGAGGAGACAAATGAGGTGGGCTTCAAGAAGATCTTCCGTTTTGTTGGATTCAAGTTCACACTGAAGAAAGACAAGAATGAGAAGACTGAGCCTGTGCAACTGCTGACAGTGAAGGAAGCAGAGAGTGGTGCAGATGCAGCTGCTGAGGAAAAGAAAGAGGAACCTGCAACAGAGGAAAACAACACTGTGGAAGACAAATCACCAGAGACCACAGAAAAAGAGCAGGAGGCCACGACTGAAGATGTGACTGATAAGGCAGAGAAACCAACTGACCAAACTGTAGTTGATGCCCCATCAGAGACTGAAAAGGCAAGTGATGGGGCAACCGAAAAATCTGCTGAAGAAATGGGGACGATATCAGAGAAAGAACCAGAGTCAGAAGTGCCAACTGAATTGCCCACAAGTCCACCCTCTCAAGAGACACAGAGCCCCTTTAAGAAATTTTTCACTCAGGGAATCTTTTCTAACCTGCGGAAGAAGACAAGCTTCAAAAAGCCCAAAGATGAGGAACAAGTCAAAGAAAAGTCTGCAGAGGAGGACATTAAGGAAACTGAGGAGACCGCAGATGGTGTTGTTGAGGGTATAGAGGAAGCTAAAGTGGATGCAGAGAAAGAACCAGCTGAGGGTGAGCAAGTAGAGAAACTCTCAGAAACAGTTGAAACTAAAGCTGAAACTACAGCTGAATCAACTTCCACTGAGACAGAAAAGACACAAGATCTTAAACTAGAGGCTGAGACTACAAGTGAAGCTGAAACTTTGACTCAGACTGAAACTGCTGAAGCTCCAGCTGCTGAAACTGTTGATGAATCCCAACCTATTGATGATGCAAAACCAACAAGTGACAAGCCAGATGTTTCAGATGAGGTGACCACTGAAGCTGAAATCCTGTCATCTCAGGAGAAAGCCAAGGCTCAGGGAAGCCCACTTAAGAAGCTGTTTACAGGAGCAGGTCTAAAAAAGCTGTCATCCAAAAAGCAGAAGAGTAAGAAAGAAGCTGAATCAAAGCAAACAGAATCAAGTGAACAAGTTGCTGAAAACATCCAGTCTTCCACTGAGTCTGCTGAGCCCCAAAAACCTGACAGCGGAGCATCTTCTCCAGAAGAATCTGGTGAGCATCTTGTGGGGGAGGTAACTCAAGCTGAGGTGGCTCAAGCCGTGGAGCCTGATGGTGAACCAGTCACTTCTGACAGTGAGAAAAAGAAAGATGGAATTTTACCTTGGTCCTCTTTCAAAAAACTAGTCACTCCAAAAAAACGAGTCAAAAGGCCATCTGAGAGCGAAGATGAAGCCCCTGGAGACAAACCCAAATCTTCTACCCTATCTTCAACTGAAAGTGCCATCTTCGATGAGAAAACTGATGAGCCTAAACCCTCTGAAGAGGTACCATCTGAGTCTAAAGAAGAATCACAAGCAGAATCTAAGGCTGAGACAAAAGTTGAGAAGCCTGAACCAGTTGCAGAGGAGTCAAAAAGAAAAATGGATACATCTGTGTCCTGGGAAGCTCTTATTTGTGTGGGGTCAGCTAAAAAAAGGGCCAGAAAAACTTCTGATTCTGATGATGAAGAACCTAAAATTGAGGAAGAAGTGCAGCAGTCTGGAGAAGAGCAGACGAAGACTGCCGAGTCCCCTCTTGTAAGCTCTGGTGAAGCTGATCATGAGAATTTGGCTTCTTCCCCCGAACCAGAGGAAGAACTTGTGTCTACCTGGGAGTCCTTCAAGAGGCTGGTAACCCATAGGAAGAAACCTAAAGCAGAAGACAAGTCTGATGAAGCCTCAGGCCCAGAGCAGACAACCTCTGACAGTGAAATCCCCAAAGAAGAATCCTCTTTCTCTTTGAGGAAATTGATTCCCCGCAGGAAGAAGAAGTCTGATGGTAAACAAGAGCAGGTTTCTTCTGACGTTGGCTCTGCAGAGGATGACTCCGACACTCCAGCTGTGGTGCCTCTTTCCGAATATGACAATGAACCATCTGCAGAGGCAGAGGAGGTGAAGCAGGAATCTGCACCAGTAACTCAGACAAAGGCCATAGCTGAGGATAGATCACCATCTTGGATCTCAACCACTGTGGAAAATGTTGAGGATGAGACAGAGGGAAAGCAATTGAGCGACATACCCGAAGAAGGAGACACAGCTGCCACACCCAAATCAGCCGATAACACCATTGCAGAGGACATTGTCGAGCTTACATCAGAAGCAGTTACGGCCCTTGAACAAGTAGAGGAGACTGAAATGGTTTCTGCTGTTTCACGCGTTACAGCATCTCCAGTTACATCAGGTGAGACAACTCCTGTCCCAGGTGATGGTGTAGAGAAGACTGATGTAGTACTACAACAAGCTGTGGAAACTATCAGTGTTACCGCAAGTGCCATAGCTGGCACCATGACTAAGGAACAGGAAAACGTAGTTGCCGTCATAACTGACGCTCTTCTGGTTGAGTCAGCCATCAAGGAAGAGAAAACAGTCTTGGTTGCACACGAGAAAACAGAGGCAACCGCTGTTTGCACCGGCCTTGACACTAGTGAAATAAAGGCGGTAAAAGAAGAAAGCCTCAATCAGAAGCCTTCAGTAGAGTCAGTCACAGTTGTTACTCAGGCACTAGTCACAGAGTTAGCTATTGAAGACAAAACACAGGAGCCTGAAAAGGTCAGTGTGACTGAGGATAAGGTTCATGAGGCTCAGATAAGTGTAGGTCAAGTAGAGCTCAAAGATGAGCCCATAGAAAATGCAGTTGAGGAGAAAGCACAGTTTGAAGAGATGAAGGAGATACCTGAAGCTGAGACTGTGAATGATCTCCAAGAAGTAGCAGCAGTCAAAGTAGCGCTTATCAATGCTGTACAACAGGAACCAGAATTTTTCGAAGAGCCGGTGATGGCAGAAAAATCCCCTCAGGTTGAGGCTGCAGGTCCTGTTGAAGCAACTGTTGAAGAGTCAATCTGTGCTCAAACTGTAGAAGTCACAGAAGTTACTGTTGCTGAAGGTGAGAAAGTGCAAGAACTGAAGGGTGTTAAAGAGGCATTTGCCACTGTTGAGGTAGCATCTGTGGAGGGAGTTGCCATCGCTGAAATAGAGGAGGCCATGGCAACCCTTCCAGAGGTGCCTGCTTCTCAAACTGCTTGGTCTACGGAAGATTGCATTCCTGTTGTGGCTGAAGAATCCACTGAAGAATTTGCAGTCATCAAAGAGACTGTCTGTGCTATAAACTCAACATCTGAGACGACAGAATCCCATTCAGCAGATCTAGCTCATGAAACTGTTATGGAAAATGTTCCTCTTGTTCTTCCCACTGGTGACCACAATATCCAGGTTATAGTGAATGATGTTGAGGTTGTCTCTGCTCAAGGAGTCAGTGAGGGACACTTTGAAGTAGCCTCAACAAAGGTTAGTGTTGTGTTTGAGGAAGTTATTGAGAATGCGAAAGAGGAAACTGAAGTGATCCAGGCATCCCAAGTGACAGAGGCAGAAATCATTGAGAAACAGAGCAGTGTTATTGTGCAAGAGGTCATTCAAATTGTTGTGGAGAACCTTGCTGAGGCACATGCAGAACAAAAAGTGTCTGAGAAAGCCACTGAGGAGGTAGAGAGCTGTACCACATCAGTGGAAGTCAAACTTGAAGAGTTCCCAGCGGTTTCTGAAAAACCTTCAACAGAAGTCATTTCAGGGGAAAAAGCTCCACTAGAAACAAGCCCAGAGAAACCAAAGGCATCTGACGATAGCTGCAAAGACGACAATGAACAAACTTGCATTGTCACTGAGAAACCAACAAAAACAGTCAATGAAGCCATCCTGATCTCTGAAACAGTCCCAGTCTCTATCACAGATGAAATCCATGCTGAAAATGAGGAGGTTGCCACAGTCTCTGTGGCAGATGTGCACCAAGAAACAGAGGTAACGGAAAGTGAAGTCGAACTAAAGCAAGCAAAAGAGACCAAAGAAAGTGAAGAAGGAAAAAGTCAAGTTGAGTCAGATTCCACAGAAGTGCCAACAGAAGTCAAGCAAGAGACACAAGATTCAGAAGTTTCAGAAGCCATACCAGAAGAAAAGATGACAGAAATATCTGCAAGTCAAGACCAGTTTGTAGCTGAGCAGTGTCAACTGGCACAGGAAGTACAGATTGAGACTGCACAGGAGTTTAACGTGGGTTTCATAAATGTCATAGGTGCAGATAATGTACCTGTTCAAGACATTGAGACAAACATGAAAGAAGATGGTTCAGATGGTCAGGAATCAGTAGTAGACAGGCCTCAGAAAGACTTGGAAGAGCCTCAAACAAAGGTTTCAACACAGGACACGACAAACCAGGGAGAGTCCAGAGATCCAGATTGTCAAAAGACGGATGCTAAAAATGTACCTGCCAAGCTGGAGTCTGCTCCTGAGAAGACAGCAAATGCCATTGCAGTAGAGGAGGTAGTGGAGGAGGTCGAGAATGAGAATGAGCCTGTCTCCACAGAGGTTGTCACAGTCTCATGAGCAGGTTAGTCTTTATAAATTTATTGAAATTGCTTTGTTAATTTTAATTTTTTATTGTAGAACAAAACAACAATAATAACAAAATATTAAAATGTTTTCAAAATTAGTTTTGTCCATCACAAACAAAAGAGAAATAAGTTCCACATTAGTTAGTAAACTTCACCATCAAACTTTTTAAAAGCATCAATTGATCTTAGTTTTATTAGGGGTGGATTTCCATTCGGTGAGATGAAAAAGCTTTTGTTCCATGTACCAGTATCCAAGGGACCTTCGGTATCAAAGCAGGAATGCCGCGGCCTGACCCTTCACTTCACTGCTGGGTCTTAAAGGGAAGCCGTGTGAAGAGAGATGAACTTGTGGTGAAAGACCGAGTCTAATTCCCCACCCCCTCCCTTATACGCTCTCTTATTCTCTTCCAATCATCAAAGCTTTTAATATGTAGTTAGAGAACCAATTAATTTTATAAGATACACTGTATGATCAAATACAATCCATGGTAGTGCCATATCAGCATACGAGCAGATAAAATGATAAAAAATCATAAAAGTTGCATTCTATGATATTGATAGATTATTATTTATTCAGTTAAATAAGTCTTAAAGTACTGAATGAAGTAAAGTGCTACCTGACTCTCCATGTCAGTTTTCCCAAGAAATGATTAAGGAATGCTAGGTAATAATATAGGAGGGGCACTTGAATGGGTAATACTAAATTACAGTAAGTACATTGACATGTTTAGTTTTTGTGTAGTCTTCATCGAATACATGTTGCATGTCACGTCTTTTGGAATGTGCGCACAAAGCTCTTGATTGTTTATAGTATGATTAATGTGTTTACATCCTTAATGAAGTCAAACTGCATTACCTAGATTAATTAAAAAGATGAATTATTGTTTTAGTACTTGAATCAGAAAGTGCACATAAATATACTTGATACTCATATTACATTTCAAAATGGTTACACATTCGCAATAGAAACATTCATAATCAGAGGCAACTCCATAAAATAAATACATGTATTACCCATCACCTATTAAAATAATTACACTGTTCAATGAGCCCTGATGTTAAGTGTGACCAAAAAAGGAAGGGGATGGGAGAGGAGAGCTGGGTGTGTCTGCTAAATGTTTGATGAGTGCTAATGCAGCACTGCAGTAGAGCAGACGCTGATGATATATAACATCGCTGCATGAGCTTTGGTGCAAGGCCCACTCTCTTCTCTCTCTCACTATCCCCTTTTGCCTTGGTGACTTGTGCTGAGTCATACAACAGAGTGAGACAGTGGTTGGAGGCACAGAAGATGCAGTGCAGATGGAAAGAGCAATGTGTGTGTATTAATGTGAAATGATGTGACAAAGTAGTATAGTAGGACAGTAGCTTGTCATGCTAACTGATTAAAGAGCTGTGAGATTAGCAAAGGAAAAGAGTGCAAAGTATATTGCAGTTTTGAAATAGCATTTGAATTAACATTAGCAGACTTAGCAGTGTACGTGATAAATAAGCTTAAAATGTTTTGCAAACAAAATGCTAATGTACTAGCATCTGGTTGGCTTTTTTTCTCACCACTTTCCTTTATGTCTTGCAGTCTGCATGTAAAAAGCGGTCACATGACTGGGACACCGAGCTTTCCGGAAAGCAGGACGTGAGTGGCAGCCATGGAGGACATTAAGAGACAGTGCTCTGTCCCAACTCCCAGAGCAAGAGACTAAAGTTCAATCTCTCTTCTCTCTCTCTCATTTAATCCATCCATTCATCCCTCTATTCCTCTTTCCTAATTCACTCTCACTCAGCTACCATATCACTGAGGTATTGTGCCTCACTGGACTTATCAAGGGATGTCTCCTATTCCCACTTTCCTGTTTTTTGCCAAATTGCTTAAGATGCCATGTTTCGACGTGTAACTTACGATGGACATTTTAATTTTTTTATTAGTTGTTAAGCAGTCTGCCGAATGGAGAGAATATGTATGTGTGGATCTTGTATGAGCTAATGTGTGTTTGTGATGGAGTAGGATGGTTGTTATTTTGTATATTGTATTTATATCTAAAATATTCTCTCAGCCCTCTCAAAAACATTCTAACCTTCTACAAACCCATTGAAATCATGATGTCATGCTGGTGTGAAATTACAAAATATTATTTAGTCAAGTAATTTTAGCAAATATGGTACAGATACACCTTCTACAGCTATAGTAAATGAAAAAGTGCATAATACGCTGTGGCTGTAATGTGAAAATGAGGTAAAATTCAGTGAACACTGAAACACAATATCAAGCCGTTATCATCTCCATGCTCACTGTAGATATACCACTTTTCTGTCCTTTACTGTGAAATGTTGTATTTTTATTATGTATATTTATCATGCACAATCACAATGATCGATTTTACCATTGATGCGTGACATTTGAGATTTTAAGAGTCAATTTGATTTTGCTTTTAGTGGTACCCTGTGAAAATAGATGATCACGATGATGATAAACGCCTGCATGAGTAGGGATTGTTTAAAAAGGGACATTTTATTGTCCTCAACATACATGTGCACTTCACTGTTTGACGGCCTTAGCAAAATGCATGTTTTAACACCTAAAAATGCACCTGAGGTTAAGGGAAAACTGTGAGAAAATTGTGCGAGGAGAATTGTATTTACACCATCTATCGGTAAACTCTCCAACACAGGTTGTCCAGTTAGTTACACATGGTTTTGATTCACATATAAGTGGGTATTCAGTAATATAGTGTAGATTTTATTTTATTTTTCGCATTTCTAATCTCTGTAACAAGGACTGTTATTTCTTTGAAAGACATGTAGATGCCTTATTGTCAGTCTCTTTGAAATTAGAAGTATTGTAGCCATACATGCAGGCAAATAAAAGCATTTCAAAATATGTAATGTGACAGCTGTTGCATATTTGGATGATGATGGTGACAAACTGTAAAAGAAAACGTTTAGACTGTCACTTAAATGACAGAGACTGAAAAGGGGATGCACTATCTTCAATGGAAAAACAGCTCTGCTACTACTGTCACGCTTTGAATGAACATCCCACTCACATTCTTTTCTTAGCTTTTTATAATACAGTCTACTGTGAAGCTCTTTAACATTTGTACAAATTGTATACCTATGTACCTTAAGTCATGTTGTAATATTAACAAATAACCAATGAAAACATTAAGGAATGTTATATACCAGTAGCATGAGCCTCACCTCTTTTTGTATTCTTCAAGCTGTTAATAGTATGGATACAAAATCATGTCTATATTTCATTCAAATAAAGCTAGTGTAAATCAAGCTGACTAGGGTTTTTTTCTTCATTACCCTTTCTATGTGGTTTTGTTTTTGAGCGTGTATCGCCAGGTGGTGGGAGCATACCGAAAATACAAACGAGTGAATAAAACTGAATTGGCTTAAGTAAAATGCTGGGAATATTTAAGCAGGGTAAATTTTTAAGTTCAATACTTTTTTGCACGTTTTGATGTAGTGGCACCACAATGGTGCCATCTAGTGGCTCACATTACTAGATTTAAACGAATAAATAAACCCATGCTGTTAATCCCTCTGATTGTTAATTTCACATGGATGTAGGTACAAAGGCAAAATATTTGCCCTCATGATTGATTATGTAAGAAGGATCCACAGTTTATCAGAAAAACTGTACAAAATTGCCTCTAGCAGAGAATGGGCTTAAAGTATGGAGTCCGTAAGACTTTTTAATATTCTCTAACACTCACCAAGGCCTTTTAAATACAGTAAAAACATAGTTTATTATTAGTTTAAAATAACCACTTTCTATTTATTATATTTAAAAAAAAATTTTTTTTAATTTGCTGAATAAATAGATTTATTTATACCTAACCCACACTTTTGAACTAGTGTATATTAAAGAAAACAACATGCACACTTCAAAAACATAAGTATTTATTATCATTATTCACAATGAAAATGCAAAGGAAGTATTTTTTCCAGAGACAACTGTTCATGTTCCTGAGGAGCGAGAGATCACAGTATACTTGCCTTGGCTTTGGGGTTTGTGCATTTGAGGGGGCACCTTTACCCCTCTCCTCCCCTCCCTATAACTGCCTCAATGGGTAACAACTTGCATATGTACAAATAATAAAGAGTTGTAACAAGACTACAAAAAAAAAGGCATTCCATTGCATGTATGATTACACATCATTTGGACAAGGCCTCCTGTCCATTAACATCACAAATTAAAAACCAAAAAAAAAAAAATATTATGAAAAATTATTTGTAACAAAATAAAGCAAATGGTCCTTCCTGGGCTCTAACTAGCTATTCAGTAGTAACTTAACTCACAGTGCTCTTAAAATATATTCCTAGGAGGTCTTTACAAGGAGCAAGATGGAAGAAATATTTAGCATTGATTGTAAATTGCCCTGGTTTAAAATGGTTAAAAAACAGAAGTTTCCTGACGTAGCACAAGTATAATCAGAGTAGTCAGGGATCTTTAGTAGATATCAGTGCTTTAACAGCATGACCTCACTGTCAGTTTCATTAGAACATAAAGACCGTCAATGCAGAGAGGACAAACATACAGACACTTGTGCTACACTAAAATGGATAATATTCTACAGTAAATGCATTAATCAATATACAACCTTTGAGATTATAAATTTTTTTGTAAATAAAGCACTGTACATAAAATTTGAAAAGTTATACAAGGCTCAAAAATAAGGAAATTAGGAGCATACTCGAGCAAATCATTTCATGGCAAAATTCAAGCTGGGAACAGTGACAGAAACATCTCCCTTCAAGCTACATTATGTACATGTGTACGATTGGCCACAGTGTTTTCTAATTCCACACACAGAAACAACTTTGATTAAACACACAGCACAACTGTAAACATGTTGAACCACAGTGAGAGCAAAACAACCAGATTGCTGATGAGCTGCTGTTGCCGCCAAACAATTTTACGCTGGATGGATGTTTATCATTTAGGTGGTATTGGCACAAAAAAGTACTGTAGTAAACGTGAACAAATGTGAAATATATGGTGGGTCACATTAACTCTAATATAAATTATGTTCGACAAGTAATCTGGCACTGAATGAAGGTTATCTACAATTGCACCTTGCACTTGCCGACCCAAAGCATGTAATAAGAAATTAGAAACAGAAAGAAAAACTGAGATCTGGTTAACTCCTCAGAGGCACTGGAAGATAAAGTTGACTTTGATCCTCGAACCTTTGATGCAAATTTCAGGTTAGTCTGATATCGCATGTCCAAACCGGTTGAGGTAGTAAAAACATTTCTTAAACCAATATCCACACTTAGCTGCTCAGACCTAATTTTTCATGGAGGCGACATACAAAATAATTTTTGGTGCTATGCTCATGAACTAAGGATTTTTGAGGATTTCATTTTTTTTAGTATTCTATTGAATTACCAATCCAACCTAATGAGAAGTCTAGACTGATCTGCACTGAGACGAACGCAGGATTCCAGCTACATCCTTTTCCTGTACAGTTAGACAGAGGAAGAGCTTTAACCGCAACAAAAACTGCAAATGACCCGAGTAACCAACAAAACCCTTGAAAGAAATACAGAATGAAGCAGGAATTTGACTTGTTGGTCTAAACATACAGTAAATCTGTTATAAATATACAAACCAAATGTATGAGTGTTAAAAAATAATAATAATGCAGGAAGCAGTACTTTCCAGTAAAAGTAAAATCCCCAGAAAAAAAAATACATATATATAACAGAAATTTCGATCTGTAGCTTAACTTCTGATCATAATTTACCCACAATTCAAATGCAATACATTAAAAAACAAACTATATTTTGAAGTGGATGAATATGGAGCTACTCCACAAAGACTTCCTCTGTTTTGATGGGTGTTATCAACGGCCCACCATTGGATGAATCCGAGCCTTCGTCTTTGGCCAGGTTGTCACTGTTCAGCCCACTGACGGGCATTTCTCCAGCCACTCCACCCGAGAGCACCCCCTGGTTGAAGCACAGGTGCTTGATCACCTCATTGGGGCTGGAGAAGGTCATTTCACACACATTGCATTTGTACGGTCTCACTGACGAGCCTAGAAACAGGGCCTCCATTTGGCTGGAGTCATCTGCCCCGCACAGCTCCATGCTCTGTCGGTCCACCATGGTGTACGCTGGCTCCGAGCTCAGATTCATGCAAACGTGCCGCGCCGCCTGGTTGGCCCGGCAGAAGCTCTTCCCGCAGGCGCTGCAGCGGTACGGCTTGCCTGTGTGGATGTACATGTGCTCTCTCCAGTGGCTTTTCTGGATGAACTTGCGGCCACAAGTGGAGCACTCATATTTCCTCCGCTTCACTTCCCGCTCCATGTCAGCCGCACCCTCTAGGTTGTCAATATCAGCAATGTCGGATGGAGGAGGCGTGTCCGCCTGGGGCTGCGCCGTGTACAGGCTGATTGCAGTCGTCGTCGGGATGGGCATGGCGGTTTCAGGATGCGGCGAGTCTTTTGAGTACAGATGCTGCTCGCTGTCACTGGCAGCGTCCACAATGATGGGAGTGGCTGCGGAGGCTTCGCCGCCTCGGAGAACTTCCTCCACCTCTGGTGTGGCGGCACCTCCGGTCGCCATGGGGGAAGCCGCACCGACGGACTCTAACACAAGGGGGAGCATAGCCTGAGTGTGTAGAAGCAGGTGCTCTCGTAAGGTTCCTCGCTGAGTGAAGCGGCCCCCACAGACGTGGCACGTATAATGCTTCCTCAGAGAGGTATTTCTTCTCATGATGCTGGGCTTCACATGCAGAATGGTGTTGGTGTTCAGGGAACATGACGGGGCCTCACCTGCAGATGTTTCCATCTCGGACCCTTCCCTCACAAACTGACTGATGCTCGCAGATGCTTCTACCTCCGTTTCTGTCAGATTGTGCCTGTGCTTAGATCCAGGCCGCATCAGTGAGGTAGCTTTGTTTGTGGTGACGCCCTTACCGTCGAGTAAACCGCCACTTTCTAAGTCGAACGGCGAGGAGAGATGCGTTCTCGCTGAGAGGCGGTTTGTGAGTGTGGCCTGTTGATCTGATATCTGAATGCCATAGAGAGAGGACGACAGGGGAAGGCTGACCTCAGGGTGTGCCTGAGTTGCATGGTGGTTAGACAGACTTGCCTCCTGAATAAGAGGGTACGCATGGAGGAACTTGACGCCCTGCTCCAGGCGAGCTGGGTCGATAAGCTGTGTCGCCAGTTTGCCGGTGTACATCAGATTGAGGAGGTAGCTGAAGATGTCGGGCTGAATGTCAGCAGGCTTCAAGCGAACGCAGTCACTGGTTGAGGAGACAAAGAAACAAAGATTCAACTTAAAAAAAAAACCCCACTGATCTTTGTGCTATGGAAGTGCTTTAATACTGGCTTATTAGTAAAGAGCAAATTTTAGCACAAATATTTATTGTTTTTTTTTTTTTAAAGGGTTAGTTCACCCCAAAATGAAAATTATACCATAATGTACTCACACTCAAGCCATCATAGGTGTAAATGACTTTCTTCTTTCAGCCAAACACAATCAGAGTTATATTTAAAAAAATATATCCTGGCTCTCAATGGGAGTGAATAGAGCCTGAGTTTATGAAGCTTCAAAAAGCACATCCATCCATCCTAAAAGTAATCCATTCGGCTCTGGGGGTTAATAAAGGCCTTCTGAAGCGAAGTGACATCTTTGTAAGAAAAATATCAATAATTATAACTTTATGAACTATAATCACTGACTTCCGGTAACGGTCGTATGCGAGATGAGTTCTGGCAGAAGAGTGACCTCTGACCTGACGTATGACGTATGATGTAGGACGTAGGAGTAGCGTAAGCTTAGGTAAGAGTAGATGCGATTTCTCTTGAAAAATTCTTGTTTTAGAATTATAATTCATGACCGGTGTTTTGTTTTGCTCTATCCTCCGCGCTTCCGTGTTCGTCAGTAGGTCGTGTCAGAGTTCACTCGTGTACGGCCGTTACTGGAAGCGAGTCATTATAGTTTATAAAGTTATAAATATGGATATTTTTCTTAAAAAAACACATCGCTTCGCTTCAGAAGGCCTTTATTAACCTCCTGGAGCCGTATTAATTACTTTTATGATGGATGGATGGATGCGTTTTTTGGAGCTTCAAAATCTAGATAGCTATTCACTAATATTCAGTGAATATTTAGGCCATTCGCTCCCATTGGAAGAGC
Source organism: Abramis brama (assembly GCF_963993115.1). Taxonomy (NCBI): domain Eukaryota; kingdom Metazoa; phylum Chordata; class Actinopteri; order Cypriniformes; family Leuciscidae; genus Abramis; species Abramis brama. The sequence goes on from NC_139980.1 coordinate 8,324,035, forward strand.
CAGGCTTGAAAGTGAGTAAATTATGGTAAATATTTTTGGGTGAACTAACCTTTTAAGCGATTATTGTGCCTTAAAAAAATAATAAAAAAATACTTAAAAAATTTAGTACTAACATGAATCAATATTGGATATTTGTGCATGGTCATTTCCTGTATTACATTTTACATTTAGATTACCTTTGCCATCATATGACGCTCACCTTTATTTAAAATTTAAAAACACTAATTCAATAATAATGATAAATGTAATCTTTAAGGCTGAAATACACTACACAATTTTTGGCCAGATATTTGCCCCGATCTGCAGTCTGGATGAGTTAGTTTCCAAAAGGCAGAGCCATTCTGCAGATTTTGGGCAGTTGGAATTTGAAGATTTTGCAGAAAATCACTTTTCTCGAGACTCGTGTTTTTAGCTTCACACAATGATTCTATCCAGTCAGAGGTTATCGAACAGGTTTAATATTTTGGGCTGATTTTAGAACACATTGTTTTCATTTGTCATGCGTCTCCTATCAATGAAGCACATGTTTCTTTCTGCGCGAGTTTGTTGTGTTCGGGACAGCTTGAAAGTCAGGTAGTGTATGATGCCAAGTTTATATTTTTGGCCTTTTTATGGCTTTATTGGATAGGACAGTATAGAGAAAGCACAGAGTAGAGAGAGAGGAACGCGATCGGCAAAGGACCTCGAGACGGGAATCAAACTCGGGTCGCCCGAGGTGCAGTTGCGCTATATGTCGAAGCGCTGACCACGAGGCTATCAGCTCCGACGCGATACAGTTTTACACTGTAATCATTTACAAACTCAGCAAGTGTATGATGCCTAGTGTTTTAAATTTTGTGTTCTGATTTGAAAATTTGTGTAGTGTTCCAGCCTTTAGCAAATCTCAAAATGATTATAAATTTTTATACAGCAAATTATAATATTGGAAATTATTGATTTTAGTTGTTAGTGTTTTATTTTTATTTTTAGACAAAATAGTATAGAATTGTAAAGTTGGTCATTTATTGGTTATAACATGAGAATTATCATCACCTCACCATATCAACACATCCCTAGCTTAGGCACAAATTGGACTATAATAACATATAAAGCTTTTACCTGTCCTGGTGTATAAAGAGCATTCTGAAGTAGTTCGAGAATGCAGCCAGTACGGCCTTGTGTGCTTTGAAAAAAACATCGCCGATGGCGACCGTGCAGTCACACAGGAAGCCAAACTCCCTCTGTGCGTTGAGCTGCTGAAGAAGGATAAGACCATGATTGGCCAACTCCATACTTCCACCTACACAGAAAGGGCCAGAGATGACAGTCAACTTCCTGTCTACTACAGACCACAATGCACCAAAAAAAGACTGAGTGAAAGAAGGCTGTTAAGCTGTCCGTTGACATGGACTTAATCAGCAGTGAACAGCCGTAATTATGAATTCAACACTAGTTGGATTAACAAAAAGCTCACTCTAAGGAACACTTAGCATAAGAATATTACAACCAACCAGTAATATTGCTCATTCTTAGGGTTAAGGATTTGAACAAACTTTAACCCTTAACCCCAAGCATTACACTTTGGCACAAACTCTTCCCCCATGATTTGTGCTACTAACATGAACCTTAAACTGTGCGGCTTGTTGAGAATGTGAGCTGTTACTTTAAGCGATAGTATTTAATTACAGTGCTTTTAATACAATCTGATACAGCATTTCATTTACTAAAGCCTAAAACCTAAACACTAATTATATTGCTTCTTTAGACTGGCAAATCTACTTCTCATTCACATTTAAGACTGAGCAATTCCTATTGATCAAGCTGAAGGAAAATTTCGCTGAGTATGCATTCTCAAGACATTTAACAAACAGAAAAGCTGTATGTGTGGTTTTCATTTTGACCCTCTGTTTGAAACTTTTCATATTCTTCCTCTCCAAAGATATATCTTGAAACATTTCCAGACCTCTAATTATAACAAATCAGTTTAATGTATTCTGCATATAGAGTAAAATTATAGGAAAGGTTTTAATTCTAGGATAAGAGAAACAATAGGATAGAAAACTATATTATCTGAATATTTTCATATCATATGAAAGTAGTGCTGTAGCGGTGCGTCGATGACGTCGACGCGTCGACGTCAAAATTACGTCGACGTCATATTTTTTGCGTCGACGCTTCTTTATTTATTTATTTTTTTTGTACCATTCCCGGAGGTACAGCTCGCCACACACACACCGCCCGCCGTGTTATTCTGTCATGTTTTCTCCCTTTCTTTCCAAACCGCGACAAACGCCTGTCTCCTTTCTCTGCAGAATGTGATAAATCCGCTCAACCAATCACAGCGCACCATTCCACGCATTGTAAACAGTAACGGTGGCGCTTTGAATACACCCGGCATCCTAGTTTTCCTTATCTACTTTGCACTTTTTGATCAACAAACAAACAAAAAAATGAATACATTTGACGGCATTGATGGACCTGTGGTGGATTCTGCCGTAGGGAAGAAACGTAAGCTATCGAAATCTAATCATTTACGTGAGGAGATTAACAAGATGAGGCACGCGGGAGGAAGAGAAATGCCGACTGTTGCTTGTTCTCACACTGCGTCAAACTTCTGTCGAATGCTGACACGTGAACCCCAGGGGATCTTTTAAAAAAATTCTTGTACTCAGTCAACGAAAACCGAGCAGGACCAAGCCATTTTACAGCTGATCGCCGTCAAAAAATTTCAGAAGGTATTTCTTAGCGATGGCTGATTGAATGTAGCCTATGTTTAGTCCAGTACGTGCTAAATATAAGATTAGTATTGACCGAGTTCAGAGGCTGTCATGTGGATCAACTTACTTTGTTGTGTATTTTCAACAGTTTCAATATGAAAAATAACTTTTATATTGATTCAATGGATTAATTGCATTTAAAAAAAAAAACGTGTCATGAATTTATTGCATTTTTGGGAAAAAAATAATCTAAAAAATAATCAAAATCTGGATTTGAATTATTTATGTTATTATAACCTAAAGATGCTATGTGAAAGTTTGAAACAGAAAATAGTGGTTTTAATCTTGCCACTTTCTTGGTAAAGAAAATCAATTTTTTACTCAAATTAATCAAAATGGATTTATCACGTTTATACTATATTATTCAGAAGTAAACATTGTAGCTGACAGTGTGTTTGTCAGAATGTTTATTTTTTAAACCACAACCTTCTAAGTGCTTCTTTTACTGATATATTTAACAATATCTTTTGCATTTCTCATCCAAACAACGTCAAACTTGGCACTGCACTTACTCGTGCCCAGACAGCTGTCGAGTTTGAAATCCATCGGAGTAACGGTTCGAGAGATATGCGAATAACAGACAGGATAATTAATTCAAATTAGTCGTTAGATTAGTCGACTAATCGATAAAATAATCGCCCGACTAATCGTTTAATAAATAATCGTTTACCCCAGCCCTATATGAAAGATTCATTAGAAAAGATGTTTAAGACAACTAACTGGTTATTTAGCTTGCAAAAAGACACTCAGACTTGTAACCCTGAAAACAGTCCCAACAGAGTGGTCAGATACAGCCAAGGGCCAAACATCTGAGGCAACCTTTGAACAATGAACCCTGATCCCTGAGGTTATTAACCCTCATCTACCAGAACCAGCTCAACAGCCTCTGTGCCTTGAATGTCCATTAGCCTAAAGGTCGATCACAGGCTTTGTGTGTCACATGACTGGCTCTTCAGACAGCATTCCTGAGGCTACTTCCACACAACCCCTCTTGGGTGGAGAAAGGACGCATCCGCAGAGTCTACAGACTCACTGTCAGTGGTCTTTTAAAGCATGGGCTGTAACGTCACATAGCTGTGTGTAAGACTGGGGGGAAAAAGCACTTCTTAAAAAAAAACAAAAAAACTTTAGTTCACATTAAGATGACTCTTCAATCACCCAATCCCATCAGTGATTTTGGACTATACTGAGACTTACTGGCCTGGATGAATGAAGTTTGTTTAATTGCTGCTGCTTCACACCAAAGCAGTTTGTTTATCTTTTGTTTTGTTCATTATCATTTTTCTGTCTTCAACACATACACATAAATAATTTTCAGAAAATTAATCAATCCCAATTATATTTTGTGTTATTGTTATTGGTGCGATATTGGTGGCATGCTCTATAAAATGTTTGGTTGCTTTGTAAAGAACTTTGAACATTGTCTGAAAGTGGTTGGTTTTGAAGCAAAAAATGGTATTTAAAAATTGGACTAAAAGTAAAAAAGTTACAAAATGGTGTATTTAACTGCTTTAATGAGAGAAAGAATTACAATCCCATGAAGCATTGCGAATTTAATTTAGTCAAATTAAAAACAAAGGGGGGAACTAATAGCCTACTTATTTAAAGATGTTGATTATATATGTATATATAAAGCAACTGTTAAAAAGTATGTTCTATATGATATGAATATGAAAATCAATTCCCATATAGAGAGAACATTAATGGGATTTTTACTTTGTAAAACCGACTGTGGATCTTTACTGCTCATTGCATTTGGTCATGTGATGTCAATATGGCAGAACCTATGAGGATTGAGGAAGTAGAATACAACTGCTTTTTCTAGAAAACTAATGTCGAATGGGTGTACATAATTTCTAATATTTCATAAAAGTCTGTTCATTTCTTGTTGGTCTAAAACTTCTAATTCGCAAAACTTATTGAGAGGACCTTTAACTTTAGTTTCTTACTTATAAGTCACTCAGCTTTCAGCAATCATCGAAATTTGACGGAATATACAATGACATGACAGATTTTATGCAAGAACACTTATAAACCGCATACAGGTGTTTCCTGGTACCGAAACATATTTCAAATGAGCATTGCAGTTCCTCATAACTCCAGCTCTAAACCAATCGCTACAACTTCAACTTGCTCTCATTGTGGTTTGTAAACTAGCTCCTCCCACTACGGAGACACGTGGAACGGACAGATCTCCCGCAGAGACCGACCACTTCCGCAATCTGTTTTTCTTCGCAAATAGAAAATAAACCGTCAAAAACTGAAACGTTATGACTGATACGATCACGCGCAGACGCTCGCTGCTCGACAAGCACATGATCCAGCAACCTTATCTCGAATATAGCGTAAATTCACAACAATAACAACGATATAAACCCAGAACGGAGCTTAGCGAGCATCAGAGACGAGAAGCAAAAATAAACGGAGCTTCGTGAAACGGACACACACACACACACACACACGGGGGGAAGGGGTGGTCACCGAATAAATAAACTAAACTAAATACAGAAATGAACAGTTAACGATAAAGGTTGACTAATGTAAACACGCACGTACCTTTCCTCCGCTAGAGCGTGTGGAGTTCGGTGAGTCGATGTCTGGTACCGGGGGACTTGTCCGTTGGGCTCGCAGCTGCTCTGTTCCTCTCAAACGCAGCATTGGCGGCGATGGTCGTCGGTGTTTTCCGGTCGGGTTACGTTACAATCACATGACTGTCTAAAAGGGCTTAAAACAGCGGTTGTAAAACCCACTTCCCTGGGATGCTAAAACAAACGGTCTTTGGCGCTAAGAGCAGCTAAAATGAGTGAACTGGCGAACGATATGTGTGTCTGTCGTTCTCATGTGTTCACGGTGCGGCGGAGATGAATGTTGAGCTATCATCAGGGGCGACGATCGTTGGTGAACGTTACACATAAACGGATTTTAGTGGAGTTGGATAGCCGTAGGTCACGCTACCCACCCCCACATGAAGATAACGTATCGAGACAGATACATGCAGCCGGGCTATTTGCATTTCAGTTGACAGACTGAGCACTTTTACAGCCAAGAGAAACGCGCGTATTATTCGAAGAACGACGATTTCACACCCACAGGCTACAATCAACTTATCGAGGCATATTTTTTTTTTTAATATATTATAAATGTAAAAACTCATTATTAAGCCTAAAAAGAACATTGGGATATTAATGTTTTTTTTTTTTTTTAAATAACGAACAAATAAATAAACCCATATTTATTTATTTATTCCTATTTAATCATAATTGAGTGAGTGTGTGTGTGTGTGTGTGTGTATATATATATATATATATATAGGTGTGTGTAAAATAAGTTTAGTCGCATTTTTAACCCTAACTTATTTAAAATATGGTTCCATTAACAAAATTAATCAAAAAAAATATTTTGAGAAGACCATCGGGTTATTTATTTATTTAAATGTTTGCAGGTTTAGTCATCCACTGGTTAACATCTTTTTATGTATTTGCAACAATTAAACAGTGTTTATAAAAATGGTAAGAGTCATATTCATTTTCTTGGTCAAGTCTTTAAAATATACTTGTTTGAAAATCTTACCATAATACCAGAATAAAAAAGCAGATTTTTTTTTTCTTTATCTTAAGGGTGCTGAATAAAAATGTTTCCTTATGATACCATGATCCTTATTCTATGTTCTCTCTAATCAATTCATTTTAATGTAATTATTTGGACAATCCTGAGGTTCTTTATCTATACGTTAGATATAATGCCTTTAAATGCATTTAGCCTTTAAATAGCTACATTTTGTTGTAAGAGGACTTAATTTAATTTCCAGAATATATTTTTTTAAGAATCACTAGTTCCATTCTAAACAGTGCCAGAGTTGAAAAGATTTACATTTTCCTTTCCAGAGTTTCTGAGCTTTCACCATGCTGAGGGGAACAGGATGTGAGCTCGCTTGACCAGGCCTGCTAAAGATGTCAGGAAATGAATAACACTGGGGAATTACATGAACAAATGCATGCAAGAATTGTGAGAAAATGTTTAGAAAATATAAAAGAGTAGTCTACAGCCTTGGAAGTTTAAGACAGCAAAATGAGGATGCCAACTTTAAGTTGTGGGTTTGCGAAAAAAGGAAAGGGAAGTTGAGGGGTGGTGTCTCCATACAGAGAAAACAAGCTGTCTGTTAGGGACATGTGGTCTGGTGGGGTGATAACGGCATCTGGACTATATGGTTTCTGTTTCCAATTTCTGAAAATCACATTAGCATCCTAAAATATGGTTTAGAATTTTCTGTCTGTAGACACAATAATAAAATGTAACTGTTTAGTATATGTTCGTATATTAAATACATAAAACATACCTGATTTATCTTTTTTTTAATCAATGACAGTTAATAAGTAACAACCCATTAGATCCATATTTAAGGTCTCTCTTTCATGAAAATCATATCCTGAGACTACTAACCTGCTGAAAACGTTTAAACCAGACTATGCTGGTCTTTTCTGGATAAGCTTTTGATTAGCATGTGGCCGGCTGGTCACCCAGCTTGATCAGCTGAAAAGTGCCCAAAACCCTCCGAAACCAGCCAACACACCAGGCTGAGAGACCAGCTACAAACCATCTGGTTAAAATGTTTTCTTTTTTTCCCGCCTGTGCAGGCTTTGAATTTAATTAATATTAAATTAAAAAAGTCACAATGTACTTTGTGAATACTACGCATCTGAATATTGTCATGTCTGATTTGTTTGTGTGACCAACATGGCTTTACACAGACCGGCCACTAGAGGACAGTAATGTCAACGATCACGAGGATGACGAGATACTGACAACTCAAATTGGCTTATAATTCCTCGTAAAAACAAAAACAAATACCATGCTCACTTGTGTGATTTAATGTGTTGCCGCGATATGCGAGTGAAGGACACAGAGTGTATTAAATTATTTTATACCTTTACATTACATTGTTAATTGGTCACCAATCGTTCTTAAATAAAGTTTGTTGAAAATCTTTAGTCCTTCCTGTTTGCATTGCTAAGATGGAGGTAGAGGGAACGTTCCCCCCGCTGTCACTCTCTGCTAAATTTGAGGGGTATGTCTTTATAATCATTCCATGCTCACTATTGACGTCATTTATATATAATTAGGCTACGGCAAGAAATTCATCGTGTTGTTCAATTGCAATGAATGCATGCTGCGTTTAGTCAAATATGCAGCCTGACAGCCTGTCATCATTAGTCCCCTTCACACGTACCGTCTTTACTGGTAAATTACAGGTTACAGATCATGTGTGAAAAGGACATTTTCAAAACTACCATGAATCAGTTCTGGCCATTTTCCAGTATAGGAAGTTGTAACCTTACCTGTAAATTACCGATATCATGATGTGTGTGTGAAAGAAAAAAGATTATTGGTGTGCTAATAATTTTGCAGTATCAAAGTAAATAAGGTAAGAAGTGAAAACTGGAGAGAGGAAATTGTATTAACTAGGTTAAGGTTGTGACATAGTGCTCTAAATAAAACATTAAAAATGATAGGAAAACATCAGACTGGTCTATGTGAGGATTGCCAGGAAGAGGAATCTGTGGAGCATGTCATTCTACATTGTAGAAAATATACATAGACAGTAAAAGAAAATATACTCATTGTATAATTAGATACTTATTGATTGATCCACACTCCTGAACAGATGGTGGCGGTACTGCACCAATGAGATGGATGCCAACCGCCGTTAAAGTGATGTCACGCGGTTTTTAGGCTGAAACATTTTTGTCACATACAGCAAACATCTCCCCACTATCCGCTAGCTGCCTGTTCCCTGAACACACTGTAAAAAATGCGGTCTCTGTAGGCAGCCCAGGCTCCACAAACGGCAACAAAAACAAACTCGGCCAACCTGGACCACGAAACATAACAAACAGTGTTCCAGCCAATAACCGACAAGAATGATTTGGGGTTGGGGGGTTAGTGCGCGTGCACATGAAGGGGGGTGTGGGGAGTGGAGGAGAGAGAAGCATGAAGAGGGAAGTTAGCTAGAGGAGAGATGTCCTGGACAACGACTAACGTTAGAATTAAATTATCTTGAATTTTGATATGACCGACACACGACCAAAGAGACGACGTTCCGATGAACAAATAGCAAAGAAGAGGGAAAAAAGAAAGAGCGTGCAAAGTCCCGATTTTACACCGGAAAAGCCTTCGAAAGGTGGCGAGAACTCCGCCGGCAGAAGGGCTTCCAATCCGACATTCAGGTCTCTCTGGTTTTGCTGGACAGGTGGGTAAATTCAGTCTGGCGTTAATGACTGTTTCAGGAAGCACAGAAGGGAGGGTCGAGCTAGCCTCCGTTTTGTTTGACAATACTTTGAACGTCAACAATTAGTGACGTCACCCAACATCGCTTAGAGCACTTTTAAAAAAAGAAGAATCTGTAGTCCTTCCTATTTGTAATGCATTTCAAAGATGGAGGTGGAGGGAACGTTCACCCCGCTGTCACGCTCTGCTAAATTTGAAGGGTATGTCTTTATAATCATAGTTTATCTTCCATGCTCACTGTTGACGTCAAAAATACGTTTCAAAAATACCTGTAAATCAGTTCTGGCAATTTTCCAGTATGTGTGTGAAAAAAAAAAAAAGAGAGAGAGAATATCGGTATTAGCACGCTTTGCAGCGACTACTGCATACTATAGTAACAGCAGTACTGTATAAGTAACTATTGTGCGTCTCGTGTTTTTAAGAGCAAAAACCGTGTCTGATCATCCCCTTGCACCTGCCAGTAAAACATAATTATGGTCAAAATGGGACAGATACTGTGAATACATAGAGAAACTGAGGATGAAGAAAACGTCGCAGAAATGTTTTGACAGCACATACAATGCCTAGATATGCTGTCTAGATAGGCGACTAACCAGCTTTTTAGACACTTTGATTTCAATGGTCATGCTGCTGCTGGATGTAATGACTGACAACCAGTACCACCTATTATCACCTAATATAAAATACTTTATTTACTACTTTTTAGGTGTAGCCTTATTTTCTTATTCCTCAAATTACTAGTGCTAGTGAAAGTTATGTCTCTTTGTGTTACAGCTAGTTTTTTTGATAACAAATGTATCTCTTTTTATCTGAATCATAGATTTTTTTTAATAATAACTAAAAAATAATAACACATTAAATATTTAATGATTTGCTATTTTTAGGTCCTTTGCCTATCTGACTGTGAGAGATAGACTACCAACCATACTCACAAAAGTGGTAGACTCTTTACATCGTAATAAAGAAAGTTTCTTCAAAGAATATGGAAAGGTATGTATGATTTTTCATTAGTTATGTTCAACATTTTTACAATATTCAATATTTTCTTATGTTATTCATAAAATAAAATAAGCCTGTTCTGACAGTTTTCTCAGATTTAACTTCTAAATGATGTGTTTGATCAGGAGGGCATCCAGGCAGAGAAGAGGGCCATCTCCTTCCTGTCCAAGCTGAGGAATGAACTGCAGACAGACAAACCTGTTCTGCTTCTGACTGATAATGCTGAGGACACAGAGGCCTGGAATGAATACATGGGTAGACAGCAGGACCTGATGGAGGACGGGCAGCCTGTCAGCTGGTTCAAGTCATCATGGCTTTATGTGGAGTGCTACATGTACCGAAGGATCCAAGAGGCTCTGAATATGAAGTAAAACAAATCAGCTTAATGCATAATGAATACAATTTTAAATTAAAAAAGGCCAGAGAAATTATACTTGAGGGAAATTAATACTGTCACAATTTTACTCAAAAATCAAAGCATCTTAATGTTTAGATTAACTTTAGCATCTAATAGTAAAAAAAAACAACTTTTTTTGTATTTAAAAATAACAATACTGAGTTTATAACCTGTTTAATAACAATTTATTTAAAGAGACAATCTTAAAAAAATCTAAAAAAAAAAATAAAAAAAAATCATGAACAGGGTTTCCGCGGGGCATTAAAAGTCATTAAATGGATTTTGCGAAAATTTAAGGCCTTAAATAGCATTAAAAAGCATTACATTTTAAGCATTAAAAACATTAAAAATTTAGATATAGTTTTGAAGAAAATTTTATATTATCAATTTATTTGAATATATAATATAATTTTGAATATAAATATAATTAATCATTTTTATTTGCTGTTGCAAAACATGTACGTTAGTGTGATAAACACGCGGAACCGGTTTGGTAATTGCTTCTGGCCAGAGCAAAATTGCTGTGATGCGGAGGTGACGCTGGAATTTTGAACAGCAGGAATAACAGGAAATATAGCTGCAAGCAGCGATATGGGGCCAAGCCCTTGAAGCAGCTGCAACAGGATGAGCAAAAACAGCAGAAATTGAACATGCATGAAAAAACAGCTGGTTCAGAAGTACAGGTGAAAATGAACTCAAAATGAACAGAAGTTCAGATGAGAATGAAGACAGAATGAACAAAAACATACTTATTTTTAATCCAAGAGAAAGAAAGATTAGTACAACGCCTGAATAATAAAGGAATCGAAATGACACAATATTCCACAATTTTTCTAAAGTCATCCCATACGGGACTCGAACCCACTATCTCTGGATCAGATGTCTGTCACATATCTCGTTGCACCACTGGCAAGACATGCATTCACCAAGATGCTGATGTTCCATAATTCAAGTGAGAATCAACTCAAAATTAATCATTGTTATATGCACAACATGTCGTCTTTATTGAGTTCCTTCTCAGATAGACACCATGTCTGGAACTGAAGCATCTTTGCACCACTTCTGGCCACAGTACCTATTGCGGTCTGGTTTAGCAGCTTGCACCACTCAGTTGATGCTGACTTACCAAACTGCAGTGGAGAGGCTTCAGTGTAAGAATTAGCACACAAAAGCATGTTGACCAGATTAGCATGCTAAGCTATCTTAATGCTAATGTAGCTTATGGTTAACCTGATTTCTGAAGAGCCACAATGCATTCGTAAAGTGTAGCATTTAATATCATGATATTATATTGTAATTAATGGCAATGTCCTTGTTTTTGTTTTTTGTTTCAAATTTGGTGAAAATATCTCATTTTGTGTTAGTTATAGACATTTATATGTATGATAGCATAAACAATGACCCATGGGCAGTTATTGGAAAATGTTTTTAAATTGCTAAATCACAACACTACACAAACAGTAAGGCGAAACCTAGCATGTTTGGTATTGTTGGACTCGACAAGGATTCAGGAACCTAAGGAGATGACTCGTGTGAAAATAAGTCAATCACACCTAGAGTTATAAGCATTTGAAAAATAAATTTTACCACTAGTAATATTACCAGGTAAAATTGGTAAGTACCTGGTAAATTACAAGTAATATTACTTGGGGTGGCTGGTTTGAAACTTCTCAGGATGACCCATACCGAGTTTCGTAACGGTACGTTCAGTACAGATTGATTTTTTTTTTTGGACAAAACGTTCAGAAGTTATAAGCAAAAATAGCCATTTTTCGGATCTCCGGACCAGTAGGTGGCACAGCGCCGAAATGTGATGACATGTACCAAGTTTTGTCTGAATACGATAAAGCGTTGCAGACATACAATAACTAAATTTTATATATATATATATATATATATATACAGGGTTAGTCGTGGATCATGTATGACATTAAAATAAATAGCATTAAAAAAGGCATTAAAATGCATTAAATTTAATTTGAAGATACCTGCAGAAACCCTGATGAAGACCATTAAAAATGACTATACATGATTGTACTTAATAGCTCTAAATTAAATAAAATTGTGATGAGTAAAAAAGTATGACTTGCTTTAGAAATACTATAGCATAGTAATTAGTGAAATAGTTTATACCATTTTAGTCTTTTTTTAAACCAAATAATAATTTCAAGTGTTATCTTAAATGTGCTTTAAGTTGTTTTATTTTCTATATTTTGTTAAATCAAGGGTAATTGATTTAAATACTCTCCGCTGCATTGATACATTTTGAATTGTAAAATTCATTTATTTTGTTTGTTTTACTTTGTTTCCTAAAGTCCACCAATGGGTAACTTTGACGGCTTTAAGGAGGGAAAGACGCAAAGCTTCTTTGAATCTCAACAAGCGATTAAATGCCTCTGTACATACCTTCAGGAGCTCATAACCAACATGGAGAACATGACTGAGATGCAGCTGCGAGAGAACTTTCTCAAGTTGCTTCAGGTTAGTATGTCCATGCTCTTAGCTGCAGCATAATTAAATGATCCCTGCCATTAAAAACAAATGTTTATGTGACATGTTTATGTTTCTCTGACATAAGAACACAATACCAAAAACAAGAAAAGTCTATTTCACTAAGCCATAACCATTAACTTAATGACTCGCATCTTTAATTTAGAACAAAGAATCTTGTTAGCCAAAATGACATCAAGTTTGCGGTGCCAAGTAACATGCCTTGGGGTGGCTGTTGTTTTCAGCATGTGCTTGTCTACGTTATTGATATTAGACTGTTGGGGATAACGTAATGTCACATAATCTTGTTTATTGTGTATTTTGTAGGTCTCTCTGTGGGGAAACAAGTGTGATCTGTCCATCTCTGCCGGTCAGGACAACTCTCAAAGGTCCAGTCCCATCGATTCTCTGTCTGATCTCCAGCGCTTCATCCTAGTGGATGACTCCAACATGGTTTGGTCAACACTGGTTGCTGCTCAAGGGTCCGGATCCGCAGGGAAGAAGCATGCAAGAGTGGACATTGTTTTAGACAATGCTGGTTTTGAGCTTGTTACCGATCTGGTCCTTGCTGACTTCCTTGTTTCTGCCGGACTAGCCAAGCAAATCCGATTTCATGGCAAGTCCTTCCCATGGTTCGTCTCAGACGTCACCAAACAAGACTTTGAGTGGACCATCATGCAGACCATGGCAGCCAATCACAAGTGGATGTCAGCTAGCGCTGTCCAATGGAAGCATTTCATGAAGGATGGCACCTGGTCCTACCATGACCACCCTTTTTGGACCATGCCCCATGAGTTCTGCGACATGGCGTTGGATGCAGCTGATCTCTACAGCACGCTCCAGGGCTCTGACCTGATTCTCTTCAAAGGAGACCTGAACTACAGGAAGCTGACTGGCGACAGGAAGTGGGAGCACACACTTCCGTTCGATCGGGCGTTGAGGGGGTTCCAGCCTGCCCCTCTCTGTAGTCTTAGGACACTGAAGGCTGATGTTCAGGTGGGCTTACAGCCGGGCCAGGCAGAGAAGCTCAACTCTCAGGATCCGCACTGGATGACTAATGCCAAATATGCTGTGGTTCAGTTTTCCAGTCCACACAGAGAACGGTAGAGGTGTTTTTAAAGGAACGAGAGTCCTCACTGATGAGGGAATTAACAGGAAGCGAGATAAATGCACTAATTAAAGATGCTGCTTCAGTTACCAACATGCCAAACAAATGTGTTATGCTGGTTTATCTTTGCTTGTATTTTTTTTATCCAACACTTTTTTTCCCCTTGGAAGCAAATTATATAATGAACCATAACGCTTCTGCATATCAAACACTGAAATGAATATGAACCTAAAGTATGTCCTTGTTGATTAAACAATGAAGTTTTGAAGAGAAACCTGGCAATCGTTTGGTCATAGTTTACACAGTGTATGGTTTTCTGTTTGTACTGCTGATGTGTATTGTGTACAAGTACGGTTATTTAAAGAATACAGATGTAAACATTTAGACGTATACATCTATCAATCTCCACAGATGTCTTGTTTGGTTGTAGTTAAATGTTATTGTCCAAAACTCATTGAGATAGTGAGAAAGGTGTATGTGATTCTGGCTTAAATGTGTTTTAAAGTATATAAAAGAGTTTATTTTAAATGTAGCCTAATAGTTTTTGGGCTTTGCATTATTGCATACTTGAAAAAGAAAACATTAAAGACATACTGTTTTAATAAAACAGTTCTAGTAAAACTGAATGTATGAGGACACAAATTCAAAGGGGAATTTCATGAAATGCAGATGCAATGTTTGTTTTAGCCAAGTGCTAAATCACAATAATTTGCTAATGTTAACACATTCTGTTTTCTGTCTGATAAAAATACTGGCCATACACCATCTCAGAGTGTTTTTATTGTGTTTTTTTCTTTAAAAGCAGGTTTACCGTTATGGGCAGTGTGGAGAATTGCACCAAGATAGTTTCTTTTTAAGCTTATTTATGAGCAAATTGGAAACAGTTGCTAGTCAGGATACCATGCATATGTACTCATACTTTTTAAAATGGTAATTCTGTGTTTTGAATGCAACTGAACAAAGTTTAGAATTTTTTTGTTAGAACAAAGAATACAAATTAGAAACCCATTCTGCTTTTTGATCGGTCTTGTTTTGTGTGTTTTTTTTTTTGATGCTTGGTTTTCCAAGGAGCCTTGCCTCTACAGAGCAGCAAAGAAAAGAGTCAAGGACCCCCAAAGCATTGATGTTACGTAATAAGCACATGAACGCTATCTTTTTGTGTTTAGGGGTCAGCTGAGGACTGCATATATGTGTTTTTTCTTTCCTGGAAATCAAGGCCATGGTTTTGTTCTTTGAACTGTTCTAGTTCTAGTTCTCTTCTGGCAAGAGCTAAGCTCAGATTTGGACTTAAATATTTCAGTTGGCTTCAAATAAAGGATTTTAGGATGTATTGTTGTTTATGTAGTGTTTTTAAGCTGTGAGAAATAAATAGACAAATAAAAATCAGCTAATGTTTTAATTAGTAGCATTAGCATGTTTGAGGACAGAGCTGAATATTTTAATATTTTATTCCTGTGATGGAAAAGCTGAATTTTCAGCATCATTATTCCAGTCTGCAGTGTCACATTATCCTGCAGAAATCATTATAATATGCTGATTTGCTGCTCAAGAAACATTTCTTATCACTATGAATGTTGAAAACAGTGTTTTTGTAGAAACAGTGCTGCAAAAAAAAATCTGAATTCTTTGATTAATAGGAAGTTCAAAGAACAATGTATTTGAAACAGATATATATATAGTTGATAATTGTAATGCATTCTTACTGAATTAAAGTATTAAATACTTTTTGACCACAAACATTTAAACAGTAGTGTATATTACTATAATACTAATGTCTTCCCTTTTCAAGAGAAATCAAAACTCATTAGCCAAGGCCTCCCATACAAAATTGAATGATGAGCGCAAACACCTACACACTTTCCATTTCAACTTTAATAGCTGCCGGTACAGAGGACTGATTATCATCAAACAGACTTGTTTGTCCCTCGTGAACCTCTTGCAAAAATCATTCAACAAAGTTAATAAATTATTTGAAGAATAATTTCCCATGTCTGCAGCATGTAAAGTGGAAATCCAAAGGTTCTGGCAAGTGAATCAGGTGGTGACCTCCTATCTCTTGTTTACCTGGTTGCCACGACCTGCTCTGAAGAGTGACCTCCAGCATCGACCTGTCTTTAATTTGTTTAGCTCTTCTTTTTTTAGCGACAGACATTGAAAGTAAGAAAGGGCACAGGAAATCAACGATACAGTAGCGAGGGGATGCATCAGTGCTTCTCGTGATGGGGCTAAACTTATAAATCAGAGGGTTGATTTGAATTTTGGTAAGGACGTTGTTTTCATTTTCACAAGAAATTATATTCCATGTGCTCTGTTGATCTAGTGTTTTATAATCAAGCATATCGTTCTATTAGTAGTTTCAGTTGAGTTTCCTGTCCTCTCGGTTTCCTGTTTAATAGAAAAGCACCTCACCTCAGACTAGACTATACACCTTCCAGTTGTAGTGTTGCTCATTGTATTTTATCCTTCCTTCAGTGTAATATTTCAAGCTAGAAATAGGAAAAGGAAAGAAGGAAAATGTATTTTAAGAAAGAAATAGAAGAAACAGGGAAAGCAGCCTCACATATCTTAGAAAAACATCACATTTTGACTCTCAGCCCAAGAAGGACTGGAGGAGTAGGCAGAGCAGTGGGGCGGAAGCAAAGTAGAACAAGGGAGAGAGATTTTGAGAAAGACAGTGGGAGGTGGGAAAAAAAGACACAGTCTTTTGGTGGTTGCTTATGAACAGATTGTACCCTAAGGTTGCGTGTGTGTTTCCATGGTGATGTCTGGAGGGCAGACCAGCGGAGAGGCTGCTGGTGCCAGGCAGCGACACAGGACCAACCTGAACCCGGAGAGAGAAGACCTGGAGGGACTTTCCTCACCGCCCACTGCCCAGAAACTCTCACCCATGTACCCCAAGGAGGAGCACAGCGCAGGGGGCACCAGCTCCTCTGTCAATTACCTCGATGGAGCCTATGAGTACCCAGACCCCACACAGACCTACGGCACCACGTCACCCGCAGAGCCTGCCTCTGTCGAATACTACCCGGCTCCCACGGACCCCCACGCACCCCCCGTTGAAGAACATCTGCAGACGTTAGGCGGCGAATCCAGCAGCCCTCTCATGTTTGCACCCACCAGCCCTCAGCTGTCCCCGTACCTGAGCCATCATGGAGGACACCACTCGACCCACCAGGTGTCCTACTACCTGGACACCTCGTCTAGCACAGTCTACAGGTCAGTGCAGCTTGAAATATGAGCTCTGGTTGTGTTGATGTTTTGGACGCCATTGTAGGTGCAGAATTCCAAGTTCTAAAGTTATATTGGTTTTAAGATCTTTTGTAGAAACTGAAAATCATTTGTTTTTATTTCTTAAAATCAAGTTTCTATGGCCATTTTCATGTTGAAATCAAGGTTAAAGGGAACTATATAAGATGTTTAAGATCATAAAACAGACATGAAATACTATCAGGTGTCCAGTTAATCAGATGAGGTTGTTCTGGGGGTCATTTACACCTGATATATGATTCATTGAGGCATAATGTTTGGTCTAGCACTCAAATCCTGCTTGGATACCTGCTTACCAAGGTTAATTTTTGTAACAACACCTTACATAAAACCTGGTGAAACCATTCTGGCACATTGTACGCTTATTCATTTTGTGAACATGTTTAATTTGCTTACTAACCATGACTTTTGTAATAATTTAAGTACCATTATTAGCCAACATTTACCATTTGAACATTTACACTAAACTATTTTTTTTTTTAGCCATTACAGATTTTACAATATTTTAAAGGTGAAACTTATTTTAAGACTGATGTTTTGCATATATTTTTATACGTATTGAATTTAATACATTTTTTTTTTTATGTTCCTAATTGTTATGGCTATAGGTTTGTGAGTTGTGTATGACTAATATTTAATGCTAGTTGGTCTTTGGCATGTGTGATCATTTACAGTTATATTGAGAATGAGCATGACTTTTCACACGCTTTTTCCCCTGCAGGACATGTATACATTTTCTTTACAAACTAAATGGTGATGAGATGTTGTTGGTCAGAAAGTACATGCTGATCTCGTGGTTAGAACAGGATATGATACTTTCTGTATTACCCTAAAGAACAGATCATATTTTGCTTATGTGTGTGTAGATTGTGAGAAATCATTGAGAATGTTTAAGGAATACACAGACACATACAAAGCGCTTGACCTTTTCGTGTCCAGTGTCACATCGAGTGTTCTCTGACATATACTCTGTGCTCTTGAACTAATTATGGTTTATTTTAATTTGTTGTTACTTTATGCTCTATGTTTGTGCTGTTAATTATTAGTATTTCTTGACTTCTTGGAAAAGAAGGTTAGGATTGTAAACACCACTATCCGACATGGGGACTGAAGTACACCCGTCACAAAAAGAAGTGTACATTTGTAAAGTTTCTGATTCAATCCTGTCTGTAGACCTTGAGGAAAGTACAATTAGTGAAAACAACCGTGGTATTGGAATTATCACGTCCTGTCTGAATGCACAGGGAGCACATTTTTCACTTTCAAATAAACTAAGAAGAAATTATTTAAATAAATAAAAAACCCATTTTAGGTAAAAATCTGTTGTTTAAATCTTTTGTCAAAGGCGTATATTACAGTTTCACTTCAAGAAGTGACAATGCATCTCTGCTTTAGGCTGCTTGGAGACCTCAAGTTTGACAGTTGGTGACATTGGACATCACTGCAGTCCATTTATGAGGTTATGCAATATATCTGCTGGACATCAGAATTAAAGATAAAATAAATATTTACAAACACTGGAACAAGGGGTCAAAAGGAAACGGGAATGGTCACACTAGTTAGCTGTTTGCAGTCACGTACATGATCTCCTTAGACATTACAAACTTGCATCTCAAAACCTTAACCACGATGTACAAAATGGTAGTTTATTGATTATCAGATGACATAGTTTTTTTGTTTGTTTGTTTATTTTTAAATAAATGCCAGTGTTTGATAATTAATTGTGTATGCTCATTACCTTTATTTTACACTTATATGCTCACTGAAAGTAAATTTTTAATAGCACTTTTAATTTAATAACACTGTTAAATTGAATCTTTAGCAAATCTCAGAAATGACATATATAATGTTGTGAGGCCTACATTCCCAATGTAATTTGTTAAAATACGATAGTCTTCAAAATCTGTCATTTATCGACCATAACATGGAAATAATTAACCACTTATCTATATCAGCCAGAATTTGAATAGGCCTAATTATTTGTAAGCGTGCCATCTAGTGAATCAGTAAAACACAAAAGTAAGTTTGTCCTCAATGGTGGTTGGAACTTGGCCTGGTTGTTATCATTATTATCCACTGTATATTGACATCTGACCTCTGTCTGTCTCCAGGTCCAGTGTGATGTCTTCTCAGCAGGCAGGTGTTGGTCTGTGTGAGGTGTTGTGCAGTGCGACTGACAGGCAGGAGATGTACACCGGATCAAGAGCTGCAGGAGGGTTTGATTCAGAGAAGGAGACGCGCTTCTGTGCGGTGTGCAGTGACTATGCCTCTGGCTATCATTATGGAGTCTGGTCCTGTGAGGGATGCAAAGCTTTCTTCAAGAGAAGCATTCAGGGTAGCCAGCATGTTACACACGCAATCCTTGCTGTTCTGAACATCAGCACGGCTGTGATTCGGCTGCAAGTACTCACAGCTAAGCTTTGCTGACATTCAGAACCGATTGTTTTACAAACACGAATATTAAGTAACTTACTTTTGTTGTAGTTATTTAGTCTATTTTCTATTTTTGCCACTGAAAATAGATCCAAACAAAAAGTGGGCAGTCAATTATTCCGAACATAGCGAAGTAGCCTAACGTGTTGAAGTGAATTATTAAATGACTCACTCAAAAACACAGCAATTGTCGCCACCTATTGGCGAAACGATGTAAGAAAGAATCACCGAAAAAATCCCACCATTAATGCTCAAAAGTCTTTTGGGATTCGGAACGCACAAACATGGAACATTCACACAGAACACGTTTTGCGTTAAAAAACGGGAGATGGAGAGCAGTGGAGTGGGGAAATGCAAGGTTTAGAAAATCGCTTTTTGTTCTTAAAGTTGAACTTCTTTTAACTTGAATGACGCGTTTTTTAAAACGTTGTGTCATGCGCGAGACGCGGCAAAAGACGCGACGCTCGAGCGCACAGTCTAGCGCGTTTACATAGTTAAATAGCAAAGCAGTGAAGTAAATGCAAAAACACCGATCTCATGTGATTGACAGGTTATCCCACCCTCGCGCCAAAAAACACGTCATCAGAGAAGAGATAGCCTATCACTGCAAGGGTGATGGGTATGGGAAGTTATTTTGATTAAAGGGTTAGTTCACCCAAAAATGAAAATTCTGTCAGTAATTACTCACCCTCATGTTGTTCCAACCGCGTAAGACCTTTGTTCATCTTCGGAACACAAATTAAGATATTTTTGATGAAATCTGAGAGCTGTCTCACTTCTCCATAGGCTGCTAGGTGACCGAAACTTGCTGGCCCAGAAAAGTTATTAAAGAGATCGTTAATATAGTCCAAGTGACTACAGTGGCTCAATCTTAAGTATATCAAGCGACGAAAATACTTTTTGTGCGCACAAACAAACAAAAATAACGACTTTATTCCACTATTCATTTCCTTCTCTCTGGGCCTCTAGTTGGTTCACGTAGTGTTTTTGCGCTGCGCGTCTGTGTTACACGTCACCACGTAGGCTCACTATTGGCCGACGCTGGTCATGTGTGTGATGCGTGATGACGTGTAACACAGACGCGCTGCGCAAAAACACTACGAGGCCCAGAGAGAAGGAAATGAATAGTGGAATAAAGTCGTTATTTTTGTTTGTTTTTGGGCACAAAAAGTATTTTCGTCGCTTGATATACTTAAGATTAAGCCACTGTAGTCACTTGGACTATATTAACGATCTCTTTAATAACTTTTCTGGGCCAGCAAGTTTCGGTCACCTAGCAGCCTATGGAGGAGTGATCCAGCTCTCAGATTTCATCAAAAATATCTTAACTTATGTTCCGAAGATGAACAAAGGTCTTACGCGGTTGGAACAACATGAGGGTGAGTAATTACTGACAGAATTTTCATTTTTGGGTGAACTAACCCTTTAAAGTCATCATGAAATCAAAATCTTATTTTTAATGGAATATTGTATAATTTCACTAATATTTGACTCGGATAAACATCACAGTAGAGATGAAAAGACTGTCGCAAACTCTGTTTTATGCAAACTTTAAAGGTTACGAGGGCACATGAGTTAAAAAAATTATAATTATGAGCACGGGCAAATCATTTATAATAAATTGTGCAACATTGGATTAAAAACCAAGAATTGTCCATTTTAATTTCATAGTGACTTTAAAGAACATAGGCCTATTTGCTCAATAAAAATTTGCATTTGTTGATTGAATTCTAGTAGGCTATACAATATGCATAACAATGGGCATTAATAATCCTCTGATAATAATCCTTAGCATCCGCAAGCAATACTAAAATTCATCCTTTGAAAAAGGTTGATAATTTAGAGCACATAGTTTTCTCAGTCACCTAATGTCCAAAAATATATGGCTGCTGGCAAAAAGAAAAAATAATTAGATTTTCCTTGATTCTATTTTCAATTCACGCCCTTGTGCTTTCAAATACAATTTTGAATGTGTGAAAATGTGTAGTATGTAATCATCCTTGCATGTTCACTATTGTCCTCCCTTTTAAAGGTGACAGAAAAAGGTGAAAATCAAAGTCTCACATGTGCTAAATCTGATGAGAGGCTGACATGTACAAAGACAGCTCACAGATGTCTCTGTCTACACCTTATTTGCAGTTCTGTATTGTGTTGGAGGGGGTGCAGACCTGGGTGGGTTTGGTGAGATGAGAAGCCGGGTAGATGTTTTGAACTCGACCCTGACACACAAGCTCCTGATGAGCTCTTTCCTGGGGCAGGTAACTGCTGGTGATTTAACTGCCATTTTGGTG
Source organism: Abramis brama (assembly GCF_963993115.1). Lineage (NCBI taxonomy): Eukaryota > Metazoa > Chordata > Actinopteri > Cypriniformes > Leuciscidae > Abramis > Abramis brama. The sequence goes on from NC_139980.1 coordinate 8,346,061, forward strand.
AGGAAAACTGAGCGAGAAACTGGAGGAAAATGACTGTAAGTGTGTGCCTGACAAATGGGTTTTCAGGACACACTGGGTGAGGGGAATTACAGTGAGAATAAGGGAGTACAGAATGATAGAGAGACATGATGTTTAAAGAGAGAGAAGACAGGACAGGAAGGCAGAGAGAAGAGCAGAAGCAAGACAATAAAACCTCTTCCTGCGATTTGAATTTGAGTATCCTATATATAATTGTTTCATATAATTTGAGTTTGAGATCCCTGCAAAAAATTTTTACAAACAACTTAATCCCAGGTTTTCTATGAGGAATAAACAAACTTTTTTTTAATAAAAATTAAGATTTACTTCAAGATTCCTGCCAAAACAATATGTCCACCCATCTAATATGCTGTTGGTCCTCCGCATGCTGTCAAAACAGCATGGACTAAAGGTGTTCTTTGGTATCTGGCACCCAGATGTTAGCAGCAGATGTGAGCACCTGGAGGGTGTGAGGAGCCTCCGTGGATCGAACTTGTTGGTCCAGCACATCCCACAGATGCTCAATTGTATTGAGATCTGGGGAATTTGGAGGCCAGGGAAACACCTTGAACTCTTCATCATGTTCCTCAAACCATTCCTGAACAATGTGTGCAGTGTGACAGGGTGCATTATCCTGCTGAAAGAGGCCAATTCCACCAGGGAACACCATTGTCATGAAGAAGTGTACCTGGTCTGCAACAATGTTTAGGCAGGAGGCACGTGTCAAATTTACGTTCACATGAATGGTCGGACACAGGGTTTCCCAGCAGAAGCATCACACTCCCTCCTCCCTGCCATCACTTCTCCAGGTAAATGGTGCACACATACACGGCCATCCACGTGATGTAAAAGAAAACAGGACTCATCAGACCAGGTGACCTTCTTCCACTGCGCCGAGGTTCAGTTCCGACACTCGTGTGCTCATTGTAGGGGCTTTCGATGGTGGTCAGGGGTCATCATAGACACTCTGATTGGTCTGCGGCTACGCAGCCCCATACGCAGAAGAGTGCGATGCACTGTTTGTTCTGACACATTACCATCATTAAAATTTTGTGCGACTTGTACACAGTAGAAGACTGTTAGTAAATTCGTAAACTCTCATCACTGCTGATCGGAAGCAACCCACAAGCTTTGCCGTCTCTGCAGATGACGGTTTAGGAATTTGAAATTGTTAAAGTGATTTTGTTGAGTCTTTCTAATGGGCACGGTGGTGTGAATTGCTCTCAACAGTTCCCAGGGCATCTTTGCTAGCCACCCAAAATGTCTTAAAATGTTTTTGCTATGATTTTGTTCACATCCAAATTTTGTTATGAATATTTTGGATTCTCTGTTGTATAATATCCTATTGCAAACATACCTCACTAGGATTATGTGCATGGTTTTTGGATGTCCATGTGTATGTGTTTGTGTGTAGGTCTGTGACATTTCTGGCTGTGGCACACTCATCTAATTTAAAATTTCATCTGGAGCACTGGAACAGCATGTACCTGCTCTCAGTGCTTAATCAGATCCAAGGCCACCGATGCACTGCACTGCACTCTTTGTCGCTTGTGACGGAACAATATTTACACATCTCTAATACGGAGTAAAAAAAACAAAAAAAAAACATCTCTGAAAGCTGATCTTAAAAAAGTAGTAAATATGGTTAGGCATTTTGCTGTTTAAGCAAGGTAAAAGGTAAAAGAATGATCAATAACAAGCTCTACTTGGTTCCTCTGCCTCTAGGTCACAATGACTATGTTTGTCCAGCGACCAACCAGTGCACTATTGACAGAAACCGCAGGAAGAGCTGCCAAGCATGCAGACTACGCAAGTGTTATGAAGTAGGCATGATGAAAGGAGGTACATCAAATATATTCCTACTTTTCTCTTCCTTTCTCTCTCTTTAAGTCTCACATAAACATGACCTCCATCACAATCATGTTTTTTTCTATGTGTGTGTGTGTGTGTGTGTGTTAAATGTAAATTAAATATACACACATATACAAAAAGGCATGTCTCCCATCAACTACCTCATATAATCAGGCAAGACAAGCTTGTTCAAGTGTACTGCACAGGCTTTCATCTTTCTCTTTTTTTCTAATTGTTTGGCCCGCATCTTTTCCATTGCAGGTATTCGTAAGGACCGCGGTGGCCGCGCTATCAGGCGTGAGCGGAGGAAGAGCGGTAATGAGGATCGTGAAAAGAGCTACAGTGAGCTGTCAAGCCGTGTCGGACTGAGGACAGCTCAGGACAAGAGGAAGAAGAGCAGCGGCGGGGTGGTCAGCGCTTTATGCATGCCACCTGACCAGGTGCTGGTGTTGCTTCTGGGAGCAGAACCACCGGCTGTCTGTTCACGTCAGAAGCACTGCCCCCCGTACACCGAGATCACCATGATGTCCCTGCTCACAAACATGGCTGACAAAGAACTCGTCCACATGATCGCCTGGGCTAAGAAAGTACCAGGTGAAATCTTTCAAAGATCAATTAAAGTTGCTTTAATTGTTAATTGTGAGTGCAGCATCAAAGGAAATGTTTTTAAATGTGAAGGAGACACTTCTGAGAAAGTGTCCCCGGTGACAGCCTTGCCAGTTTTTGTAACCGTGGCAGCAGTTTTCAACAGCACAGGTGGCAGAGATTCAAATGACGAGGTCACAGACACAAAGATAAAGAGCATGGGTGTTATTACAGTGATCTGTGCTGCGGCTCAGTTCGATTGGCCTCCAGCTGAGCTCAGCACACATGAAGACACCTGCTGGGACTTTAAGGGAGACATTATATTTAATGTTCAGATTTCTTAATTAACCCTCCTCGGAGAAAAGTAAACAATTTATCTCATGAGATACAGCGGACAAGACTTTAATGTTGTTATATGTGGGGGTGACAACACCAAAATTTCATATTCCAGAATTATTTACTGAAATCATTACTCTTCTAACCCTCTTTTATACATCACAAAGGAAGGTCATTTCAGTCATAGAAATGAAATATGCCTTATTTTATTTTTTATTTCTTTATAATGTAAGCATCACTAATATTACTAATATTAAAGGGGACCTATTATGCCCCGTTTTACCAAATGTAAATCTCAGGTGCCTCCAGAATGTGTCTGTGACGTTTCAGCTCAAAATACCCCACAGATCATTTACTACACCGTATTGTAAATGCCCATTTTTGAGTGGAAGGAAAAATATGCTGGTTTGTGCATGTATCTTTAAATGCAAATGAGCTGCTGCTCCCCGCCCTACTTTCCAGAAGAGGGCGGAGCCTTTACAGCTTATGCCTCAGATACTCTGCCAAAAACTTACAAAAGATCTGTTACGCTCACATGAAATTGCAGTTCTTCGTCATCATGAAAGTTTATTATCTGCATGCATTTTAAAGCCATATCAGCCTAAACTTCTGATATATGGTTTTCTGAGTGCACACATCCGAAGCACGCGCACAGAAATCCGGCTGTTAGACGGCGTGTCCCATGAGTATTAAACTAATTTCTCTTTCACATCTTATTGCGCTTAAACTGTCAAATACACACAAGGTTATGTCTAAAACACACAAAGTACACATAAACATTGACTGAACAACTTAGTAGCTTTAATAAGAATACATTTCTTACTTGAATGCTGCTGTTAAATGCTCTGGCGAGGAGATAAACATGGCGGACTGTGTACAGCTCACTCAGGGGAGGAGCTAAGGCAATAGGGCAGAGTCCGTCAGCAGTCGTGGGCGGGGCCTAAGCATTTATGATGTCACAGAAGCTACAATCTGCAAACAGCTTGTTCTGAGACACTGCTTATGATTTATGGGGATTTAAAAAAGAGGATTGGGTGGATTTTTACTATTATAGGGTGGTTGTGTGTACACACAGTGCGGACACACATTTATGTTCAAACACCATGTAAAAGTGAATTTTGCATAATAGGTCCCCTTTAAATTTGATTTGCAACCCGTCCTACAGACGTGAATGATACCTCAAATCATGCAGCTTGTTGAGAAGAGGTGGGCTATTACTTTCCTAAGTGATGGTGGGTGAAAAATCCCATAGATTTACATTGAAGGAAGGACCTTAACCATATTTAGGGACCAGAATATCATAGAAACTTGGGGTGAGCCAAGAAATCATTCTAATATGCTAATTTGCTGCTCAGGAAACAATTCCTTAAAAAAAAAAAATCTTACTGATCACAAATTTGTGAAGGGCAGTGCATGATGTGACTGTTCTCTCCAGGGTTCCAGGACCTCTCTCTGCATGACCAGGTTCAGTTGTTGGAGAGCTCTTGGCTGGAGGTGTTGATGATCGGCCTCATATGGAGGTCCATTCATTCACCTGGAAAACTCATCTTTGCTCAGGATCTCATCCTCGATAGGTACTGGATGTTCTGCACCTCCTCTTGTAGGACAAAAAACAATCAATTTTTTTGCATACATACAACTCATTTAGTTAGGCTAAAGAAAAAATAAAGCTCAAACCTAATCTAATAACTATTTTAGAACCACTTTTATTCATCTATTTGGGCATGGAAAAGTGCAGTCACAATTTGTGAAGCTTTGAAAACACATTCAGTTGTTTTGATTACATTTAGCCTCGCTTGACTGTTAAGAGTAATGACAAAGCACCAACATGCCGTGAGAGAAACCTGTGGGAACACGTGTTATACTCTGATGAAATCCTGGGCTTTATTTTAGTCTCAGACAGTTTAACATGATACTGATGCTGTGAGTGTGATTGTGAGCTTTTTGAGATGTCACATTGACCAGATGCATTCCCTCTACGTGTGACTAGTTTTGCCTCAATTTCTTAAAGAACATTGAGCAGCATGTGGTTTTATCCCCGCAGAAAGGATGAGCCCTGCAGAGGGATGTGCCTTATAAAATGAGATTGAATGATTGTAAAATGAAAACTACCGTAGACTGTTAAAAAGGATGTGAACTATTTACCCGAGAGCCTTGTGCTCCTCTTCAGAAGGCACAAGTAGCATGTAATTAAAGAGGACCTGATTGGGAACAAGCCTCTTTAAAGGGCTTTTGAAGAACAGCATCATCGCTGACTGAGGAAATACGAATCTAATCAAAACTAGCATCCGTAAAAAGTGAAGCAAAGTGAGCTTGGAGGTTTATTATAGCATCCTGGAAGACGAAAGAGAAAGAATGAGTAAAATTGGGAAGAGACTGAAATGACAAGATAAAATGGTTGAATGAAAGAAAGAGAGAGATAGATAGAAAGAGAGACTGCTAAGATAGGATAAGAACTTATGAAAGACAGAATATCTACAGAGAGTCCATCACAGGTCCAGTCTTTGCTCTCAGGCAAGCAGCAAACAGCATGTACAATGCTCACAGAAAGAAAAAAGAAGGTCCATTTTAAGGCACATATCAGAGTAAAATTTAAAAGCCACAAACGATCTCCTAGCATATATAAAGTGCTGGTCTTCCTCTTTACAGGAATGAAGGAGAATGTGTCGAGGGGATGGCTGAGATTTTCGACATGCTTTTGGCGACTGTGGCTCGATTCCGCAGTCTCAAACTCAAGCTGGAGGAATTTGTATGTCTTAAAGCCATCATACTTCTCAATTCTGGTGAGTCTGTGGTAACAGAAAGTCAAACAGATCATTAATAGCCTCTTTAGATTTGATTTGAGTACTTGGGAAAAGAAGAAACTTCAGAGCTTCCTTTGACATTATGTAATTATACAGTTCCCTGGAATACTTGATTCTGATTGGTCAATCATTCAGTCTCCTCCACACATTATGTTCTAGATAAACAAAAGAGCTTTTCTAAACCAGTGCTATGCTAAACTAGAAGGCTAAACTGTTAGCTTGCTAACTGAAGGCTAAAAACAATGAAAGGGAAATGTTTGATTTTAAATGTAATAAATAAATATAGTTGAATGTAACTTTTTATGTAATTAAGTCAGCTGGTCATTACCACAAAATAAACCCTTTTCATGATCGCTTTTTTGGAATCCCTTACTTATTTAACTGTGCACTACCGTATAAAAGTTTATGGTCGGTAAGATTTTTTTAAAACTTTTGAAAGTCTTTTCATGCTCATCAAGGCTGATCAAAAGTCCAGTAAAAACAGTAATATTTTACTCCAGCCTTCAGTCACATGATCCTTCAGAAATTATTATAATATGCTGATTTGCTGCTCAACAAACATTTCTTATTTTTATCAATGTGAATTATTATAAAAACAGTTGTGCTGCTTAATATTTTGGTAGAAACTGGGATATGTGTTTTTAAATATATATATATAAAACAAAATTTATTTTTTTCTAACATTAAAAAGGTCTTTACTTTTCATTTAATGCATCATTGCTATATAAAAGTATTAATTTCAATTAAAAAAAAATTAAATAAAAACAAATACCGGTAAATAAATCCTCAAACCTGTGCATGCTAATGTACTCAGCATCATCTATGCATAAAATAATGTCATCACTTAACATTCTAATGCATATCACACACACAACCCTAAACATGTCCCAGGTGTCAATTCACATGTAACGTTTAAGTAGTTATTACTTCATCTTTTCTGTCTGGTCAGGTGCATTTTCATTTTGCTCCAGTCCAGTGGAGCCCCTGATGGACAGCTTCATGGTGCAGTGCATGCTGGACAACATCACTGATGCCCTCATTTACGGCATCGGTAATTCCGGTGCCTCTCTGCAGCTGCAGTCCCGGCGTCAGGCGCAGCTCCTGCTACTGCTCTCCCACATCAGACACATGAGGTAACCTCAGATGGATAACAAATCAAAACATTTAACATATACCGTACACTACCACTCTAAAGATTTGGCTCTGTAAGATTTTATTTTTCATCATGGATGCATTAAATTGATCAAAAATGTCAGTAAAGACTTTTGCAATAATTATATTTAATTTTAAAATAAATGCTGTTCTTTTGGACTTTCTATTCATCAAGGAATCCTGAAAAAAAAAATCATGGTTTCTACAAAAATTAAACAACACAACTGTTTTCAACATTGATAATAAGAAATGTGTCGAGCACCAAATCAGCACATTAGAATGAGTTATGTTAATAGAGTTATGGCTCCTGAAAATTCAGCTTTCCATCACAATTACATTTTAAAATCGATTCAAACAGAAGACCGTTATTTTAAATTAAAATAATTTTCACAATATTAATAGTTGAAAAGGGTGTTTTACCCACTTGATGGGACCTTCTTCCCTTTATTAGCAACACAAGTAAGGATATTGTTGCTGAATTATTATTGCTTATATCAGTCAAGCACGTTATATTCGTAATGTTTTGTTTTTTTGAAAGCAACAAAGGAATGGAGCACTTATACCATATGAAATGTAAGAATCGAGTCCCGCTGTATGATCTTTTGCTGGAGATGCTGGATGCCCAGCGATTCCAGTCCCCAGGAGAGGTGCAGCGACTGAGGGCACAGAGTGAGAAAGACCTCCCGTCTACACCATCCACCAGAGGACCTGGAGCCATGCAGCCCATGCAGCCCAACACTGCCTGTCTCAGCCAAAGTCCAGACCCCTGACCTATGTACCGTATACAATCCCAACAGCTGCAGTAATAAGAACTGTGATTCAAATCAAAGGTGGAGTCTCTCCTTGTGCCTTATCAGAGTCCACTTTAGATTTGAATCTAGAAATTAACACATTTGAAAATGAACCTATTTGTAGAAACACACAAGTTGGCTCCTAAACACTATACATCTATGGTCACTTGATTCATGAGTTTTTTTGTCAAAGCTTATTACAGGGATTCAAGACATTTTCTCAGACTTGAGAAAAAGGGCTCTTTTTGGTGCATTGAGAGACAGGCTTCTGTAGAAGCTGCTAATTCTTTTTATTTTAATATCTATTGAGTGACAGCTTTAACATCACAAACTCACTCAAAATAAAATAAATTAATTTAAAAATAAAAATAAAAAAGGACAACCAAGAGCAAGTGAAGTGTATTAGAAACTAGCATTTTTGCAAGTAAAATCTGTTTAATTGCTGAACATTTAGACATTAATTATTCCGCCACTGGATTAGAAAACAGGTGGTGTTATATTGACATTTCACTGTCAAATCTGATCTGTCAATCACAGAAGTAAGTGGTTTGTTATAATTATTTACATTATGGCAATAACAATAGCTATGTATAATTACAATCAGCTCTTAATATAAAGTAACACGAACACTAATATAAAGTGTGACCAAACTGAAAACAGCAGAGGAGGAAAGTTACTCTTAGAACAAAGAAAAACAAGAAAAAGTAATTTCATAAAACAGTTTATGTTAATGCATCATGATTTATTCTCGCAATCGGAGAGCTATTTCTCGATACGAATCATTGCTGTTTTTAATGTTAATAAAATGGCTCAGTGATCAGTGGTGACATTAGTAGCATCTTTTTTTCTACAGAGACGTTTACTTATTGGTTGGCTGATATCACAAAATCTTAAATCCTATTTTTGCTGTATTAAAGTGCTGTAATTGGTTTTATGGCCATGATAACATGACATGTAAATGCTAACAAGAGCTAAATTTCATCAATGTGAAGGACACTAACTGTCTTATATTACGATGTAAACTACATTGTCACATTTTTCCGCAAATCTGTGAATGTGTTTGGTCATAGTCCAGTAGACTTGTACTTTGCATTTATCAGCTATTATATTTGATACTTGAATGTTATGATTGGTACAGTACAAGTTTTGATTTTGAAGGACCTACATGTGGAAATGTTAATTTGGCTCAATTAATTATGAAGAATAGTTGAAAAATATACTAAATGAAAAGATGTGTCTTTATTGTCAGCATTAGCAAACTGTACATAGATAAATAGGCATAGACATTGTAATCATAATTAATGTTTTTTGTCATATTGTTATATCACACAAATTAACAGATGATGGTAATGACTGTTTTACATTTCTGGACAAAAAAAAAAAAATTGTGAACATGCCATAAAATAAAAATACATTTGAATTGTCATGCAAAATCTTATTTAAATAATATTGAAAATAACTTTTTTTCTACAGTTTTAAATAATAAAAAAATAAAAATAAAAGTTTCTTTAGCCTAAGCAAATAATTTTGGCCATTTTCTTGGACGGTATAAGTGCAGTACCTTATGCTTATGTCAGTGCTATTTAGTACGTAATTATATATGATTTTTCCTCTGTTTCCTTGGGACAGAAGAGGTTCACCAGTCTGGCTGTCCAACACTGGTCTACACTGCAATGAGTTCAAGAGTACACAGTTTAGTGAAAAATTAAATTAGCAGCAGTAACTATACAGGAACAGGAACAATCCGCTTTGGCTAACACTAGTCCATTCTGCGTCCTGCAGTGTAATATGAAACATATGAAGGCATTAGTAAAGTCTCATACAGGTGGTGGGCCGTTGGTGTAGCGGAGCATGGGATGAAAAGAACGGGCGAAATTGTTGGCATGGGCACAGCTGTAATCCTGCTCAGTCATGGGTACCAGACAGGTCAGGCCCACTATGAGCAGCAGTAGGAGCTGCAGTGGCAGAGCCGCCCGGAGCACTCGCAGCAGAAAGGGCTGGCAGCGAGCCACAGCAGCGCCACCTTGTGACCCGGAGGAACCAGAGTGAGACGAAGCGCAGCCAGAACCGCTGGGCAACCTACAAAACATCATACCAATAGATTATCATTTATAAGTCCATTCTAATGACACACACGGAAATGTCTCGAGTAACACAGAGCTTCTGCTATTCAGTTTATCATGTGATTCGTTTTTAAAAAGTTAACCATCTTAAACCAAGCAAAAAAAAATGTTTTCGTGCCTGTCATTGTTTAGCTATTTGCATAGAATCATAACTCGCTGAAAGATTGCACACATTAAATCTCTAGATGGTTTGTTTTCGGACAGATATCGCTTCCCATATTTGTGTTATAATCAAAGACACTTCCATATTTTGTAATACTTCATAATAGATTTCATTAAGAAGTCACAAAAAACATGATATAATGCTTAACAAATCAGTAATTCATGTACATTCAAATATTAAATGTATATGAATTGAGGTGTCAAGGCATTTCTATCTATTTCAATGTAAAAAAAAAATATATATTTTTGTTAAGCATTACATACATGTTATGTTTGTTAATGTTGTTAATGAAAGTTACTATTAGGTTTTACACAATATGGCTGCCTTTATGTATTTTTCTCTGATATAAGGCAGAGATGAGCGTGAGAGCATCATAAAAATAAAACTGCAAAAAACAATGAAAGCAACAAAAGTACATGGTTTGGAAAATGACTGATACATTTCAATATTTTCACATGGCATCAAGAATGGAGAAAGATGATGGACCCATGAGGATTTTGAACATAGTTTCTTAATGGTTTTAGTGTTCAAAGTACACAAAGTTACATTGTCAGACTCAATATTATGTTCTTGTGGAAAACCACATAAGATTACTAAGAATCCTTGACTTGGAACCAAAACAAATTCATTTCTTAGAACCGAACAGCCCATGCGGACTCCCACCGCAGAGGATCTGGCCTCTGATCTGAATGGTTCTGATGGTTATGGATCTGGGATCTGGATCTGGAACGAGTTCCATCATCCCCCCTGCATTCTAAAGCCGAGAAACAGGTACCTGTGACGTGGAAGCCTGGCTGAGGATCCTGGTTCTGACACACTACATTTGCCTCGTAGCTGTTGTGCAATGAGCAAAAGGGAGGGAGGGAGGGAGGGGTAAAAGAAAGAAAGAATGTTTCAGTCCCAGCAAATAAAGACAAAGCTTGTGGTGACAAGCAGAGACATATAGCCAGGCCATCAGTATAATCACAAACCAGTAACAACAAAACAAAAGGCGGCAGCAAAATAGGTGGCAATGACAAAAAAAATCTTGCAAGGTGCAAGAAACCTGGCTTTCCACACAGACACCTTCAAACAAATCCACTAAAATTGACTGTGGCTTGATTTGATTCAAAGCACGTCTGAAAGGCAAAGCCAGTGTTTCTTGTATAAATTTCACGAGAAGTGAAGTACTTCTAGAGCCACAAATAAACATCTTTTACAGGGGGATGAGGAAGTGAGCAAATATCCCAGGGGATTTTTGTCAATGAGAAATATTTAAGTGGAACTAACGTAGTGAAAATTTCCCCCCGATATAAGCTCAACCGCCTCATTTTAGCAGGACAGTGACCTTCACGGCATGCCCGAAATAATATCAAAAAAAGGGAGAGGAGATGCATTACCGATTGTCGTTTAGTAGAAACGCTGACATCTGAAACAGGACTGACCGATCCAGAAGTCTCTGCGTCATCCGTAACAGACCAGAGGGACGCATCCTGTGAGTTGGGTGAAGATCTGAGTTTTAGCTTTGAAATGGAGTCTGATATTATGGACAATGTCCCTTTTTTATCTGTCAAACTGATGGAAAAACCGGCCATTGAAGAGATGAACGAGTAATGAATGTGCATGAAGACTGACCTGTCTGTTCCCAGAAGTCTGGAGCTCTTCTAGCAGCTCTAGGTCTATGTCCACAGCCTTCAGGAGCATTTGCAGACGGTTCCCGATGACGTGCACCCTCTCTTGGGCCTCCAGACACTCGCTGCCATGTGCCTGCACCAGCAGCTGCCCCGAGAGCTCCTGCAGACTGTCCACCTTCTGCTCAGTCTCCGTCAGCTCCCGCTGGATTTGCTGCAGACAAACATGTATCAATGTAGTTTAGCTTGGCAAACGTTTTGACTATGGATGAACTACATTTTCATACAAATTACAATATATGGCCATACTATTTTCAACATGCTATCTCGTGGGATGCTCTATTCTTAATCTTTATTTATTCTGCATTCAGTATTGGGTAAATAGGCAAATTTGTGTTCATCCCATGTCCATCCATACCAAAAAGCAGTGACCTGTTCAGAGGTACCTTTAGTGCCCTGTAATGAGCTCGTATTGTATGGCGATCTAGCCCTGATGTGATCGGGATAATCTCATTCCTCCGGCGGTCGATGTTTTCCAGCCAGAGAAGAAGACCATGACTCAGTTCATGGAACTCCTGTAGAGAAGAAAAAAGTGTGAGTGACAGTATTTGCCCATGTGTGTGTGTTTTTAATGTACACTACCGTTCAAAAGTTTGAGGTCAGTAATATTTTATTATGTTTTTGATCAAAATAATTTTTTTCTTATTATTATTACATCATTTCTTATTATCAATGTTAAAAAAAGTTGTGCTGCTTTATATTTTTGTGGAAACCATGATATATTATTTTGCAGGATTTGATGAATAGAAAGTTCAAAAGAATAGCATTTATTTGAAAAAGAAATCTTTTGTAACATTAACATGTCCTTACTGTCACTTTTGATCAATTTCATGCATCCTTGCTGAATAAAAGTATTACTTTCTTTCAAACAAATAATCTTACTGACCTCAAACTTCTGATGGGTAATGTAGCAGGTGCTGTGTGTGTGTGTGTGTACCTGGCACTGCATCAGAGCATCCTGGAGTGCTTTTCTCCAGTCCTTAAGTGATTTTCCCAGTCGATCCCAGCGTGAGTTCATCTCCTTGAGTTTCGCTTTCAGTTCCTGGCTCTCCTCCGAGTCTGACTGGAGGAGTGCAACGCTATTTAAATTGATGGACAGCACTTTGGACTTATGGGAATCCATGGCCTTCTGTAACTCCTGTTGAAACAAAATAAAGTGTTTATGTTAGAATGTTATGTGTTGATTTTTCAGATTGCATTGTGATTTGTATTTAAGTGCAAGTCTTATTTTGGTTAATCAGGACTTCAATTGTTTATCTCTGTTGTTAAATTGCTCTGAAATGAAGGTCCACTTACAATCTTTGGACTGTATACATGTTTTAGTTTGTGTGACACTAAAAATAAACTGGTGAAATCAGATGCTCCAGGATTTTAACAGACTCTGTATGTGGGTCAACGGGATGCTGTGGATTTCCTCTTGTTTATTTCTGTTGCTGACATCCTGCCTGATTTGAAATGTTAGTGTGTGTGTGTGTGTGCCCAAGACTTTATTTAACAGTGTAGACATATGAGCAACCCACATATGGAGCTGTCAGTGACAAATATATGTTTACAGCTTGTGCATGACTAACTATTATATTTACAGTAATATAAAATAGTACATTTGTACTTTCAGCAACAAAGAAGAAATAAATCATTATTTTTCAAGGAGATTTTGGGCAACTATTGATAATGCAATGTGGGTCTGCCCTGTGACCAAATCAACATATCAGAATGATTTCTGAAGAATCATGTGACACTGAAGACTGGAGTAATGATGCTGAAAATTCAGCTTTGCTATCACAGGAGTAAATAACATGTTGAAATATGTTATAAAATATAAATATTACACAATATTCTTTTTTTTTTTTTGGTGTATTTTTGAACAAATAAATGCAGCCTAGGTGAGCATAAGAGACTTCTTTCAAAAACATTAAAATAATCTTACCAATCCCAAAAGTTTAAACAGCACAGCAGTGTACAGAAACACCTTTCTACTGCAGAACGTTCATTCTGAGGCCTTGCCAAATTAGAAGGCATCTTATTTTTAGCAGTAACAGAGCTGGTAAGTCATGATGCCAAATTGTATGGCATTCACCATGGGTCCTCCTGGGATTTCTAATGGGCTTTTAGAACAGTGGTTCTCGATTTATGTTATAGAATGGGAAAGGCTCTCTAAGTAGCGTTAACCACATAACTTATTTTACTCTAAAATTGAAAACCCATTATCTATTCCAGAGGGAACCCATGGCAAAGTAGCCTTTGATGAACAATCTGATTAGACGTGTAACAAGGTCATGTGATAATAATATTGTTGGCTTTTATTTTGAAATGTTTATCATCCAAATTCTTCTCTGGATTTTAAGACTACATACAGAATAGCGCTGTAAATCTTGTTTGTGAAAAAAGCTATGGCCAATTGTGCAGCCCACCAATAGCGTTAGGAAGTAGCACTTACTAAATCCATGTGTGAACTGTTCAAATATGCACAAACACATATTCACAAGTACAAATATGTTCTTATAAACCAAATAGGCAACACAAACCTTGAGTTTTCTAATTCTTTGCTCAATAGTGCGTATATCTGCACTATCTTTCCCCCTCAGCTCTGCTAACTTGGCCTCTGCCTGGCCGAGCCACGCCTCCATGCCGTCCAGGTCAGAGGTCATCTGTTGCCATAGCACCAGGTCTTCTCTCTGCCTGTGATCTGATTCAGCAGACTGGGCCTGGATCAGCTCCCAGCGCTCGATGACACCTGAAATAAGACAATTATAACAATACCATCACATTTAAACATAAATGTGTACTCAGCAACCTCAGCGTCTCTGTGTTGGGCTAACCTGTGCTCTGTGTCTCAGTGTTATCAGGGTTGCTCAGGCCTGATAAATTGTCCTCTTCCTCCTCCAGCTCGCCCTCAACCCTCTTGACCGCTTTCAGACTGCCACGGCAATCATCCATTAACCGCATCTGTGCAGAGCAAAGAAACAAATCAAACGTTCATTAACTTTGCCACATTCTGTCATTACAGTCTAAACGGGCTGAGCAGTACATCAAATCTGTACTTACATAGCCCATGTAAGAGGTGTCGTGGCAACCCGCAGTGCCATCTGTCTGCTGGAGGCTGTAACGGCTGGTGTCCAGCATATTGTCTAATAATCGAACTGCTTCACCTGCAGGAGTTCATGTATTGATTAACGTGGGATGTCACATGACCATCTTAAAAAAATAAGGATCATTCTGTGATCACATTGTGAATGTATTAGGAGTTTTGTAAGCTTTAAAACATGTTAAGTTTTATTCATGTTATTTTCTGAATATGGAATGTGAATATTATACAGAGAACTTGCTTGTTCTATATTTAAGACATCTTTAGTTATAACAGTGAAAAATGAAACAAAATATCAATGTCAATGTTGACTGTTACATGTTGGAATGAACAACGTAAATCTGATCCATGCATGTGGTTCATGGCACTGCAACTGAAGAAAACACCAGCAAATAGAAAAAAAACACCAGCAAATTAATTAAACATCATGTTTGACAACACATTTGCCCACGAATACTCACAATGCAACCAAATACAGAAACATGCTGCAAATGGCACCGACCACAATGTTTCAAGGGGACCCCAACAAGTGTGGCCTGAAAGGTGAGTTTTTTGTTTAATTTAACATCCTGGTCGTATGTGCATTGTGAGTATTTTCAGCACATGAGTTGTTCAAATAATTCTTAATTTTCTTAATGTGTTGGTGTTTTTTCTATTTGAATGTGTGCTCTTCAGTTGCAGCGAGTTGAGCTCTCTCGGCCACCGTAAACACGACCTAAGATCCGCTTTACAGAAGTGACATCACCTTATAATGTTTTTTTTGTTTTTTTTTAGAAATAAGTACTTTTATTCAGCAAGGATGCATTAAATTGATCAAAAGTGAAATTAAAGACATTTATAATCTTACAAAAGCTTTCAATTTCAAATAAATGCTGTTCTTCTGAGCTTTCTATTCATCAAAGAATCCTGAAAATGTATAATAATAAGAAATGTTTCTTTAGCACCAAATCCGCATAGAATGATTTCTGAAGGATCACGTGACACTGAAGACTGGACAAATGGCTGCTGAAAATTCAGCTTTACCATCACAGAAATAAATTAATTTTTTTAAATACATTAAAAGAGAAATAATAGCAAATAATATTATTTTATTCAGATTCAGATTCATTGCTTTTTCTTTTATTCTGCTCTCAATATATTAAATACAACGTAAGCCGCAGTCTTGCAATCTGGTCACCAGATTTCTAGATTTAATGAACAATATCCCGTGAATTATTTTCACTGGACTACACTTCGAGAGTTTCTCACATCAAATTCTCAACTCCCTCTTTTGGTTTATTTTCAAGGAGGTGCTTTAAAACTTTATTTTCTCCCTTTTCTTCAAATTGAATGGCTGTTAGCATCCTTTGCTATGAGAAAGCTTTTAAAGTTGGCAAACGCAACAGACCAGATCTCTCAGAATGTTTGACATGCACTCTAAAAAAAAGAAAGAAATCATGTAATAGTGCAATTCATGCAGTATGATATTTAAAGGGACTCTTCAGCATGCAGTGTAGTTTAATTTAGTATTAATTTAGCATGCCACAACATTTTGCCTACCAGAGGAGGACCTCAATGTGTTTTCTGTTAATTTTATATAAGCCTCAGGGCTCTCAGGAATCACTACATCTGTGGAAAAAGAGATACACAACAAGGCATACCAACAGTTTATAGAGAAGACCAGTTCGGGGTGTTGGACACTCAGTTGGAGCATTATCTCATGAACATCCTTCAAGTCAAGCACACTCACTTGTAAGTGCCACAGTGGCCATAGACAGTAACTCCTCATCCTCATCTTTTTGTCTACCCCGCTCTGTAGACATGGTATGGCCCATGGGGTCCAGGTCATAGTCATGGTCCCATTCCAGAGGGATGGAGTCTACGCTGGCAGGGGTGTCCCGGCCAGAGCCGTTTGCGCAAGCAGGAGCAGTGGCAACTGAAGGTGGTCTGCTAGTTGTCTGGGACATGGCATCATCCTCACCCCACTGAAGGTCTGAGAGGTCACCTGACTCTAATTCACGATCTGAGCCTTCACACTCATCATCGGTTAGCTGTGAACAAGAGGTTGCACGAAAGTGAGAACCACCTTTACTCTGGCAAAACAAAATTCACTGTATTAATTAAATATACTTTGATCCTTATTAAAGTTATTCAGTCAAGAGCAGAAGGTGATTTTCTCTTTGTCGTTTGTTGTTTGATTAACATTAATGACATAGACAGCAGCAGGTTTATTAGGTCACTTTTAGACAGAATGTCTAATACACTGACACTCATCTGCTTTTCACCCCAACTGTTTATGTTCACTTAACACATAGCTGACTGTGTTTATATGAATACTCCCCACGATAGCCGTTTTGACATAATTGTGTGTCTATTTGTCCTTTTAACTGCAATAAGCCACGAAAGAGAACTGAATTTGGGATCAGATGCTGTCTAAGAGAGGTGGATTTCTGTGCATGTGCTTCGGGTATGTGTCAGTCAGTGCAGGAAATGCATTGAGTTCTTTATTAACGGCTTATTGTACTCAACTCTTCTTAGCATCATGCACATCCTGCTCTTTATTTTCTCATTAATGCATGTTTCTTTCTAAAGTGTGCTACACATTCTGCGTTAAAAACAATATAACAAAATGTGTAACGTTAGACTCTTTATCCGCCGTCATACCACCCAGCCCCTATGTCGTATACATGTGAATATGTCTCACCGGCAGGCGTGTGAGTTTCCTGTAGTAGCGTTCCACCCGACCAAACACCTCCCTACAGTATCTCTGCAGCTCATCCAGCTCTTCCTCTATGACAGCAGCATCCAGAGGCTCACTCTTCTCCATCAGCACCTCCCCCTGCCCAAACACACTCTCCATCTTTCCCATGTTCAGACTGATCTCCTGCTGGAATGCCTTTGGCACACAAGTGATCACAAATTCATTTTAAATTCAGTAAATGTTCTACAGAACAAGTAAAAACTATTTTTTCAGAGTTTTCCAGGTCTAAAATATATATCATGCATGTTAGTGAATTGTCAATGTATAAAAAACATGGAGAAATTATTTTTTGGGCTGTAATATTAGGAATTCATATTTTATATGTAATTCATATTTTAAATGCTAATCATTCACACGCACACACACACAGCCCTCACCTTCAGTTGCCTTATCTTGGCCTGAACGTCACACTCTGAGAAATGCTCGATGTTGGTGAGCTGCAAGTCCATCTCAGTCAGCCATACCAGAATACCATCTCGGGCTGTCTCAAACTCCTCTCGCTGACCAATGAAATGCTGCAGGACAGAAGAGGGACAATGAATCACACAGCTCCTCTGTGTAGTTCAGGTTCTGAATCAATAGTGATTGTTACAGAGGTTCTGAATATAATTAAAAGTATCAACAAGGCAAGATTTGTTTAATGTTTTTGAAAGAAGTCTCATGCTCACCAAGGCTACATTAATTTGATAAAAAACTGTAAAAACAGTGATATTATTAAAATTTTAAATAACTGTTTTCTATTTCAATATATTTTAAAATGTAATTTATTCATGTAATGCAAAGCTGAATTTTCAACATCATTACTCCAGTCTACAGTGTCACATGATCCTTCAGAAATCATTCTATCATTCTTCCTGAATAAAATGATCAATTTCTTTAAAAAAAAAAAAAAATGTACTGACCCCAAACTTTTAAACAGTGATGTATATAACGTAAAATTGATAATACATCACCTTAAGCCTGCGCAAGATGGCTGCTACTCTCTTCTGTAGTATATCCCAGCGTCGGTTCCCATCATGCACCATTTGTCGTAGCTGGCAGGACGAGTCTGTGCGGTTTTCACGTGCCAGCCTTCGATACTGTTTGTTGATCAGCTCTAGCTGGGTCAGACACTCCTGCACCTGTCTCTGAAACGCCTGTGATATAATAGCAATGTATGTAAGACAAGCTGAAAGTATCTCACCATTGCAAATAACACCATTACATACGGTGCAAACTAAGTCTGAGATTCACAAACAAACTGGTAAAACTTGCTACACCTTGTTTTAGTTTGAGTTATGTGAAGCATTTTTAAAATACATAATTATTTTAGCATGGTTAGCATGGTTTATTAATTTGTTTCAGTCAACAATGACAACTTTCAAATTGTAAAAGACTAAAAGGTTAAAGTGGACTGGATAGTAGCCATTGGATGATAGCAGTGAGACACGTGCAAGGGTGACCCCACTGACCCAGTCTCTAGAAAGTGAACAAGCAAATAACGGAGTCATCATAGTACAGGCTGGTGACAGATACTTGATATCTTTTTTTCTTTCCCAACAGGATTCTTGTCAATATTTGTCTCTATTCAGACCCCTTTCTATGGAGCCCCTAAAAGGACATGGTGGTGGTAAAAAGTATGAGACGGGAGGGAAAATCCTTTTGCGTTCTCTCGCAAATGTTTTACGGTCCACCGAGAAACTTTACATTCGCTCGCAAAACATCTATTGCAAAATATTTGCGAGCAAAAGCAAAAGCATTGACAAATAATTTTTCCTCCCATCACATATTTTTTTCCTTCATGTCCCTTTAGGGGCTCTGTACCTTTCTCAGTTGTCCTCTAGACCAGGGTTTCCCAATTCCAGTCCTCGCCCCTTCCTGCTCTACACATTGTGTATGTCTCTCTTATCTGACACGCTCAGTTGAGGAGTGGGTTCTATTTGACCGTATGTGCACTACGAAGTGGACTTAAAAGGGTATTTAGTCATCTTAAGAGAGATTCCAATCCGAAGCAGGTGTGTTTGTATACGGCTGTTCACAGGTGTAAAGTGCGTGAGACGCGACAATTACAAGTCAACTATCATGATTAGGGGTTAAATAAGATAAAAAGACATATTACCAAATTACTTTTATTTTCATATTAAACATCGCAACATTCATTTATCAATAAGTTTAGGGCTTTTGTATTGGACATTACATTAAGTGAAATTTATCATACATTTTTATACTGTATTATTATAAACCAATGAAGTATATTATTGGCATCAAACCTTAAACTCCTCTAATATGTTCGACTTGAGATTCGTCTGTGTTTAACATTGCAGGATGTTTTGCGAATAAACGCATTTCGTCAAGTAAAGTGAACTTCAACAGATATCACATGCCCAGGGAATAGGGAACAGTGAACACTTCGTAGGGACCCTGTCAATCAGGACGCACCCGATCATGGAGCCGATGATCTGAATCAGGTGTGTTAGATAAGAGCGATATACAAACTGTGCAGAGTGGAGAGGTGTGAGGACTGGAATTGGGAACCCCTGCTCTCACTCAGTACCTCAAGCCCTCTCTCTCTGTGGATCTCAGAATACCTCAAACTTCTTGAGCTCCTCTTTAGCGACGGTGTACAGAACTCCAGAGGAGTTGGGCAGAGCTGCTGTCCTCTCTGACACTTTCAGCCATTCTTCAAAACGGGAGTAATCATCCAGAAACTTCTGCCACAACCTCCATGTCTCCTCAATCCTGCAGAAACACATACAGTGGGTTTCAAACGTCTACACAGTCCACACTAAAAATGTACCTGGAAATATAACTGTACAATATCATCCATTTAAAAAAGACAGCTGTTAAACATTTCATCATGTACTAAAGTCAACTCTGAATTAACCTGCATACAATGAGCCAGTAGGCACGACATGCTCTCACAGCTGTTTCTCTGGTGGCCTGGTTGAACTATCCTAAACAGCTCACTTTCAACATTCTTACCTTAACAGAATTATTTTGGATTGTACTGTGCTTCACTTTCATCTCTATTGGTCAAACGTTTGGGTCTCCAATGCTGCAAGGCTGCATTTATTTGCTCAGAAACACAGCAAAAACATACTATACAGTACAAACACACTCACTTGAGCCTCCTCTCCATGGCAACAGCACAGATGTTTCTCCAGCGGCGGTCCAGGCCGCGTGTGGCCTGCTGGATGGATTCACAATCAGTCTCTGTGGCACAGGCGTCACAGTCATGCAGCAGCACCTCACACAGGTTCAGCACTGACGCCACACCGGTGCTGTGCTTCTCGATGTCACGCTGCAGATCCTGCAGAGATAGAAGATTTGTACTGAGCTTCTCAAGACATCTGACATCACGATCATTTAGGCAGTTTCTGTTTCATTTTAGTTTATTAGGCAGAGGAGCTTGCAGTCATGCATTTCTCCATAAATTATGTTGTTGCATCATCAGGTCCAAAAAAATGAAGAAACCTTGCCTTTTTACAATCATATGATAATTTGTCTCTAATACAGGAAGAGGATGATGTGTGCTGGCTGTTGCTGGGTAAAGTAAGGATACATGATAATGCTAAAACAGTAACTGGGTCACATTTTTAAACTCATTTCACTTGCAGCGATTTAACAGGTCTTTAAAATACAGTACGAAATGTTTGTGTATCTTTGTCTGTGAATGAATGTAATTTCTGTGTGTGTGTTACCTGTTGCTGGTTGAGTTTTCTTTGGATCTCGTGTGAGTCACAGGTCTCATAGACGATGGGACGTGAAAGTTCAGTCTCGACTTGAGCCAGCCAGGAGCGCAGACTGCTCATGTTCTTATCCAGCTGCTGCACGGCCACCAGCGTCTCCTTCAACTTCTTTACCCTAAAGACCCCCAGAGACAGATTGTATTAACATCAGATTCTGATTCAGCATAATCACAAATTAAATAAAACATATTTAATGTTTAGTCAAGGTAACTTGAGTTGAGATCGTCTCTCTCTCCTGAAAATTAATCAGTAAATATGGGGTGTACACTCAATAATTAATTTTCATGAATGATTTTCTGAATAGTCATATTTTGATTCGAAATACTTTTATAGTATTGTCTTTCCATAAAACAGCATTTTAAGTTTAACAGACAAAAATACAGTTTTTCAATTTAATGCCAATATAAATTTAAATAAAAATAAAATATTATGATTATTTAATCATTTTAATAATGCATATTTAGTATTATAGCAGTTTGATAATTATTCTATTTATTTTTGTCAAATTTAATCTGAATCTAAAAGTTTATATCGTAATGACCATGAAAACTATATTGTTAATTTCTACTTTTCTCACCGTATAATAAGCTGAAAATAATGCTTATACAATGATTCTGCTTACAACAGCATTTCTCTAGCATGTTTTAAACGTTTTCAATGTAAATATAAACATATAGTTTACATATTCTTAAATACAACATTTGCATTACAAATGTCACAAATGTTACTTTGTCACTTGTTAACTGATGTGAGGTCAAGCTGTATTGCAAATATAACAACATAAGCAGAGACAGAATGCAATCCAATGGTGTCAGTTTGCTATAGTTCCTGAATCACATGCTCACTGCAGTGCTACTGTCACACTCACGCATACCAGCATAGCATGTTTCAGCTGTGCTAACATTCCAGATTTAGATCTCAGAAAAATGTCTTATCTCAGGTTAGATATGAAGCAAAGAGCACTGATGCAGAGTGGACATGTTTCAACTTCAGCTAGCTTTGATCGAAACTTTGGTGTACGCTGTAGCAGTTAGCAAAAACATAGACAGAGTTTGACCTGGTGAGATAAAGCCCTGATGTAACCCTGGCATTTGAACGGTTCAGTGTGACAGTGATTTAAGCTACATTCCTGAAGCACAAATATTTAAATCTGAAATGAATCTGACACACTGAAATGAAATCCACCACCACAACAAAGGAAGGTAAACCAATGCAGCATGGTAAAGCGTTTTCTTCAACAAACTTCAACAAAGTGTCTGATCAATAATGTACATTTTAGCAATCACATATGTGGAGATTAATTTAAACATCTCAAATACATATTTCACCCACATAAACTAATAAACCTAATTTTAGACACTTCGCCATTAGACATGTCTAAGTATGACACAAAATATCAAATACTGCAACTTCCAGTACTGTATTAACATATCTCAAACATCAGCAGAATATGTAATATGTAAATGATAAGTGAATATATATTTTCCTGCCTGTTAATGTCGCAGTCACACTCTGGCAGATCAGAGTCCTGTCCAGGGCATTCTGCCATGTCATCAGTGCCAATTTCCAGCACCATTGGGCATAATCTTTCCAATCAAGTGTCCCAGAAGAAAGAAAAACTTCCCTGTCAAAAGTCACCTTCTCTTTCGTCTGAATAACAGTGTCCAGGCTTTCTCTACTGCCCTGGTTAGTGTGTGGGGTATCTGACCATGTGTGTGTGTGTGTGTGTGTGTGTGTGTGTGTGTGTGTGTATGTGTGTGTGTGTGTGAGAGAACTCAAGTGCAGGCATGAGCAGCTGGTAGTGACAAATACCGCTGTGGCTAAAATAAGACGCCAGTCATTAGCATGTGCTGATCAGAGGACTGGAATGTGTGTGTCTCATTATATAAATATATATATATATATAAATAAACAAAAACTAAAAAAGTTTGATTCATTAAATAAAGAATTTTAGGAGAAAAACAAAGATCACAACCATTTTTAGCTTCAAAATTAAATGTAATTTAATTAACTTATAAAAGCACTTGTTTTGCAGTTTTTTTTAAATGGTCTATTATTGTTGATGTTGAGAAAAAGAAATTAATTGAAAAAAAAAAAGAAAGTAAATTGGAAATCCAAAACATTGGAAATGTGTACATACTTAACCATATGTTGGGGATATATTTGTACTCAGAAGTGAGCTAAATCTGACAAAAAAAACTTTTGGTGACATCCTCCTTTGTATAAATAATAAAAATGCATAAAAAATTTCTGTTAGGGTTAGAGTGTTGGTTAAGGTTAAGTTACTAGCTGTGTAACTAGCTGTATATATAAAAAACACAATAGAAGTCTGTGGAATGTCCCTGTTCAGATAGCCAAGTAAAAGTGTGTCAGTGTGTGTGTGTAAGAAATATTTTAAATATGTTTGCTTCTGAACAATGTGGATCCTTTTGCATGAGCAAAAAACTCTGCACTTAGCTCTTTAACTCAATCCAAATAAAAGCATGTCATTCTACTACCATTCTCTATAAACTCTTAGGGAAAACTCAAGACAGCAGCCGTCGCGCAGAGCTAATGCACATGAGTGAGAGTGAGAAAGAGAGAGAGAGAGAGAGAGAGAGAGAGAGAGAGAGAGAGAGAGAGAGAGAGAGAGAGAGAGAGAGAGAGAGAGAGAGAGAGAGAGAGAGAGAGAGATGACACCCTCTCACTTATGGGTCACAGTGAAATCAACACCACACATGTGAGAAGCTTTCAGAATTGACTGCAGGCAACTCGACCGTCCCAGTCATATCCAGAGACACCATGGTGTCATGTTTAAAATGCTGGTGCAAAATACTTCCTTTCCACCCATGGGCCAAATGAACTGACTGACCCATCTGGAAATATATTTTATTTTTGTATTTCTGAATTAAAACATTCTGTGCTTGTTCTGGCAAAGATCAACTCTCGCAAGCTTAAAAGACACAAATGGCAAAACAATTGTAAATGTAAATGTACAACAATTATAAAAAACTTTTCATTTCATTTTAGAGACTCACCTAGCTGCTATAAGGTCAAGCAGATGCTGCCAGCGCTCATTGACTTTGCTGAGTTTGTACTGGATTTCTGCAGCTTTGCTTTCATGGCTGGCCTGAGCCAGTCTCTCCCCCATCTGTTCCAGCTGATGCTTGCTCTCCGTGGTCACTGAGATCTCTTCCTGATAGTCCTGATAACAAAGAGATTGCACATTTTGTTCAGTTAAAAATTCATGATTATACATGTTTTTCATATTATACATATTATTAATGTTTTTCACTTATTCAGTGAAATAAGTTTGACATCCTTTAGTTTAAATAAACTAGAATTTATACTCAGCAATCAAACATATAGTTTTTTTTATCCGCAGGATGTTAATTATTTGCCAATTTCTTAGTGATTTCATAAGAAATAAATGTGTTGTGAATGTATGTTAATATCACCTTCCTGAGCTTTTCAATCATCTCCTCAATGCTGATGTCTCCATTCTGTGAGACCTTGCTCTCCATGAGGGTGAGCCACTCACACAGCTCTTTGTTCTTCTCATTAAACACAGCCCACTCGTTCAGCCTCTCGCTCAC
The DNA here is from genome assembly GCF_963993115.1 of Abramis brama. NCBI lineage: Eukaryota > Metazoa > Chordata > Actinopteri > Cypriniformes > Leuciscidae > Abramis > Abramis brama. The sequence continues at coordinate 8,370,682 of NC_139980.1, forward strand.
CTGCTGCCTGCGCAGGGACAGCTGCGGGGATGACAGACAACGATCCATTAAGATCAAGTGTTCAGTGAGCAGAGTACGATTAAAGAAGGACATAAAGGGCGATGAGAGGAGGTGCAAAAAGGTTGGTGAGCAGAATAAGGACAGGAAGATGTCAGATGGACAGGTCATATTTCAATCTCTAAAGTGTCATGCACCAAACTTCCTTCCCATGGTCCTTCCTTACTAAGAGGCATCGGGTTGAAGTGGCACGAAATCATTGCAATCCTTTATACTACTCTGCTCTAAGCAAACAAAGAGCCATCAAGAACTTCAACAACATCATTTTACAGGCAAACGCAAAAGAAATTCCTGCCATCTCAATTTTTTCTAATCATTATTTCCATTTAAGGGCTCTCTGGAAAGCAAACAAGCTTTCTTCAAACACAAAAACAAGCACTTGTGGGAATTTTAAATGATTATTGGGTAAACACTAAACATAAGCATATGAAAGTGTAGTTTTGTCTTGTTTTCATGTAAAAATATCTAAACATCCTTAGAGCAAGATATATTTACTTAAGGTAACTGCATAACTGCATAACATATTAAGACTTATTATATATCTTGAAAAATTTTTTTTTTATTTTTTTTCTTGTTATAAGAATAAACCTTACTAAATTTGGTTTGATTTATGCTTAGAACAACAATTTGCCAATGGTTAAGAAAATTATTGGATTTTTTTTTTTTTTTAATAAGAGCTATACTATCTTATGAGAAAATCAACCTATTGAATTTACCCAATATTTTAATTTGCAAATCAGTTCATCCCTTTACATAGCCATTACCTAAAGTTATTAAAACTTTATGAAAACTTGCAGTTGTTCATATACTGTAATGTTCAGTGTCTGAGTTTGTTTTCTGTGCTGTAGTCTTGTGTGCCTGTGTTCATGGTAGGCAGCTGTGCATAGACCGTGTTATGGTGTAAAACAAATGTGAAGGGACAGACTGTTTGGCTGACGTGTGTACCTGGTGACAGGTCTCCTCCCACTGTCTCTGGAGTAATATCAGTCTCTCGTGTAGGACTGTGAGGTCATCAGCACTGAGGCCGCTGGAGAGAGACTCCCTCAAAATACACAGCCCGGCTACATCATCAACCCAGCCTTCAATACTGCCCTCTAATTCCTATCACACACACATACAGTACACAGTCATGAACACTTCATAAAAAAAAAAAAAAAAAAAAAGATACAATAAAAAGAACTGGTGAAAATAAAGTCTGGTCACACTTTAGTTTAGGGTCCAATTCTCACCATTAACTAACTATCAACTAGGACTTTTAACACCTAATTACTGGTTATTAATAGTTAGTAAGGTCATTGTTAAGTTCAGGTATTGGGTAGGATTAGAAATGTAGAATATGGTCATGCAGAATAAGGCATTATATGTGCTTTAGAAGTACTAATAAACAGCCAATATTCTAGTATCCTAATATGCATGCTAATAAGCAACTAGTTAATAGTGAGAATTGGACCCTGAACTAAAGTGTTACATACAAAATTTAGGATTTAAATAAATAAACATACAAAATGCTGCTGAAAATAAAGTTTTAGGACTTAAAAAAAGTATTTAAACAAACAAAATGTAAGATGTAAAGTAAAATAAAATGTTTGAATGTCTTTACAGATAAAACTGTATCTGCTGGTTTCATTTATCTAAAACAGGAATATTGTCTGCAAATATTCTTCCCCTCACACACACAAACCAGATGACATTAATTGCATTTTTGTTGATATTTGCTGATATTAAAGGGTTAGTTCACCCAAAAATGAAAATTCTGTCAGTAATTACTCACCCTCATGTTGTTCCAACCGCGTAAGACCTTCGTTCATCTTCGGAACATAAATTAAGATATTTTTGATGAAATCTGAGAGCTGGATCACTTCTCCATAGGCTGCTAGGTGACCGAAACTTGCTGGCCCAGAAAAGTTATTAAAGAGATCGTTAATATAGTCCAAGTGACTACAGTGGCTCAATCTTAAGTTTATAAAGCGACGAAAATACTTTTTGTGCGCAAAAACAAACAAAAATAACGACTTTATTCCACTATTCATTTCCTTCTCTCTGGGCCTCTAGTTGGTTCACGTAGTGTTTTTGCGCTGCGCGTCTGTGTTACACGTCACCACGTAGGCTCACAATTGGCCGACGCTGGTCATGTGTGTGATGCGTGATGACGTGTAACACAGACGCGCAGCGCAAAAACACTATGAGGCCCAGAGAGAAGGAAATGAATAGTGGAATAAAGACGTTATTTTTGTTTGTTTTTGCACACAAAAAGTATTCTCGTCGCTTGATATACTTAAGATTGAGCCACTGTAGTCACTTGGACTATATTAACGATCTCTTTAATAACTTTTCTGGGCCAGCAAGTTTCGGTCACCTAGCAGCCTATGGAGAAGTGATCCAGCACTCAGATTTCATCAAAAATATCTTAATTTATGTTCCGAAGATGAACGAAGGTCTTACGCGGTTGGAACAACATGAGGGTGAGTAATTACTGACAGAATTTTCATTTTTGGGTGAACTAACCCTTTAATATCTCAGCAAGCATTCACAGCATGTTACACTGTATAATCCTAATACAGATATGGTATGGGACTCACAAATAACAACAGTCAACAAGACATTAAAGCAAATAAACGCATAATCTGTGTCAAGAAATAATTAGAATAGAAAAAGCTGGTAACACTTTTGTTTTGTTGCTGCATAAGCACGTCCTCCTAAACCTCAGCGTCTCTGCTAACATGACGGGTTGTAGCATGATTAGCATGCACCTCAACATCTTTCCCTCAGGCAAAGTCAAAGAAACTCTTGCTGATAGTCTAGCTCATAGAGATCAGAGGTTGATGTCCCTTTCACAAAGTTTCTTCTACACTACACACATCTCTCAAATCAACCCTTCTTTGCAGATAAAAAATTTATCAAAGCGTCATGGCATTGCACACATTCTACATGAAGTAAGCAAGGGCATTATTAATGCAGTGGTTGACAGCAGCAGACTGCACAAACAAATATGTAGCATAATTATCTAGACCAGAGATGCTGTTGTGTTATCACATCAAATCTGGTTAGGAAATGCTTTAGCACAAATGATAAGAAAGATACTCAGATGTTGCTGAAGCAACACGTTTCTAGAAGCTCATAGGACACAAGATGAGTCCGATTTCATTTGTGTACCTTGCAGCGAATCTGTTCTGTGTGCAGCTCCTCGTGGTGGTCGGGTAAAGGCACAGAGAGCTTCTGCTTGAAGTCCCTCAACTTCTCGTGCGATGCAGCAATTCCTTTCTCACACTGATCCCAGTCCTGCACACATAGCCAGAAAGAAAAAATATTGTGAAATCATGAGAGAGAGTGAGCATGATCATTTTCAAGGATTGCACGTCCTTTTATGCCACTCTGCAGTTGCTGCAGTGCACAGTCTAGCACGGTTTGCCATTATGCATTTAAGAAACACCAAGCTTTGCAGTTTTTTTGTGCGTTGCGCTGATGAACATGCTTATTACAAAAGTCGGATATAGACATACAGTGATCATCATTGGTAATCAGGAGGACTGTAATAGAGAAAGTCATATGTAACCAAATCCAGCCAGGTCTTTATGTAAACGTGGCCAGAGCAAAGGGCCATGGTCCCGAGACACAGAGAGAAAGATTATCATGCAGAGATTAAGCAGTGAGGTACCTTCTTCCATCATGTCATCCGAGAAAACAGAGGGATGTGGAAGAGAGAGGAAGAGAAAGAGGCAGAGCCCGAAGGGAAGAGGAGCCATTTTCCTTTGCAATCCAAATTTGTTGTCTGTCCCCAAGTGTGCTGCGTCAAAATGGAGCGGATGTCTCCCTGTCCCTGCTGCCCTGTGTTGGCAGCGCAGCACCGCTCGGACTGCCTCCCACAGTACTGAAGATATTTCTCTCGCCTTCAGCTCTCTCGTTCTCTCTCTTTCATCCCCCTCACACGCACACACTAAACACATAACACTCTCTCACTATGCTACAGTAGCTTGCCTCTATTTGCTCTGTAAGGTCAGATGCACAGTCCTTCACTGTCTCTCTTTTCTTTTAGGAAAAGCACTATGAACAAGAGATACATTTATAGGTTTGCAGAATCTTCGCTTCGTATATTTGATTTTTGTTTTGCGTTATTTAGCACTGCAGCTATATTTTCATATTTATGATATTTGTAGCTCAAAATAGCTTAATTTCACAGAACACCAAAACAATCTGAACTTGAAAGTTTTAACTATAGGCGCAGCCCTTAACAATCTGTGACATATGATGTACTATAAAATCCTAAAACTGTTACAAATCACGTAACACTGTAACAAGTAATTCTCCCACAATGCAACAGCATGTCACATTCATACAGTGGGGTCCAAAAGTCTGAAATCACATTGAAAAAGCAGAAAATAAAAGCCTAAAAATACATTTTTAAAATGTAAAATTAATACATTTAAAATAAATCATTTTAGAGTAAACATATTTAAAATAACATTTTACAAAAGTCTGTACTATTTCTAGGCGACTAATCATAAGAATATTATAAAGCACTTCTAAAAAAAAATTTCATTTTTAAATTACATTTTTACACTCAAATTGTTGTGCTGATAATTAAATTAGAAACACTTTTTTTTTTTACTAGAAAAAAGGCAAAAGAGAAGCATTTTTACCAGTGGTTTCAGACTTTGACCACTAATCATACATGTGCTAATAATACCAACCAACAGAAAACAGTAAACACATCCAGCAAGCTGTCTAAAGAAATGCAAATAACCAAACACTCCACTCAACTATTCAACTTTATACTTTGCCAATGATTGAACAACTAAATCAAGTGAATACGCAACAATACAAACAGTTAGTGCACCCAAACATGTTTAGTTTATAACTCACCCTTAACAAAGAAAGCAGTTCTTTCTTCCTTTCATCGAGGCGGATGTTAATGGTCCTCCAGTGCTCCTGCACACCAGTGAGCTCAGTGTGAAGCGAGGCCTCCGCTCTGGCATCAGCCCACAGGAGGAGTTGCTTTCCAGCCTCCACCGTGAGGATGTAGCTGCCCTGTTGCCTCTGGAGCACACGCTCCTTCAGCTAGAGGGAGAAAAGTGAACATCCATATTGCTTGAGGCTATTATTTCTATGTTTACACAACTAAGGCTGTATCTTTACCTGTATGTGGTCTAACATTCCACGGATCTGCTGTAGTGCTACTGTTGCTCCCTGTTGTTGGTCTTCTGGTTCCAGTGACACCTCTTGCAACCAATGGCGCAGTTTCTCTATCAGATCTGTGTACCGCTGCCACTGCCGAACCAAACTGTCAATAATACCCCGTCTTTGCTGGGCCCGCCTCACTACTCCTTGCCACTGGTTACTAAGCAGTGCCAGTTTCAAGCCAAAGTCATCCCTTTTGTGTAAGTCAAAATTAAAAGACTGTCACTTCAAGTATTTTTGAATGAAAGAATAAGAATAAACAAATGAACTAACATTACCTGTCCTCCACTTGTCCCTGATTCAGTAGCTGATGTCCATCATTGATGATAGAGTATAGAATCTGTTGTCGACTAAACATGTCTACTTGGAATAGCTATCCACACACACACACACACACACAAAAGAAAAAAGTTTAGTAGAGCAGTTCTATAAAATAGATCATTAAACTATGCCTCAATGCATTTTATGCTGTATATTTTGATTATTTTTAAATTGATACATCTTGCTAATATAGCTATCTTATAATGTGAGTTTTGAAATGAAAAACTGAATATTGACATCAATATTAATAGGGACAAAATTTGTCCTAATAAGAAAAATATTTCTGGAATTTCTTGAACACTAAATCAGCATATTAGAATGATTTCTGGAGGATCCAGAACACTGGCACTGACACTGAACACTGGAGTAATGATGCAGAAAATGTAGCTTTGCCATCACAGGAATAAATTATGTTTAAAAAAATAAATTAATAGAAAACAGTTATGTTGAATTTTTTACTGTGCATTTATTTGATCAAATAAATGCAGTCTTGGTGAGCATAATAGACTTCTTTCAATAACAAAACCAGTAACACTACAATAAGGTCTCATTTATTAACATGAATTAATACTTGTCTATCAGTACCTCGTGCTCTCTCTGCTGGTCTAGCAGGCTCTGGTAGTTCCCAGAGATCTCAGCGGCCAGCTTCTCCTCTGTTTGGGTGAGGAAGTTCATCCAAGCATCACACTTCTCCAAGAAGGTCTGTCTTTGCAGTACCAGGGCTTGAAGTTTACTGCTCGAACAAATACACAGAGGTGCACGCAACTAAATATTACACGTTTATGGAGAACACCAAAATTGAACATCTACTGTAGATCAAGAGTAACCACACAAACCTGAATCTCTCTATTATGCGAGCAGAGTTAGATGACCAACTCCTCTTTAGGTTCTGCAAACGCTTGATTTCATTATCGTTGAGGGGAAGTTGATAACCCAACTCATTCAGACGTTCCAGATCAGGAGAAAGACTACTCAGCTTTAACATTTGGGTCTATGGACACACAGATATGAGAATGTTCAGATGTGTTTATACAACCTAATAATTTTACAGGAAAATGGTCAACAATTTTTACCTTAAGTTTTTCCATGTGTTCCAGCACAGATGAGATATCTGGAGGTCCAATTGAGTCTGGTTCCTTCAGAACATTCTCAGCTTCTTCTGACAACTGACTCAGCGAATGCAACTCCTTACTAAACCTCTCATAGTCCCTCACACCCACCTTGAGGAAAGGAAGGAAAAAAAAAAACATTTATATTTGACAGGCTTTACACAGTCTGGCATTTGTGAAAGTCACAAATGCAAGTCACACACAAGAGTATCAAAACTATGAATGAGTGAGTGTGAATTTAAAAATAAATCTAATCTAATTTAAAATATACACTACCGTTCAAAGGTTTGGAAACAGTAAAGACTTATTTTTTGAAGGAAATTAATACTTTTATTTAGCAAGAATGCATTCAATTGATCAAAAGTGACAGTAAAGACTTTTATAATGTAAAACAAAAAAACAATTCATTGTTTGTACTGTATTTTTTTATATAATAAATTAGCATAAGAAATCAAAAACAGCAGTGCATATTTTATTAAAATAAATGTGTGAAAACTGTATAAATGTTCTGTTTAAAGTTTAATGTCTATGTGCTCAAGGTCAAATCTGAATCATTCGAACCTCTAGCAGAGACTGCTGTCTTTGGAGGGCACGTCCAACTGTTGCCAATCGCTGAGTGAGTGACAGGTGGTCTGTATGGAAGGCTGTCATGGCAGAGGGGTCCACTTGTTGTCTCAGCTGCTCTGAAAACTCATCCAGCTGCTGCAGGACAGACTCTACGGATCCCTCAGCCGTCATGAGGCCCTAAAGAAATGCCAGTTTTACAAAGAGGAGCACTGTGGCAATTGCTACAAAGATTTTACAACGGCACACAGTTGTCAGAATTACCAACTGATTACATGCTTTTGTGTCACTGACATAAACACAAATATTTAAGAGGCTTGCAAACCAACCATGCATTCATAAATCCTCACCTTTACTTCCTGTTCTGTGATGTCTCTGTGGGTGGCGCTCTTGAGTAGATGTTCCACCTGTTCCTCTAGTTTCTGGATGTCGGTGCTGCTTTTAGCATGAATTGCATTGTAATGCTGCCACAGCTGCAGCAGGCTCTTACTCTTCCTCAGCTGATCTGAGATCTGCTCCAGCAGCGTGTTCCACCTGACAGCAGATCAGCAGAAGATCAATGATTTAGGATCACTTTGTACTGATCAGTGTCTTCATTAGATACTAGAGGCGTTTGAAACTCACCTGAGATTTACATCACCCAGTGCTGTGTTGAGTGAATCGCTCACTGAGGGATGACAATCTCTCAGCAGCTGTTGTGTAATGGAGCCCAGTTTCTGTAAACTGCTCTCCTGTTTCTCCAGCTCATCTTGTAAACTCTGAGACACACAAATACCCATGGTTATTTTAGGTTCTTGCTCCAAATAATGCTAATGACACCTCATTCATGTTTTGCACAGTTTTGCACCTCAAGATTCTCTACTTGAACCTGCACAGCTTCTGGAGAGCCGGTGAGAAGGCGCAGACGAGAGATGGTGTAACGTCCCTCCATCAGGTAGCCTTGAATCTCCTCATATGCTTGTTTATATAGACTCCATTGATCCAGCACTGACCGGAGACTGACCGTCTGCTGCCCGATCTGCAATGACACACAAACCTCACTTAAGACTGATCAGGCTGAATGTTTTGGTGAAAATCTGATGAAAATTGAGAGATAGTACATATTGTGTCCATTACTATGTGAACGATGCAGCTTAAAAAACACATACCAATATGTAGTTATGAATCAATTCAGTGAAACAAATTCAAGGTAAACACTGTAAATGGCTTACAACACTTTACAGTATTATTTATTCATCTTTGTTAACGTTAGTTCCTAAAAAAACAACATTGTTGGGGTTTTTGTTAGGGTTCATCATATCGCATGATCATTAAATAATATAAACGGATACATTTTTTTAATTTTATTAATGTATTAGTAAATGTTGAAATGAACATTAACCAACACTAATACATTCTTTAGAAGTATTTTTAATTGTTAGTTCCAGTTAACAAATATTGTCATGAAGATTACAAATGCCAAATCTAGATGCTTTACTGAAATGCATTACGTGAAACATACCATGTGATCCAGATTGGCCCAAGACTGGTTTAAGCCTTTTAGGGTGTCCATAATAACAGAGCTGGCTTCGCCTTTCTTATCCTGGATTAGTAAGCATCCTTTCTCTTCAGCCCTCTCCAGATCCTTCTCTTTCTCCTTTACCAACACTTCCATTTCCTAGCATACACAGACACAGACAGTCAGATCAATCTTTCAAAACAACAGAGCACATGGATTCTTTTAGTATTATCTATGCAATCTTTACCCATGAATCCATATAGTGTACTGTGTATTGTGTAGAGCCTAACAGCTAGGGTGTAGTATCTACCTGACAATCTTTAAGTGCATTCTGGGCTGAGGAAACATCCTCAATCCTGTGCTTCTTTTTCAGTTTCTCTTCCTGCACACTAATCCAAGTCTTCATGGTCTGAACCACATTCTCAAACTCTAACCAGCTTTTAAGCAGACCCTCTAAAACCTGAATCTGTAAAACACAGAAGGCACCAGTTTGGTATATGATACAAATGTTTAAAGGTAAATGACATATAATTATGGTCCAAAAGTCACTTCTATTAAAAACACTTGTATTATTTTTTCAGTACAAAATTTATCATCATAACAATTTGAATGAAAAGTTGAATATCCAAATTTGTTTAAAACCTGATGATGCACGTTCCAGCAAAAATTGCAAAACAGCAAAAATGTATGTCTAACCTTCTCTGTAACGAGTCCCTGCAGTATCTGCCAGCGGCGGTTCATGGCCCCAAGACGCTCAGCAAAGTCAGTTTTGTCATTGCGTTTCCCCTCCACGTCCTGACTGCTGATTTGCAGAACTGACTGATTCACAAAGTCCACAGTCAGCTGCTTACAGGACAGGTCAATCTGGAAACCCTGTTGTGAGGGGTCAATAAAGACAGAGAGAAATTTGGTATGGTGTACAAAATGACTAATTCCATGTTTTATTCTTTAAAAAAACAAACAGTTCTTGCAGCCTTTTCTAACTTTTTCTTACCTTGTATTTCTGAAGGTACATTTGCACAACCTCAGATTCCACTGCCCCCATGATCTTCTGCTGGTCCTCTTGGATGATATTCTCCATGAGGGATATCCAGGTCATAAGCTCTGTTATTGCATGACGGGATGGCAACTTCTCCATCTGCAGCTGTTTGTCACAACATGGATGCAACTTTTAGCATAGCCATGTGAGCCTGTTCATTATCTGCACACCCTTCTTTAACTGAAATGGGCCAGTGCAACCAGCCCCAATTATCATACCTGGTGGAGTTTCTCCTGGACCACAGGGATTCGGGTGAGAAGATCGGCCCATTGCGTGTCTACCTGGGCCAAGTTTGCCCTGAGTGCCGCCGTGTCCACTTTCTTAAACCGGAGTAGCTGATTTCCCTGGCTCTGAACTGATGTGCGCAAAGACGACTTGGCGTCCACTTCTTTGTAGAATTCCTGCAGATATAGAGATGATATAGAGTGTGTCTGTGAAAGACAAGTGAGACCTAAACCTCTTTTATTATGATATTTAATGGCCATTCTCACCAGGAAGGCATGAAGATGGTCTCTGACGGTCTCTAGCTCTTGAGGTACTGTGACAGACTGAGTGCTCCAGAACTCCAGGCGGTCTAGTGCCGAACTCAGCCATTGGCTAAGCTCAGCTGACTGGCTCTGATACCTACAATGAAATATGAAGACACCATGCGACATCAATAAACTGAATAAACAATTAGGCCAGATTCAATAAAGATTCTACAGTAGTCATTCTTTAAGGCAGAAGAGAATCGCAAAGAGAAAGTGATCGGATGTTCTGACCTGATCCAGTGTTTGAGGGTGGAGTCCAAGCGGTGCAGCTCTTTATTGATCTTTGTGGTGGTGCTGAGCCAGTGGTCCCCCAGCTGATTGAGCTGAGTTTCCAGCTCTGAGCAAGACACATGTAAAGGCAGCCTCTTCTCATCCTCCAACAACTTATACAACTGCGGCTGCCACTCAGACATACCGGCCTTCAGACGCTACAGAGAGTGGGATAATCAACACACCCTTCCTTTTAGTTTTAGATTTACCCTTGTAAATCTTCTAACATTCCTAATGTACACTACCATTCTACAATTGGGATCTTTTTTTAATAAAAAAATGATCAAAAGTAACAGTAAAGATTTCTATTTCAAATAAATGATGTTTCTTTAAACTTTCTATTTATTAAAGAATCCTTAAAAAAGTATCACAGTCTCCACAAAAATATTAAGCAGCACAACTGTTTTCAACATTGATAAAAATGAGAAATGTTTCTTGAGCAGCAAATCAGCATATTAGAGTGATTTCTGAAGGATCATGTGACACTGGCGATCAAAGTAATGACTACTAAAAATTAAGCTAATTAAGGAATAAATTACATTTTAAAATATATTCAAATAGAAAACAGTTATTATAAATTGTAATCATATTTCACAATATTACTGTTTTACTTAATTTTTTAATCAAATATTAAAAATCTATAATCTGTAATAATATATGAAGGTGTAAAGTATAATTTTACTTTCTTAAATTCAAATTCACATCAAGATTTCTAATTTAGATTAAATTTAAATTCCTGAATTGATTAATTCAAAAGACATTCTCAATTTGATTTCTAATACTTCACAAATGCGATACTGTAACGTAATGTCTGTAATGTAAAATAATGGTTGGTGTTGTATTGATTTTAGGGTGTAACCGTGTCTGATTCAGTGATCTATGTGTGCGAAGGAGTTGTACCTGGTATAGAGCAATTCTATCCCTCAGTCTGTCCTCGGTCTCTTCCACCAGGCCTACACTGGGAATGCTGCTTTCCACTGCCTCCAGCTGCCTGTACACGGCCTGATAATCACCCACCAACCTGCTCCACCACTGATGCCACAAAACACATGACAGTTATTTACTCCATATGCACTTATTATAATCTGCATCTATCTTATATAGAAACACAAACCTCCAGGATGCCTTCCAGTTCCACTCCTCGTTTGTGAGCCTGTTTAAGTACAGCCTGGGCCTGAGCCACAGTTTCCTCCAGGCTCTGGACCTCCCGCTGCACCACCAACCCACTGACCTGCCTGAAGAAGGCCTGTGTCAGGACAACATGTGTCTCTAGCCCCTGAAAAAACTCCTGCAGGAAGAAAAGACAGACAGAAAATATGAGTGCATGCTCTCCAAAAGGGGACCAAACATCACTATATAATAAATTATTTTAGAAAGTAGGTGGCATTGACATTCACATTCTTGAGAGAATTTGATTGCATGAGATGAGAGTCATCAATATTTTTGGTTGGTTTTCCTGGATAGGAAAGACTGTAACATTTATACAGTATGTGTACACTATTGTTTGGGGTTTGTAAAATAAAAGAAAAAGTTTTTGAACAAAAGTGTCTTATGCTCACCAAGACTGCATTTATTTAATCAATAATACAGTAAAAACAGTAAAAGTGTGAGATTTTATTACAATGTAAAATAATATAATAATAATATTAAAACCAATTAATCACAAAACACGGCTGTTGTACCTTGTGTTTGTCTAGGAGAATCTGAACCTCAATCACTGATCCCACTTTCATTTTCTGATCAGCAGCCATTTTGTCCTGGGCGGTGTCTACCAAGTCTACCAGGTCTTGCAGAGCTCTTTCATACTGAGCCTTTAGTACCAAACTCTGGTTCAGCCCACTCCGTTTGGATCCCACCATCTCCACCAGAACTTCATAAGCATCCTGCACGGCAGAACACAATGTCAAGTGGAAAGTAAAATGGAAATCAGCAACTGTAATTGCTGTTTCTAAAGCAAACAGCAAGAGAGAGACAGATGTGTGTACCTGTAGTTTCAGCAGCTCTTGAGTGCAGAGCTGGCTGGGCTGCAGTGTCTCTCCTTTGTTTCTCATCTCAGAAACTTTCTGTTCAAATTCCCTCAGACTGTCCTCAGCTTCTGCCAGAATCTGTTTACATTGACATTTTCATTGATCTGACTCATAATCGATTAACAAAGTATTGCTTGGGGTCATGCAAACATTTATGTCATTTTGAATGTGTGTCTGACCTCCATTTGTTTAGAAGCAGGCCGATCCATAGCTGCATTCATTTTCTGCAAAAGCTGGTACTTTGAGTCACTGAGTGCAGTAAGCAACAGTCTCAGCTCAGTCTGTGAAATAGACAAAGAGGAAAATATATTTGTGAGAGAAAAAGCAAGTGAGAAAAAAACAATATATTGATTAAAAATAACTAGATACAAGTGACATATACCTGGAAAACAGTGAGTTCCTGCAGCTTGTCTTTCATGCAGTCACATCGCTTCTCCAGCTCTCTGTCCAGCAGCTTTAGTCTCTCCTCCAAACTGTCTAACACTTCCTCAACCAAAACACTTTCTCCACCTTCATCCCATAGCCGCTCTGTCCCTCCGAGCACATCCCGACATTTACAAACCTCCTCGCTGACATTCTTTACCTCCTTACCCAAACCCTGAAGAGACAAGAGCAGAAAAGATATAGTGCCAAAAAGTGTTAGTGTTTCTTATAGCAAAAATACTTTAAGACTCTCATGAAAATGACTATGTCTGACCTCTAGGTGGCCCAGGTGAGTCTCTGAGTCATCAGATAATAATATTGGGCCAGATACGAGCTCATTCTCAGCATTGTCCAGCCAGGAGGAAGCTGAGGACACCGCCTCATAGAGAGCCCTTTCCAGAGCACATGCACGCTTAGTGTCAGCACCCCCTGTCTGTAGGGAGGACATAAAGGAACAAATAGCTGAACATAAATCTTTGCTAGTTATACTAATACAAAATCCTGGTGCAGTTTAACATCATGTTAAAATGTTCAGTGGCAGTACCTGAGGCAAGTCTTCCAGGTCTTGGCTGAATCCTTCAAACAGACTTCTGGGTGACAGGATATCCTGACTCATTTGCTCCCCTCTGAAGAGTCCACAGGGACTGGACACTGGCTGGTATAGCTAAGAGAGAGGATGGTCCTTATTTATTTAGAGCACAGAGGCAGCTTTTACAAAGCTAAAGTATAGTGTTGAAGTTGAATATGTACCGTGTGACAGTGTGCCTGCTCCATTGTGTTTAATGACACAGACAGCTGTAGTTTGTTGTTAAGGTCTTTGCTCAGGTTCTCCCATTTGACTCTCATTTGATCCTTTGTGCTCATGCTCTCAGGCCATTGACCATCAACCCCTTCAGAAAGTTCTCCAGGAGAACTACAGTGAAGTGAAGAAAGAAGCTCATTATGAGTCTGTGCTACATACACTTGTCTTTCATATAATTTTGCAAAATAGCTGTCAATTAATTAAAATTAAAATTTATTAAAAGAAACTGCTTACATGATATGACAATTAGTAATCAAATCACAATTAATCAACTCTATATCATCAATTTCTGCTAAGAATAGTCACCAGATGAATACTGATCCATGATTAATTGCTTTAATTAAAAGGGGCAAATCTTTTCTTGTGTATGGTGATGTGCATCCAAGTGTAACAGATTATCGAAAACTCAAACGTGAAAGCAGATGAACACAAGCTTGCACAGGTGGGGTTTAAGGCCTACAGTTCAACGAAAAGTGGAAGTCAGGTCCAGAATGGCTGGTATATGAATCATGTGCTGTGCCGATTGTAGGACTTTCAATGGTAAAAGGGGGGTTTGTGTGAAGTATCGGCAGTATATCGTCTACACGACCGGCTTGGGAGTGTACAATGATCATTTACATTTAAAAGGGTTGTAAATTTAACTCAAGTAAATTTTAGCAAGCCATAGTCAAGTCAAGTCGTTTTCACTGGAAGGTCAGAGTTTAATTAAACAAAGGTCAATAAAAAAAAAAAACATATGTATGGATGAATTGTTCACAATAAGATCGATAATATGCATTAAGAAAATATAGAATATAGAAATCTAGAATTTTTTGTATTTCATGCCGACTTCAATATGAATTATCGCACCAAATTTGTGTTAAATTGGCAGGCCTGGTTTGTAGAAGAGCAGTTATAGTGTGCTAGAGAAAGACGTGAACATGTAGATAATGGAAAAGTGAGCAGGACCGACCTCTCTCCATTAGGTGTTGTTCTCTGTGAGAGAATCTCCTCCCCTCTAGACGCTACAGACTGCAGTAACTTCTTCTGTTCGCCAAGCTGCTCCTCTAATTCCTGCATTATATAAGAGCTGATGTCAAAAATCTAAATCCATTCCTGCCCATTAAAATGCAACTAGGATGTCTTTCTAAAGACCATGTAAATATCAGCATATAATGTGCTAGTTAAGTTTATTGATATCATGTAATAGATTAACATTTGTTGTTTGATTGTCTACCCTCTGTCTTTGCACTGTATCTTGATGCTGCTGGTTACGCGTGGATCGCGCCTGAATGAGCCAGTCCATCATATTGGGGCTCTGAGACAGAGACGAGTCTGATTCAATGTCCTCCTGCTCCTGAAGTGACCCCTTAAATAAAGACATAGAAGTCAGTTACATACGTCAATGTATGGCAAAGTTGTTGGTAATGAAATTTGTAATTTTTAAATGATAAAAAAAAAAACATGTATAAGTATTAAGTATAGAAAATTATACAATTTATAAAAGCTTTGATTTGATTATTTTCAGCACAATTTTTTTGTATCAGATACAAATTTATGTTTGGTAAAATTATATTATAGAAGGTGTCCAAACAACGACACTAGATTCTCTGACACCATTTCTGGGAAACACACACACACACTAAAGGTACAGCAAAACATCTTTTCACTAAGTTGAGGTTAAAGGTTAGTCAACAGGAGATGGACCCAAATCAGCTTGCATCAGGCTTTTACATGTCACCAACAAGTCTCATTTACAAGAGCTGGCTAAAAATTCCAGACTTGCCCCACAATTTGTTAAAGGTCTTTGTTTCAGATGGATGTTTCTGGAGAGCAGTGGAACATCTTTCACAACAATGAATAGCGCTTGGCATTCTTCTGTACCGCTGTTCACAATGCATCCATTGAGGCGAGGTTGTGTTTTTAGTGTTTTTAGTGGTATGTGTGGGCAAAAGTACTGACTGACGCCAGTGACCCCCAACTGTTCTTAGCATTCAGACGGTTGGCATTTTCTTTAATTCTACTCAATAATAGATTTGCTTCAGTTCTTGGGCAGCTCTTCTGTCACTGAACATTACTTTGAGAAATTGTAGCATATTCCTCACCTGGATGTGGGTCTGTTTGTCTTGGAGGATGCGCTGTAGCTCCAGCAGACTGGATTTGAGGCAGTATAGTTTGAGGGAGAGCTGCTCAGCGTCACCCCGTGTACCGGCCTTCCCCTCCATCAGCAAACTCTCACTGTGCACTGACAGCTCAGACAGACACAGCACCTTCTGCTCGATCTCCAGTAACATGTTCTAGATCAGGAACAAAAGATTACAAGACTAAATTGAGAACCGGTTAGATATGATTCAGCAATGTGATTCATATTTTAGGATTGTTTGTGCTATTAACATTAAAGGAGAAGTTCACTTTTAAAATGAAAATTCTGTCATCATATACTCACCCTCATGTTGTTTCAAAGCTGTATGAATTTCTTTCTTCTGCTGAACAGAAAGGAAGATATTTAGAAGAATATCAGTAACCAGACAGTTTTTGGGTCCCATTGACTTCCATAGTATATTTTTTTCCTACTATGGAAGTCAATGGGACCCAAAAACTGTCTGGTTACTGACATTCTTCTAAATATCTTCCTTTCTGTTCAGCAGAAGAAAGAAATTCATACAGCTTTGAAACAACATGAGGGTGAGTATATGATGACAGAATTTTCATTTTAAAAGTGAACTTCTCCTTTAAGTCAAACACCTTCAATTAAATGTAATTAAACATTAATCACATTAAATTAACAATCATGATTTGGGTTTGGTAACATATCTTTTTTGTTTGTTGTTTGACCCACATGTTTTAAGACAAAGTTCTATTTTAGGTGCAACCATTGTAGATTCAAGTAACAAAACTTTCAGATGAGTTTACCATAAAGATAAAGTTGAGGTTAAAAGTTGTGGATTAGTTTGTTGTCAGATATGGGTCAAACACCCCGCATGCAAAAAACACAACAGAAGTTAAGTAAAAAAATAGAGACAGAAGACGTGTGTAAGCAGTGACTGATAATCTTCTTAAGCTGCTTAACCGAGTCTTCAGACATCTATATCTCTACCATACTACATGCACACTAGTCCACAGACATTAGTGTACTACTAACAATTGAAACAATATAGACATTTTTAAAAATCTACATTCTGAATAAATCAGGAGTGCTGGGATGGGCCTGCAGGGTAGCTGGAACTGAATGCTGGTTAATAGTGGAGACAGCCTGTGGCATTCACTAGTGAGAAATGAGCAAACATCCACTGCAGTAAGCTAAAGGCCAGGGCCACCCTGACTTATCACAAAGAGTCTAACTCTCAGGTTAAAGGTTAACTTGATCCCTACAGCCCTCTAATCACAACACAAAAGACATGTGTGTGTATGTGTGTGTCTCCTTGAAGAAATGCAGACATGCACTGTGGGACGTCCCATGACTGCAGGGAAGAAGCCCCTAATCCTAATGACCAACAGAATGAATCAAAACCGACACAGCTAAGCAGATTTACTGCGGCCCACTCTAGTGACTAGAGATGATCAGCCACCAGAATCTGATGAATTGACTGTTCACATGCTAGAGAAAGTCTATAGTGAATTTTACATAACTCAAATTTTGCCATAACAACTCAGATCTGGCTTTTCAAAAAATGCACAAGTGTTCTGAAACTATGAAATTGTTTATCTGAAATGAAATAATGAAATGAAATAAAATAAATGCTTTTTCAACCCCAAAAAGAATTAAGCCTGATTGTTTGCATTGAAAATACACTGTAGGACAGATTAAACAAATAATCAGTATATTTATAATTATTTGTATATTGAAAGTTGTTTCTTTGCAGCGCACATGACTTTTCAGTAGTTCAATTCAAAAAGTGTGAACAAAAAAAGTGTCCACGATCGTAAAAGGTCAAAAGAACAATAATTTTTCAGTTCATCATTTCAGTGAATAATTTTCCCATAAAAAATATCTATATCATGATGCATACTGTTATCAACCAAAATTTAGGAATATTGTGATCAAATTTACTTCTATTTCCCTCGCCTAGTTTCTCATGTAAGAAATTGTAGTCTGCCTCGACCCAGATTCCACTCCAAACTATATTTTAGAATGAGCTCATCCCCAAAATGGCTTAATTATCATAGCGATAAAAGAAAGTCAAGTTATATTGTTTCTTCACCATTTGGGTTTATCACATCCTGAGCAAATGGTCATTATCAATTGTAGAATGGGAATGGGTGTAGGAAACTGAGAACCTTCTCAGAAAATGGAGTGTCACAACTTCATTTACATTAAGAAGAGGATAAAAGGTTTAAGATTTGGATGTTCTGGGTTCATTCTGACGCCGGTGAACCCAAGGTGCTTTGTGTACCTTGCCACTGCTAAGCTGTAATAAACTTCATTTTTGAGATCTTTGATGTCCACATCATTTTTTTTTACACTCACCTGGCAGTCGATCAGCTGTTCCTCCATGTCCATGTCCTGTGGTTGTGGCTGAAGAGTGGAGCTCAGTGTGGCACGTGTGCTGAGCAGCCAGTTGTCAAGCTCCTCTGCTTCACTATGGTAACGCTGTAGCGCTTGTTCCTGCCTCTGTTCTTCTAACTGCTCGCTCAATCGCTCCTGCGGGTCAGAAAATGCACAACATTGAATATGCTAAAAGCAAGGGTATGTAATAAGTTGTTTATTGTTGGTTCTTCTCAAGCCAAATTAGTCAGTGTAAAGTGGGAGAAGCTTTCTAATCACATTTTTAAAGCAGACAAAAATTGCCATTGCTGCAAAACAAGTGTGAAAACATACTTCCAGTTTGTTCAGTATTCTTTATCTCTTTAATTATGCATCCTGGGAATATGTTTAGGCTTGTCTGTCATTTGGTTTATGATCTGCAATTAGTAGTTTTAATCAGAGAGATGTGCTGATAGTTAAACCAAAAGACTAAAATAACTACTAGGACACACATAACAATTTAAAATGACACGCATGTGCTAAACAACAGTGCATAAAATAACCAGAATAATCTACTGCAATCTTTTTTTAACGGACAATGCAGATTTTCCATTATGTCACCATTACTCCTGCTCACCTCCAGAAGTTGTCGCTTTCCGGAGGCCTTCATGTGGATGGTGGCCATGCGCTCTCCCAGTACAGTGAGGGTTGACTGCAGGGCCAGCTGGTCCCCAGCATCTGCCTCCAAACTGTCCTCATCCATCTGCAGCTCCCGGGAGAAGCAGGCCTGCAGAGCACTGATCTCATCCTGGAGCATTAGGATCTCATCCATCAGAGCCTGAAGAACAACAACCATCAACTATAAAATTGCCTCAATTCATTTCTGGTTTCATTAGTACGTTGATTTGCTCTAGTTGTAAACAATAAAGTTACATTAAAGGCTACATGCCACAGAAAGGAAGATACTTCTAAGAGATTAGTTTTAGACATAGGAGAAGTTGGTAATCAAGAGGGTAACTGTGTCCTCTGGCTTGTATCGATAGTCCAGCAGTAGGCTTGAGTTTTTATGTGATCTAGCTTTAGTGCGGTCATCTTGCTTCATCTGATCCTCTGTCTCTCTCACCTGGTGGGCGGCCATCTGGCTCTCAGGACTCTTGCTTGGCTCTAAGCCCTCATTTAGTGCGGTCTCAATGGACTCCATCTTTGTGGAGACGGATTGCAGGGTCTCCTGATAGTGCTGCTGCCTCTCCAGAGCTTCATATAGGCTCTTCTGCTTCTCACTGATCTGTAAAAAATATTTATGCAAGCCAATGTATAAAGAAGTGATTTGGATTTTGTAATGTGAGATGCATCTATGGATATTTACCACATTCTTCAAAGTCTCCCATGAGCGCTGTAGGTCGTCCAGGTTTGCTGAGGAAGCTGACTCCATGGAGGGGTCATACAGCTCCTGTAATGGAGCTCTACTTAAAGGAGCTCGTCCTGAACCCTACAAAAGACATGAAATTACAACGAGTAATTCAATCAATGAGTCAATGAGTGTGTCTGAGAGTGTGTGCACGCATGCATGAATAATAAACCAAACTGTGCTGGTTCTATTAAAATACAGGAAAACAGTAGTGATACTAAGTTGTGCTTGTGCCTGCATTTTTCAGATGTTGCACATGTACCTAGTAACAATATTACGCCAATTGTTTTCACACACTGAAGTGGTTAACCATGCGTTTGCCAGATGCTTAAACACATAAAGAATCTGTGCTAACCAAAACATCTTTGTTACTCCCTGAGGCCATGTTCAAATGTGTGTCAACTCTGTTCATTACATGGCTGATGTATGTTTATACAAACAGTCAGAATGAAATCAGAGATAAAGTTCCTCAAGAAACTGAAGAATAGAGAGTCCCACTGTAACAAAGTTCAAGTTCAGGGAAGGAGTTAACCAGCAAACGTTAAACGTAAATTTAATGACAAAAGAAAACATGAAAGTAAAGCGGCAGCCCCTCACAGATGAGCTTGTGCAAACACCCACATCGCTATAATCAGATTTCTTTCTTTAATGTTTTCTCATTCCTGTCATTTTTGTTATGTGATTATTTTATTGAAAGGAAAGCACGCATATTTACATATTCATTTAAACGCTGCTCTCAGTAGCGTGTGCGGTGTCAGGATGTTCACTAACAGTATAACACTGCTCATATATTTCAAACATCTTTTTACCCCAAAGCGAAGAACGAAAAACAAGTGAGTAAATGGGAGCCTTTAGTTGGACAAATGTATAGGGTAGACCTTTCTTAATTCAATGCTGCTGTTTCGGGTTGATTGGAAAGCTCGAACAAACAGAACTGTTTTGAAAGCATCACAATGTTTACACTTTGAGGAAATCATCCTACAAATGTCTTACTTAGAATTGCATCTGTGTATAAAGATGATAGAAGAGATTCCAGAAAAGGGCCTAAAAAATATTTAACCATGGGTCATTCTAAACCCTGGGCAAACAGAATCATGTTTCACACTGCTCATAATTTACCCGAGATAAACAATTACTCCTGGGTATTCATACGCTGACGTTTCACACTGTACATTCCTAAATGATGGGTTAAAACGTCGCTATTTGCATATTTGCGGTGTCAGTTTCATTGATTAAATGGGCGCAGCAAAAGCAGTGCTAACCCTGCTCCGGAGCATAACCCCGGGTAAAAAGCGCTGCTATCCCGCTTCTGAAACATTCATTTACCCGGGGTTAAAAGCGGTGTTTAGAATGATGTTAACCCGAGTTTAAGCACAGTGTGAAAAGCCAGATTCATATTTAAATCAAGAACAGAACAGTGGCTACTGTAAGAAATAAATTGGTTAAAGTGGGTTAGTGGCAGATCAGGGATAAGTTGATTAAATGTGATAAGGTTGTCAGGTGTTAGTGCGGTATGGGTTAGAGCCACGGGATACCTGAGAGGTGTCAGCGTTAGGCCCCGGTGAGGGTGATCTGCAGGCGGGGGGAGAGGAGACCTCGCTGTTGGTGCCCTCCTCACCAGACTCCTCTGTGACCGGGGAGAGGAGAGTATGACAACGGCCTGCCGTCATCTGACCATTAAAGAGCCAAAGAGACAGAGGAAGAAAGAGAAAGAAAGATGCATCAACAGTGAAACAGGAGTATAGCACCAAATCATGTCTTATTATCATCAATGTTGAAAACAGTTGTGCTGTTTACTAATTTTGTGAAGACTGTGATAAGTCCCCCTTTTTTTCTGATTTTCTGATGAATAGAAAAGTTCAAAAGAACAGCATGTATTTGAAACAGAAATCCTGAATTTCTTGACCCCAAACTTCTGCAGTAATGTATATTCCCTACGGATCTGACAGAAAGTAATGATTCAAGCAGAAAAGCTTAAGATCCTGCAAAGCAGCACCAGAGAATTACAGAGACAGACCACATTTGTTAAGAGTAGCCATGACTAAGCCCTTCACAGACCTCTCGTCATTATAAAGGAATGAACCGGGTCAGGAAATGGGGCAGAGGATATGCACAGACTCACTGTATAAATACAATAAGATGGCATACGATAATGAATTGTGCTTGCCAGCACGACCTAAAGTAATCTGAACCACAGGAGCACTCCAACATTAGACTAAATTTAGATCTAGCTCCAATGACTGCTGAAGTACCACAAAGCTACACTCCTTTCTCTGCAAGTCTGTAAGGACTGAGCGACACAGCTGGAACACGAACTGAACTGTTGGCGGTTAATGTGGAATCCGGCCCTGATCATGACTGATGCAACGCAGGGCAACTTAAATGTCCTAATAGTGTTGACAAAGTCAAGGACAACTAACACCCTCATCCTGTTTCCTGTTTCAGTAACAAACAACAGCAGGGATACACAATGCAAAGGCACATTCAACTCTGTGGGAGAAACAAGAGACCCATGGGATGCTTATCTGAAAAAGAGCACCCAGTGCACCCCGCCCAGTCCTAACATGTGTACAAGTGTAAATCACTCACCATGACAACAGAGGGGTGTGTTGGTGGGTGTTTGGGCATCTCATCCTCCTCATCCTCCAGCTCCTCTAATCCGTCTGAGAGGCCGTCAACCTCGCTGACCGTCAACAGCATGGTGGCATGCTTGGCTTTCAGAGTCAACATTTTACACTTGGAGTTCAAGGCCGAGATCTGCTCCTGGTAGCCTTTTATCTTCAGGGCCAGTTCCTGTCACAATGACACATTACATTATTATTCCACTGAGGTCCATGCAGCTGGGTTACGTCCAAACATATGGTTCCTGGATTAAGTCCCATAGATGAGGAGTGAAAAGGGGGTTAATGCAGAGAACGGCACCGGCGAGCTGAGCTGAGAAATTTCCCCTCTCTGTCTGTTTGCAGTAAAAAAAACAGCACAGCCGAGCAATAGCTCAGTCAGAGGCATTTTGAGCTAGCAGCCAATCAGAGAGCGGTAGGAGAAGCCCGACAAGCCAAGCCTTCGGGTAACGGTGACTGTGATTGGCACAGAGCTCGACCAACTGGAGAGAGTGGGAGGGGAGTAGATCCAGGAAGAACGCTTCCTCCCCCTAACCGGCCAACTCACACACACACAAAGACCAAGGGAACAGGAAATGAGGGCTTCTTTCTTCCTTCTCTTCACTTCCTTTCTTTCCACCAATCCCGAAGCTGTTTTCCTGACGAACAAAAGAACTGGGCGCGAGCGAGAGACTTAGAGGGGAGGAAGGGGGCTCACATTGCAGATTTTGTATGGCCTGCAGAGCCCCCCTCCCGTCTTTCTGTCTCTCTAACTGTCATTCTTTCGCAAACACACACAGACAGGCCAGTCTCTGATAATGAGGTCATGTGGGAGAAAGCTGCAGCTGCAGCACTCGGCTCTGCAGAGGAAAATAACCCTGGGTAATAAAGCCACAGCTGCCGCCCCAACTAAAACAAGCTGTGCTAATAAAACATGGGGACGTGAGACTCAATACAGGTTTAGGTTTAATTTTATTTGGTGTGTTTAAACGGCTAGGGTTGCACAATTAGGGATAAAAAAATAGAATCGTGATTTTTAAAAAATAAAAATTATGATTGCGACTTAAAATGTGATGGCTGTTCTTGTTTGTAGGGCTGCACAACATATATCAATAAAAAATAACAACAATAATAAAAAATAACTATTATTATTATTGTAGGCTACAGCATCCACGGGAACCTACAGAGACAAGCTGTTTGGAGAATGGATAGATAATAATTATTATTCAAATTATTATTTCTAAATAAAATATTACACAAAAAAGTATTTGAATTTTTACTGTAAAAAAAGAGTATTTAAGAAAATAATATAATAATAATAAAAAATAATTTGTTTTACAGTACAACTGTAAAGTTACAATACTAATATTTATGGATGTATTACGGTAATTCCTTAATTTTCAAATGTTAACCCATCAAGCTTTTGTGTTGGCAGAAAACCACGTAATAACTCAAAGCAGATGCAGAGATGAGTTTGTGTGGAGCAGCATTTACTGCGAACCGAGCCACTTAATAATCGCAACCATCGTGATTTGATCGCACTAAGCCATATATCAATTTAATTAATCGTGTAGCCGTACTTGCCTTCATGTGCGTGAATGTGTTTGTGTGTGCAAATGTAAAGAAACAGGGCAAAAGGGCGTGAGAGAAAGAAAGAATCTGATGTCTCTCAGGACAAAACAGACTGAGGTCAAAGATCGCAGAACTACCTTTACACCCATTGGAATTTATGGCCTGACTCATTCCAATTCAATGTAGGTAAACTAGCAGAGCAACGAGGTGAGTAATAGCTAAGACAACATGTCTGCAATGAACTGTGAGACTGACTGACTGATGCACAAAGCAAGAATGATCATAACAGATTCCAGTGCTTTTGTGAATAAACAGTATTTAAAAAATAATAATTATGCCTTAAGCATCCATAAAAGTAATAAAAGTATGAAAGAAGGATGTCCTTCCTCACCTCATGATGTTGTATCTGTGTCTGAAGCTCATGTATGTTTCCTGTGGCAACGGGGCGGTCCTGAATGACACGGTGTGCCTCTTCAATAAGTCTCTGTAGGTTCTTGACTTCCTGTTCGTATTGTTCATACTGCACCATGGCCTCCTGGGGGAATGTAAGAGAGATGCTAAATGAGCCATTAAAAACATAAGTGCCAAGCCCAGATGAATCCCATGGCCATGCTATATGAAACCATGCAGATACACTGAAGTGGCCAAATTCGACACTCCTGTAGCATTTTATATTTACCCCTGAAGCTCCTTTATAATGTCAGTTAAGGTTTCTTACATCAAAAACAATCATAATTTAGTTTTAGGATTAAATAGGTTAATGCTACTGTACATGGGGTCAAAAAGACTACTAATCTAACTAACTTTTTTATATATCAGCATAAACATTTGAGTGAAAGCTTGAATTGAAAAATCAATATCAATATGAGTGCATCTTCATCTCAGAATATGTTGCGACCTGTGTGTAGACTAGATACCTGTAATATATTGCACTGTTGAATGGTATTGTGTTGGAGATGGCTGCTTTCGTGCTGAAGACTCTGTGCAGTAACACATAGCGGTAATGCAGCCATTACATCCTCTGGCAGCCGGAGGGCGCTCTGACACATCTGCATAGCCTGCACCTGCTGCTTGAGACCCTCCATCTCTGACAACAGGAGCTGAGCAATAAATATTCATCATTAGTTTGATGGTACCAGTGATGAAATTAGAATATCTGATTTCTGCGTCAGAAAAAAAGCGTTTTTTTTTCTTCATTATTTATTTTTAGTTTTTAATCAGTTTCTAACCTGTTTTACCTAGGAAACATATTTAACAAATTTTAAACAAAATAACTTTACTTGAGAAGCAAAACTTGTTACTTGAATACTTTTCAAAATATATATTTATTAAGTTAAGAATTAAGTTTATTTTTGCCTACCTTGTTGTCAACTTTTTTCGTTCTTGTTTTAAGCATAAACCATAAACTAAATGTTGTTATATTTATGCATAAAACAAGAAAATAAACTTAATACAATGTATATTTTCTAATAAAAATGATCCTTACTGGAAAATAAAAGAATAACAAATTAACTAATAATTAAGAATAATTATTTTTGCAGTGTATGAATGTGGCCACACTACCCTATGCAGTACAGAATATAATGATTGCATTTTCATCAGAGAGTAAATACATTAGATAAAAAATGTGTTAGTAAGAGTGATCGGTGTACCTGTCTCTGAGCCAGCTGTTCTCTGAGGCTGAGGCGAGCCAGATCAGGGGAGGCCAGAGTCTCCTGGACTCTCTCTATGGACAGATGGAGGCTCTTCACATCACTCTCCAGTCTCCCCAGGTCCTACACAGAGAAAGACACAGTAGGATCATTGTGTTCATCCCAATGACAATTGGCTTTACAGAGACAAATATCTGTAATGTTTTTAAATATTTCATTGATTATTTAGCAAGAATTACATCCATCTATCCCTGTAAACACTGTATAAATAGTTGCTTTCATGGTAAAGTTTGTAATTTCATGTTGCATCAAACTGGACAGCAAAAATAATTACCCTTCTTAAATAGGATTCAAAACACTTTCCCAGCCTGCCACTGAGCAGAATGCAACAAAAAAACAGATAATCCCACTATTGAAAAAATAGTAGAAAAAAATAACAGAGAAAGGAAACGAAAGAAGGAAAATAAAGGGGCCTATAAGAGTGGTGCTATGCTAAACAATGGATTGACTTATTGGCATTTGGCACTGTGAAAGCACTTGGTTAATTAACAGAAGCCTAGCTCCCCCTTTTGGCATATAGATATATCCATTGAGAAAAATCAATTTCAGTTTACCACAGTAGCACTCATTTAATTCAAACAGTCAGACTGCAGGTTCAATCATGTGGGGATCACGAACTGCGATCACAACCTTGCTAAATCACTACAGTGTCCCTGACCAAGAGACTAAAACCCTTTAAATTCAGTGATTTACTTCAGAGAACAACTGCTAAATGACAAGACATAAGCCCACAGAATAAAAGCAGCTGAAGCGGGCCTAAAATTTTATAAAGTGGTGCTCAAAACCAGATCAATGTAGCTCTAAAGAGTGCGAAAATGAAGAGAGCATGATCTGAACTATTAGTAGCTATGGTTTTATAGTTGAGCTGAAACAGTGATGGCATAAGTATACTAACTATAAAATGGTTTTCTTAGACAAGTTAATCATATACTAATATTTTTTAATGTATGCATTATATACAAATGTTTGACTGCAGAATGCTGCCATTGACCAATCAGAATAATGTATTCCAGAGTCATAAAATAAGTTAAAAAAAATAAAAGAATCTCCCATAAGGAGGCATATTGTTACTGAAACCTTTACATTTTAAAATGAGGAGTTATCTGCTCTTTAATGAAAAATGGAAGTACAAACCAATTTCTTCATGGCTTGATGCCAGTTATATAGTTATGGCATTCATTAAGCCAGACAATTTATGAGGACTAATTCATGGGCACAAATTTTCTGTACATTACTGATTGTATGGTTTGTACTACTGAATTTTGTCAAGAACACACCACTTATATTTGCTGTTTTGTAATATGTATTTTTAATTAACCAATGGATACATCTCTTATTTCTTTTGTTTCATTATATTTTTATAATTGTATAAATGCAGGATTGATGTGGGTGTTTGTTTTTGTTTTTTTTAATTTGTAAATGTACTTCTCTGTGGTAAGCATACACTAATTTAATAAACAGACAAATTAAGTCTAGCAAAGAAGATACAGAATGATGAGGAATTATATTACTTATCTAATTTGCCACTAGATGGCAATGCCTTTCTAAATTTACAGCAGACTTAAAGCTTAAAGTAGATTAGAACAGTGATATTGCAGTTTTTTTAAAACAAAATTACATTAAAATAAAATGGATTTAAAACTAATTATAAATAATAGTGTTATTTACAGCTGAATACGAGACACTGAGACTTGACTATAACTCAGCATGACACGTCACAGCACACTAAAAAACCCAAATGGGCACATGCATAGCCCATTGCAAAGTTCTCATTATATTAGTTTTTATGTAGTGTGTGTGATGTATTGTTGTGCATTACCTTGGCTGCATCCTGTAGTGTCAGGAGTCTTGTTTTGGCTCTCTGCTGCAGCTCTTCAGCATGTCTGCTCAGATCTGCCACCTGCTGGTGGAGAGCATCTGTCTGGACCACCTCATCCAGCAGACCCACCCTCTCCACCAGACCCTCAAACTCTCCTTGGAGGTCTTGCCACTGTTGTAATAAGGCCTGATTGAGATATTTCACAAAATATTATTAGATTTCTGCCCCAACAGCTACTGAAAATCCTGAGAAATTGTGATCTGGACAAAGCGGGCGTCACAACCTGATGGGTTCTAATTTGCTCCTGCATCTGAGAGGCTGGACTCCACATCATGTTGGCTGAGACCACCGTCTCTGCTTTTTCTGTCCAGTTGAGAGTTAGCGTAAGCATTTCATTAAATTCTTCAAAGTTCTTCTCTGCCTAAAATAGAGAAAAGGGCCATTTGTTGAACACACTTTATCAGTGGTGGAGGAAGTACTGAATCTCAGTACTTAAGTAAAAGTACAAATAACCAGAGACATATTTACTTTAGTAAAAGTAAAAGTACCACAATGAAAACCCTACTTAAGTAAAAAGTAAAAAGTACCTGATTTTAAATGTACTTTAAGTATTAAAAGTAAAAGTACTTTCATAACAATTTATTCTCTTAATGTCTATATTCTAATAATTAGGGCTGTAACAATATGCAATATGAAACCGACATCGCGACACTCGGATCCACGAACCTGTGTCGCGGTGTGAGAAGGCAGAATCGCGACACACCCCTTATTTGAAATTAACATTATACAATACGTAGACCTAGATAAATTCTTTAAAATTGGGCAATCCCAGCGTTATGGACGTGACAATTGCAGTAAAAACTTGAAATGTAAAACTTGAAATGTAAATTCTCAAATACCAATTGAAACTGTTTATATATCCATAGGCCTACTCCCCATACTCCCTTAATAAAGAAGTCCAGACATTAGAAAAATACTAGTCTACAGACACATGCGTTTTATATTTAATATGAGGGAAATATAAATCCGTAACGGACGTGACAAAAAAAATCTTTAACTTTTAGGTGGCAAAATATTTTTTTAGTAATCCTGTGAATTTCACTGTGCAAACCAAAAGTAATATACCCACCGGATGAAGAAGGGTTGGCTCTCCACAGAACATAAAATATTCATTTTATTTTTTTGTGTTTACATTTATGAGGAAAAAAACAATGTTACGGACGTGTCAGTTCTCCGTTAGGCACGTGAGCGCTCTGAAAGCGGCACTAAAATACTGCTTTAAAACGTTCACAGAGACCTTAAAAGCCCTTCTTTAAAGTGAATTTCGTTTCGTATTAATTGTATCTTAATTTTAATCAATGTTTCATCCACCAATTGCCTGGATTTTATAAATAAGTAAATATAGCAGAAAATAGATCAGGACACGGAGGCGCGGGCGCGTGAACTGGTGAAAGTGACTCATGAACCGAAACTCAGGTCTGTACTTGCCTCACAGACCTGAGACGTATATATATATAAAAAGCTTGAAATGTGTAGTTTTAAACAGAACAATTCAAAACGAAAGAAAACTGACTGACTGACTGTTCTCTGCATGTAATCCGTATGAAATGTGCATTTCTCTCTGGCGAGTTCACTGCAAAGATCGCGCGTCAGCATCAATTAAAATGTCTCCTTGTTAGGCTAGCCTATATTTTACATATTCATAATCATTACTTTTGCCGGTTCTTTGTGTCAGCTTTTAGGTGCTTTATTGGCAGCGCCACAGTTACATGTTAGCCTACATGAACACGTAAGCACCGAAAACATGGAGATGATTTTCAATCCCTGTTTTGGCAAGGGGAAAAAGAAAAACTGATCAGAAAATGTAACGAAAATGTAACGAAACGTTGTAGAAATGTAGTGGAGTAGAAAGTATAATAATTGCTGCAAAAAGTAACGAAGTAAAAGTCATAAGTATGCACTATTGATTCTACTTAAGTAAAGTACAGATACGTAAAAAATTTACTTAAGTAAAGTAACGAAGTATTTTTACTTCGTTACATTCCACCACTGCACTTTATAGAAAAAATTATCAAATTTGAAGATGAAGTGTGTAATTTCTGTGCCACTAGCATCAACAACAAACAGAATCACAAAAATAATGACTGTTTCCAAACAGGTTTTCCCCAAAGCTGACCTTCTGAAGGCATGTGGTCCTTCCCTCCGCCAGTCTGCTGGTCTGAGCATGAAGCTCGGTCAGTTTACTCAGGCTGGAGCCCAGCTGTTTGGCTAGGAGAGGGTTCTGCTCTCCAAACTCCTGCACTGACACATCTAACTCAGACAGAGCACGGCCACACTCCTCTAGCTCCTCAAATAGAGTCTGGATTAAGAGAGAAAAAAAACAAGAAAAAACAAAGAAATGGCAGGTTAAAAAACACCCTGTTTAAAGTTAATATGCAATGATAAAAAGTGTTGTAAGAAATGACATGCCGCCTTGTTGCAGTGTTGTTATTGTTAACTAAAAATAAATGTATTAAAAATATTTTTTAGAAATTGAAATCAAATAAAATAAAGCTGAAAGAAATTAAAATAAAGTATAAATACTAGATTAAAAAACTTAAAAACATAAAATTACTAAACCTTAAACTAAAATTAAAATGAATACTGAAAATATAAAATTAATAAATAATACTAAAATGCCTTGTTGTAAACTGCACTCATTCTGATATATTTAGAAATCAGGTTGCGAGGAAGTCATTTTGGAGTACACGCATGTCATTATTTATAGTGTGCACTTCAGTAATTAGGGCAAGTCTGTACCACAGCTTCCAATGCAGTGCTGTATTCATACTGTACCTCTGTTTCCTCTTTAGCCTCCTCAACATCCATGGCCTTCTGCTTGAGTTTCAAAGAGATGAGTTTGACTTTCTTTGAGATATCCTGAAGTCTGGAGTTAAAGTCTTCTTTAATATCTCTGCTGTGTTGGACCTCTCTTTCCCGTGCCTGCACCTGAGCACAGAAGAAAAAAATTGCTAAGTGATAAAGAGATGTTACTTAAACTTTCAGCAGTCAAAATCAGTACCAGTTACTGGTTTTCTGTTGTATTGGTCAATTAGGCTTCATTATAAGGTCTAATGCACAGATTTTATATTTTGACACAAATCCAATCTTTGGTCTCGCAGGTTTACATTTACAAACTTAAGAAAATTCCTCACCAGAATTAATTTGGTACCTGTATTTTTGAAATTCCTAATATGAATTAAGGTACCTGATCTTCTGCAGAACCCAGAGCCAGTGTGATCTCTGCCAGCTGGGTGCTGATCTCAGAAGGAAGAGTGGCATGGAGGTCCTGATATTTCATCTGCTGACGATCTGCAATCTGCTCAAGGCTCTGGCGATGAGACTGCATGCCACCGTGAGCCGTCTAGCAGAAACCATAAAAACAAACCATACTTATCATGAGTAAAGTAAACCGGGTTGTAGGATCTTAGAATGCATCTCTCCACTGTGCATGGTGTCGCTGCAGTACCTCCAGGTCAGTGAGCAGGTTATCCAGGTCTGCGGTGGGACTCAGCAGCAGCCCCTGGGTGTCCTGAATCCAGCCTTTCAGCAGACCCAACTCCCTCACCACTTCCTCTCTCTCCAGCAGCTCCACCTGCACCTGCTGCCGGCTAGCGCACACCTGCTGCAACAGACTGAAGGAGAAAAAGGAAACAGAAAAGACTTATTATGCAAATGATAGAATGACAGAAAAGTAGGGTTGGACATTTTTCAAAAATTACTGGAACGGTTTCCATGACATGGAACTGGAATAGTGTTGTCTCAACTCTGTCAAATCAAAGCTAAATAATTGGATGGATTTAATATATACTTCTCAAGCACAGAAAGACAGACAGAACGATAAAACGACAGACAGATCTGAAAAGTTAATAGAATTTAGTTGATAGATAACCTAAACATTTAAATTCAACAATTTATTGGACGAACGGACAGACAGACAGACATACTTGTCATATTTCTCCTGAATGCTCTGAATCTCCAGCAGACAAGGGTTCTCTTGGTTTTGGTGTTTGCTGGGTGTGGAGGGTGCAGCGACATGAGGATGGAGAAACAGGTTGAGCACATGGTGTCTGATGAGGGTCAGGGAGCTGCTCTCTCTCTCCACCTCTCGACTGAAGGAGTCGTGGTACTCCAGAAGACTGTGTAGGGCTGCCATACTGGAGGCTTTTTCCACCATGCTGTCAGGAATGCGACTGTGCAGGTCCTCACAGACAGCTCGCATTTTCTCCAGCTAATCATAGAGAGATGTGGGATGGGTTACAAATTTTACTCCTGTTAATAAGTGCTACTATCATGCAATAGCATTCATTTTATTGTAAAAAAAAAAAAAAAAAAAAGAAAGAAAAGAAGCTTTATCATGTTCAGTTGCCATTAAATTGAAATGTTACAAGTTTTGGACGTTCATTCAGCTATGTCGATTTAATATGTAGATATAGATTTAATATATAGATTTAATTTTATTGCTTCTCTTCTGTAAACGCAGTTGCTGATGTCTAAACCCCCTTCTTTCATTTAACAAATGTAAAATTGGGGATAAATTACACTCCATTAATTCTTAATGACTGTTTCACTTTTAAAGGACAACTCCAGTGAAAAATGAACCTAGGGGTAATTAACACATGGTTACTGAGTCGATCGTTCCTTGGGATGCGTTTTCATGAAAATCGAATGTAAAGAGTTTTATCTTTAAAAACAGATTAGCTCATAACACTAGTATATGGGGCACAGAGTAAGTAAAAGTAAATCGCTAGTTAATACCACTAACAAAGCTCAAAATAGCCTCACACTAACACGGTAGCATAATGAAGGTCCCTACATGCAAACCGAAGCATTGAGAACTTTGTTAGTGTACAGACAGTTTAATAAGAAGATAGTTTATAAAGACAGTACATTACGCGTTTACAGACAGGATCCATCTTGGAAAACAGTCTCAACTAATCGAGTCACGAACGCCGTGCTACGTTAGATTTCACAAATGTAATTCCTATCAACAAGCTCACTTAGCACGGCGTTCGTGACTCGATTAGTTGAGACTGTTTTCCAAGATGGATCCTGTCTGTAAACGCGTAATGTACTGTCTTTATAAACTATCTTCTTATTAAACTGTCTGTACACTTACAAAGTTCTCAATGCTTCGGTTTGCATGTAGGGACCCTCATTATGCTACCGTGTTAGTGTGAGGCTATTTTGAGCCTTGTTAGTGGTATTAACTAGCGATTTACTTTTACTTACTCTGTGCCCCATATACTAGTGTTATGAGCTAATCTGTTTTTAGAGATAAAACTCTTTACATTCGATTTTCATGAAAACGCATCCCAGGGTAAGATCGACTCGGTAACCATGTGTTAATTACCCCTAGGTTCATTTTTCACCGGAGTTGTCCTTTAACTGAATCTAAAAGAATGATAAATATATTGCATCGCAGAAGGGGATTAAGACATCAGCAACTGCGTTTACAGAAGATATCAGAACTCTTAATAATGAACTAGTCATGAAACAGATGAAAACAGCTCTTTGTGGTTTTTAGCTCTCCTCTCTCTCTGTGCTACATAGAGTTCTGCAAGAACTATGACTCTTTCTTACTGAGTGATGTCATATCCTCAGCGGAACAATGAAACAAGCTTAGATCACAAAGAAACAAGAATTAGTGTGCGCTGCCAAAAAAAAAAACAAGACAAGGTACTGCTAACATTACAGTGATTCCAGCAGAGATTTATGGGGGAAGTGGTGAGTTGGCAACTTCCATGTTGTGCTATTTTTGTATGGACTATCATTGCCAAGCATTACATCATTCCCAGGCCACTGTTGGCGTCTGATGCTCTGGTCTGATCTCAGATCCACAACAGGGGCTCACTGCTTACAGAATAACTGCTTTTACTTCACCATAACTCATGCATTTGGCATCATTGGTTAGACTTTTTCCACAGTTAATAGGAAATAATGTTTGTTTATTTACTTAAAAATAAAAATGCTATTTTGGCACCTAACAATAATTTTATGGCATTTTGTATCTGATTTGCACTGATTGCATGAGTTTGATTACATTCTCTGAATTTAAAGAGCATCTTAGTGTAATACGTTGTGAGTATCTACTCATGAAGTTTCCTTACCTTCTCTCTGGTGCATCTCCAGTTATCTGCAGAGTCTTGGAGGGCTTTCACCTGAGCTCTAGCAACACTGTACAACCGAGTCCACCGTTGGCTCAGTGAATGGATCGACTGAGAAGTAGTGTCTTTTATTGCAGGCTGATCAAACTGTGCTGCTTTTTCTTTCAGTTCATTTAGTGCGTCTTCAAGACCCTGAACTTGTAACATAATTCTCTGTAGACAGAAATGGAAGCAATAGGAGATATTTAGAATAACTGCAAAACCCATATCAAAGTCAATGTTTAAGGAGTTAGGCAAGGAAAGAAATGCATAGTCACGACCTGGTATAAACAAAGCTTGTCTTCAGCTTCTTGCTCGGAGTTTGCTCTGGCAGTTGTAAACTCAGTCATCCTCTTCTCAACTTCATTCATCTGCCTGATAACTTTATCTGTTTCATCTTGGAAGGATCTCCACTGAGTTATGCTTCTAACAAACAAATAGTGAATGTGTGTGACTTCAAATCCCGTTGTTAAAAAAGTATAAACTGTATAAACATCAATGCCTGTAAATCATCATAATGTTAATATGAACAAGGCAATGCAAGTTTGGGTCTTGTGTGCAATATTTAAAACTATTTAGATGCCAAAACCTCATTAGCATTACCGTTCCAAGTTGTCTCTACGTTGTTTTAGCTGCTCAAAGACCTCTGTGCCCTTGTGATGAGACTCCACACAATGCTGCTGGATTTGCTTAAATACAGTAGGGCTCAAAAAGTCACCCATTTGAGGGATTAGATCTTGCATTTCTTGCCTCGTACACTTGACAGTTTGTTCCCGGCCTGTTATATTTTCTAAGTCCTTGAGGCAGTCTGAAATTTTATCCAGGTCTACATTATGTGGGGCCTGCTCAAGTAGAGCACCAGCTTCCTCAAACCACTGCTGGATGGATTGCAAGGAATGGTGGTATCTTTGGAGCAGGGACAGAACAGACTGCAAGGCCACCTGAGGATAAACAGTTTAAGGAAACATTTAGCTCACCTTCAGTATTTCATAAAGTCAGAAAACACAGGCTAACTGTCAGGAATTAATATAATCTTACCTGTTTAGCATTAAAAGCTTGTTGAAGATCATCCTTCAGCTTTGGAATATCCATCAAATTGGTTTCAAAGAGTTTTGGAAATGGCTTTTGGTCACTGATGCACTTCTCTTTCTCCTCATTAGTTAGACCTTCTAATACTCTAAACCTAGATTTCATTTCTTCTTGAAGTGCTGAAAGTGATCTGACCTCCTCCTGCACAATCTCAATTTTTGCTTCTTCAAATATTAATGGACATCTCAATTGATCCCTAATACTCTTGAGCCAGTCTATTGATACTTTAATATCAGTTTGATAATCCTTATTTCCTAAAAAACCTCTCTCACATTCTTCTATGTTTGTATTAATCCTTTGCTTTAAAGTAAGAAGTTGTTCCTCCCTGTAGATTACCTGAGTCTTAAGGGTCTCTAAATCAAAGTGCTGGTTGAGGTCATCGGTTTGTGCTTTGAGACCCTCTGGATAGGAACTAACCACTTCAAGACATTTTAATAGGTTGTATAGAGTAGATAATCTCTCTGTGGCATCTACCTCCTCAACTGAGTCAAGTTTGTCAAGCTGTTCCTTTAATCTAGTGATGCTATAGTCCATTTTCTTGATAACTGCTTGGTGGTCATTTAATATTTTCAATGTTTTCTGTAATTCTTTCAACCTACACTCTATCTGCTGGTTAAGACTGCCGTGGAGATAAACTAACTGGTCAGTGACTTCGGGAGCATATGGCTGACCCATGCTAAGGAAATCCTGAGTTTTACCTCTAAGATCTTTCATTCCCTGAAAGAGATTTGCAAGACCTTTCTGGAGAACTTCATAATTGTTGTGCAATCTTTCTCCCTCTTCTAGACTTTGGTTGGCTGACACCTCTAAACTATCACATTTCTCCTGAAATTCCTGCAAAGCTTTTCGTGTAACATCAATGAGGGACTCAAACTCCCTGCGCTCCAAAAGCACTTGTTGGATCCTGTCGCGTTTCTCTCTAATCAACAACAGCTTGTCATTGTACTGTTGTGGAAAGCCATTGAGTTTCTCATCTAGGTAGCAGTGGTCAACCTCATTTAAGGTGGGAAGTATCTCCTGTCCTGCCCTTTGAACAATAAGCAAAAGATTTTCATACTCTGAAGCATGATCAAGAAGCTGTTGGTATTCGGTCAACTGGTTCTGAAGGTCTTCATCATTCCCGCTCAGGTCAATAATTGGAAATGTAGCTACTTCTGCTTGTTTTAGCCACTCAGAGATCCTGTCAAGGTCCACTTTAAAGTACTTCCGAATGACTAGTGCTTTCTCTAGATTCTGCAGATGCTCCATGCTCTTTTGCAAGGAGGCTTCGAAGGTGACTTGCAACTCCTCCAGCTTCTGAAGGGTCACCTTCTTTTCCTCCTCGGTTGCATCCTTTACTAATTCTCGTCCCTGTGTCCAAAGTGACGTGAGCTCCACCTGATATGCTCTTAGACTGCTGGTAAAATTCTTACAAGTTGACACCTGCTTGTGCAGAACATTTGGTAGGAGCGCCACATGATCATCTGCAAGAGCCCTCTGCTCTTGCTTCCGGATCCATTCAGCTGCCCTGTCAAGGGCTTGTAGGAACTGCGTTCGTTCTGTAAATACTTTACTGAGGCTTTTACGATATTGGGCTGCCTTAGTTCCAAGCAATTCTACTTTTGCCTGTGCTTCCTGGACTAAAGTCTGCAGTTTCCTCCTTTCATTAAGTCCTAGGCGATAGGAAAGGCTGCTAGCATCTGTCACAACCTCTGCCAGAAGCTTTTGCTTGGCCTCCAGTTCTGCACAAAAGCTCAAGTGATCAAACAGAAAGCTTTGGGCCAAATCTGGAGGGGGACTGGTCTTAAGAACCTCAGAGAGAGACGGTTGCTGCAACTCAGCCCATTCTTGTGCCTCCCGCAAATGGTCCTCAATTTGACTCAATTCTTCCAGTGTCTGGGCTGAATCTTGGATTTTCTTCTGGACAAGCGATTCCACCTGGGTCCAACGTTGCTCAAGGTAACCAACCTGCTCTTTAACCAGGTCTCTGTCTTCTAAGCTCAGACGAGGCAGGATTCCGTGCCTATTATTTCTCAGATCATCGAGCACACATCTCTGGTCCTGCAAGTCTGTGGACAACTTCTTTAAGGCATCCAGACACTCAGCTGTGCTCTCAATATCTCCCCTAGAAAAGATTCAGTATTTTTGTAAACAAAGAGAAGAATGATATCTGAAGAACAACACATGGTAACTATCAAACATGAGTACATTGTGCAAAATCTGAAAGGGAATGTTGCATGCCTGGCCAATTGATCCCATTTCTTGGACAGCTGGTCAAACAACTCCTCCACCATACAAATGCAGTCATGATAGTCCCCGCTTCTCTGTAGATCCTCCTCTTTCTGTTCCAGCAGCTGTGCAGCTTGTCTGCCCAGATCCAGCCAAGCACAGCGCAGGCGCCCAACTTCCATAAGCTCGGGGGACTCCTGACCAGCCGTTAGCCTATTAATGCTTTCTCTCAGCTGGGTCAGCTCAACCTGCCTGGCGCGCATCTCCTGGATAAAGTCCTTTGTGGCATGAAATATGGGGTATTATTAATAAATGCTGCCTGTCTTTATTTGATATCCTGCCAAATGGACAGCTCTGGATGACGCCCTCTGTCACTGGCGGAGAGTGAGCTTTGAGGTAATTGGGGTTTTCATTCAATCTATTGTTGACAATTCTCAGCACATCCAGAGATGGTAATATGTGCTATTTTTCATACACAATGAAGGGGTCTGCCTGGACGCTGTTATTACAGGCACTGACAAATCAATTCACACATCCATAATTACACCCAGATGAGTAATCTGGGGAGAAATCTTTATTAATGAATGAAGCTTCCTGCCAGGAAATATAACAGAGGCCAAAGATCACCAGAGCTTTCAGCAATACATAATAGACTGTATATGATTAACTGATAGATATCGTACAAAACTTGTGCATAAGGTATTAATGTAATATAAAATTTGCAGTAGTGTTTCAGTAAAATCTCATATAACCCTTGTTTCATAAAAATGGGTAATCATTTTGCGGTGTTCAAATGGATTTCATCTGGAAACA
This sequence comes from Abramis brama, assembly GCF_963993115.1. Taxonomy (NCBI): domain Eukaryota; kingdom Metazoa; phylum Chordata; class Actinopteri; order Cypriniformes; family Leuciscidae; genus Abramis; species Abramis brama. The sequence continues at coordinate 8,408,347 of NC_139980.1, forward strand.
AAGCTGTCACTTACCTGAGCCTGGTCCAGCTGGTTCTGAGCAACCTTTGGCTCGAGCTCAGCTGGCCTCCTCAACATGCTCTGGAGGAGTTGTTCAGCCTCACGAAGATGACATTCAAGGTTGGAACGCAAGTCCTTGATCTCTCTCCAGTTTTCTGTTAGTTCTTGAGATTCCAGCATCCTCTCCTCAATCTGTATTAGGCAGAAAACATCTCTAAACATTTTCTAACCAAATCCAATGTTTATGATGGATTTTAATATTTTAAAGTGAAAAACTATAAAAACCAACACAAACATTGTTTGAAAAGCAAAATAAATTATGAAGGCATGGAATGGCCTTTTTACATGTACATTTTTTTATAATAAAACAAATGCAAAGTTTCTCTGGGGAATGTAAATGTTTTAAAAGTGAATGCAAACGCATTGAGAGAAATTTCTTTCTCCAATCACCATATCCCTTTAAGGGTTCTGTAAAAAAAGTGCCCATAGAAGAAGAAACAACTAAAATCTGAAGTTAGAACATTAGAAACTTTAATGTATTTATACGAGTCACTCACCTGAAGTTTGACCTGCTGTATTTCAGCAGCCGTCTCTCGTACTTTCTCATCAGAAAGATCACAGGTAGAGCACACCAGCTGCAAATAGGTACTAGCCTGCTCCTGCAGAGTTCGATCCTGCTTCATCTAATGAGACATTTAAGAGACCCCCAAAAACCAAATGAGGTAGAGTTGATTATACATAGACGCTGGCTTTCTCATTGCAACTTAACTGTGCAGTAAAGCCACTTTTGTGTAGATACACAAAACAACATAAAAACCTATACCTGTGCTAGCGCCCCCTGTAGGCAGAGTGGTGCATGTGCAGGAAGCTGTATCTCCTCTTGTACATTTGAAACCCATCTCTGACACTGTTGCAACGTATCCCGCAGACTTACGTGCTTCTGCAGTTCCCGATCCAGACTCTGATACACCTGCACAAACAGACAGAAGAGTTTTGCTTCAAGTTTGGCTTTTAGTGGTCAAAGGTAATTGGCTAAAATCTAAACAATACCACCTCTATAGGGGTCAAAACCGAGCCAATTCATAACAAAGCATTTAAATTATGGACATCAAAGGGTATTTAAAGTAATCCTTAGCTGCATAAAACAGGAACAGCATGACTCTGACATATTTGAGGAGAAAAACGGAGAATGACATGGGTGGGGCATACAGTTAACCATGCTAAATCAGGTCAACATAAAGCAAAGTCCATTTGACAGGTGTTGAATGCTCTGGCATCCCTAATCCCATGAGCAGAAAAGCTGACGCTGATTGACATTCTTAATTCACAAGTCCTCGCGGGGGGCAGGCAACGACAGGCTTGCTTTGGCAGATGACAGGAGTTGGCAGAGTACATGCAGACTATGGGACTCATTGACCAGATTGCCAGGTGGCAGGATTTACCGGATGGCATTGTTCTGGCAAGGCTGGCACAAAATGGTACAGGGTATAAACTAGCCAACCAGAAGGGAAGGGTTTTATCAATGCCTCGGCTTGTTTTGACGGAATTGGACTTGATGGGCTAAATAAAACTGGCACGGGGAAGGGGCCGAGGTATTAATAGACTGGGTGGTTTGCTCAGAGAGTGACTGAGCAGGCAATGTGTCAGATGGCAGAGAGTGGTTGCCATATTAGGGGTGTGTGTGATTAGGGTTCTTAGAGGAAAGCAGGTGGCAGCTTTTGGTGGGATACTGCAAGAGCTGGAGTAGGGGGGAAATGGTGATTTGCAAAGGGGGTATGTGCTCACTTTCATTGCCGTGGGCTTTAATGATACGCTTTCATGGAGAAATGATTTCTTAGTGCCTCCTGATGTGTCTACTTGTAATGACACTGGCATGCAGAAGTCAAAATGTCAAGCACATTTCATTGCCAGACATCCCTGGTTTATTGACTGCCTGGTAAGGGTTGTTTAATCTGATTTAAAAGACAAGTACACTGAGAGGAGGATTTTGTCAGCACTTTAGTTGGTCCTGTGCAACTAGGAAGCCAGACAGGGTGGATTAAAATAATCAAGAGGTTCTGGCAGAAAGTTGGCACGCTTGAGCTAGCTGCTGGAACAGTATTCTGATGTGAGCAGAGGGACAATACACAGTGGCTCTAACACAATGAACGGAAATCATTGCAAAAATTGCAGAATTTTCTAACTATATATTATTTGTTTATAAATCATTTTTATGCTGTTTGCATAGTTAGTTTTTTTGTACAATGTAACTCTGCTGTCATTTTCAATCAAGTCAGAGGCATTTTCTTGAATTTAATGAGTTTTTAAAGATAAGTAAACTCACACGCTGGGCAGTGCTGCAGATGGCAGAGTAGCTGTCTCTTGCTCCCTGCTGGTGGTTCTGAATTTGCTGGCGAAGCCGTGCCTGGAGGCGCTCACTGCAGCCGGACAACAGATCCTCTCCCTTTTCCTTTAATGTAGCCAAACGCTCCTCAAAACCTGCTATCTCCTCCATAATAGCCTGAGATGAGACATATAAATTTAACACAAAAGATTCTCCAAGTAGTAGCTTTAAATATTCTTGAAAACACTGGTATTAGCAGGAACTCTTGATGTTATAATTTCGTTTTACGAGAACAATTTTACATGTGGGTAAACAACATTTGATTGGTTGTTTAAGGGCTTTTGCTTTTCTGTGAAGATTTATGATTTGTCACCTTGTGTCTGGCTAGCTGCTGAGTGGCAGCTTCCAGGCCACCGCTTGATGACGGGTCAGGAGTCACCATCCTGCTGGACATCTGCAACAGCCAACGCTCAATTTCCTGTAGATCTTTGTGGTAAGCTTCCTGTTTCTTCACCTGGCCCTCCAATCTGTGAACATGGGTCTAAGGAAATACATTTAAATCACAGGAATTATCAAGACATTAGTAAGCACTCAAATTAAAGCACCTAAATAAACACACAGCTGGAAACCCTCTTGCACAATAAAGAGCTTCTGACAGCTGCAAGCATGAGATGAATTATTTGAAAGTGAGTATTCATGGCACTGATTGCAGGGTTAATGGATGCAATCTTTGAGGAAATAGCACATTAAAGCCTCCACATTTATATTCCAATGATTAAAGGGGAAATAATCTACATTTTAGTAGCATTTTTTTTTTTTTACAATTTAGTTTAAAATGATTCTATATGTATGACTGTTGTCCTTCTGAATTGCTGAAAACAAGTATTGATATGTAAATGTGGTAGGTTATAAATGAATGCCCTGAAATCATTACATTTTCCATGTTATGTTGGATTTAAATGATTGTAGTATTTTGTAGTCATTATGAGCTCACCCTTGCTGAGCCACACAGCTCCTTGTAGTCTGCCTGTAGTCTGGTCATGTTGTCTGTGATGGAAGGGGAGTGAAGGAGGGTCAGCAGTCCTTCTCCTTTCTCTAGCACAAAGCTCACGGCAGAATCACGGGATACCAACGAAAGCTCCACAGCCTGGACACAACAGAACAATAAATACAGATACAGAGATATACAGTGCGCAGTCTGTGGGGTCAGATTTAAATACTTTTATTCAGCAAAGACACATTAAATTGATTAAAACAGACTTTCGCATTGTAACAAAATATTCCTATTTCAAATAAATGCTTTTCTTTTGAGCTTTCTATTTATCAAAGAATGAATGAAAAAAATGATCACAGAATCCACAAAAATATTAAGCGGCACAACAGTTTTCAACATTGATAATGATAGTAAATGTTTCCTGAGCACAAATCAGCATATTAAAATGATTTCTGCAGGATCAAGTGGCACTGAAGACTGGAGTAATGATGCTGAAAATTCAGCTTTGCCACCACAGGAATAAATACAATTTTAAAGTATATTGAAATAGAAAATATTTATTTTAAATTGTAATAATATTTCATAATATTACTGTTTTAATTGTATTTTCAATCAAATGTTTTATATATATATATATATAAAAATGTGTTCAAAAATAAAAACTGATTCTAAATTAAAAACTGACTGCATTATTCATTGACAATGCTGCAGGTAGATCACTTTTGTTGATGGAGCTAGTCACAACTACACATTTCATATTGGTTGAAGACTGTAAAACAATTCACCCACCTTGTACTTGGCCAGCTGGGCTTTTCTCTGGTACAGTTCTGCTTTAGGTTCAACAGTGGAGCTGAGCAGAGCTCGAGTCTCCCTAAGCCACTGCATTTGGCCCTTGTACCGTTCTTGGAAATCTTTATAGAGCACAATGCTCCTTTCCAGGGTTGCATGCTCCTCCCGTAGCCCCAGAATAAGCTCTTCGAGCTGTGATCGCCCCGTTTGCACTTCCCTCTCTAGCCTGGATGCTCCAGGGTCATCCAAGAAGGAAACGGCCTGCTCCGTTGTCTCTCGAAGTGTTTTAAGCAAGCTGTGACCTTGATCCATCTCCCCCTGTAGAGACTGCGGGATGAGAGAATCTTTTAAACAACAAATGAAAGGGTACAAAAAGAACGACAATAACAAACAAACAAAAATCAATAATTTAATGAGCCACAGGAAAGATATTTATGCCTTCTCCAGTGTGAAACCAAGACATGTACAGTATTTCATGTTCCTGACAGCTTCTGATCCCTGTATTCATGTAGAGCTTCAGCGCTTCTCTGAAGTGGACTTTTCTGATGGGTACTTTGAAGCCTGTCGGGCTCCTGACACCTGTGTGCGGAGACCCGGTGAGACCCCGGGCAGAGATATGAGAGGAAGACCCAATTACCCAGGCATTAAATGGGCCTGCCGCAGAGGGGTTTCCCCGGCAACGACCGCACTCAACCCCTCCTACTCCTTTACCTTTAAGCGGGAAGCTTCTCTATATGATATCAGCCTGTTGTCTCTAAAAAGAGCAGTACATGAGAGGCTCCTGGCTGTCCAGCAGGATCTGGAGCTACTGCTGCGGTACTGACAGGGAAAGGAGCCCCAGTGTTTTAATGATGATCTCCACACACAAATAAGGAAATGAGAAGTTAGTGATGCAGAGAGATGTAGGACGCAAGGATAATTGGGCCAAGAAATGTGATCTGGCCAAAGCAGCACACACTTAATTGGCTGTTTATTAATTCACAAATACATGCGTCTATACCGCTGTCTTTTAATGGAGTGGGTTTACATAGTACACAACACAGACAGTTTCTCCATGTCAATTTGCTATTAGCGTCTGTGTTGCACCATTGATCTCGACGTGGATTAAACGAACCGAATGAGTTGTATAGATACGTATACTTGTGTGAGAAGGAAGAGAGTGTAATGTGATGTTGAAGCTGCAATGGCATTGCATCAATTACACAGTCTGTGCCAGCAGGTTCCACAGACAGACCGCTCCTTCATCTCAGCTATCACAGTGGGGGAGTGTGTGAAGTGGCTGTGTGTGTGTGTGTGTGTGTGTGTGTGTGGCTGTGTGTGTGTGTGTGTGTGTGTGTGTGTGTGTGTGTGTGTGTGCGTGCACGTAGAGTGCGATCGCACTAAAGCTTTCTTTTGCTTTGTGTAGTAGACATATTGATCATATCCTTAAGATGACAAAGAGACTTGTACATGTGCACACACATACACACAGATTGACTCTTATGATCTCAAATATGAGTGCAAAACTGTGCCAGGCCCACTGAGAGTCCTAGTCTGTGGTGTGAGTCTGTGCAATTTATCAGGCCAAATCAATAGCTGTTAAACCACCGGATAAAAAGGGTTGCCAGTTAAGTGTTTATCTTTATTTACAGAAATAAAATTATATATATATACACTGTGTATATATATATATATATATATATATATATATATATATATATATGAACATGCTAATGTTGGTGTTTTCACTATGCCATACCTCTAGCCTCTTCATCTTTTTTTCCATTGTAATGCGATCGAGAGCCTCTGTCCTTTCGGTAACGATTTTAAAATTCTTCCTTGCTGCGCTCAGCCAATCAGAGAAGGTCCTGAGGGCATTTTGAGCCTCTGTGATGTTCTGCATCTCTTCCTGGAGCTGTTTGAGGGTCTCCTAAATGACGGAAGGATGAATCAAAAGGCTCATTGTCAAGAATGCTTGCAATTCTGTCTCATCAGCATGAAGGGTTTTGATTGATCTAATGCCGCACACTCGCTAGCATTCACTGCTGGGGGGCTTGAGGCTAAGCTATTTTGCCGCATTCTTCTCTTGACATTCAGATCCCTCATGCACGTGGCACCAATTAACGCTTTTGCGCTGTGCTGCGCGCACACCTATCTGCAGAGATGTAATAGCTCTTGACTGCAGTGCATGTGCCGGCCTGTTGTTTCTCACAGAATAATTACACGCTCTCTTCAGTGTCGCAGCCAGGGTGTGTGTGCATGTTAGAGAGAAGTGGGCAGGAAGGAGAGGTGTTACAGCAAGTGTTAAAAACAATTCTGCTGCTGCCACAGAAGCAGCATCACCGATTGATGGACAAGATTGGATCCAATATTGTTTAATTACAAGCTAAGGTCTCAATGTGGGCGAGACATTGATTTTCCAGCGTGTAGGTTTTTTTTTTTTGCCATCACAGAGGGTCACAGGAGCTGGTTTACCAGGCTGGATAGCTTCCAATGTTTAGACGGCTGAGAGATTAGACTCATCAGTGTGCTCTGACAGCAAAGTGAGAGGTGAGCCAATGACGCCAGGTTCTACTAAAAGAAACATAATTGTAGAGACCGAATATGAAGTAAAAATTCATATTTAACTGAATAAAAATGTTCCATTACTGAATTTTAAAAACAATAATTTAATAATAATAAATAATAATTATTATTATTATTATTGGAATTTATTTTTCATTTTGGTTCAATTATTAGTATTATTGTATTATTGTGTTTCTGTTTAAGTGAACATCATTTAAAAATAATAACAATAATAATAAATAATTGCAATAATTTTAATTATTAGAAGGGAAGAAAAGGGGAGAAAATATAGTTTTAAAATGCCCAGATGAAAAAAAGTTCAGGAGAGAGTTATTTTAGTATTATTTATATACTATTAGAGTATTTATTAATATTTTGAATTAGCTTATAGTTTTATATTTTCAGTTTTCATTTTACTTTTATTTACTTAGTTTGTTTTAGTAATTTATATATACATTTGTCATTTTTAGCATTTTATTATTTATTATTATTATTATTATTATTATTTGTTGAATTATTAGTTTACAAGTTTTTATTTTATTTTATTTTATTTTATTTTATTTCAATTGCCAAACATTTATTTTTAATAGTTTAACAAGAACAACACTGGGAGAGGATTTGTTGAAAGAAAGATCCCAGTGTAAACCAGTTGAATAATTAGTGGGATATTATTCAATCCATGGGAAATAGGGTGGCCATATCATAACACTGCATGTCTGTCTGTTGTCTTTTTCACATGATTCACATGATGCTGCATAATTGCATAATAATCATCAAGTACATAAGAACTGTTAATATATAAGGGTGACTTGCCTGTATCTGTAGGAGCAAGGCATGGTAGCGAGCAGTGAGCTGGGTAACCCTGGTACTGATCCGACCACTGACATGAGCATTCTCTACGACTTGCTGTGCAAGAGCACTTAGACCTTCCACCTCGGCCTGACGGTGAGCAGCCTCAGTCTGCCACCGCTGAAAAGAGGGAATGAAAGGAAAATGTCAACTCTATATGGTGCATGAAACCAGAGTGCAGTATTTCTGTATTCATCAGGTATAATTATAATACAACGTACCTTCAGGTGTTGTAGCTGGGCCTCCTTTGCAGTGACATCAGATCGACGGTGGTTTCTCACCTTAACTTTGAGCTCAATGTCAACCAGCCACTGGTCTAGGCTTTGGAATAAACCTTCTAGTTGCTGAACTCTTGTGAGGGCCTGCTCAACCTGGACTTTGGTCTCCCCAAGGCGGTCTTGGTACCCCTGCCATTCTGTCTGTGCTGTTTCCAGGGCCCGATCCTCAATTTGAGGGGCACCCCAAGGAATGACTCTTTCCCGACTGGCAAGGACTGAACTGAGCAAGTTATGTCCCTTAGGGCAATGAGACTGGAGCATCTGGTAATGTTGTTAGACAGAAAGAATGAAAGTTAAAGATTAGGTAGTGCTGAATATTTTTGCCTATAATATTAAATTCAGAAAATATCACAGTTATAATAACCTGCAGTTCTTTTAATGTGTTCTCCAGAGCATTTACATCTTCATCTAGGGGTGAGAGGAGGGCCAAACTGCTCTGCTCTTGCTCTAGCCAGTCTTCAAACATGTGCAGCCCTCGCTGATACTCTTGATGGAGAAGAACCAATTCTTCAGCCTTACTGACAGCAGCCTAAAACACCGGTAGAGTATATTATTTCAAAAGTTACTCCAAAGTGCAACCCTTTTTTATCTACTTGGTTTCTGAATGTATTTTTTCCATTAATTTCCTCCTTTGGAATTAAAAAAAATTAATGAATAAAGGGTTTTGAGTCACGGACCACAAAAACTAGATCCAAAATCACACGTTACAAACTTGGATTTGATTAAGAAAAGGATATGAAAATTGGAAAAAGACTTGTGTGCTTAATGTCTTTAATAAGAAAATTACTATCATGAAATATTGTGAATTATATAAGTGACTAAGAAACAACGAGGGTACAATTTTAAACAATTATATTTTAAGTTTATTGGAAAATTTATTGGAAAATATTCATATATAATTCATATATATAATTGTCACGTTCTGTGTGTTCTGTTTCATCTTCATGTACTTTTAGTTTATTTCTCTACAGTTCCCTGTTCCATTTTTTGTAGGTTCCCACCACTCATTAGCTACTATTGACACTCATGCCATCAATACACCCGTTCGTCATTTAGTTTGTTATCATTGTGTATTTAAGTTCCTCCTTATGTTCAGTTCAATGTCGGGTATTGTCGTGGTTTGCACGCTGTTACTTTATCTTATTCAATGTGGATTACCTGAGTTTGTTTTATTAATAAACCTTTTGTTCAATGGAACCAATCTTCATCATCATCTGGACTAAACTGAGACAATAATATAGTTCACATATATAGTTAATGTGCATTGCAATGCTTCAATCGAGTGGGAGGTCACTGCTGAGCTCTTTGGACTCAAATTCTGTTTCCATGGTAACAACAACTTCTCTGATTGTTGAAATATCTTTTCAGGGTAACAGATGATGTAGCACTTCACTGGGAATTTGGCTATTAAAACTTTTTTTTTAAACTGAGCTGAAATCATTCTGTTTTATGGCTTCTACAGAGACATATATCATTGCTCAGCAACGTCAGAACTCTTGTCTGAAAAGATTAAGATGTTTTTGTAAAAAATCTTTTTCTCTATATAGAAAATGAATGCAATTTTTACTTGCAGAACTTTACTGTTGCTCTATAATCACAATTTCATGGACTCACTATCTACAGTTTGACGTTCATACCTTGGCTTTATCTTTGACAGTTGTATATCTCTCACTGAGTTTCTGGATCTCCTGTTGAGTGGCTGTATGTTCAGTCATGTTGGAACCCTTGGTAGCAATGGTCTCTAAAGGGCTAGAGTGGCTAAGAACTTCCTCATAGAGAAGCTGTAACAGAACAAAGCAATTAATACTTTATACGTTACAATTTCTGATATAACTGTAAGAATATACAACTTTTACCTAATTAATAAATCCAGTATTATATTATATTTTATTATAGTATATTGTAATATAGCCTAAGTATTGTAATTCTCTGAACTAAATAAATCCTATGAAAAGTATCAATTTGCCTTGGCACGGCCTAGATTGGCTGTCTTGTCCCTCATTTCAGCATAGTGTTTGTCTGAGTTTCCAAGGCTCTCTTCTACGCGCTCCATCCAGCACTCAAACTGACTGACGTCCTCTTGGTAACTGGTCCAGTGTGACAAGGAACCTTCCAGCTGGCTGTAAATGCAACACATAAACAAGACATCTACTACTTCCACACAGGCATCTGAAGAGCAAATACCTCATGAAATACTTGAGGTACAACAGCCCTGACTTGAGGTATAACAGAGGATAAATATACACAGACTGATGGAGAGAAAGCTCTCGGACCTTTTGCACTGTATGGATGTTGATAAGAGTGATTCCCAGGAGTCTTTGAGGTCCTGAATTTGCTTGCGAACCACTGGTACTCCCTCAGCTGATGTGTTCCTCTGGACAGATTCCCCTCTGGTGATGAGCATCTTCAGCTGGATTTCTCTCCCCTGACAAGCTGTCAGTAAAGCCTGGAATCAATCAGAAATACTATTACTTACCAAACATGTACAAATGAAACATGCAAACTAAATTATGAGAGCGATAATTCCAAGGTTGTCCTTAGAATTAGCAACATCTGCAAAACTGTACTAGAATATATGTATAACAAGTGACAATGTACCTCGAGTTGGCCCATTCTGGATATAAGCACATTCTTGTCAGATGTGGGGCATCTGCAGGTTTTGAGTATCTGTTGGGACTCAGAAACCCAGTTCTGAAGTTCCTGAAGGCCCTGTGAAAATAGCTGATGCTCCCCCACCACTCGTTCTACCCTTGACACCTTCTCCTGCGAGAGAAACCAAGACTAGTGAAAGACTGGACAAATGAGGTGATAAATACATTTAGGAATGCACAATACATTGATGCAATATTGGTTATCAGCAGATATTAGAGATTTCTTAGCTGGATATTTAATTGTGCTGCAAATTTTTTTTTAGATTACCTTTGCCGTCATCTAATGCTCACATCTTTAAAAACACTAACAATTTAATAACACTGTTCAATGTAATATTTAGCAAATCTAAAAATATATATAGCATTTTCATACTGTAGATTATAAAGTTGTGATGTCGAAATTCACATTCAAAAAGATTGATTGTAGTTTTATTTTTTAATAAATTTAGATAAAATAGTAAAGAATTTGAATATTGGAAATTTATCAGTCCTTGGCCATAACATGAAAATTAATATCAGTATCGGTCCGAATTTTAATATCAATGCATCCCTCATTATATAAATCATCCCTTGTTGTATAAATCAGTATACAACATGCTTTTTTATAAAGTGAGCAATCAAACAAAGCTCAGCAAAAGGAGACAAAACTTAATTGAATTCAAATTACTGATAACAGAAATCCATAAATGCAACAAATGACTCCCTCTCCAAAATTCAAAGCATATCAATAGAAATGTACACAATAGAAAGTGGACAGTCAAATCATACTCTCTCAGAGTGCCCAGATTCCAAACAAGCCTATTAGCCTTATCGCACCATGTTTGTTCATTTGGCCAGATGAGAACAGGTCCCCCGGCTGAGCCTGGTTTTGCCCAAGGTTTTTTTTCTCTCTTTTCTGTCACCTGATGGAGTTTGGGTTCCTTGCCACTCTCGCCTTTGGTTTGCTTAGTTCGGGACAGTAATATTATTGATTTGACCGCACTGAACTGAGCTGGATGATGACATCACTGTTTTCTCCAGAGCTGCTTTATAGCTAGATTGAACTCATTTCATAATTGATGAATTTTAACTGAATCAACACTGAACTGACTTAAGCTGAATAATAACACTGTTGTCCTTTTAGAGCAGAGCTTTTTTCATCATTAATTATTACTTTCCTGTTTATTACTGTAAAGCTACTTTGAAACAATCTGCATCGTATGACGCGTGACTTGGCTTGACTTGTATCTAGGAGTTAAATAAACAATAAAAACTTGAAAGCATATAGTAAATCTACTAATAGAACCAAACAGGGCATTGATATTGAGCTCATTATCAATCACAGTCAGTGGAAATAATGGACAAGAAATACAAGACTGATGAGGTAAACAGAAAGGTAGAGGAGGTTACCTTAATCAGGTTGCTCAGGGCCAAGTAGCATGCAGCTAGCTGGCAGACGCGATGCACAAAGCTCTTCCCAGCACCCTGACCATCCCAGAGCTCGTGTGCTCGCCTTCTCAGCCCTGCCAGTTCAGACTCTCTGGAGCTCATCTCCTCCAGCAATGTCTGAGGGGGTGCAATCAGGGGTCAAAAGGCAAGCAGGGGTTACAGGAGAATAAAGATGAACGGTCATGCAATGAAAGACCACACTAAAAACAAACATGAGCTTTTGGACACATCCAATGAGATGGACAGGCCACATTCTCCAAACCCCAAAACAACTTTTACTAAACACACATAACACACCAGGGCACAAAAGACCACCACAAGCAAATTTCTTGCTTCTTTTCTTTAGATGGAAAAAAAAAACAGACTGTGAAATTGTCAGTTAGGCAGACACAGTTCATGATAATAGAGTCTATCATGTTGGGTGCACTCTGGGGATAAAGGGATTAAGAGGGAAAGTGGGTAAAAGCAGGGGAAGGGGAGATGGGAGGGGATGGATAATCACTCAGAGGACCTCTACACACTGTACAGATACACTGTTGGAAATGTAATTGCCAACGGAGCAGACAAAAGCACCCAGCAGGCGACAAAGCAATACAAAAATAGAGATGAAAGATCTCGTGATAAGGCAAAAATAGAAATGTTTATCTTTTCAACCTCATATTATTATCAGGTTGTATACTGAGGTTTTGTTCTTTGAGTGCATTTGTAGAGCGAAAAATTAATTGCATGTCAGCCTAATCCTCAAAAGTGGCTAAAAGCTTGACTCAGCAGAACCATCGTTGACAGACAGGGTTTATTTCGTTATCTCCAGCAGATTCTGTTTTACTCATTTAATTGAGCTTAAGTACTGCAAAATACACTGACACAGTTAGCTGATTTCATCTGATCATGTAATTACATGTTCAAGTAGCTAGTAGTGTTAAAAAGACATGAAAAGAAGAAAAATGTATTTTTTATACTGTCCAAATGTTTAATGCATAATCTATTGATCATAAATCAAATGTTCTCCTGTCAATGAATTACATTACACGGATTTCCAAGGTACAGTAAGTGAGGACTGGAATCTCAATAGTAGTGATTGAAGTCATTTGGGTAGAGCTCTAATGAATAATTATGAATTCAATATGTCTAACTGGGTGTACCTGAAGTTTGGAGAGCTCTAGTCTCTTGGCAGGTAGGTCATGGAGGCGAGCGCTGCTCTCCTGTACACTGATCTCTGTCCTGTTCAGCCAGTCTTGCAGAGGCTCCACGCTTGCCTCAAAGTCCTGCATCTGAGACTGCAAGACCTGAGAGCACATTTTCACATCACACATGTACCTCAGGCTGTATGTGGTTTTTACTTGTATAAAATAAAATAAAACAGTAATATGCAAAGATATTTTTATTAAAAAAGCTTGCACACATGGATACAGTGTTAAACAATATGTAAACAGGATTATATTAAAATAAAATAAAATAAAATAGTAATATACAAAGATATTTTTATTAGAAAAGCTTGCACACATGGATGGATACAGTGTTAAACACTATGTAAACAGGATTATATTAAAATAAAATAAAATAAAATAAAATAGTAATATAAAAATATATTTTTATTAGAAAAGCTTGCACACATGGATGGATACAGTGTTAAAATAGTAATAAATGAATAAAAATAAAAATCACTCATCTCTACCTGCAAGGCCATCTCTCTTCGCTTTAAGCTGTCCACCAGGCTCTTCCAGTCATCTTTGGCTACGTTTGCTTTGGTCCTGATGGCCTCCACTCTGTCGGCAGCCATCACGCTACTAAGCTGCTCTCCATACGTCAGGACAGCACTAAGTCTGGCCTGGCCCTGGTCCTTGTCACTCATGAACTCCTGTGGTGCAGAATGAGCAAGACGTCAGCCGCACAGACACAAGTGGACTATCACAGAACAGAGGGCAGCAAGTGCAATGAGTCACGTCCAGACATTGACAGGCACCCAGCAGGAATCTCCCACCATCTGTGAGGCGTGCACGTCCCCTCTTTTTGCTGTCTTTCTCCACTCAAACGGTACAGATGCAATTATGTATGACCCAAAGCATGTCTGCCTCTGTGTTGGTGGTTCAGGGCAGTAAGCCATGCAGAAACATTGTTCCACATTTGAAATATATTTGATGGTAAATAAAAAATGAGCATCTTTCTATTCTCAGTAACCCTGCACCACTTCTTTCTTCATATCTCTTCCTTTTTATTGTAGATAAGCTATGCTACATCTAGTCCTACACAGAATCTGTGCTGATCTTTGCCTTGTTCTCTGCTGATTGTGGGGAAAAATCTGCAGTATTCTGTGGAATGAATTTATGTATGTGACAAATGTTAAACAGAGCCTGAACTGGTTTCGCTTCAAGACCCAGATTTTTTATTGGACATCAAGCGGCGACCGAATACAATGCCAAAATTAGCATACAAAATTAAATTTTAATGGTTTCATGCTCTCACTAGATAAAAATGTCCTGCACAAACCACACAGTGGTCAACACAAACATGTTCACCATTTGCAAGTGAACGTATTTAAAGTAATCGAGTCTGTCATGTAACCTGTCCATGTTTGCATCTGCCTAATATGACTAGCTGTGAAAGATTAATTTGAGGCACAATGAAATGAGAAGTATTTGATGTCCATAACAAAAGATACAATATACATTCAATATACAAGTTCTGATTGATTAACCACATTCTTTACAATAACCTCTTTTATATTCAACAGAAGAAAAAAACTAAGGTTTTTAAGGGTGAGTAAATAATGACAGAATTTTCATTTTTTGGTGAACTATCCCTTTTAAAGGCTGACAACCTGTTTATTTGGTAACGTAACTACTGTATGCATAGTTATATGGTTAATTGCATTTTATTATTTGCATTATTTTTTACTCAGGTAAAAAAATAGGTAATCAGAACAGACCTGTGACACATTTTTGGGTCAGAACTGAGCAGTTGAGAACCACTGGCAATAACACTATTATTTGAAAGACAGAAATAGAAAGCCAAAATATCTGAACACACAAGGGGCAGGAAATTTGAGATATTTGAAATAAAATTTTATGAGTGATGTTCGAATTCAGCAAAAATCTCTGGACATTTTCATCCACATCAAGCTATGTCTCTTTCATCATAGCTATGCATCATTACTGTGCATTTTCCCTGTGCTCTCACAGGTTTTCTACGGTGCTAATTGAAGTCATAAATAGCCCAGTCTGGCACATCCTTGGCTAAATGGTGGCCTCATAAACTGGCCCATGGGACATGAGAATGGGCTATCACTTTATCAAATCCTGGCTACTCTTACATGACAGGGATAGAGACAACCTGCTGTGGCCTGGCTATGTTCCAAGAATCCTGAATTTTGCCCATTTAGGATGAGCCCTCCTGGACAGAGAGTATTGTCCACAACCATTCCACTCACCTGGATCTGCTGGAGGGCGACAGAGGCGTCCTGGATGCTATGAGGGGAGTCAAAGCATTTTGCGGTGGAGATGTTGGCATTGACCATCCACTGCCGGAAGTCATGCAGAGAAGAACGGAAGCGTTGTTCCAGCAGTTTTTCCTTATTCTGACATTCCCGGGAGGCTCGCAGGCTCAGACTAGAGAGAAAGATGCACAGAGGTATTAGAAAAGGAGAGGGTAAAAAAAAGGGGGATGGGGGTTAAAATGTGTGAGCATAGAGGGGGGGTGATAGCGCAAGGTGAGCAGACATCTGTTTCAATGACAGGCTCTCTCAGAGGGAGAGTTTGGGAATCAGGAAGTGAAAACGCAGCAGAACCAGCACACACAAGAATACAGTGGCATATCTGCACAGCACACAGGTACACACTTACACACACAAATGCAGACGAGGATAAAGTGGACAGTGGAGAGAAGATAAGCATGTTTTTTGCTGCTATACCTGAAAAGCATGCTAACGAGGCAAAGCCTGCTGTCATGACAGGTGCTCTCAGCTGAAACGCTCACTTTAGATGCAGCGCTATGAGGTGCAATATATCACAACCCTTCATTCAGCTCAGTGCACTGAATTTATATGTGTTAATATATTCCATCAATTAAATACAACATATGTGAAAGTACAAACTTACAAAACAATTAAGTATTGCTTTCTTTCTTTCATTATTTATTTATAATTTATAAAGCCGATTGAATTAATGTCTTTACATTTTCAAAAAACGATTATTTTTTATTAATTTATTCTTTTATTTAGTCATTTATCTATTATTTTATAACACTATTCTTGCATTTATTTTC
The DNA here is from genome assembly GCF_963993115.1 of Abramis brama. Classification (NCBI taxonomy): domain Eukaryota; kingdom Metazoa; phylum Chordata; class Actinopteri; order Cypriniformes; family Leuciscidae; genus Abramis; species Abramis brama. Next base: position 8,424,462 of record NC_139980.1, read on the forward strand.
AATGTTATTTTTTCATAAATTATTAAAAAATATACTTTAAAAAATAATATTAAATGTTTTTGGTTTTTTTGCTGTTAAACACACCGTTTTTACAAAGTTCAAAATCTTTAAGGTCAATAAATAAATAAAAGCATTAGATGAAAGTTTACAAAATTTAGAGCTGAATTGTTTTATTTTTTGTATTAATTTATTCTATTTATTAATCGCTGTACTCATTTATAACACTTTTTATTACACTTTTTTAAATAAATTATTAAATTAAATAAATATTAAACCATAATGAAATATAAACAAACAAACAAATAAATAGTTATACTTTATTAATTTGTATAAATGATTATATTATGTATACATTAAATAATTTTCTTTTATATATTTACGGGAAGCTCTGTAAGAAACATCCACCTTCTACTTGTCTACAACGGCTAAACAAACTTTTAGGGAATGGACTGCTAAACAAAACCAGGCGGTGACCATTTAACCTCATGCATGTGTGCTACAGCACTCACCTGTTGTGTAGCTTGATGAGAGCACTGACTCTGTCAGTCTGCGGACCCAGATCACTGGAAAACCCACACAGCTCATTGAGCTGCGCCTTGAGCTTCTCCTCCATAACTTCAGCTGTCTGAAGCCCCTCCAGAACACCCTGATGGACACACACACACACACACACACACACACAGCAGGGGTGAGTGTCAATGCACAGGCCACCCTTGACACCTAAATCTCATTTGTCGGCTTGATGCTTCTTCATGCACAGTTGCGCACACACACATTTGAGCATTAACACAGCTCTATTCAACTGCAAGAAAAGGCTTCTTACAAAAGCATTTCTGTTCTTCAGCGAGTCCAGGAAGCCTTCCCACTTCTCCGAACATGCCTGAGATTGTACAGAGCCGAAGTGGTGCCTCTTTCTCAGAGCTTCCACCCTCCCCCTGACCCTCTCTTTAAAAACAAGAGGGAAATGCTTCCCTGACTTCCCCCTATAGAACACTTCCTCCTGTAATCTCTCTCCTCCTCTTCCTTCTCTCACTCCTCCCTGTCTTCCACTTCACAGGCCATGGTTCTCCCTTCTCTTTCACACTCTTCGGCGGCTCTCGTTCACTCCTCCCCGCCTTTGACATGTTCTCTCGTTTGCTTTCCCACTCTTTCTCTTTCCCTCCCTTTCACATTATCCCCGCCTCCTCTCCTCTCTCCCTCTCCCACTCCCGGTGGGAGTCAGCTGTCAGATGTTGAGGAGCTGGAGCCGTGCAAACGAGCGTGTAACACAAACAAGTCTGGACACCGGAAACACCAGATGAGAGAAAGTAAAATAGAAAGAAGGAAATATTGAGGGACTTGAGGAAAAAAAGGAAGAAATAAAGGAGGGAAAATCTGCAATCCTTTTTCAATTATCTGAGCAGCAAGCGGTAGATGAAAGTATAAACAACCTCAGCAGCAGGAAAACATATTACGACTCACTGTTTATGAGAAAGAGCCAGACAGAGAGAAAACAAGGCAAACAAGAAAGGGAAGGAAAAAGAAAGATGCTCTACAACAGGAGGGTCCGCAGGGGAGTTCTAGGGGGTCATGGAAAAGTTTAGAGAAAAACAGGGTAAAAATGTACAAATGAATATAGAATATATATATAAGTATATTTAATCAAACCAATAAATGGGTCAATAAATAAAATAAATAAATAATACATCTAACAGTAATTTACTATAAGAAATAGAATAAAATACAAGAAACTATATATATGCCTTTTAAATTTTAGGAGGGGGGGGGTCCCTAACACGAGGATAATCATATCCGGGTCTAAAAGATTACAAACCCCTGCTCTAGACTACATACATATCATTTCCGGATTTAACCTTGTAAACGAGTTTGTTGCTTTAAGAACGATAAAATTCTTCACCAAACTGTGTTGACTTTCCAAACAGTACGTGTCTGTGTGAGAGCTTACATGTACACTGTAATTAAGTAGCATTTACCTTATACACTCCCCCTTCCCTCTTCATCTCTCACCTCTACTCAATTAGCCTACCTTGGCGACCGTCCATCCATCCACCGCCGCAGCTCCGCTATTCCTCCGCTCGGCGCTGTTCAGTCCTTCGCTCCACTCCTTCAGCTGGCCCTCCAGCTTCTCCATTTCTTCCTCCAACTGCGCTGTCAGCCGTGTCTGCTCCTGCTCGGCCCCTGTCGCCGCGGCTACGGCCGTCTCGAGAGCGTCGCGAGCTCGTAGCGAAGCTCCCTCCCACTGGTGCAGCGCTCGAGCCAGTGCCGCCACCTCTCCATCCATCAGCTCGCAGCCAGCCGCCGCTGTGTGCCTTCCGGCTCTCTCCGCGCTCAGCCGCACGCGCCGCAGCCGCTCGCGCCCCTCGCACGCGCCGCGCTCCAGCAGCTCCTGAAGGAGGGAGGGAGAGAGAGAGTGAGAAGGAGAGAGGGAGGGTAAAGTTGCTACGGAAACTGCGGCATCAGTGGCTGCTTGTTATCCAAGTACTGCCGCCGCTTGTGATTCTCACGACGGTGAAACTGACTGACTGAAAAAAACTCACATCGGATCAGTTCCTCGCGCCTCCTCTCTCACTTCACCTCCTTTTTCATCAATCTAAATTATCATCATTTTCATACATATCCACTTTTAATTTTCCTACATGCAATTAGAAATTCATTCATTCATTCATTCCACAATGACAATTATCTAATGTAAAATAAATTGTAATTGTGCAATTAAATGTTTTATTAATAAATAAAGTGTTATTAAATGTTAAATAAATGTTAAATGAAATAAAATAAAGAAAAATAAATAAAATAATGCAGAGAAAATTGCAGCTGCAAAAAAAAAAAAAAAATGTTATATTAATTAAGCAAGTCATTAAAAAATATAAAGAATAAAGTAGCATATAATAATTTATTCATTCATTAGAAAATAAAAATATATTTTTTATTTATTTTAGCTATCAATCACACAAAAATATTTTGATAGATTAATAAAAAAAAACTGGAAAGTTAAGATATATTTATTTCAGGTATGTAAAAGAGCTTTTCATGCAAAGTTATGCTTGTTCTAAAAAAAACTATTATGTTCAGTGAACAGATTTTAATGCGATTAAAAAAGGTATTATCCCTGACAAATAAACTACAGCTTCAAAGGTAAATGGATGGAAGAATTAATTTGAATATAATTTATTTAAAGTGCTGCTGTGTAGTCTTATTATCCTTTATCCCATCTACCACTCACTCATTCTCTCCGACTGGAATTGATTATCCAGGGAGAAATGTGCAAACAGCATAGAAATTTCCCACCAATTTTCGCCCATTCTCCCCCTTTCTTAACGCCTCTTATTGCTCTTTCAGTGCCTCTGGTACTTCTCTCTCATTTTCTTTCTCATCAAACACAAACCCCATGTTATGAAGATTTTCTTTCTCATCAAACACACAGACAAAGTGTTATGGAGATAAGCAGACGGTATAATGAGCTAATCAGCACAGAAATATTGCAGATCCATAAAAATAGTAAAATCTAAGCACCTGCATCCATTGATTTGTAGTCCTGTGAGAGCATGTAGTACAGAAACACTGACCTTGGACAGAAATGTACATGCTTCTCTTCCCCCACTCACATAAATGTTTTACTTTTTGTTGTTGTATTCCCCCTCATCTGAAAAGTCATTTTAGATAAAAGTTTCATGGGGTTAATAAAAATACTTATCTATTTATACACCCACACTTTCATAATCATATGTGCAGATGAAATGCAATTATGCATTCATATAATCAGTGTCTCAATTTGACGTGCAATCTCACACCATCTCATCTGCTTTAAAGAATGGATATTTGTTCTTTTCATTTCACACCATCTACAATGAAAGATGATATTTGTAAATGAGAAAAAAAGAAAAAAGAAAAATGCAGGTTCTCTCTATCATTTTCCACAGAGGCTGTCAAGAAACCCTTAGAGAGAAAACAAGCTTGATTACAGGAAATGGTACATCTAATTAATGGGTAAAAGCTTTAATGAATTATGAAACGGAATAAAATTTAAATTTAAATTGCATGCTTATTTTAGATAGATGAGGACTTTATTAAACATACTGTAATTGAAAATGAGCAATTGACACGAAATATTATTAGAAGAAATTACATGTTCTGTAGTATCATATGCTATACTACATTTTTCTGTTTTAAAGATAAAGGTTAAAAAAAGTCTCACTAACTTAGTAATTCTTGAATAAGGCAATATTTTCATTTTCTTACCCTGACTTCAGTCAACTTCCGACTTAAGGTGTAAGAGTCACCAGATGGGTCAGAGCATTGCTGAAGTTCCTCCCCTACCACCATTAGCCAATCGGTGAGCTCCCTGATTGTTTCCATGTACTTCTTATGCTCGATTACAACGTCCTCTGACAGTCTGACTCTCTCCTAAATAAGATCAAATATAAATAGCATTTAAATTTTAATATGAACACTCTCGTTCACTATTACACTACAACTATCCACTAGACTGGACACTGACAATACTTCACCTCTGCTGCAGCTTTGACATCCTCAAAATGTGCCCTAAGCAGAACCATTTCTTCCTCCTCAAAGACGGGGTCACCAGTGCGTTTGTAAAGTTCGGTCGCACTCTCCTCCAGATAGCACAGAGCTCCCTGGTGGTCCTCCACATCTGATGACAGCAAGCGCAGTCTCTCCAATTGCTTTCGTTTCTCCCTGAGTCCAAGCTGGGGCTCAAGAGGACCCTTAACCTCCAGCCCTACTCCCTCCAGCCACCTCTGCAGCTGTGCACGAGACTCCACAAACAAATCCCACTGATTAACGGTCCACTCTAATCGGCTAAAACACAAAACACAGATAAGAGGCAGATATAATTTAGATTTTTAGATTTTACTTTTTTGTATACAGCAGATGAGTATATAGACAGATAGATATAATAATAACTTGGTTGCCATAGTGATGATGAGTTTAATTGAATAAAAGCCCATGAGGCTGCCACCTGCAGTCAAGCACACTTGCCAATTAAAAAACAAACCACTATGCTCCCACTCTTATCTCTCTTGACCCAAAATGCTTTAATGGTCCCGGTAATTATATTCCTATTGATGTGTCCATTGTCGTAGTTCATTTTTATTCAAAGCCAACTATCAATTGACCTAAATTTCTGCAATGATAGTCATTTATAAGTTAAGCTTTCATTGCCAGGTCACCTGTGGCAGCTCATGGCTCTCAAGAGCAGTGCCGCCCATGCGTCCTCAGCTTCCTGATGCTTAGAGCAAATAACTCCTCGTTCCACTTCTCCACTGCTCTTGATGACCAGCTCTGCTTTCCCAGCTGCCATGTTGAGCTTTACCTCGCCCTCTCCCTTCATAAGCAGGATATCCTGGATAAGAGGAAACAAACACAAGTTACAGCTACTGCACAGATACAGAATAGCCATTCTAAAAATATTATTTCCCCCTAAACAGTATTAGGGAAATGTCAGTTGAGAGGGTGAAAATAGCCACCAAAAAAAAGAGGATTACGAGTGGCAGAAAATACAGTTTGTAATTTTACAATACATAACAATAAAATACAAAATTATAATAAATGATTAAATAATAAATAATTAGATAATAAAATACAAATTATATTTTGTATGAAAAAAACAGCACATGAATCTCTGTTTGTCTCTTCTTCAAAGATCGCTGTTCTAAAGCACGAAATGTGAGTTGTTGTTCTCTGTGATTTTTCAACATGTACCTGTGCTTGCTCAAGTTTATCTTCCACCTCCTTTTTACTCCCCTCCGTGTTCTCTAGTTTCTCCAGCTTTCCCTCGACATCCTTCAGCCAGATTTCCACTGCTATCAGCGCCTCCTCAAACGCCTGGTACTCCTGTAGTCTGCGGAGTCGACTTCTGGCCCCTTGAAGCAAAGCCTCGTGGTTTGAGAGCAACTCTGCTGCCACACTTCTCCCTGATCTAGATCCTCTCTCTGTTATAGTGAGAGAGGACTGACACAGACGTTCAAGAGATGCCCTGTGACAGAAAACATACAGCAAGCTTACATTTAATCATGACTTCCATTGTGAACATTCTCACATGCTGTTACACATGGTACCTCATAAACACAGAGACAGACTGTCCATATGTACCTCCTCATCAGCAGCTCTCTGTGGATTTCCTCCACTCTTCTCAGCTCTTCGCAGTCGGGGGCTGCAGACTGACTCTCACCCCACAGAGGAACATCTGTCTTCAGTCTCACCTCCAGCTGTTGCAGCCAGTCGCTCAGCTCCACCAAATGCGTTTCAAACCTTAATAAGATCAAATTCACTAAATTTACCCTAAAATCTGACACATTGGATTGAATTTCCATTCATAGTACAGTACATTGATGGTTAAATAGGTCATTGTCCTACTATAACAATTCTACAATAAAATTCTACATTGTAAGCAACGGTATTGTGATAGAGGTAACACAAAATTGTAAACTGTAAACATCCTGTTGATGTTATGTTAAAGGATCATTCTTACTATGCAGTATATTTTCATGTCCCCATTGTATGTCTTAATACAGTGTATTGCCTAATACAGTCATTTTTAAACAGGGAATTCTCAACCAAACTTCCAATAAGTTTTACAATTATTTAAATTTAGTTATATACTAACATAATATTAATTTAAAAGCACACTAAACATAAAGATTTACAACATTAAACTGACATCATGTTATTGTGTTCATTACAACAGAAGTACCAGAGGTACATTTCAACTTAGATAGGGGGGCCTTTGAATATCGTCTTGGACAAAGGGGGATCTTGGAGTCAAAAAGGTTAAGAACCATTGATCTAAAATATATTTAAAAGATGGAAATAATATTTGTTAGTTCTCAACACAATATCATAATTAAGTGAACATGGGGGAATTTATAATTATTTCACTACTCTGATTTGAGCATGTTACAATTTCTTACCATTTGCACAGGTGGTACACACTCCTAACATGAACAACTGATTGATTATTTATTAATAAATATTGCAGGTGTTTCTTTTTTCCCCCATTTACCATTGCTTTGTGAAATTTCGCAGATGAAAGTAAGTGGGATTGGATGTGACAATACAATAATGATACAGGAATAATGATGATAAAATAAACTATTCTTTCAGCTAGCAAACGAACCAGTCCTAAATAACTGCTTTCCGATCATAATTGGATAATATTGAAGTAGTGTTACACAAAACTGGATAAGTAATGTGGATCTTCATCAGTTCTGCATTGTTGCCAATTTACAAATCTCCGCCCACACAGAGGTCATTGTCGAAAGAAGAGGCTTGCTATTGACAAATGCAAATGTGTGTATTAAAGTTCACCAAACTTGAACTCAACACAATTCACACAGGGAAACCGGAAATACTTCATCATGACAATTCCCATTGAAATTTCGATGAGCAACAGTACATGTGACCGCACCTTTTTTGTCCATCCTCTAAGGCTCCATCCTGTTGGACAGTCTGTTTTTCTCCATTGTCTTACCATTTTGTAATGATCAAGTTATGAATAAAGTTTTGTTAGTGCCTGAGCTTAGATTGTAGACTCGAAAGCACTACTTACCCGTTTAATAGGGTGGCACTTTCTTCCAGGGACCGCATGCGCTGTCTGCACTCCATAACAAATGCATCCAAAGCATACTGACAAGAGTCCAGTTGCTCCTGTATGCCCCCAGTCCCACCTTTAGTGAGATGCAACAGGAGTCTCTCTCCATCCTCACAAACCTGGGCCAAGCGCTCCTCACCATCCATGACTTCCTCTACTGCAGTCTAATAATGAGGGGATAAATGAATCGTATTACACGAGGGACACAATGAGCCACTGTTATTAATAATGTTAAATGGCTCTTAAACCCAAATTTCAAATCCAGAATAATCCCCTATTAGATTGAGGTCTGAAATGCTTCTTTATTGTTTGACTGCTGATTAGTAGGAGCCTTATTGCTTTGCTCTGGTGCAATGTTTCATTACATGGCTGAGTCATTTGTTGCATGACGCTACCTTGAGTTTTTGTTGCTTGGATGAAATAGCGACGGCGTCTCCTGTTTGCTCAAAGCAGTCCTCAATTCCAGCCCTCAACTCAGAGAGCCAACAGTGAAAAGCATGTGCTTTCTCTAGTAGAAGGAAAGACAGAGAGAGAATGACAGTCCATAAGAAGAAATGTATGTGAGCTGTTGCTGCATGCGGCCAGATGGACCGTGTAGGAGTGTATGGAACAGCTCTCTGTTGTCTTAGTAACCAGCCTCAACCAATTCCACCGGGATCTGTCATAATGTCAGTGGGAGAGGTAGCATCTGAGGCACAGGTGTGTGGCAGTCATGCTTTTAGGGAGTGCCGTGCAGAATAATTTCAAACAAACATAAATAAATAAAATATCTATTACCAACTATTCATGAGCCACTTGAATGGTAAGTGGCTTTAAAATTCCATCTATAGTATTAGTTTTGCTCATAACTGACACCTACACTTCTGTTCAAAAGTTAGGGGTCAATAAATGTTTTGTTTTTTTTTAAAGAAAGAAATTAATACTTTTATTCAGCAAGGACACATTAAATTGATCAAAAGTTACTTTTATATTGTTCAAAAAAATTCAATTAAATTTCAATTAAATGCTGTTCTTTTGAATTTTCTATTCATTAACGAAACCTGAATTTCACAAAAATACTAAGCACTGCAACTGTTTTCAACATTTATAATAATAAATAAATATAATATAATATAATAATTAGCATATTAGAATGATTTCTGAAGAATCATGTGACACTGAAGACTGGAGTAATAATGTGAAAATTCAGCTTTCACATCACAGGAATAAATTGCATTTTATAACATATAAATGTTTTATATAAATAAATATAAATATACAGTTATTTTTTATTACAGTTTTACAGTGCTTTTGATCAAATAGATGCAGCCTTGGTGAGCATAAGATACTTCTTTCAAAAATATATAAAAAAATCTCACTGAACTCAAACTTTTGAAAGACAGTATATATTTTTTTATTAATTAATTCATTTAAATTCACTCACCATTGAAGCGCTGCAGTAAAGCATCCTGAAGTGACCCCAGGATCTGGCTGCGGCGTTGTGTCACTTCCTCATTCCTCTTGACCAGGTTAGAGACAGCATCACCCAACAGGGTCAGGTGCTGAGTTGGGTACGCTCTACACAGTGCCCTGAGAGACTCACTTGCAACGTCCAAACTCACCTCCAACTGTCTCTGTGACTTCTCAACCTCCTAAACGAACAGGGTGGAATATACAGGGTATTTAGTTTTTAATTGAATGTTAAATGGTAATAAAGACCCCCATGTGAAATGAAAATTACATCACAGTATTTGGCTTGTGGATTGTGTACCAGATTGCACATGATTAGACTACATTTATTCTTATTTAGCCTACTTTGCAGAGTCCTACCGCTATATTTAAGTCATATTCAGTCAATTCACTAACCTTGATTTTAACAAAATTCTCTGGGTCAGAGGATGTTGAAAACTCTGATAGTGAGTCCTCAGAGGTCTTCAGCTGCTCTGAAATCTGGGAAATTAGATCTTGAAGCTGCTGCCTCTGGGAGTTGAAGTCTTTATACATGCCTCTGGTCTGTTCGTACACCTCTGAAGCATGGGAAATCTGCTTTCTCAGATCTGCAGCCATCACCTCAAAAGTCCAAAAACAAATTCTAGATTTACCAGTCACCGTGACTAGCGTTGTGTTTTTATTCTCTTTACATATTTGATGTAACATCACTTATCACAACAAATGTCACAGCTACTGCTGATGATTACCTGAAGTTCAGTGTGTGTGTGCTGGGTTTTCATCAGTTCCTGTAGCTCTGTCATCTTCTCTTGCAAGGTCTTCAGTTCGTCCTCTTTATTGTCCAACTCCAGCTGTACAAACACAGAAATGAAGGGAATTACATATTTTGGTATTTTATTATGTTTCCTTTATAAGGTTAGATTTGGCTTGGCTAAATGGATCTCACCTTGAACTCAGAGAGGTGCTCCTCCATGTCATGAGTGGAGAGGAGACTGGCAGCTCCCTCACTGAGCTCACAGACAGAGACAGCACTCCAACACTCTATGTCATTGGCCATTTTATTAATGCCATTCCACAGCTCAAGAGAGCGAGTGTACCGACTGATGTCTGCATCCATACTCTCAGAGATCTGCACAATAATGAACACTGGCCATAAGTGCATCATGTGCATAATATGGTGTGGATAATAAGAAGACCACAGTTGAAAGAGCAGACGCATCCCTTATTCTGACGGTGTAATGACTGTATCTCATACTTCTATATCACCATCCTGACGATGTATGTACAGAATTTTGTTTTTACTTAGTTCACATACTACTTTGTTTATCTCTGCTTGTACATTTCAGTGCTTTATTTATTTGTTTTTTTTTACCTCCCTTTTATTTTAATTGTTCCTTTTGTCTTTTTCCACCCTGAATGAGTCATAAAAATTATGAATAAATCATAAATAAAAAAAGACAAAAATACAATATTTATATGATAACCAATAAATGGTCAATATTATACATTTGTATTTGTTAAAAAAATTAATGAAAATACAACACAGGAAAAATATCAAAAAGTTGCAATAAATAAATAAATAAAGATTTTAACTCATTTCCATATCACATTCTGACATAAAACCAGTTCTCCTTGTAACATAGTCATTTGTAGGAGCAATAATTCTTAATGATTAATTCCAGTTCACAAATGATCATGTTTACATGCTTTACAATAGGAGATGCTTCCTCTTGTTAGATAAATCCCTGCTCAAGTTATTTAATAAAGTGTTTGGGACTAAACCGAACATGCCAAAAAAATGACGCCTAAGACATCTAATCAAAAGCATTAAATGCACTCACATCCAGCCACCGATCAACAATGGCATCCATCTCAGTTGTGACATTTTCACTCTGAATGCTTTCATCTGGAAGCTTCTTTAACACACCGGTGAGGCGTTTGCCTGAACCAATGAGCTTATTCAGGTCCTCCTTAGTGGTCGCCAGCTCTGGCCTCACTGCTTCCAGCTGCGCAAACAGAGATAACAATATTACATGTGTGCTTGTTATCATAAATGTAATCTGATGTTTAAAATGTGGCACACGCTGAGGCACTAACCCGTGACAGAGCTCTACGGATGTCCTCAGGGTTATGTGGGTCCGACTGGGCCACAGTGATGGCATGAGCTCTCTCTATGACCGAGCTGATCCTGGTTCTCAGGGTCTGGTATTCCCTACAGAGCTCCAGCAGGTTTGCACAAAGGTCATGGCTTTATGGGGACAAACACGAGCAGCCAAGTCTTAGATTTTAGGCTTAAAGTGAGTGACATCAATAGTATCAATAGAAATACGCAAACACACACTACAGTCATGGCAATAGCTCAAAACACTCTCCCCTTTCTTCAGTTTCTTTAATCCAAAGCATAATCTATTTAGAGATTCACCCACATATCCATCAAACAGCGCACACAAAATAAACCACATTTAAATTGCATTTAAACATGGCAACAGTCGCAACCTGTCAAAACATCCATCCATCAACCCACTGGCCCAGTCCAGCCTCTCCCTCCCATAAGTCATCCATATCAAGTTCAATTTGACAAACCATTCATCTATCCATGCACACACCAAGTTCCAATGAAAACTAAGTGTACAGTCTAAGACTTGGGAACCGTAGCAATATACTCACTCCTCCACAATAATCCCCCTAATCCTCTCCCAGGTGGAGTGGACCACGGCTACGTCCCGTTTGACTTCCCCTGCCAGCTCAGAGTCTATGTGGGCCAGTTGTTCTCCTTTTTCTCCCAACCACAGCTGACTGTGCTGTAGGGCCTGTAGCTCTTCTTCCAACTGCTTCAGCAACCACAACCTGACAAACACATTTATTATTAAAACAATTATTAAAACAGCATAACACAAAATATAGGTTTGCCATCATTACAGTAAAATTACAAAAAATTACACATTTGTCCACAGTAAACAACACCTCAATATCAGGTCCGCATTTTTTGGCACGTAAAACATACACAACTTTCATACCAAAATAACCAAGTGCCTGTACCTCTGTTGAAAGCCCTGTGTGCTGGCCTCTGTGGGCCATGGTATATTGGCTCTGTCCTCCAGCTTTGCCAGACTCCCGAGTAGCAGCTCCTTCCGTCCCCTAAAGGAACTCCACATGGTCGCTAGTGCCTCTGCTTCACTCTGCTTTGTCCCAATGCTCCTCTGAAGCACCTGCACGCTCAACGCAACATCATCCACCAGCCCTCTGCAGGATGTTCTTTCCTCCTCTGCCCCTTGTAAATGAAAATGTGCCTTGTTTAGGATGATATCCAGGCTAATGGCATGCACCTCTAGAGATGCTAACTCCTTGGCAAGGTCCCCCAGTTCCTGATTTATGTCCCTGACTTTGGAGTCATCCCAGCTCTCTCTTCCTTCAACCTCTTCCTGGAATGTCTGTAAAGAGGTTCTGGTTTTATTATAAGTCTTACAGAAGTCTTTTAGTTTGAGCAGTGCTTCATCTCGATGCTCTACTAAACTCTGTGCTTCACTAAAGTGTTGAAGGCAGTCCTCCTTCCTGGTCTGGAGGTGCTGCAGGTCTTTTGGGGATATAGACGGGCTGAGGGCATCTAGATGTGTCTGTAAAGACTCCAAGAACTTTCCTTGTGTCTGAAGGGACGTCTTGTCCTCCTTTAGACCATTGGAGAAACCAGATAATTAAATATATTTTCAATTAAGACATTATTAACAGAATGATGATTGGATGATAAAATGTAATGACATATTGTACCTTGGTTTTTGATTCAGCAGACTGGAGATCAGTGATGCTGACTTTGCATGTGCTTTGAATGTGCCTGAGGAAGTTCTCAGTCCACTGAGTCAGATCAAGCGAGACCTGACTGAACTGCTCCAACTGAGCAAGATGGGACTGAAATTCCTGAATCCTGAAAATACAAGATTAAAGGTCAACACCTACTCATCAAGGTAAAGGTACATTGTAACTTTATTTTGTTCAAAATGTACAAAATATATGAGCGAGTACATCATGAATCCATCTTACAAGCTGTGTTTTTGTCTTATCCTGAATCTGGTATGGTATATGGTACGGCTATAATAAGTGTTTATATTCAGACTATTTTAGATCAAGAGGGATGACAACTGCTGCAAAGTGGCTCAGTACCTGCGTGACTCATCATATAGCCTACATAAACAGAGAAAAGTGGCTTGGGCTTCAATGTTCTTCTTCAAGACTTGTGCATTTGTATTTATTAACAGCTAGAATGTCAGAAGTTACACATACTGTATATATTTGTCCAGTCAGTAACACTGACACAGCAAATATGCAAATAAGGCCTTTAACAACATCTTATGAATACCCAGGATTAACTGTTAACCCTGGGTATAGTATAAGCAGTGTGAAACATGAAATCAAGATAACGCAGGATTCCATTTACCCGGGATTTAGAATGACCCAGGGTATTCAAACTATTTCAAGTGTGAAAAGCCCTATAGTGTACCTTTAAATATTCAAGGAATACTTGTAATGCAAATTAAACAATGTAAAATATGCAGCATAATTCACACATGATTTTAATTAACACAATTAGACCAGCGAGACCTTTGAATGGTAGTGTAAATATACTTTAGTGAACCATGATTTACTACTTACTAATGCTAGTCAGAGGCAGGTGCTATGGGAAGCATTCCAATTCTAGACAAATTTTGATTGCATAAAAGTTTGTATATGCCCTTTAGTACAAGATTAGTCATTAATATTTTTAGTACATTTTCTGGGAGAGAAAGAGAACATTTTAAATGTGTATATTTTAGGAGCACATAAGGAAACAGATGACAAGGACAAAAATATAAATTATTATTACCTGAGTGGTATATTAGTACTGAGAGAACACCACCTCTCTTCCATGCTACAATGAAGATCTCTAAGCTCTGCAGTCCTTTCCTCTGAGGCGGAGGAGTACAGAGACTCTGCTCGGGTCTCCAAACTTTCCAACAAAGACTCCTGAGAAGGAACTTCTGACTGCATGTCCTGATACATCATAAAACAGATTTTATTGGTTCCTTGCCATTAAAGTCATAGTGTCCCGAATTGTTTTTGAGAGTTTTAAATGAGTGTTGCTAATTCAAACAATCAGCATTAAACATAAAATAACCATGGATGTGGAAAACGAAAACAGCCAAAATACCTTTCAGACTTCGCACTCACCTGCAGCATCTGAAGCTGGCTCTGTAGCTTCACATTGTCTGTGGTCAGGTAGGGAGAATCTGAACTGCATAGATTTTCACACCTGTTCAACCAGGACTGCAGAAGTGAGAGATCTCTCTCACATCTAAAAAGCAGACGGCCAAAACATTGTTTTTTTTAATATTACAATATTTTATTTAAGTAACAAAAATCACTTTCATTGCAGTCAACATGCATTATGTTCCACATAAATATGCAAACACATGCCTTTGCCACAGAGTCAACAGGTTCTCCAGTTTTGATTGTTTTTCAGTCGCTTGCTGGGTATATAATTTGTGAGCTTGCTGAAGGTCAGCCACAGCTTTCTCCATCCGTCCCCCATCAGACAGCCTCCTCCAGCCCAGACTCAGAGACAACAGCCTGGGCCCGAGCTGCTGTAGACGCTGCACTACATCCTGAGAATGAAGGAAATAAATGTTACTCTAGCGGCCTCAAATGCCTTTTATATAATCATATTTTTAAAGTGAACAGTTAAGTGAAAATTTTAGCATATGGTCTTTAATAGGGGTTATGCGCAACAGCTTCCATGTTCTTCAGGTCTTTTGTATGTGCTTTGATAAATATAGAGCCATTTAATTTAAGATTTAAGGAGTGAGCAAATATGAGCATAAATTGAGGTCTAAAAGTTTTTTATTTTCTTCTTCTCACAAACATCTAGATATTTAAATCGCATAAAACGCCAACATTAACACTTTTCTCATTGCGGATGCGGATGCAATGAGACCTGTTTTCCTGTTTGTTCATGATGTTCGGCATAAAGCCTACAGGGCCTCCTGTACTAATGGCCCTCTGGCTGATTTTGTGGATTATTTCATGCAGCCCTTCAAGTGTAAATAGTTTATCCTTTAATCCGGTCTGCAAATTGATTTTTACTTTCTGCATTTTGGTTTGGTCTTCGTTAC
The DNA here is from genome assembly GCF_963993115.1 of Abramis brama. Classification (NCBI taxonomy): domain Eukaryota; kingdom Metazoa; phylum Chordata; class Actinopteri; order Cypriniformes; family Leuciscidae; genus Abramis; species Abramis brama. Next base: position 8,439,639 of record NC_139980.1, read on the forward strand.
TCCGCAGTTCTCTTAAGGATTATTAAACAGCAGTCAGTATATTTTTCCACAGGGCTTATTATAACAGTCCTAAAACATAAAAACAAACTTGAAGCTTTATTTTAGGAGACGGCAACAAACAGACATGCTGCAGCTAATCCAGTCACTTAATTTGAAATAAAATGTAGTAAAATGTAATATTTGAAATAAAATGTAATATTTATAAATATCACACTGCACATGTGAACTGATTTTTATTTATTTTAGTTGTTCTTCATTTAAATAACTTTTGATCATTACAATCGTGATGTTTGTATACTGTATATACTGGTATAGTGGCCCCGAATTTGAGTTTTACACCCCTGGTCTAGATAATATATACAGTATGGTATGGAAATTGATTTATTTAGGTCTTTAAGTTGTCTGTTCCAAACAAACACATGTAATACTAACCATATGTTCATGAAGAGTTTTATATGTTCTTGATGCTGATGTACAGGAAGTAACTGGTGTGTTCAGTTTTTCCAGTAGTCCATTCAGCAAACCTTCAACCTAAGATGAGTGAAAACATTGAATAACACACACACACATCCAACATGACTTGAATAATATATCAGACCAGAGTAGCACAGAGAGCCATGTATATAGTGTTACCTCATTGAGATCTTGAGTAAATTGTTTCGTATTTCTCAAACTAGAGTGAAGCTCTGCCTCTCGTTGCTCCACGCTGTTCTTAAACTCTTCCCGGTATCTTTCAATCTGCATCAGGCGTGCTTTAAGTCGCCCTGCCTCATTCGGTGCAATGAAATGAATTAAAGATTGAAACTCTGTCTCCAATCGGCTAAAGATATCCATCTTCTCCTCTAAGGCCTCCTTTAACATCTAAGAGGGAAAACAATGAGGAGACATAATTCACTGAGTGCTAAATGAAACCTATCATGTTGTCTGGTTAATTCGGTTATGTTTATTAAGTTACAGTCTTCTGATCCAGGTCATTATCTCTGTTTACCTCCACCGTGTGAATCTGCTCATCCAGGTTGGCAGAGGATCCGCCGAAAGCTTCAAGCTCCCTCTTACTATCACAGACCCAGGAGAAGAAAGCCTCAGACTCACGACTGAAACTTTGCCACCATCTGTGCATCATCTCCAGATCTGACACACTATTGGAACAGATACAAGCAGGAAAGAAACACCCATTGTGAAAAATAGTACCCCTGAAAAGAGTACTTATTATGGAAATACTGTAGTTTAAAAGAATATACTCTTTACAGAATGTACACTTAAGTGGCCTTTTATTTAATTAATATTATAGTATCTGAAAGTATAGTTTTTAAAAAATATAAACACTTTTAATATTTGAAGTACACTACAAATGCACCTTCAATACAATTAAACACACTTCTTTTTCACAAGGAACATAATTAAAGGAATTCACAAAGAAACCATTTTGAACACACCAGCTACATCATTTTAGCACCCGATTCAATCAGGATTCAACTCAGGCAACATTGCAAAAATGTCCAAAAATGTTGTTGCATCTAGCAGGTCTCTAGCAACCTCAGTTGAGTGAGGTTGATGAAGATGCAGCAGACTATTGTAATCTGGCATCATACTCTTGAATTGTCTGTCATTTTCTCTATTTCAGTAAGGTTTACTTGCATTTACAGTAGGTTGCTACAAGAAATAAGGTGCATAACGTGATTGTGCATTGTGCAGTATATGTATGTACAGTAGATACAGGCAAATTGACTTAAAACTGTCTTACATTTTCCTGAGGCTGGCTTGTATCTCCTGCAGTCTTTCTTTTGTGGACTGGGCCTGATCCTGTAGTAAAGACTGATTGTGAGAACCAAGTTTAATATCTGCTGCCTTCTTCACCAGGGACTCAGCTCGTACAGCAAATGTGTTACCCTGCTCATGAAGCTCCTAAACAAACACACACAGATATGAGTATTATTCTCAGTCCAAAGTTCAATAAACATTTAACTACTATATTTTTGTCTTTGCTCTCACTTTAACATTTTTCATTTCAGTCTTGAGGTTGTCCAGGCTGCTGAAGATAAGCTCCCTCTGCAGGACAGGACTGACAAGACACACAAACTGCCAGATGGCCTCTCTCTCCAAATCAAACTCCTGCCATGCATTCACAGTGACCTAAAGAGCAATGAGAGTGACACATTACCAACTGCAAGTAAATTAAGTGATTGCATTTCTTTCTGATTATTCATGTTGCATTACAGGGTTACACTTTATGCACAAAACGTAAGTGTACACAATGTTTGACTTCTGGAAACAAGTTCGGACCTCTGAAGAGAGGGGCATTCTAAGGTCTTGAGGCCCACAGTTGTCCACAACAATATTAAAAGTCCAGTGTTGGGAAAAGATACTTTCAAAAGTAACACGTTACAATATTGCGCTACTCCCTAAAAAAGTAACTAATTGCATTACTTAATTACTTTTTATGGAAAGTAATGTGTTACGTTACTTTTGTGTTACTTTTTCTAACCTGGGCTGGTTAGAAAATGTAATGCCCTTTTATTCCAAAAGTGAAAGGAAAAAAGGCTCAGGCTGAAGGAAATTCACACCTGTACAGTAGAGGGCTTTCAAAATATTACAAAATATGAAACACAAAAAAACGTATTAGAATTGTTGAATTGGATCAGGTCAGACACTGGTTAATAAAGTGAGATTAAATACATAAAGTATATTTGTGCAATTTAACATATTTAATTATAGCAGGTTTGCTTAATATTCTGAGTTTGCATTTCACTGTTCAAGTGAGATGAGTAAATGCATGCTCACATTTAGTCTACAACTATAATAACCGTCATGTTTACACAGCGCACACAACACCTCTGCACTTACTCCTTACTCCAAAAACATTAATTCACATATTTTGTTGTAACTTTGAATAATGCGTTACTTCACTAGTTGGAGTAATCTGATTATGTAACTCGAGTTAATTAACTGAAATTGATTGAGAGTTGAGTCTAAAATGAGGAGTGCTATTTGTTGCATCACTGAAAGTTAGCCATTTATGAGGGTTAATAACAGTTAGGATCCTGCCTATGAAGCTAACATGCTATGATCTAACATATGGAGATCTTTCTGAACCGTTTTTACATACACTTTAACCCCCTGGGGTCGGCTATCGCGCCGGCGCGATAGGCTCGTTTTTTTCCGTATGAGTGCAAAAAAACAATTTTTTAAAAAAAATTAATTTTTATCTTATATGCTTGTGTTATACATCAATCGATCCTGTTTAGTGTGTATTTTTTTTGTGTATGCTCATAATAAAAACAAAGTGTTGTGCTTTTCGCCAAATAAAGAAAAATAAACATGATGCGAGTTCTGCCTACTCTCCGTCAGTGAAGTCAATTCTGAAACGCGTCCGAAAATGAACTGTAACTCAGCGAATACTCAGTCAAACAGGCATACATTACAGACACACAGGCATGAAGCTTGAATTCTCTTCTTTTAAATGAAGTAATTTTTATAAAAAAACAAATATTCACAGTTTATATAATATGTATGTAAAGAGAGAGATGTCAGTCGTTCTCATCTCAGCTAATTAAGTTTTAATGTGACTCCGCCTACGGAGACCGTGCTATTCAAACGCAAATGTGAGGCGATCCATACAAACCTGTGAAACGCCCACATCCGCTGGATAAGGCCGGTGACACACTGGATGCGTGGCGTAAGCGTCTCAGCTGCGTGGCGTGTCCGTTTTTATTTCGGCTCCCATGTTAACAGTTTAGAGTTTGTACACTGCCTGTGTGAGACGCGCGTCTCAGGCGCGGCACGAGCCGCATGGAAAACGCGTGCATTCTAGAAATAGAACTGACGCCTATTTTTCACGCGACACGCAAGCGTCTTGGAAGCGTTTCCATGCAAAATTGAATAGGAAAATCTGTTTATTTGTCATTTTGACACGAATACATATTAATAAATGTCCTTTTGATGTTTAAAAGTGTCTAGGTTTTGAGGAATATATACTGTATGTGTTTTGTCAAAAATAAAGTCATCAACTAACTAATGAATCCTTTACTTTGAAATACGTATGATAAAATGTATACTTTAGTTTTGAAAGACGTTGACTAGTTTTGAAAAGATTATAAAGTATGTATGTGCATGCATATATATATATGTGTGTGTATATATGAAGAGTTCAGATGCAAAAGCCTCTAAATGCCATCTGAAATTTTCTTCTAGAATGATCATTTTTATGAAGCTTGTATATTTAAGTTAGCTATAGGTGACACACCTGAATGAATGGCTCATTAAGTATGCAGGGACATTGTCTCACCAGGTGTGAACTACTAAATATGCATGATGCTGTTGGAGCGTTTACGCCCCATCCGCATATTGGCTTTCCAAACTAAAAGTGTTTCACAAAACTAAAATCAGTATCGTTTTATGTGAATGATTAGGCAGGATGATTTTCACATCATTTTGAAGAAAAAACTCTAGGCGATGACATCAAAAGTCTTATTGCCACATATTTAGTATGTGTTTTGTGGCCTTATTTCAGAAACTTTAATTTTTAGTTTTTTCGATAACCTTGCATAAACATTATTCTCTCAAAAATGAAAACATGTACATACATGTGGCTCACATATTATGGAAGTCCTGTTTGTGCTATATAGAGTGAATTTACACCTTTGCCATTAATATGTTTATAAGCAACTGAAAAAAGCACAAATGTCAGGGCATGTCAGAACATCTCAAGGACCCCAAAAACACCCCAGACCCCAGAGGGTTAAGGGGAATAAAGTGAATTATAACATGGCATATGTGTAAATATAATTTGACTGAAAGTGTTACCTGCAGGTGTTTCTCCTGAGCTGCCCAGTCTTCTTTACCTTGAGATCTCACATCCGTCTCTTTTGCTTCCTGTGTCTTCAGATTGTGCTGAGTACACACCATGACAGGGTGACAGAGAGGAAAGAAAAATGGAAAAATAGAAGGGAGGGGAAGAAATGAAATAAATGATCCTGAGATTCACCCCTTGGAATATTATGCATGAGAAAGAATCACTTATTCACAGCAATCAGATTAGCAAATAAAATCAACACGATTCATCACGTCTATTGCATTATATGTGTCAACAAAAATGAATTCTACAGTCCCTACCTGATGAATGAGGAGCAGCTGTTTGGCTTCTGTTATGTTCTCTGCGTTCAGTATTCTTCTGTGCTCTTGTGTCTGAATCACCTCCTCCTCCTCCTTCACCACCTCTCCAGTCTTTTTGTGCCCTTCATTGGCCACTGCAACAGGAAAATCCTGAGAAAACAGTAAAAGAGTTTAAACATGCAAGATGTTAAACTGTAACACCACAGATATCTGTACAATAAAAAGTTCCTGCAGATGATATGTAAATATGCACATGGAGAATTTTATGCAGACATTTTCTTTCCAAAGAAAACATGGCACCTGATATTTGCAATAGTACACCTTGCATTAAACCTAGCAGACATGAGGATCACTCTTCACCTCAGACAGAGACAGCAGCAGTGCAGAAACCTGTTGTGAGAGTTTATCAAGAGCAGCCCTCTGTGTGTGAACCTCACTCTCAGGACTTATCTCCTCCAGCACAGCGAGACGAGCTTTGAGCCAGTCCAGAGTCTCGCCCTGAGCCTTTACCGCCCGACGCTGCATCTGCAAAGGGAAGCAGAGGGAGGTCAGCTGAAGTCACATAACAGACAGTGGTCTGAACACACATTCAGTATACAGTATGAAGATGAGCATAAGTCACATAGATTTGGGGTGAGCTCACCTGGAGAGAAGAGATTTCAGCACCACTTTGCATTTCCTGCTGGGAGAGAAGCCACCCAGACAGCTCACTGAACCTGGAGCACAGCACAAAAAACAAAAGATAGAAAAAGAAATTCTTACACAACCTGCACATATGTTGTCTCTTGTCAAAAAGAAATGTGCTGAACTGTATAGAATGTGTACTTAAAAGCATTTTAAAAAAACTGTACTTGCAGATATTATATTTATTAAATAAAAGACCATTTCAAGAGAGTACCCTTTTATCACTTTCTTAACACACGTAAGTACACTTAAGTGGCATTTGTAAAGTAAAATTAAACGTTTTACTTTGAAGTACATTTTAAATCATTGTTTTAAAGAATTTTGTCGAGCTTTAAATAAGCTCACTTATTTTGATGTGCTGACTAACATGCTAAAGCAAATGTAACGTACTTCCTATCATTTTAACTGTAGTGTGTTATTCAATGTTACATTTAAATGTTTAATTTAAAGTTAATATATTTTAAATGTACTTAATTGCAACAAGTAATTATGAAATTAATTACATATAAAATGTAATTCTACTTAAGTATAGTATAGATAGACTATATTGCAATAATACATTTTCATTTAATTGCATTCAAAGAGTTCCAAAACTTTACATTCAGTTTGCATTTAAGCATATTATATTTATGCTTTTTCACACAGGGCGTTTTGTATGTGTTGAAGAATTTTCCCTTGATTCATGTCTAAGTATGATGCAATGAAAATTACAAGCATGAAAAAATAGGTCTGGAAAGGATGAGAGAATGGAAAAATACCCAGTATGCATAAGAAATGCAAGGTGTCAAAATACTGTATGAAACAGGACACCATTATGTAAGGTTTTGAGATGTTTGACCAATAGAGCTAATTGTGTCAAGGTCACCAGGCGTGACAGAGGGGAAGAGATAGATTTGAGAGTATCTATTGGAGACTTGATGATATGAAAAAAAGTATAAGACATGAACACTGGCCAATGTAACCTCGGATGTCCGGATGGCCAGCCGGCTTCTCCTTTATTGTTTGTACAATAAAGTTAATTCTTCTGACCTGGAACCTCGACTCTGAGAAACTTCTTTGAGACCTGAGCCAAGAAGGAACTATGAATTTGCCACAACATATGTTGATGTGCTGGGTCCCTACCAGGCTTCTTAACTACCGGTAGCTTAGCTTAACTCATTTTTCTTATTCAACTAGCCTTATCAGAAAGACTTGGCCGTTAAACAAGCCTCACCAGTTTTCAGAGTTCCCATACATTTTACATCATTCTAGGAGAAAATATGTTGAAAATCATAGCACTGACAGAATTTGTCCAGTAATGTGTCTCATTTTGTCACTCAGTATTTGCATCTCACCTGGCATGCCACTCTCTCCATTTATCCATGTGCTGTTGTAGTTTCAAGTGCGTTCGCTCTATTAAACCCCTGACCTCTGAAAGATGATCTCTGGTTTGCTCCAGTGTTTGATAGCCTTGGTCATTTTCTGGAAGATCCTGACAGAGATGCTCCATTGTCTTTAGTCGCTTCTCACATGCAGAAAGTGTGTTTTTATGTCTGAAAAAGGCCTATAAAGATACATAAATAGATTGAATAGATTATTCTCAGGTTATGAGAATTGCATGATCTTTTTTTTATCGGCTCTATCTCACCCTGTGTTCTTTGATCGTTCTTTCACTGCCGGCTGTGAGCAGGGCTTTGTCCTCCCTTTTCAGCTCTATCTTACACTCCTGTAATGTGGTAATCACCAAACGCCTCTCTGTTTCCACCCGGAGTCTGAGCAGATGGAATGGAGCCTCGGCTTGAATGTCCTGGGAGGAAGAAAATGCATCGAGATGAATCCTTTACACTGTAAAAAAATATTTTCATGATTTGTTGTCACAACTTTTCATCTTTTGTCAATTCAACTTAAACGTACAGTATGGCATTTTTCGCCGCTAGGGGTCGCTAACCTATTTACAATAACAAAGGCGTAGATTGATGATGCAACATTTGCTAAGAATTATGGATCTTGTCGTCAACGTCAAGCCGACCGATCTAATAATGTTTATGGATGACTCAATACATCGATGTTTTTATCATGACTGTGATATGAAGCAGTTCGGGATTGCTAAGAGACAGCTATCAGCTCCACACGCGACGTGAGTCCCGCGGATATAAAAGGAATATGGACATTTCATTCTACCGAACTTAACTACACGCAGAATTACTACTCACAGGTCAGTTTATTAGACAAATTAAACTTGTGAGGTAACGCAGCGCTGTTTCACTTGGTCTAACATTACACTAGCACACTAAACTGCATTTGAATGTGTTGAAATGTATGTGTTAGTTTGTCTGTATGAGACTAGCAGTAAACTAGATCAACATTAGAATAACATACAGATCATATTCTGACATTTTATCATTGTTGAACTATAAAACATTGATTAGTTTTATGTAAATGTGCTCACCTGTTTAATAAAGTACATGTAGGAGCGGTCGAAGTCTCGGACGTGGAGCTCTCGTTTATATACTGTCTATGGGAGCTCTCGGCATCTCGAAAACACCACGCTGATATTGATTCTCGTTTTAGTTCTCCTTTTTTTATCCAAAGTCTGCTTGCCATGGTCCATAATGTTTGAACGAAACAACAACAGCGTGCAAATAGACATTGCGAACTACAAAGTTGTCCGCGTCAGTCGCTTTGGTTACTATCAGACGGCTCTGGTTCATAGCTCTGGTTGCCATGGCAGCACGAGCGGAAACCAGGGACAACGCGGATATGACGGCATTGGCGGCGACAAAACGGAAATAAAGAAACGGGACGTTTCTCGAATTAAATTACAAATTTCTCCTGGTTTGAAAGTTGTTGGAAACAGTCGGGATAATCTAAGTACACAACTAAAAAATATATATAACATAGATATAGTGATTTTTGCTATTTTTAAAGCAAAAAAGTTACATATTGTGCCTTTAAATAATTAATGTCGTTTAGATAACACAATATTTTGAGTTTCTATTTATTAAACCAATCTTAAAATTTTAGTTAATTGTATTAACTTAAAAATTGTATTTCAATGAACTCAAAATTACGGCAACCAGGTGACTTACTTTTTTAAGTTAAACCAACAAATGTTTTTTTTTTTTACAGTGAAGCTTCCTGTTCCTGTTAACTTGTCTAAATTTTCACCATTTTTGATCTTCCAACTGACCTTCCATTGCTTGTGCAGTCTTCTGACCGTCTCTCGCAGACTCCGTTGCTCTTCCTCGGAGATGATATCAGTGAGGTCATCACAAGCCTTTAAATAAGCACTTAAAATGTGCTGGTCTAGTCGCCCAAAGAACTCCTGAGCAAATAATTACACACTTAATTAGAAGAACAGGACAAGATAAATATGTTTGAAGGGTTCGCCGATTAAGACATCAATGACGTACATTGTGTTTGCGGAACAGCTCATCTGGGTCTCCCCTTTCCTTTAAACAGGCCTGGCCCACACGCAGCGCCTTCTCCAGGTCAGCACGAGACTCCTCAAACCTCCGCATGAGGTTGCCATTAGTCTCTGCCACCTGCCTCCACTCCAAAGCCTCCTGCATCAAAGCCTGATCAGAGCAGAACACTGTCAGAACAGCTCTAGTTATATTGAATAGTAATTTTTTCAACTGTGGAACACAAGCAAGAGTTAGAGAAGAGATGCAGCAGGGGTGAACATTTTTTTGAAGACTAACTTCAATTTTGTATTGCTCCAGAAGAGTTTTTGGACAATTTTTATGGTGCTTTTATTTTGTAAAAGTCAGTGTTCATTGTGTTGGAAGGGGAATTTTTTTCCTTGGCAATCATATTGAGAAATACAAAAAACACTTTTTAAAAAATACAACAAAAATGTAAAAAGTGCAATTTGCAGGTGTCAAAGCCAGCATTATTATTCTGATAATTTCTTAATAATTTCTTGATAATTTTGGGGTCTTTAAGATTTTTTTCATATATTAGGCTCATTTTTACTTGATCAAAAATACAGTAAAACAGTAATATTGCTACAATTTTTTAAATTTTCAGCATCATTACTCCAGTCGTCTGGGTCACATGATCCTTCAGAAATCATTCTAATACGCTGATTTGGTGATCAAGCTTCTTTTCACTTTTCTTGTCACTTTTAAACAACTTGCTGAATAATTTCTTTAAAGAAAACTTTCTAACCCCACTGTTTGAATGCTAATGTATGAAAGTTTTATTTCAGAGCTGTAATGTAGTCCGACCTGTGCTGTGGTCTGAATCTCCGTCACTCTGTTCTGCAGAAGAGACATGTCAAAATTGTGTAGGGATTTTGCACAGCACAGCGCCCTCTGTAGAGACAGGTAACTGCGCTCCATCGCACAAACACAACGCTTACAGGTCTGCTGCTGTGTTTGTAGCTCCTGCAGAAAAATGTATAAAACATCAATTAACACATCGAACAATTATACTGTAGTTAAAACAGATACAGCCAGGTTTATTTTTCTTATTGAATTCTTGTGGGATTACAAAAGACAGCCACTTATTATTTGTCGCATCATTACTGTTTCTCCACACTGAGACCACACTTCATGGTCTGATAATTTTTTCTCCCAGTGGTCTGTACTGACCTGACACATTTCCTGGTTGTGTTGCTGGGTGATGATGTGTCCAGCGTGCTCCGCTGTCTGGTAGAAAGCTGAGATTTGTTTCTCTAGCTCTTCTAACAGAGGAAATAGAGCCTGGCACTCCCTCGAAATTAAAGGACACTTTTCTTTCAGCTGTAAGGATACAAACAAACAATTACATAATTTATTCCCAGACATATGTCATATGAAAACTATATGATATAACTTATATCACTCCAAACTTATCTGGTCTTATTTTTGTTTTGCGGAACACAGAAGCTGACATTTTATAATGTAAGTGAATGGTGACCAGAGGCTGTCAGGATCCAAAACTAGTAGCATAATGACGGGTAGCATAAAATGGTCCAAATGACTTGCATTCAAAGTCATCTGCAGCCATACAAATTATGTCATATTTCCTGATGCCTTTATCATATTTATAATGCTTTTATAATGCCTGTCGTTACTATTCCTTTTCATTATAAGGTTTTTCAGATAGAAAGTATATAATTAATAATAAAACAAGTTATCAAACATTGCACAAACCTGGTGGAGCTGTGCTTCAGTTGTTGTTATAGTAGAAAGTGCTTTAGCTCCACCAGCACGAACAGAGTCTTTGGCCAGAAGCTGTGCAGAGCGAGCAGCCACTTTATGTTGTGCTTCCACAGCAGGTAGCCTGTGCTTGATGTCCTGCAATATATGTGTATATTAAATCAGAAGGCTTAGGTGAAACTCTTGCATTTATCATTTCTGAGAGGCCAATCTCACATACAGAGAAAAATATTTGACAATATATACAGCGAATGTTGAAACCTTTTTACCTCAACATCCTGCATAAAGGCTTTGACATCCAACAATGACACTTGAAGCGGTGAGGTAAGTTTGGTAATGGAAGTGTCCAGAAACTCTTGTATGTCTGTGCTGACATCCTGTTGTGTTCTTACAGTATCAGTCTCAGGAAGACGAGAGTACTGTGAAAAGAGAAAAACAGACTTTATAATTAAAGAAATAGTTCGCTTAAAGGGTTAGTTCACCCAAAAATGTACAATTATCTCATAATTTACTCACCCTCAAGCCATCCTAGGTGTATATGACTTTCTTCTTTCAGCCAAACACAATCGGAGTTATATTAAAAAATATTCTGGCTTTTCCAAGCTTTATAATGGGAGTGAATAGTAACTGAGATTTTGAAGCCCAAAAAACTGCAATCACTAGCTTCCGGTAACGTCCGTGCGCGTTTACGAGAGAGTCGAGTTCCGGTGTTGTGCCTAATTTCGACCCCCTGCCAAATTATTACCCCCCTCGTTGAAGTGAGTACCTGATTGCCTAATCCTTACCCCTACCCTAATCCTAACCCCTCCCCCACAACTAATCCTAAACCTTCCAATTCGGCGGGGGTAGAAATTCGACACAACAAAGGTGTATGATGTAGGATGTAGGAGTAGCGGAAGCTTAGGTGAGAGTAGACGCCTCTCGCGGTTCAAACAAATAGGGCTGAGTTAAACAAACCTCTGATATTTCTCTTCAAAAATTCTTGTTTTAGACTTCTAATTCATGAACAGTGTTTTTTTTTTGTTGCTCTTTCCTCTGCGCTTCCATGTTCGTCAATACGTCATGCGTTGGGTCAGAGTTTACTCTTTGTTGGGAACTTGTCTTGTGTATGGAAGCCAGTGATTATAGTTTATTAAGTTATAAACATGAATATTTTTCTTACAAAAACATATCGCTTTGCTTCAGAAGGCCTTTATAAACCCCCTGAAGCCGTATGGATTATTTTTATGATGGATGGATGTGCTTTTTTTGGCTTTAAAATCTCAGTTACTATTCACTCCCATTATAAAGCTTGGAAGAGCCAGGATATTTTTTTATTTAACTTTGATTGTGTTTGGCTGAAAGAAGAAAGTCATATACACCTAGGATGGCTTGAGGGTGAGTAAATATGGGATCATTTTCATTTTCGGGTGAACTAACCCTTTAAAAATGAACCCCATATGACTGACTTTCTTCCATGAAACACAAAACTAGTTATTTCTAGAAGATCTGACATTATGCTAAACGTCTTTGGTGTTCCATTAGAGAAACAAAAGTATAAAGATTTAGTGACAGAATTGATATTTTTGACCAGCTTCTTTTCTTCAAGATGTGAGCGAGTGAGAAAGTTTGTTTACCTGTTTGACCTTCAGAAACAGCTCCCTCCATCTTCCATTGAGAAGCAGAAGCTGATGCTTTACATCACGTGTCACCGTTTCATCACAGGTCTCGATCAGAAAGTTGCCAGCATCGTTCATAGCAGCGTGTTGGTCCATCCAGTGCGGAAGGTTACGAAAAAACTCCTGGAAAAACAACAGAGGATAAGAATGTATCATAAACATAACCCTACTAGTTATTTTTAGAGACATGGCTACATGTATGTGGTTGTCTTACCCGTTTGGTGTTCTCAGGTTGTCTGAGAGCTCCCTGAGCGTCCTCCAGCCAGGCCTGCAATAAGGCCACGCAGCTGTTGTACCTCAACCAGTTACACTGCACCTCCTCCAACATGGACCTTACGCTTCGCACCTCCACCGACAGACTCCTCCACTGATCAGACACCTCTCGCAGCAAGAGCTTTACCCCTCCCTCAGCTGGAATGTCAAAACATGAACATACAAAAGCAGAGCAGATTCATGAACCTGCTAATAAATACATACTGATAAATCTAAAACTAACACTGATACTAGTATTAGTACACTAATACTAATACTAGTATTTACTAATAAATAAATACTAATACAGCCTTGATGTCAACAACAATCAATATCCTTACTTTTAAAAGTTGCTAAACCTATTTATATTTGCTATCTTAATTATTATTGTAACCATAAGATTTTTATAGTTAGTTGCATATGATTTGTGCATTTAGCATTGTTTTCCCCCTTCTATACATTTTTGTAGTATTATTAGTATTCTATTATAGTATTTATTAATATTTTGAATCTATTCAAAATATTATAAAATAATTATAATTATAAATTTATATTTATAATAATATAATATAATATTTTTATAATTTAAATTTAAATAGAATTATGAAAACAAAACAAAAAAATTAATATAGCTTCCAAAATTATTTGAAGCTAAACAGAATTATGAAAACAAAACAAAAAATAATAAAAATGACAAAACGTTGTAATTTTGTTTTGTTTTGTCATTTTCTTTCATTTTCTTTTCTTTCAGTTTTAGCAATTTTAGTACATGGGTTTACAAGTATTAAAATTACTAAACTGAAGTTTACAACCTAAGCTTGCTTTATTTCAGTCAAGTGCCAAGGCAACATTTCTAATTTTCATAAAATGTTTCATTTAATATTTTTATTTTATTTTATCTTCATTAATGAAATATATAATATAATATAATATAATATAATATAATATAATATAATATAATATAATATAATATAATATAATATCTACAACACTTTAAGAACATACCAATGACCCATTTTTTTAGTTACAACCTACCAGCTGAGTAGCGCTGCAATAAATCATCGTGATAAGATGTGATTGGCTTCTGGAAGACCTATTTTGTGATCTTCCAATCACACTTCAGATATATATCACAAGACTATGTTGAGGTTGCCTTAGGCACGGACAAAGCAACATGTTGGGAGTCTATCGCCCAGAGAAACCCAATTAGAATGCAGTATCTGCACTAATGGACTGGAATTCCCTTTTGAGTTCTGTGCCTGGGAAAACCTCATTTACCAGTAGCCCGAGGAGAGAGGAATGAACTTAGAAAGAGAAAGAAAAAACAAACGGAAAAGAGCAAGAATGAAACACAGAGAGGGAGAACGAGAGAGGGACAGAGACAGCAGGAAGATGCTACAGGCACAGGCTGATTGACTACTGAGTCCACAAGGATTAAACTCACTGAGGGTGAAACAAGGTGAGCTGCTATCATTCTGCCCTCTGGACACTGAGATGCTGAAATCTGAAGGATTTGCTTTAAAAAAAAATCTGCCTTTATTTGCCCAGCCATGATATGATTTGTATATTACAAATATTTTTTTGTGGTTCACTCAATGCCAAACAAAATTTATTTAGCACAGGATCAAAATATTTACCCTTACCCGTATCCTCTATATTAAAAAATAATAATAAATTTTTCTATATTTGATGATTCTCATTTAAAGTGATGAGAAAAAGAAATGCTTGCACAGTGAACCACCAGGATGAAAATCCCTGCTAGAAAGTTACTGTTGTTACCAAACAATCATTTAGCAGTCACATAGGCATATAAAACACAAAATTATTCGGAACTTGAAGCATACCTGAGCTGTCTGCTTTAATGTAGAGCTCAGCAGCTTGTATCAGAGCCTGGTGGCTGGTTTCATACTTCTCAAAGAACTGCTGTCCCTCCACAAATGACTAGAGATGCAGAGAATAAACAAAAGTAAAGATCAGATCATTTAATTGTGCAATCAGAGTAATAAGTATCTTTAACAGATCTTAAGCTATACTGCATTTGATGGAATGGCCTCAAAGATTACTATGTATGAAAACTTATTTGTATGGTTAGGCAATGAAGGAGCTGAAAAAATGCTAAATGGAAAGAATCCATCTAGTTTGAAAACTTACACCATAGCTTTGCAGCAGAAGCTCCATTGACTCCAGTCGGCCGTATTTAATGATCCAGGATTTCAGCTTGGACTCAGCTAGTGTCAAAAATGCCAGCATACCATATTTCGTTTCCCAGAATTCCAGTTTGCTCAAGTGAATGTGTGAGGAGGTAGATATGTAGTTTAATCTGAAAGCAGTTACATAAAAACAGGTTAATATTATATTATATTATATTATAATACAATTTATTATTAAAAGTTTTTTTTATAGCCAATGCAAATTGAATTTTAATTGCAATTATAAATTGATCTCTTCATTAATCTTCAAGGTTATCTGTCATGGTTTTTACCTCTCTGCCATGTCTTGCAGTTGTTCCATGGGAATCGGGACATTATTAACACATCTGTCTCTGTGGATTAACTGCAAGGTCTGCTTGTGTCTTTCAAGAAGCCTTAAGATCTCCTGCACAACCAAATGCAGAAAAATGTAAGATCCAGGACTCATGTTAATGGTTCTGCTAGTCTTGTTACTCATTAATAGATTCCCATTCTCCAATACCTCATACACATTCATACAGACAAAGACGGACTTTCTCATTCTGTTTTACCTGGTCGTGTAGTCGTTTTTTGTGAATGGCTTTTGCGGTCTCATCATGGGCTTGCTGAGGGACCAACTCCTCTCGTAGGATCTTCTCTGCTTGATGTAAATACATACCAACTTCACCCAGAGGATACGGCAAACCACTATCCAGCTGTAGATGCCAATCCAAAAGCTGCAGGCAGGAAAAATAACTATTTATTATATTAGATTAGATTAGATTAGATTAGATATGTCTTTTACTTTTATTAAGTAAAAAACCCCCAGCTAAATCTACTGTGAATGTCCTCAAATGGACTACAGTTTTGATTAGGGTTAGTCTATGTATTCTAATTGGTTTCCTATAAAAAATAATTAAAATCTATGGTGTATCTGACCCTTGCAGACAGCCTCTCCCAGGCCTGTTTGAGCAGAGCCTGATCTGCAGTCAGCTTGCCATCCTTCTGAGTGGACTGAACACATGTCTCCACTTGTCTTCTCTGCACCTCAAACTGTACACGACAACGCTTGAACGTCTGAGTGAAAGAAAGAGCGAGTGAATGAATGAATGAGAGAACTACAGGTAATTAAATTATTAAAATTCTGAATATTCAAATAATGCCCAATGTAATGCTAATAGGAGAGAGACAGCAAGATAACACAACCTGTCCAAAAATGACAAAGCAAGAGAAAGGGAGAAAGAGAAGCATGCCAAAAGCTGAAAAAGAATTTAAACAGCCAAATTGCACATGCATGTATTCATGCAATAATGGGCTCCAATTTTCCACTTTCTCTCTACCCATGCGGTCCCTGCTAGAGCTCTGACTCTTCTGAATATGGAACATATCCGTGGGCGCTACAGACGTCGCTTCACTGGTGTGTAGTGCCCATGATTATGAAAGCAACGAGAGCTCTCAGCTGTAATGTATATTAGCGTTGTCTGTATGCTTATGTGGGTATGTGTTTCAATGTTTTGAGCAACCAATGTTTTGTCTGGGATCTACTATATTTTTCACTTTTTTTATTTTTCTTACACAAAATAATGATTAGTATACACACAGTGGTGTCCAAAAGTCTACACTGAAAATCTGAAATTTAAAATATCAGCATACACTACCATTCAAAAGGTTTAGATTGGTAAGATTTTTGAAACAAGTCTCTTAATGCTCACCAAAGCTGCATTATTTGATCAAAAACACAACAGTTATATTGTGAAATATTATTACAATTTAAAATAACTGTTGTCTATTTTTTAAATATTTTAAACTGTAATTTATTTCTGTGATGGTAAAGCTGATTATTCAGCATCATTACTCCAGTCATCAGTGTCACATGATCCTTCAGAAATAATTCTAATATGCTGATTTGCTGCTCAAGAAACATTTCACATATTTATCAATGCTGGAAACAGCTGCACTGATTAATATTTTTGTGGAAACCATGATAATTTTTTAAGGATTCAATAGAAAGTTCAAAAGAACAGCATTTATTGGAAATATCTATTTTTTGTAACAATGTAAAGGTCTTTCTGTCGCTTTTGATCAATTTAATGCATCCTTATTGAAAGTATTCATGTCTTCCAAAAGAAAAAGTCTTACTAACCCCAAACATTTAAATGGTTGTATAAAGCATCAAAATTCGCATAAAATTGTAGAGTGAGTTCATGTACTTGTAGCTAAAGTGCTGCTGTCATTAAAACAAAGGGGCTAAATGCTATGTTTCATTTAATATGAGTCATTTGTGACCGTTTTAGTCACGGTCTGGATCTCTGTAAGAATTTCATGTTATTTAGTTTCCAACTGCTGATTTCATTATTTATAATGAAAACAGTTCTATCAAGTTGCAAAAATACAAAACAGAAGCATTTTCATTGGTAGTTGAGACTTTGGGACCCACTGTATATCAGTATTACTTCGACCAACAGCCACACTTGCTTTCTTGAACTTTGGTATCAACAGTGGGCATTTAAAAACCAATATCACTTAACTCTAACTAAGATTCCTAGACCTGGTTTCACAGACAGAGATTAGATTAAACCAGGATTAGGCCTTAGATCAATTAGGACATTTAAAGGGACACTCCACCCATTTGCACTAAGCTTTGCATTGTTAGAAACCCAGTCATACTATTGAATGGTCGTGCAACACTCTCTCATTTTCCCCTGAGACGGGAGAAATCCGTTATTTACCTCTTACACTTCCTCCCACGACTACATATATGACCCACTTTCAATAAAAAACAATGTTCCTATGGGTGGAATGCCCCTTTAAGTAGCTTTTATAAACGTGCCTTAGAAAGCACAGACATATTTTAAGATATGTGCAAGTTTCTTTCAGTTAAAACAGCTCAAACATACATTTTAGTGTGGGACTAGCTTAAGCCTTGTCTGTGAAACCGGGGGCTAAAGTTTTATTCAGGCATCCAATTATTATTTTATGTGGTCTACATGATGACTGAGTTAGACCCTGAGCTCACCTGGTACTTCACACCAAAACTTCCTCCGTCCCTCTGGGCTTGAGCACAGTCTCTGTCCAACTGATCTGCCCACGCTTTCAGCTCTCTCAGTGTCTTACGCTGCTCCCTCTGAGAGACAAAAAGAGTGCTGAGTTAGTGAGGATTGTAGAAACAAGACAAAAAGCAAACATTTGCGAAGATTTAAGGCCCTTGGGGAGGTCTACGCTCATCATTTCATTACCTAAAGTAATTTAATGCACTTTAAACCCCCGACTCAATACAATTTTGCTGTTCAAACATGCATCACTAATGCCACATTTATAAATCCAACGCAGACTTTGTGTTCCTGCTGCTTGCAGAGTTCTTCTCCTCCATTGTGTAGATCTGCCCCAAACCTCTCCACGGGGGAGCAAGAAATCAGCTCTGCGGGGGCGATACTAATCATTTTACACACATTTACCCTCCCTATTATGAATTAGGAACAAGAGCGAGAAAGTGAGAGCAGTGTTCAGCTAATTCTAATGAAATTAAGTCTATTCTTCCGGCGCTCATCTTACATTTTGGCATCTTCTACACGGCAATGCCTTTGGGTCATCAAAATGATTATATTATGACCTTGCCAACGTCTGCCGCATGATCTCCTCCCCACCTCCCTGAAACGAATACTGTCACAGGCATGCGTTGCCCTGGAATATTAAAACCTAAAATTGTCTTAGTTTAAATGTATAACAAAGAGGCAAAATGGTTCAAATTACAGTGACTCTCGCAGAACACTCGCAGACCATGGCATGGGGGAACTAATGGTTTCTACAAAAGAACCAGGTGGTGACAGGATTAATTCACTGCTTCAACTTGATCATGAACTATTATTATTCTTTAAAGACTGCTACTAATGCTAATCATCAGGCTATCAGTATCAATGCAAAGCAAAGCAAAAAAAAAAGAAAAAGCCAAAGGTCGTTATTGTCATGTTAATGTCACCAAAAAGTTCCAGTTGTAATGCAAATGTAATAGTGAAGGGAGTAAAATTATATGGGACATATTAAAGCCGTACAATGCCCTGGATTATTAAACCTGATCCACACAGTATCACGCCGCTCATGATGAAAAGGAAGGCAAAATACTACTGAAAGGATCTCAAACTACATGGCACAGCAGCAGCAGGTGGAAACAGTGGCGGAGCAGTCAAAGCAGGCATAATGTGTTTTATACGAGCAAACGTACCTCTAACATTTCCTCAATGGCTCGAGGAGCAAGATAAAACTTGAGACATAAAAGGAATGCATGTAAACAACAAGACATTAGTGGACAAAACAGAGGGTGGAGAATAAAGAGAGATATTTAGTGTAAGAAAATGGTGAGTAGAGAGATGTGACTCCACAAATAAGACAGATTGTTGATAGTGATTATTTAAAAAAACAGAGTAAAGAGCATAGGCATCAAACCATGAGACATATAGTGAATGGAGAGCTGGCTGAAGTTTGGTTGTTGGATGAGAAATATTATAGTGTCATACCTCTTCTTGCTGCCGGCCAATCTCTGTCTCTTGGCGGTCTGGGTGATGCTTCAGGAACTGTGCCACATATGTCATGATGGACTTCTCATCTGGCTTATCCACATCCACATCTAAATCACATTAAAGATTTATATTTACAGCCATTTTACAAGTTGCAGCAACTTCTGCAATGAAACCCTGTGTTCAGATGAAGCCCATAATATCTAACTCTATTCAAACGCTACCTTTCTTTGCAAAAAGAAGGTTGGCCAGCTTCTTTTGTTTACATTTTTACCCAATCATTGTGGTTCATTGCTCTGTGGCAAATTTGATTTAATTGATTTTTTTCAGTCACAGTCATTTACTTTTAGCTTTACCTCCTGTCTCCTGTTTTTGTGCATCCGTGCATTATCATTTAGCATAACACACCATAAAATTACCTACTAAAATTTCAAAGATCATATGCACAATGTGTTCTTTTGGGCATTTTGAAAATGATCTCCACCAGTAATTGCAACTTTTTTTATAATGCTAGTACACTGGTTTGTCAAGTCCAAAAAATTCTTTGTTTTAAATACATGCTAATTCTAAAAACTTTGTCTGTTTCCAGACACAGTATGAATCTTTGAATATCTAATTTATGGATTTTTGGTCTGTATATACCACTTTATATTTACATTTTCCATTCACTTTTCTATTTTAAAATGTAATTTATCCCTGGGACGCCAAATTTTGATCCTTCAAAAATCATTCTAATATGATGATTTGGTGCTTAAGAAAACAGTTGTGTGGCTTAATATTTTTGTGGAAACTGTGATTCAATCTTAACAACCTTATTCAAGGTGCAATATCTAAAAAACAGAGATATAAAGGCTTCACTGGTGGTTCTTACAAAAGATCCATGGTTGACAATGTCCCTTGACTCACCGTTTACTATTTGTTCAGTGAGCTTTACCATGTCTAATGGGCCACTAATCGTTCAAATGTCAAACTTCATTTGTCAGACTCATGGTAGGAAGCATGAGAAAGCTCAGATGGCGTCTAGGAGGTCTAAGACTTAACCCCTCCATTAAAAATTCATCAATCACATCCTCTGTGAGTGGCGTGCTGCTAATTAGAATTTAAGCATTTGGCGCTTAGAGCCTCGTGCAACACAACTTGAATGTACACAGTCCAAAAAAACACATTTTTATTATATACACATACCATCTTTTTTGCAGGATTTACATCAAAAACAGACTCTGCATCAAAAATCTAGTCATGAATTGGATTGGATCCTTCTCAAGCGACCAAAAGCTGCAAACTTCTATATGAATTATATATATTGTCTAAGATTTTAAAAAAGCATTTGATTGGTATCACCTTCAGGGTCAAGTATTCGTGGGATGCCCAGTTCTCTCTCAGCCAATGAGAAGGCCTCTTCAAGGTTATCCCTGTTAGGTCTCCTCCAAACATGTTCCATGTTAACCAGATGGGGTCGCAAAGCAAAGATAACAGCATGAAAAGCTACCCCTGTGCGCCAGCTGGGGCCAAAATCCTTCACATCGAGACCCAATCTCCTGTAAACACATGCGCAAGTATGTACATTATGTCGAAACCATGGAAGAATGCAGTCATATGCTTTACTTAGGGAAACGGGATTACAAGAGCAGAGAACAATATAAGCATTCAAGGCCTTGCACAGGCACATATCAACAATACAGTTCTTACTTTGTTGCAGTGGTCTGGACCCATTTGAGCAGGGCTCTCTTGGCCCCGCCCTGAAAAGAAAGGCGGGGCTTGCGTTTGACGGGCGAGCTGCTGGTCTCAGTGCTGTTAGAGCTTTCCACTGATGAGTTACTGCTAGACTGAGGTTGTAGGGCTGGTAGATGACTGGTCAACTCCTCTATCTGCACAAGAAGATGGAGAGGAATTTTATATATAGCTACTGAAATGATAAAAACTTTAAATTATAAATAGGGTTTGAAATGTTTCCTCTCATTTTTTTTACCTGGAAATATAAGATGATGGTCCATATCAGCCCCAGCACTATAGAAGGCCTGCCATCAACCACATCTGTTGTGTTGATGTTAACTAGCTTAATCTGTTAAGCAATAAAATAAAAACCTCAAACCATTATATTTAAATAAATATTTCATCCAAAAAATGAAAAAAATCACTTACACTCATGTCATTTCAAAATAATAAAACTTTCATTCTTCTGGTTTAATGTTTCCATACATTGAAAATGAATAGTGATCATGGCTGTCAAGCAAGATTTTTTGTGAATACTGACCAAGTTTTTTGCAAGCTATTGTACTGTATGGCTTCAGAAGAATTGGAATAAAGCACAGAGGTCATATGGATCCCAGTCAATCTTGTTATTGTTAAAGGGATAGTTCACCCAGAATGAAAATTTTGTCTTCACTTACTAACCCTCAAGTTGTTCCAAACATGTGTGAGTTTCTTTCTTCTGCTGGACACAAAAGAAAGAATGTTGGTAACCAGACAGTTGATGATAGCAATTGACTTCTATTGTAGGAAAAAAACATACTATGGAAGTCAATGGCTACCGTCAACTGTCTGGTTACCAACATTCTTTAAAATATCTTCTTTTGTGTTCAACAGAAGAAAGAAACAGGTTTGGAACAACATGAGGGTGAGTAACTGATGACAAAATGTTACCTTGACACCTAACTGTAGTACTGAAGTTTAAGTACTAACAAAAATTAAACCTGAAATAAATATAAATTAAAGTTAAATAGAAATATTTCAGACTAAACACGTAGCAAAATTACTAAAAATTAAAGCTAAAAAGTTAATATAAAATATAAAAATAAAAGCTAATTCAAAATATCAAAACATAATTTAAAAATTATAATTGTATATAAATAATACTAAAATAACACTGATCCCTACTTTCATCGTATGGAAGAGAGCAGCTCAGAAATTCTTCAAAATGTCTTTTCTATTCCACAAACAATATCCTGATTCAAAAAGTGATAGTGTCAATCACAGACATTGTAGACAGTCACAGGAAAGGTCACACTAACCGGAGATCCTCTGTATGCCGACTGAAATGGTGACAAAACAAAAGAAAGAAAGAAAGAAAGAAAGAAAGAAAGAAAGAAAGAAAGAATAGAGGTCAATACATGCTGTTAACAAAAGTGTGGCTCATCAACTGAAGGACATGTGATAAGGACCCCCAGCTCTGAGATAACCCAAAACCTTTCAGTGACAAACAAAGTGTGCATTGCACCCATTGTTATACACACACCAAGGCAGATACATTAAGAACCAGCCACACATACATGTTGAATGAATGACAAATTCACACAAAAACACACGCACACACAAACATAACATCCACTTTCTTAAAAAATAAAATAACATAAAAACATCCATTTCCTTAAAATATTGTGTCCCAGATTGGATGTAAAAGTACAGTTCGACATAATACAAAACAGTTCTCTACTCTGGTTTCTCCCACTGTGCTCCACAGGGAATAGAGAGAGATGAGAGAGGGATGACAGAGACAGATAAGATGGTGAAAGACTGTAGCTTACGAAATGAATCCTCAGCTCCTTGAGAGATCAGATACACAGACAGACAGACCACCTCAGGAGTGGGAGGCTTAGCTCAGCTTCATTCACTGACAGGCTGTATAATGAAAGTCTGAAGCACAGCTACACAGTAAATGAAATATCTATGTCCTTCTCCCCAGAGAGATGATATGAAAAAATATCCTGTTTATACAGAGGAAAAAATGGGCTCCATTTCTCCAAATCACAATGGTTTTACTATGTACTGTATATCTATGTTTATATATACATTTTTAATACAGTAGACCGATTATTTTTATGTTATAATGTCTTTTTCAAAACAGGGTCCTGATCACATTTTTAGGACTTATTGTGAGAATGCATAGCTGACTGTACATTATCTAACCCTTAATTAGTCCATTTGTTCAGCTTTGGAGCTTTCAGAGACTCCATGAGGAAAGCTCATTGCTACATGTGAGGCAGCAGAGACAGATTTATAATATGGTGACTCAGGACTAAACCTCAATAAGGAAAATGATTTCAGGCTGAGGTGTCAAAATCACCTCATAAATATGCTGAGCCATCTAGCATGTTCTAATTAATCCATAAATCCTTCATTTGTTGGTGATTTGAACGAAACATAATTTCTTGTCGTTTAGAGTAAGAATTAAACATGAAATGAAGAACTAGGTTTTCCTTCTCTTTGTCTCTTGTGAGACGGTGCCGAGAAGCGCGGTATCAGAGCAGAGCGGGGGGAAAAGGTTGTGTAGGTCAGACTGAGTGCTTATGACCTGAAGCTGTACACCTGAGCAAAGCACTCTGGGAATGGACTGCCTTACCCTCCTGCCTTCCAGAAACTTGAGCGCTCTTCCCACGTTAGCTACCCAGTGGATCCTCCTCAGCTTGCGGCCCTGCTCGCATGGCTGTCGGATGAGAGAGGATAGCACAGCAGACAAAAGGAAAACGGTGATAGACAGAGGAAAATGGAAATACCCAGCAAGGAACGGGGAGAAAGAGATGAAAACAAACAGAAAAGCAGAGAGAGACAGCGAGAAAGCAGATGAGCAGGATAGTTATGTATAGTACAGAGAGAAAGACAAAAGAGAATGACACCAAATAGATAGCAAGAGAAAAAAAAGACAAGAAAAAAATCAAAGCGCTGTGTGCCACTTGGTATATTGATTGTTACAGCAAAGACCTGAGGCATCACTAGCCTTATGGGATTGTTTACTGAGAATGTGGGTATTCACATCATGTGTGTGTGTGTGTGTCTATGTGAGTGCTAATAATGTGCAGTTTATACACTGTATTATTGGTAATATGACTTGTATTATCATGTTTTCTATAAATTAAAACAATGTCACAACATTAAAACAATGCTGACTGTATATTACGGAAATTTAAATCTAAATGTAATTTGTACTGCTGTTAAATAACTTCAAATAACAAAGTATAATCAAATACCAAAACAAGCAAAAGCACATTAAGCTTACCAGTTTGTGACCAGACAGGACTTCAAGAAGAGCCAACAACATCACTCCATCTTTAACATCTTCAAAGAGATCTGAGACCACCAAAGGAGGATTACACTGCATAGGGAGGAAAAAACAACATTTTACTTTAAAATATTGTAATGTACCATAGACAAATAGAACTACAGACCCTTTCCAAAAAATTAGAATATCATGGAAAAGTTTATTTATTTCCATAATTCCATTCATAATGTTAAACTTCCATAGATTATAGATTCAGGGCCCACAACTTAAACGATTTCAAGTATTTAGTTGTTTATTTGTACATAATTTGGGCTTCCAGCTCATAAAACCCACGAAAACTTTGAATATTACATGAAATCACACAGTAATTACACAGTGATACCATGGTCATTGAACCAGGTTTTGGTTCTTTTGGCAGTGTGGGCAGGTGCAAATCCTGCTGGAAAATGAAGGAAGCGTGAAGTGCTCTGAAAATGTCCTGGTAGACGGCTGCGTTGACTCTGGATTTAATAAAGCACAGTGGACCAAAGTCCTCTTTTCTGATGAGAGCAAATTTTGCATCTCATTTGGAAGCCAAGGTCCCAGAGTCTGGAGGAAGAATGGAGAGGCACACAATCCAAGATGCTTGAAGTCCAGTGTGAAGTTTCCACAGTCTGTGTTGGTTTGGGGAGCCATGTCATCGGCTGGTGTTGGTCCACTGTGCTGTCCACTCAACACAGCCGTCTACCAGGACATGTTCAGAGCACTTCATGCTTCCTTCAGCAGACAAGCTTTATGGAGATGCTGACTTCATTTTCCAGCAGGATTTGCACCTGCCCACACTGCCAAAATAACCAAAACCTGGTTCAATGACCATGGTATCATTGTGTAATTACTGTGATTTTGAAATCCTGTTTTCGTGGGTTTTATGAGCTGGAAGCCCAAATTATGTACAAATAAACAACTAAATACTTGAAATCATTTAAGTTGTGGGCCCTGAATCTATAATCTATGGAAGTTTAACGTTTTGAATGGAATTATGGAAATAAATAAACTTTTCCATGATATTCTAATTTTTTGGAAAGGGTCCGTATATATGACAGATAGAGTGATAGAATGATAGAAAAATAGAATGATAGAAAGATAGAACAATAGATATAGAAGGATATATGGATAGAACAATAGAAGGATAGAACAGAAAGATAGAACAACAGAAGGATAGAACAGAAAAATAGAACAATAGATAGAATGATAGACAGAATGACAGAACGATAGATAGAATGATAGATAGACAGAACGATAGATAGAATGATAGAAGATAGAATGATAGAACAAATGATAGAATAGTAGAATGAAAGAACGACAGAACAATAGATAGAACGATAGACAGAATGATAGAACGAATGATAGAATAGTAGAACGAAAGAACGATAGAACAATAGATAGAACGATAGACAGAATGATAGAACAACAGACAGAATGATAGAACGATAGATAGAACGATAGAATGACAGAACGTATGATAGAACGATAGACAGAACGATAGAACAATAGATAGAACGATAGACAGCGATAAATAGAACGATAGAATGATAGAATGATAAAGCGATAGAACGACAGAATGATAGAACGATTAATAGACAGAACAATAGATAGAATGATGGAATGATAGAAGATAGAATGATAAGAGTGAATGATAGAATGCTAGAGCGAATGATAGAATGGTAGAACGATAGAATTGATAGAACGATAGAACAATCGATAGAACGATAGATAGACAGAACGATAGAACAATAGACAGAATGACAGAATGATAGATATAATGATAGAATGATAGAACGATAGATAGAACGATAGATAGAACGAACGGTAGAATGATAGATAGATATAATAATAGAACGATAGATAGATAGACAGATAGATAGAATTTGTTTGACATCCTGAACATAGTTGTGACGCGAGTTTGAATCAAAAGCTTTCTGATTAAACCCCAGTGGAGATTGGTGCTGTTGGTCTGTGACAGTGAAGAGCTTAAGAAGCATCTATAAAGCCTGTGTAAAGTGCTGATTCTGGAGAGTCTGACCTGATGAAGCCCCTCCACTAATCCAAACACACAGCTCCTCTTTACCCGGACGACACATCCAGGATTTCTCTTAAGACAGCAGTCACATGACTGGGATTTGGAATGAAAAAGCAGCCGGGTGCCAAAGTCATTCATGAGGAGATTAATATGAAACAGTAAGTGTGTCTAAGTGTGCGTGCGTGTGTGTATGTGTGTATAAAGTCAAGGGAAACAAAGTCAAGGGAAACGACAGTGGAATGACCTTAATTAGAGGCAGAAAGGAGAAATGAGTGATGATTTTTAAAAGATTAATTCTTGAAGCATTTTTGAGAGAGCAGGGGGAGGAATTGCTAAGATATTCCAATTAGCTCTAAATAATTCAAAAGCTAATTGGATAAAATCACCTTATAGGATATTACATTAAAAAGAGGCACTTTGAGTAATTATGCAACTAATGAAAAATAAGAGAAAAAAACACAAATGCTCAAGCAGCAGGGCTTAACAAACTAATTATCTGTGTCTGGTTATTAGTGATGGAAATAGATTGTCACGGCAGGCGCTACTGATGTATTCAGCGGAGTGACAGCATTTAGCTACGGTAGATGCATGTTCTGAGTAACCCAAACAAAGTTCACGTGAACGTACAAACGCCTGAGGGCCACTCGAACTGTTTTCAATATCAGTCAGAGATGAGAGAGACACTGTTACGGGGTTCAATTAAGGTTGAGAGTAGGTCATGGCTTAATACTGTTCGACTGCAGCTTGTGCACCAAATCATTTTTAAACCACCCAATAAAATAAAAAAGTAACATTAAGATTTATTTTATATACTTATTTTACAGATGGGGTTCAATGTTGTATGGCACTGACTTTTATTAGATGGAACAAAGAAAAAATATATTTTTTCTTTTTAAATAAATAAAATAAAATAAATAATTAAATGATTTTTTGGGTCAATTATCCGTTTAAGAATGATACAGTATTATACCGCAATGTTGTTTCCAAAAATTAAATTTTTACTTTTATATTGCCAATCCACTTAAGACAACAAAAGAACCATTTTTTTCTTAGTGTGAAGAACATTTTAATAATCTAAAGAAACTTTTTTCCACTATAAAGAACCTTCTGGACAATGGAAAGCAAGAATATTTGAAGGCCCCTCTCACTCTACCCAATAATATATTTTAGAGCTTGGCATAACTAGAAAGGTGTATATTCACTAAATGACTAAATAATAAGAAATATCTCTATTCTAGTTGTTTTAGCTTACAGCGTTTCCCAACGACACGCGATAAAAGGTCTCTTTTCCATGTTAATCAGAGTTTTTGTCCTAACCAGCCGCGACGGCGACACGCGACGATTCTATTTTAGAAACGGTTTCTAGTTTTCTGCGTCGTCGCGCTTGAACAACAAACACAAACTGTGGCAATGATAATCTCAGGTATTGTTTATGTGCTTTATTTAATGTTAAAAGCGTGTAATGTTACTTTGAATATCATTTAGGCTAAGTTAGTACTCCCAGCTTTGTAGCTGTAAAAGCAACAATGGATAATTCACCTCAGATCTTGAAATTAAACAACTGGAAACAAGAACGTTCAAACTGTGAACAAATAAGTGTATTATTTGACAAAGATTGTTTCAGTAACTCAGTAGCCTATGTATTTGATTTTGAATAATGTTTAAATGGTGTAATATTTGTGAATTTGATTATGTAACGTTAGCCTACTTATCCATTTTCTTGCGTTTGCAGCATGGTTTGCAGTCAAGATTTCTCTCTGATGCTGTGCCTGTGCTCTTGCAGCGAGACTCCGCCCACACGCTGTTCTGATTGGCTGTTGGTTTTGGTTGATTTGCATCTCGCAGTGGCGTCGCGTCTAGTGTGGACAGACAAATTATTTGTCGATGGAATCTTATGGCATCGCGTCTGGTTAGGACATGGTGTTATGTTCATGCTTGTTTTGTTTTGTTTTTTTAAATAATTTGAAGTCATCTTGAGGCCCTCTTTGAAGTTTGTTGAGGCCCCCTAATGGGCCCCGGCCCCCTAGTTGAGAACCACTGTGTTAAAGGTTCTTCATGGAACCATCGATGCCAATAAAGAACCCTTATTTTTTAAGAGTGTGATCTAGATTAGATTAGATCTAGATTAGAAAGCAGTGGTGCAGTTTATGAATATGTGGGTACAAATTACCAAATTGAGGGTACTGTTTACAAATCTGTGAGCAGTAATTGTTAAACTGAGGGTATACAGTTTGTAAATCTGTGGGCACTGATTACTGAATCTTATAATTCAGAGAGAAACCTGATGGGGCGTTAATATATACCCGTGACAAAGCAGGTGCAGCCAGCAGGGTGTCCTGGTGGCTGCTGTGTGCCGCTCACCCATCTGACAAACACATGAGAAATGAGCACATCCTCAATATCGGGCATGCCATAATTAAGCCCTAACCCTGTCTGAGAGGATTTGACAAAATTGAAATGGAGGGTGGCCTCCCTTCCTTTCCATCGCACTCCTCTCTCTCTCTCTCTCTCTCTAGTGGATAATCAAGTTGAGGCTCTTAGGCAGATTAGTGCTTCAGTCCTGCCTCTCTGATGTCCTTCAAATATGCAAGTACATGTATGAGTAAAGAGACCTGAGGCACTATGCATCCTGTGATGGTATCTTTTAATGAATGGTTTGTAGTATGAGGATTCTGGTAAATCTTTTAATGCAATGCTGATCAATTCTGTCGAAATTGATTATTGGGTTGAAGCTAAGCAGATCTTTTTGCCTTTTGTAAGAAGTTTAGACCTTTACAAGACATGCACAGAGAACAGGATGCCATTGTCTATACAATTACAATGAAGAAAATTTAAATACTGGAGCTTTCAAGCTTCAAAAATGACACAAAAACCCATAAAAGTGTCATAAAAAGTGGTCCATAAGTCTTCCAAAATCATATCATACCTTATTATGAGAACAAACAGAAATGAATCAATTACAATCTTCCCATCCAGTGACTTCCAGAGTTTGATTCTTAAATGAATCTCTATGATCAACTGATTCGTTCAAAAGATCTGGCTCAAATGAAATATTCTTTCATAAAACCACTCCCAATTGTGTTCCACAAAAAAGGGAACATTACATCAAGGTGAGAAATATGAATGTTTTATTTTTGGCTGAATTATTCCTTTAAGAATGATATAAACACACACACTCCATTACTCACTGATCCATTTAAACAGCATAGACAGCAATGATAATAGTAAGCATATATTCCTATATTTATATAACTCTAGGGCAGGAACCTGTTCAAGGATTAATGCTTCACTGATAACTGCAAACTCTGCAAATGACTGTAATATGAAAAGCAGCCAGTGGGCATTCAAGTCAACATACAAAAGGCTCCGAGGCCCAACTGCAATATTTCAATCACTCACTACTGAAACTTGGAACTAACAGACCTAATTTACTCTGTTCACACCTAATTACATTTCATTATCTATCATGGACCTGTGTGTGCATCCTCTAATACTCTTTTGATACTTCTATAAAGGAATGAGTGGAGAGACAGAGACGGTGCGTAATTCTCATTCTGTGTTATCTTACAAGAATTAAACCGGTGCCTTTGGGCTGGGAATTATAGAGGTGGAAAATCACATTTGCATTAGTGATTTGGTGGCAGGATAGAGAAATACCTGAAACCCAATTCTAAACATGCTTGTGATCACTAAAATAGCACACACAGTTTCACTTCAGTGTATCATTCTACTGTATGTTCATCCTGTCAACAATTATAAGAGTCATATTTCTTCCTATTTGGCACATGCATTCTCAAACTTCTCCCTCAAATACTTGAGAGTGCCGTCACCAAGGCAACATCATTCAGCAGTGGGATGAGGTTAAAGGGCACCAGCAAAGAAGTGGGAACAGCGGGAGTCTATGATGGTGTGGTGGTGTTCAGCTATTGAACAAATTATTTGAATTTACATGACACACAGAATGTAATTGATTCTGACACTTGTAGAATCAGTTCAAACAGTTATATATTTGCAATTTTAATGAGACAATCCCCATTTCTGTCCTTCCTGCACACACATTTCATGAAAAAAGTCTCATGTCTATTGAAGCAATAGGATCGTGTCACATCTTTTTCATACGATCAGATTGCACGTCCAAGTTCCAAGTCTTCTCTATCTCTCTTCAATGCAGTCCACTGAAAACCTTGATTTCTGAGCCGGATTCAGCTTAAGTTTTAAGCTTTG
This sequence comes from Abramis brama, assembly GCF_963993115.1. Lineage (NCBI taxonomy): Eukaryota > Metazoa > Chordata > Actinopteri > Cypriniformes > Leuciscidae > Abramis > Abramis brama. The sequence goes on from NC_139980.1 coordinate 8,470,429, forward strand.
AAATTTTACCAATTTGCTAATTAACCAATCAACTATCACTCCATGATACATCAGAGTTATTATTGTTAACTAAATATAAAACTATTAAAAACTGTTTTCAGTAATCGAAATAAAGCAAAATAAAGCTTTTGTAAGTTTAAAAAAAATTCTAAAATGTCTTTTTGTCCTGATTCACAATAAGCCTATTATACCATAAGTGTTATATTTTTATATTATAGACCTAATAATATTATATTATATTATATTTTAGATTTTGACCTAACGGGACGTTTTTTGTGGGAAATTGCATACATGCGTCACTCGTCCACGCGTGTCTCCTCATATCTGTAAATAGTGAAAATTTGCTGCGGCTACATTGATGTGTGTAAGGTGTGGGAGTGGGATAGGTTAGTTGTCACAATGAGAGTGCTAAATCTTGAACCTCTCTGAATCACCCATTTTAAAGGGGTGGTTGAATATGATTTAACTTTTCTAACTTTAGTTAGTGTGTAATGTTGCTGTTTGAGCATAAACAACATCTGCAAAGTTACAACACTCAAAGTTCAAAGCAAAGGGAGATATTCGCTTTTAAAGAAATCGCTTTTTAAGGACTACAACAAACAGCTGGTAGGGACTACAAGACATTCCTCCCGGGTTAGTGACATCACTAACCCTAAAATTTACATAAAGCCGCCCCCGGGAACGCGATTTATAGATTATCATGACAGAATATGCTAATCAATGACTAGAAGATAACTACTCATAAGCTACATAAATTCACCAACTAACCATTCAGAAATGTTGTCACTTCTTCTTGAGTCTCTCCATCTTTGTCTGACTCCGGTTTGAACATAAAAGGCTAAAAGTTTTTGAAATTTTCAGGACACAAGCTGTTGAAGCTCCGCCCTCTGTGCAGGGAGCAGCAGCTCATTTGCATTTAAAGGGACAGACAAAAAAACGGTGCGTTGTTGCCAAGCGTGCCGCACAAGCCCTGAAAAGTGAAGCCAAAACGTCTCGATCGCCCCCCGGTGACTGGTCCTAGTATAGGTCATAAGCCCCGCCTCCCCATGTTATTCAACGGGACGTGAGACCAACTAAACAATTAAATTACACTTCAAATATCTTTTTACCAAAGGTGGTTTATTTCATTTGCTGTCGTTTTTATCACGCTGATGTTAGTTCAAGTGTCTGTTTCAAAAATAAGTAGTTTTTTAGTTAGTTACGTGATGCGGTGGTGTAACGTCATGACTGACAGCTGTGATTGACAGGTTCTCTGAGCGAAGTAGTCACTGAAGCACCAACGGACATTTTTTCGGGATCTTCGGAGGACTGAGGAGATTGTATTTACTTTATTTTAACAAGCCTCTTGACGTACTGCAATCAATTTTTAAAAAAGTGTGCAGAATCCTCTCTCCCTGAGTGCATTCTGCGAGAGTGAGGGCGGAGCGTTGATTTCGCGGCTTTACTTCCTGCTCACTAACTGCGCAGGTCTGGTCCCGAGATCGCTACTGCGCAGACTCAAGTTCCAATATGTCAGCGCCATATCGGGACTCTGGCGGCTTCAGTTCTCATCAATGGAAGAGAGCGAAGGGGCGGCGTCCATCTTTTTTTACAGTCTATGGTTGTTGCTCACCCTCAAAAAGTGACAACTTTAACATGCTATATAAAAATATCTGTGGGGTATTTTGAGCTAAAACTTCACATACACACTCTGGGGACATCAGAGATTTATTTTACATCTTGTGAAAAGGTCATTATACCACCCCTTTAAACAAATACTGAACAGAGGAGAGTCTGCAGGCAAAAAGAGAACGCGACAGAGCTCGTAATAAAACGAGAATCAACATTGGCTTGGCTGGAGATGGAGGGAACTGAGGGATTTGAAATGTTGTAAAAGGATTGCGGAGATGGCGTTTTTATTACTCAACAGGTGAGTAAGGTGTTTTATTGTAGCCTGACTATGTCAGACTTCGTACTTCCGCTCAATTTCATTTCGCTTCTGTACTCAGTCTGAGACAGCTTCAGAGCTTTCTGTTTGCCACCGGTCTGGAAACAGCCGGGCCAATCAACGAACAGAGGGCGGGCTGAGAGCCGTGACGTACACGCTGATTGTACCGTGGATGCGTAGATTTACTTCACATAATCTGCAAAAGTCGTTCACAGCCATGTTCACTCCGGTATTTCGCTCGATGGTTTTGTTTTCGCATCATACATGTGTTTACAGTGAAAGTTAAATGCGGCTGAGCATGCGCATAACACACGCCATAACCAAACGTTATGTGATTGGCTTACGGGTAACCAATGATTTTAAACTTCAGACAAGCGCCCCCTAGCAAGAGAGAAAACACTTCTCTGTTATGCCATTCCAGACTCTGTCTACGAAGCAAAGTGAAGTAGCAGAGTCTGGTATTACCAGGCTAGTTTTATTGAACTGATAAATGTTCATATGTAGCTCTCTAACAGAGTAAATTGTAAAGTAAATTGTAAAGCATTATCTAATGTGAAGGGTCATATTCATCCGCACAGCTGAAGCTCAACCAAAAAAAGGCTCTTCCGCAAAATGCATACCGTTTTGTTTTTTAACCACTTGTGGGCCAAGATTTACATAGTGTACCATAGTGTTCAACTTTAAGTACTATAATGACTAAAATTAAAACAAAAACAAAAATATGTTAAAGCTAATTTGGAAAAAAGCACATAACAAAATTACTAAAATTAAAATGAAACAAATAGAAAAATAAAAGCTAATTCAGAATAGTAATAAATATTATAATAATACTATAATAACACTAAAGTATAAAACAAAACTGAGAAATAAGATTAATTTAATATAAGCCAGGCCTACATGGAATCTGCTTGTAAATATGCTTTAAAATTTTCAGAAAGCATCCTGTCATGCAGAAGCTGTTTAAATAGGCGTGGAAACACTAAACCTGAGGATTCTCGTCAGTGAAATAATCAGAGCATAAACTCTAACTGTCATCTTCAAGCAAACTGATGCTATGAATCTCACCGCCAACTCTAACAGACAGGTCCAATATGTCCATGACAGATGATAATGAGCAAACAGATAAATAAATAACGTACAAATGTCAACTCTTCTGTGGTTAACATTTTACTCTGGAGAGGCGCTGGTGTGGACAAAATACGTATTCCCCACAGATTGATATTTCAAATGAATTTCCTGCTCCTCGTCACAGTAGATTAGCCAAGTCAGGTCTTGGTGATCACACTGGAATTATCTGGAGTGGCAGCTAATTAAAAACGGCTTGACCAGTCACTCTTGTCTTTACACACAAATCAATAAGGCATCAAGCTATTATTACATGCATATCATAGCTAATAAGTGCTTGTGTTTATACAAGCACCTGTTTCTCTGAAAGCTCTTAATAATGTCCCTGTTGTGATAATGGAAATTCAAATGATTTAAATGAATATTCCGGGTTAAATACAAGCTTAATCAACACAACATGTGGCAAAATATTGATTACCACAAACATTAAAATATTATAGCCACAAGAATCATACGCATATTAACATGATTTTAGTGTGAAAAAAATGGCATATTAACCTTTTCTGTGTAAAGTTATTTTCAATTTTACTACTTTGTTGCCATGAAAAACAACTGTATTTTAGAATTATAGCAACAACTTGACAGCTCAAATGACAAATGAAAATGATGTTTTAACAGATAAATTAATGAGTCAAAAAGTGTGTATAGATAATATTATAGCCTTCACATTTTTGTTTTCAAATCCTACAAAAAGCAGCCCTATTGTAAGTATATTATAGTATATTATAAGTAGCCTATATTACATGTTGTAGTGTTACATAGCTGTCTATAGGTAAATACTGTCAGCAGACTGACTGTACCCTGGTAAAATGAGGCACAGTAATCTAAACAGGGGATTAAAGTGCATGTTCATGTTTGACCTGGACTGGTGCCACCGGCCTTGTGACAGATTAAAACTGCAATGTGGAGAGAGGTGGTTAACATTCAGCTGCTTATTTTCTTGCACACATGAATGAATGTATGTTGGTTCAGAAACCTCACATGACTCGGCTCACCTTTGCTAGATGAGAGTTGATCCATTTTGTGAAAGTTCGCTTCTGCACAGCTTCCTGCTCATCTAAAGTAAAGACAAAACACAACACGCTTCAGAATCCTGACAAAACAGATCTTAAACCTTAAACAAAACATGATACGTTACTGTAAGATCCATCAAGAATCACAATAAAATTCAGTTCTTGGCTATTCTGTCTGAAATATAGGTTTCGAAATATAGAGGTAGACCGATTATCGGTTTGACAAATATTTTTTACTAATATTTACACTTTTTTACTTATTTGGTTTTTGGTTCTTTACTATTGAGTCCATTGATTGAGTAAATTTCTCTATAAGTAACTTTCTTATGCATTACATGAACACATAGGATTTTAAACATAACAGTATAGCACAAAACAATGCACAAAATAGCACAAAACACATTAAAACAATGATTAAAATGAATTGCAAAACAATACATTATTGTTGTGTGTAGAGATTTGTTTTTACATGTTACTGTGTCAAAAAGCAGAAATACAACAATAATTAATCACATATCGGTTATGCATATCAGTTACCAAACTCATAAACATAAATATAATAAGTATCATAACGGTTGCAAATATAATATTTAAATATAGCCTGGGATCCAGGACAACATTAAATAGGTGGGCACCAGTTTCCATTCTCTATACAGTGAGCTAAAGCGAAAACCCAATTTTCACAAGCTCACTCACAGTGATATTTCCTACTGTATCCTGTACGCAAATGAAAGCAACATAAATATGTCATTCTCTAAACAAAAGCCTCAGTCCTGATTCCGAACTGCAAGGTGACAGTAATATCCTTTCTCCTAACTGTTATATCAGCATGAGACGACAACTGACACAGAGCCAGCGTCTTTAATGAAAGCACTGTCTGATGAATTACACTGAAGCGAGTCACTATGACACACACTGTCTGTGTCTGTGTCTGTGTGTGTGTTAAAAAGGGGACCTGGCTCATGCATAATGCAGACCACATGTGCCAGTGCCATTTGTGCTAAAAATCTTGTATTTTGTGAATTAATAGTTCGATCAAGCTTATTTCAGAGCTAAAGGAATCAAATATTGATGAGAAGATGAGTGTGATAGATGGCATTTGCAAAAGAAAAGATTTGCAGCTGCATGTGTGTGTATTACAGTGTGTATGAGTGTAAGTGTGTGCCCAGCCCACCATCATAAGGACAGGGTGACTTTGAGCAGGAAACACAGATGCAAACTCACTGTATAACACATACACCCACAAACTGTCTCCATTGTACCTATAATTATAGCCAGGTGTAATTTTTCTTCTAATTTCTAATTAAATCTCCAAAATAGCCACCAGGATTAATCAACACTTCCTCGACTGTCTTTCTCGCGCAGTCAGAAATGATCCACACTGCATCCAAGAACCTGCTGAGCTGTTTTGAACATTTTCTACATGTGTGCACGGGATGCCCTACAGATGACCCTGTTATTCCCAAAAATACCTCCAACTCAACAACACAACATTAACACGTGTACACTGTTAAAAAGACAAGAAAATATTATTTCAGTCTTTCTACTTCAAAATTTCAATTTGCCATTTCTTTGTAATTAATTGTAAAATGAGTCAAAATTGTTTCGACATAAAATTTCTACATTGTATAGATGCACAAAAAAACAAGTTAAATATGCAGATCTTACAAAGTATTGTACACCTATAAACACATGTAAATTACTTTCAAGTGCATGTCTATCATTGAAACCAGATGCATTTCTAAACGAGCACTGCAATCTCTTACCACGCAGGTGTCGATAAACCCCTGGCACTAAGTTGAGGGACGTGCCAGACTTCTTTTTGGCAGCTACATCCTCCCATCGTCTTGTCACTTTGCCCTTGACTTCCATTCCCACAGTGCCTCTGTGATCTTAAGTCCATGAAGAGCACATTCACCTTTGACGGTCAGAGGTCTTGCACAGGGTCAACTACTCTCAACCACCCTCTTATGGAGCTGTTGCTGTTCTCTTCCTAAATATTCTGATCCGTTTCTTGTCGTTGCAGAGGAAAGCCTTCATGCACCTCTTTTTTAGGTTCTCTACTTCCTTCTCACCATCCAACGCAAGTAATCATAGTGGAAATGTCCTGTCCGTGTCCTTCCTATGCAACAAAAAAAGAGTGGGAATGTGTGCATGTGTGCAGCACCGGTCTCAGCATCTCTGTCTTTACACTCTCTGCAGGAACAATTCCCCTTATGCCTCCAACCAATCGTTTGTATGGGAATGTGTGATGTCATCACACATCTGAGCGTATGAGGGGAGGGGGAGTGGTGTGCGTATATGTGTTGTGAGTCATATAGCCTGCAAAGCACACTCTTTAAAGACTGGACCAGGCAGGACGTGCTCGGTGCTGAAATTCCCTGAGATCAGCTGAACTCTCTCTCTCCTCCCACAAGATGTATTGGATTCTGCGGTTCAGGAAAAGCTGCCTGCCTGAGCTGATTAACTTTGCCTGAAAACACTGTTCGATCTGATCTACTGCTCCCAGTGGCTTTATAAACCTCCTAGAACAGTCAAACAAAACAAACAGCCCTACACTGCTAAATGCATTACTGAGATGTGATGGGGCCTTTTATGGCACATTGTGCTATAAACAAACATGCTATTCGAATAATTGATAATGCAGTACAGGCTTGAGATGCATAAAAAGAAATATTTTATACACTAAAAGAATAGCGAAAGTTAACACCGCACCAATGTTGCAGGTTCTTGAAAATGAAGATATGAGAAAATGAAAAGCTGGGGGAGAATGATAATCTTTAAAATTATGATAGTTTCATTAATCATGGGTATAATTTTCTCTTTTATTCGTCTCCTCCCAAAGGGTTTTTAATGATGGAAGTCATTAATATCAAATGGCCTCTGTCATATGCTATCAGTCTCCAGTTATCTTCACTTCTCTTCTCAATCTGTCTTGCAATATCTTTAATGAAAATCTCTGACAGGTACGCGCATGCATGTATTTATTTAAGAGTGCTTATGAGACAAAGAGAAAGAGTTACAGTTAAGATGTTGTGTGTGGTGAAGGGACACTACAAGAAAGCTAACACAATAACATATTTTTATAGTTATAGTGGCTAATGTTCTCTAATGACAGATGATTTGACATAATCTGGGCAGACAACAATGCTTTGCTGTGGATGTGACAAGTCTCTGTCCATGGTCCTGAACTGCATAGTGCATTGACCAAAAACACCATCAAAACTAAAGAAAACAAGCCTTGAAAAAAACAATGACTTATTTTAATACCATAAAACTAAGAATAAAATATATGTATCCATTATTTGTTTTGCAGAACTGCTTTATAGTGTTCAATCAACACCGAACAACAGGCAAAATGGTGCCAAAATGCTGCTTTGAAACAATCTGTATTATATAAAGCGCTATATAAATAAAGGTGACTTGACTTGATCTATATTACTGTCTATACAGGCTAGTCTGTTTTAGTTCTGTATATATATATAATATGAAGGTGATACTGTAAGAGCTCATTTAGGCTAAAGAAAAATCCACATGAGAAAGACAAAAGAAAAAAAGACAGCATTTTGGAAAAGCCTTCATTCTCAACATGGGAGTTACTAAAAGAAGGTTGTATAAAGGCTGAGGGCTATTCTGGACTAGAGATCTGCAGAGGTTAGAGTACAAACATGCGGGTTTGGTGTGCCTAATACCTAAGGCTATCAACTAACCTCATGGGTCTCACTCTCTAGTGCTCAAAAAAGGCAGTACTCCACTTACAGAAGAAAGAAAGAGAGAAAGAAAGAAAGAAAGAAAGAAAGAAAGAAAGAAAGAAAGAAAGAAAGAAAGAAAGAAAGAAAGAAAGAAAGAAAGAAAGAAAGAAAGAAAGAAGGGCAGTACACCACCTAGTGGTAAGCTCAAGAACTAATATACATTGATAGATGCAGTGGTGCAACCTCACTAAATTGTAAATTTAACACTAGTAATCGCTACCTGCTGATTTCCCAAGAGATGTTTTATTTCATGCTTGCCAATGAATTATTTTCTTGTTTTTATTTATGAATGTACACATAATGATCAACTAAAAAAACTTGTGCCTCGAGGATTGTGCGGCATTCAGCATTTTATTGAAATGTCTTTTAAATTACAAATAAATTACAAATTTTACAAAACTTATATTAACTTAAATTTAAAGAAATTCAAATCTTCCTCAAGACAAAGAAAGGAAAGTTTGTCAAGATAAACTTGAATGTAACTGAATGACAGCTTGACAAATTTGGAGGCTTTATATGTCATGCAGACAGATATATTGAATTTGTTATTATTTTATATATCATTAGATTTAATCAATTTAATTTAATGTTATGGACATTTTTAGAACATGCTGAATTTCTGTAAATTCCACTTTCAGTATTTTGTGAATTCCATTTAATTAAACAACTTATTTAAGAGGGAGAATTGTGTATATCTCCATTTGACTAGAATTACCTATTATTAATAATGCAAAACTGAGAAAAGTAATTATAACTAAATCACAACTAACCATAACGTTCCCCTAGCCCTAAACTGTTCTATTCCTTAGGCTATAGTGAATAAGAACACTCTTTTCCATTATTGCTCACTATAGCAACAACTCTTTCTACACATACACCATTATTTATATCTCTGACCAGAGAGTGTGGCTATTAGCACTTTACCCTCACTGATAACGGAAGCCTTGAGCGCTTTTCCATTTACACAAGTGAACCCTTCAAATGGGACTAATTCTGCATCGGCACCAGTCCATAATGCTGCCAAATTACCATTACTAATTACATTCCAAAAACACAAATGATTTTATGAATAACTCAATATAATTTCAACAATGGGAACTTCCTCCTGTGGTTTCAGAAGATTTATGCTCTTAACAGGACAGATGTGTACACAATACACCTCAAATTTGGACAGTGTCTAGACATATTCAGAAAACAAACAATTAAAAAAAGAACGAAAAATCAGTCAATCACTTAATCATATCTTAGCAGTTTTAGGGTTCATATGTATTTATATATTTGTTTGAACATTTATTTTAATATATACTTTAATTTATTTTTATGTTAGATCAAGTGCTTTTATCCTGACAGCACAACAACAAAAAAATAAAATTAAAAAAAACTTAATAAAAAAATAAAAGTATGAAAAAATAAACTAAAGTTACAAAAAAAATTATAAATAAAAAGAAAGAAAGAAAGGAATACGAAAGAGCAGACAGTCAGACAGAGAGAAAGAAAGAAAGAAAGAAAGAAAGAAAGAAAGAAAGAAAGAAAGAAAGAAAGAACAGACAGACAGAGACATACAGAGAAAGAAAAAAGAAAGAAATACGAATGAACAGACAGCCATACAGAGAGACATACACAGAGATAGACAGAGAGACATACAGAGAGATAGACAGAGAAAAAAGAAAGAAAGAGCAGACAGACAGACAGACAGACAGACAGACAGAAAGAAAGAAAGAAAGAAAGAAAGAAAGAAAGAAAGAAAGAACAGACAGACAGAGACATACAGAGAAAGAAAAAAGAAAGAAATACGAATGAACAGACAGCCATACAGAGAGACATACACAGAGATAGACAGAGAGACATACAGAGAGATAGACAGAGAAAAAAGAAAGAAAGAGCAGACAGACAGACAGACAGACAGACAGACAGACAGACAGACAGAAAGAAAGAAAGAAAGAAAGAAAGAAAGAAAGAAAGAAAGAAAGAAAGAAAGAAAGAAAGAAAGAAAGAAAGAAGAAAGAAAGAAAGAAAGAAAGAAAGAAAGAAAGCCTCTGTGATAGAGTGAGCACTAGCTCTCAGCAGATGCCAATCATGCTATCTGAAGAGTGTTAAAAGATCTCCTGTTGGCTTGTGTAATGAAATGATGTTGTGGTCAGGACCAGGGCAGAAGTAGGTCAGACAGGCTAAGCTTTTCATCCACTTTGAGGAATTCTGAACCATGCCCACATATACTACTCACATAATGTGAATGAAGACAATCACTCTATCAGTCTTATTGTACAAGGTCTGCATTCTAATAAATCGTAGACACACTGATTAAGTATAGTGGCTCAGAATTTGCATACTCGGGTTATCAAAAGAGCAAACATTCTGTCTTGGACTTCACTGAAGAAATCAAAGGTGCACTCGCACGGCACAAATCAGGCAATAACGCAGATCTTATCTACTTCAGAAGGTGAACTGATGCCTAACTGACCTTCAGTATTTGACACAGCTTGCTAGAGGCAAGTAAAAGGTAAAGTAAAGGTCAACCTGCTGTTGAAAGATAAGACAGTAACGTATTATGAGGATTCTTGCTCTGTCTGCAGGCCATTGTAAGTGTCAAGGCTGTTTCTGCTGACTAAATGGGAGTTAAACACAATCTAACAACAGTTAATGTGTGTGTCGGTCGCACAAGAGCCAATTCAATATCACTGTCACTGGCAATCAATCAGTCCCTCGTCTCATTCCGGCAATAGTCCATCGCAGCTGCAAAATACCCTTCTCAAGCCTAAAACAAATGGGATGCCCCATGCTTTTGGACTAGAACTTATAAACTTGTTGAAGTATTTCCAATTGAAATGGGAAATGTCAAAGGTACTATATTCATTTAATAGACTTTTGTTTATGTTAACGTTCAAAAGTTTGGGGTTGTTGTCTCTCGTTTTTGAGAGAAGTCTCTAATGCTCACCAAGCTGCATTTATTTGATCAAAAATACAGTACAAACAGTAGTAACATTGTGAAATATTATTCCAATTTAAATTAATGTTTTCCATTTTAATATTTTTCAAAATGTAATTTATTCATGTGATGGCAAAGCTGAATTTTCAGCATCATTACTCAAGTCTTCAGTGTCACATGATGACATGATCCTTCACAAATCATTATAATATTCTGATTTGGTGATCAAGAATTGTCAATATTGAAAACATTTGTGCTGCGTAATATTCTTGCATATTTTTATTTTTATTTTGTGATTTTCAGAATTCTTTGAGGAAAAGATTTTTTTGAAATTTCTTAATATTATAAATGTCTTTACAGTCACTTTTAAACAAGTTAATGCATCCTAGCTCAACAAAAGTATTACTTTCTTTCAAAATAATAATAAAAACAATTCTGACTCCAATCTACAGACCATTTCCAAAAAATTAGAATATCATTGAAAAGTTTATTTATTTCCATAATTCCATTCAAAACGTTAAACTTCCATAGATTATAGATTCAGGGCCCACAACTTAAACGATTTCAAGTATTTAGTTGTTTATTTGTACATAATTTGGGCTTCCAGCTCATAAAACAGGATTTCCAAAAATTTGAATATTACATGAAATCACACAGTGATACCATGGTCATTGAACCAGGTTTTGGTTCTTTTGGTAGTGTGGGCAGGTGCAAATCCTGCTGGAAAATGAAGTCAGCATCTCCATAAAGCTTGTCTGCTGAAGGAAGCATGAAGTGCTCTGAAAATGTCCTGGTAGACGGCTGCGTTGAGTGGACAGCACAGTGGACCAACACCAGCCGATGACATGGCTCCCCAAACCAACACAGACTGTGGAAACTTCACACTGGACTTCAAGGATCTTGGCTTGTGTGCCTCTCCATTCTTCCTCCAGACTCTGGGACCTTGGCTTCCAAATGAGATGCAAAATTTGCTCTCATCAGAAAAGAGGACTTTGGTCCACTGTGCTTTATTAAATCCAGAGTCAACGCAGCCGTCTACCAGGACATTTTCAGAGCACTTCATGCTTCCTTCATTTTCCAGCAGGATTTGCACCTGCCCACACTGCCAAAAGAACCAAAACCTGGTTCAATGACCATGGTATCACTGTGTAATTACTGTGTGATTTCATGTAATATTAAAAAAAAAATTGAAATCCTGTTTTCGTGGGTTTTATGAGCTGGAAGCCCAAATTATGTACAAATAAACAACTAAATACTTGAAATCGTTTAAGTTATGGGCCCTGAATCTATAATCTATGGAAGTTTAACGTTTTGAATGGAATTATGGAAATAAATAAACTTTTCCATGATATTCTAATTTTTTGGAAAGGGTCTGTAATCCTTTGAATGGCAGTCTGCACATCAAGTGCTGTTTGGACAGATATTTTGTATCTACTGTTGTACTACTGAAACACACACACACACACACTTCCCTTTAAAATGACTAGATTAGGTCATCACACTTTCCCCAGTTGTCATACAGATGTTAATGCACACTTGACCATAAGAGGCTCTGACTCCAGTAAGGCTTTCTTTCATTTAGCAAATCAGAGATCATGTCTAATAGACACTCCCCCTGTATTGTGTGGGTGCCGCCCCAGTGACTGTGATCCATCACTTTGACTGGCAGTGAGTCAAGATTACAATGTCATGAGTGACAGCCTCCTGTGAGCCCAGGAAAAGACACATGTGGGACCTAAAAGCCTGAAAATCTCAATATATAATTCAGGTAATTGTTTAAAAAAAAAGGCCATATTCTTAATTTGTGTTAATGCGTTTTGCTTAAAAAAACACACTCATAGCTTGTTTTTAACTGACCACCGTCCTTAAAGCTCCAGTCCAATTTCATTGCGATTGCATGGAAAATAGCGACTACATTCCTCAGAATTTCTCCTTTTGTGTGCATTTCACAGAAGAAAGAAAGTCAAAGGGTTTTGGAATGTAAATAATGACTGAATTTACATTTTTGGGTGAACTATCCCTTTAATTTTATTGCACACTGCTACTGTTTTGTTCTTTGCTGACCTACGGCACCTTGTTTTGTGTTTGCACCTCTATTGTATTACGTCTTTGTGCAGCTCAGAGCTGAAACAGAATGCTGAGTCTGTGTGGAGGAATGGAGAGAGCGAGAGATGAGGGAGACACTGATGGAGGAGGACCGCATCCACAGGAGCTCACAGCTCCAAAGCGTTCAAGGTGACCGTCTGTACTCGTGTTGGTCAGTAGAGAATGGGCCGTTCTCTGCCATATCTGGCACATCATTACACAGCTATTGTGGCAGAGTGCCAGAATTGACCCATTTCTCTCCCTCTCTCAGTCCTGCTCTATTTCTGTGTGGCATTGTGCCAGTATTGCTGTAAGTGGCCTTAAATAGAGAGAGAGCTGGCTGGACAGGATGACTTCCATGTGCCTCTTTATGTCTTTCTCTGTGCATGTGGAGAATGCAATATTTTAAAAACATGATATTGTCATTTACACACACTCATGTTATTCCATATATTATTTTCTTCTGTGGAACACAAAAGGAGAAATTTTGAAGAATGTGCTAGTCGCTGTTTCCCCCTCACTGACAATGAATGAAGACGTGAAGCTTTCGAGATTTAAAAGCACTATAATAAAAACTAATAAGCAGTTCATATAACTTATATAGTGTATTTTAAGTCTCCTTAAAATACAAACAAACTGAAGTGAACAGTAAAAACGGGCCTTACCGCGCCCAAAACAAGCTTTTTGTGGATGAGAGTCCAAAGCCATGTAAACGCAGCTATTGAGTCAGTGTGTTTATCAAAAAGCAAATAAATCCAAATAATTTAGACCAGTTTTGTAAACTGGAAGGAAGGAAGGAGGGGAGGGAGGGAAGGAAGGGTGGAAGGAAGGAGGGAGTGAGTTAGGGAAGGATGGAAGGAAGGAATGAGGGAGGGAGGGAAGGAAGGAAGGAAGGAAGGAAGGAAGGAAGGAAGGAAGGAAGGAAGGATGGATAGAAGTAAGAAAGGAAGGAATGAGGGAGGGAAGGAAGGAAGTAGGGAGGGGGGAAGGAAGGATGGAAGGAAGGAAGGAAGAAGAAGGAGGAAGGAAGGAAGGAAGGAAGGAAGGAAGGAAGGAAGGAGGAGGGAGGGAGGGAAGGAATGAGTGAAGGATGGATAGAAGGAAGGAAGGAAGGAATGAGGGAGGGAAGGAAGGAAGGAAGTAGGGAGGGGGGGGAGGAAGGATGGAAGGAAGGAAGGAAGAAGAAGGAGGAAGGAAGGAAGGAAGGAAGGAAGGAAGGAAGGAAGGAAGGGAGGGAGGGAGGGAGGGAGGGAAGGAGTGAAGGATGGATAGAAGGAAGGAAGAAGGAGGAAGGGAGGGAAGGAGGGAAGGAAGGAAGGAGGAAGGAGGAGGGAGGGAAGGGAGGGAGGGAAGGAGGGAAGGAGGGAAGGAAGGAGGGAGGGAGGGAGGGAAGGAAGGAAGGAAGGAATGAGGGAGGGAGGGAAGGAAGGAAGGAAGGAAGGAAGGAAGGAAGGAAGGAAGGAAGGAAGGAAGGATGGATGGATAGAAGTAAGGAAGGAAGGAATGAGGGAGGGAAGGAAGGAAGTAGGGAGGGGGGAAGGAAGGATGGAAGGAAGAAGAAGGAGGAAGGAAGGAAGGAAGGAAGGAAGGAAGGAAGGAAGGAAGGAAGGAAGGAAGAAAGGAAGGAAGGAGGAGGGAGGGAGGGAGGGAAGGAGTGAAGGAAGGAAGGAAGGAAGGAAGGAAGGAAGGAAGGAAGGAAGGATGGATAGAAGTAAGGAAGGAAGGAATGAGGGAGGGAAGGAAGGAAGTAGGGAGGGGGGAAGGAAGGATGGAAGGAAGAAGAAGGAGGAAGGAAGGAAGGAAGGAAGAAAGGAAGGAAGGAGGAGGGAGGGAGGGAGGGAAGGAGTGAAGGAAGGAAGGAAGGAAGGAAGGAAGGAAGGAAGGAAGGAAGGAAGGAAGGAAGGAAGGAAGGAAGAAGGAGGGAGGGAAGGGAGGGAAGGAGGGAAGGAAGGAAGGAAGGAAGGGAGGGAAGGAGGGAAGGAAGGAAGGAAGGAAGGAAGGAAGGAAGGAAGGAAGGAAGGAAGGAAGGAAGAAGGGGGAGGGAAGGAAGGGAGGGAAGGAAGAAGAAGGAGGAAGGAAGGAAGGAAGGAAGGAAGAAGGAGGGAAGGAAGGAAGAAGGAGGGAGGGAAGGAAGGGAGGGAAGGAGGGAAGGAAGGAAGGAAGGAAGGGAGGGAAGGAGGGAAGGAAGGAAGGAAGGAAGGAAGGAAGGAAGGAAGAAGGAGGGAGGGAAGGAAGGATGGAAGGAAGAAGAAGGAGGAAGGAAGGAAGGAAGGAAGAAAGGAAGGAAGGAGGAGGGAGGGAGGGAGGGAAGGAGTGAAGGAAGGAAGGAAGGAAGGAAGGAAGGAAGGAAGAAGGAGGGAGGGAAGGAAGGGAGGGAAGGAAGGGAGGGAAGGAGGGAAGGAAGGGAGGGAAGGAAGGAAGGAAGGAAGGAAGGAAGGAAGGAAGGAAGGAAGGAAGGAAGGAAGAAGGAGGGAGGGAAGGAAGGGAGGGAAGGAGGGAAGGAAGGAAAGAGGAGGGAGGGAGGGAGGGAGGGAGGGAGGGAAGGAAGGAAGGAAGGAAGGAAGGAAGGAGGTGTAAAGGTTTTTTTGTTTAAACCTTTCCTTTAAATTATATGCAAACACAGCTGACTACCTTTGCATTTAAAAATACTCACACAGATTCACATACACATAAACATGCAAACAAGGAAATAATTACAGTACCACCTCTAGAGAGAATAAGACTGAATTTTGATTTTTGAAACATCTGCATTTGACTACATTTATCAGAAGCGTGACAGCTTGTGGATTTTCCAGTTATAAAATTATTCCAATATAGCTAGTGCTAACTACATCTTTTTTATTTTATCAGTAACTTGTAGTTTGACAAAAAAAACAGTTCCAAACTAACTTCCCCATCAGTGTACACATCAAACAAAGAGAAAAGAGCAGGTGCAGGACAGCGAGACACATTCCCCATGCGTTTGTGTGGCTCATTTGAGGAACATTCCCAACCTAGACTGTAGGTGGAGATGTGGTCTTATGACGCCTACATCGATGACCACTGAAAAACACTTAAATATAGGACATATTCAGAGAAGAGGCGTTTCTGTCTGGATAACGAGAGATAATAAATAGCAAAATTCCTCAGCATATGGAAAGATGTTTAGCCTGGGAGGGCTTCAAAGCAGACTTGCTGTTTTCTGCCATATGGTGCCACTAATTGCTGTTTTTTTTAACAACCTGCCACTGTTTGGATGTCAGTTACTGTACCCAAAAAAAGAGGACAAAGCAAGAAACAAGGCATATAGACATTGTTTGTGCCTGCTACTGCTATATGAGCTCATTCAAATATAACTGCATGCAAATGTCTAAATGATTTACAATATATCATAGCACATAAATAATAGTAATTTATAAAATTCAACTGATTTTATAAATAATTGATTATTTAATAATCAATCATATATTATTTTACATTAATTATAAATAAATGACATATAAATGTTTATATATATATATATATATATATATATATATATATATATATAGCTTTTAATATATATTTTTATATTATACTGATATATTATTATATTTCTTATTTTTTTAGACTGCCAATAAATCCAAGTGATACGTTTTAGATCAATCAATCAATCAATCAATCATTTAATAGTCTGTTTTATCACCTGCATTCTTTGTCAGTACGCCCTAATCTAACTAAATTCATGCCGTGCCATAATCAACAAGAATAAACAAGATCTCAAGGATATCTAATGTGGCCTGTGTAAGCGTTCATTGCCTGCATGCTCTCCCATTATGAAACAGGTGCTCATTAGCAAGACTTTCCTTCTGTTTTCAGAAATAAAACAGGAAATTTAAATGATGCTTTAAAATGTTGTGATCCCATTGAATATTGCTGCTGATGAGCTCTTTGTTTAAGGCAGGAAGGGAAGCTCATACCGAAATGGTAATCTGATCAAAGCAGGGGATCAAATTGGTCTGATTAGCAACTCTAATCTGCTCACTCGAGAGAAGAGAGAAAACTCAACTCAAGTGTAAAATGAACATTGAATGATACATTTTTGCACTAAAAATACGAGACAAGACACAAAAATGGTTATGTATGCATTAGATTTGATTTCAGCTTTTGATTTAAAAAAATTCTTCCACCTATTTGACGCAAGACTACCTAATCTTCACACATACAAAGGCATTCACTTTTTACCCTGACTGA
Organism: Abramis brama; assembly: GCF_963993115.1. Taxonomy (NCBI): domain Eukaryota; kingdom Metazoa; phylum Chordata; class Actinopteri; order Cypriniformes; family Leuciscidae; genus Abramis; species Abramis brama. The sequence goes on from NC_139980.1 coordinate 8,487,469, forward strand.
CCGTGTTTTTGTCTTAGACACACCTGACGTAGCTGATATTTCACTATATTTCTAATATGATATTCCGAATATGATAATTATATGATTGACTGTTCTCTAAAATACATAATACAGCTAAGTTATAGAGATGACAATTTTTTCGTTAAGCAGTATCATGATGTGAAAGCTTTACCACTGTTCTTTCATATTAAGCATGAGCGCACATAAGCATGTCATTATGGCTGTTTCCTGCTCTGCCTTAATTTTGCAACCAATGAGGTGTAAGAAAGCAATGGCATACTGAATAACATACTTAGCATCACATGATTCATTCCCCCCACAAGCATTTCTTTACACACCATCAATCTGGCCTGACACTCAACATACTGATCTACTTCTAGTTTCTAGGTCGACCAAAGCCCAATCCTCCAACATGTTACCAACAGAACATATATACTGTGAGTCTGTGCAACAGTTTAAACTGCAGATGATCATATCATGATCATAGTCAGAGTAATAGTAGGTAGCCTACAGGAATTTATCAGTCTTTTCACATTGAATATGATGGTGAAGACCACCATATTATGTAGTAGGCCTACATAAGTTGGCAAAATATGGTAATTTACCTCGTAGAGCTCTAGGAACAGAGATTCGTTAAAGGGACAGTTCACCCAAATATTCTAATTCAGAACTTCATAATTTACTCACCCTCGTTTCATTTCAAACTTTTTTCTTCTGTGAAGCACAAAATAAGACATTTTGAGCTGTTAACCACTGAATCATTGAAACAGCTATTTTCGGTTTCGGGGAGAAATGGTTTTGGAGGACCGAAATCAGTGTGACCGAATTAGCGCTTATGGACGATTGACAATATTAAACCGGTAATGATATCTTAAATCTAAAATATTTTAGTCTGTGCTACTGATTTTTCCTTTGTGGCGCCATACAATAATCGCAAAAAGTTGTTACTTTAAATTTTAATCAAAGTTTTAACTTTAAAATTCTGACGCTTTTATAATGAAATTCAAACGATCGTTTTGGCGCTCTTTGCGCGTGACGGATCACTGTAGCCGCCTCAGTTCAGTTGAAGCTGCAGCAAGAATCAACGCATGTGAACCTCTCATCTCCTCTCCTCTTTACTACAGCACGATAATAAGATGGGTGACCACTAAAAGGTAACGTTATGTTGAAATATACATTACAACTTACCGAAATTAATCCTGTTTTCATGTAATCGCTCAAGTTCAACTGGGGAAAGACGTCAATAAATCAGCTTGAAGTAGGCCTAGGCTATAGCCTGTAAGTTAGATATTTTGATATTTCAAAAATGAAAAGTCATAAATTCCTCACCTTCATGTCGTTCCAAACCCGTAAGACTTTCGTTCATCTTCGAAACACAAATTCGAGCTTTTCGTCGAGCTTTCTGTCCCAACGAAAACGACGCTACAACCACTTTGACACTTCAAAAAGTTAAAGAGATCGTGAAAACTAATGCATAGAATTTGAGCGGTTTAGCCCACATTTTCTGAACAGACACGATCGCTTTATTTAATAAACAGATTAAATTATGCTTTTATCCACATATAAACATTGATCAACGAAAATAAACAGAAGCTCAACTGATCTAACGATTAAAAGGTGGCTAATTCGTACGAATTCGTACATTTGTCTAAACCCACGTGATGGTTTAGGGGCGGGGTCAGGGGTAGGTCATTCGTACGAATTCATAACGAATTGGGCAACTCATAAAATATATACGATTTAGCAAAAATCGTAAATCGTACGAGTGGGGTGGTATGAATTTGTATCAGCCACCTCATTGAGATCGGGTTGGAACAATCTACTCTTTTTATTGAACCCACTGAGTCTTATAGCAGCATTCAGTCAAGAAAGAATGATTCAAATGATAGATATTATATAGCCACAAACATTATGAAGGATACAATCTCTATTAAGAATAAATTACATTTAGGTATGCATTTTGCAAATATTTGTTTATGGATGTAATATTTACCATTCACAACGTATTCAAACATTTTGCTTGTGTGTGTGTAAGAACATATACCCCAGACAAGGCTTAAGCTAGTCCCCGACTAAAATGCATGTTTGAGCCATTTTAACTGAAAGCAACTTGTACTGACATATCTTAAAATATGTCACTGCCACACAGTAAATTTTTGTTTTTTATAAAAGGTACTTATTGAACTAAGGCCTAATCATGGCTTAATCTAAGCCCTGTCTATTAGATTAGCCCTTTATTTAACCATGCCTCTTTCCAATGAATAACAGCAATCTGTGAATTCCAACAAAAAAATCCCTCTAGGAGAGATTTTATAATTGGACTGAAACATTAATCTAATATTTTTATTATTACATGAATTAGAAAATACCATCAACTAGCACAGGAAGTTTCCTTTTGTTACTTCCGAAAATGAGGTGATTTTTCAATGTTTCAAAGCTTTTACAACTCTTTAAATGGACTGGGGAAACTGTAGAAAAACAAAAGTCTTCATAAGATAAAATGTTTCCATTTTCATCAAACAAATCCATGACAGAGTATAGCCCTATATATTTTTCAAACCATTTGTGCAAAAATAAGGATTTATTCCTAGAGGTAATGACACAATAGTTCCAGGGAAGCATTTTGTGTGGAGAGCAATTGTGATGGAAACAAATTTTCCAAGCCAATAACGCATGCTGGCGTGCGAGAACAAACCTCTTGCGGAAGCTCAAACATCCTGCGTAACACACGAGAATGAACCTCATTGGTTCTTGCACGTGAAGCAAACATGCTTGAGCTTTAGTTTACCACAACTGATGTGTGACTTGATTGTTTATGTAAATAAAAACCTAAATTCAATCTGTTCATCACATAAAGCGATCGTGTCTCTTTGAAAATGTTGGACTAAACCAATCAATTCATATGGATTAGTTTTACAATCTCTTTATGAACTTTTTTGAAGTGTCAGTCGTGTAGCTGTCAATGGAGGGACAGAAAGCTTTCAGATTTTTAATTTTTGTTTAGAAGATGAATGGAAGTCTTACGGGTTTGGAACAACATGATGAATGATATAAAAAAAATTATTTTTGGGTGAACTAACCCTTTAACCTTATGTATATTCAAGGCTATTTAATGTCCATAAACTCATTAGTTAGCTAGAAAAAAAATAACTAGAGAAGAGCATTTTGCTAAATATATGCACTGTATTACATACATTTATTATATTTTTACTTAACCTGTTAGTGATGTCTTAATTTTTTAATTTAGGCTATGTTTGAATAAATCTATCATGAAAACAAGTTATTAGCCTACAGTTTATTGTTGTTTAAATGTTTATATTTCACCAATAAACTGGAGTAGAATCAACTCTGTTACTAAAATAGTTTATATAAATCTGCCTTATGTGCAATTTAAATGTCAGTTTTAAAAACTCAGTTTTAAATATTTGAGCATTGATTATAAAATAAGTTTGTTAAATAAATTGATTATTAATTTATCTATTTTCGGTTTCGGTTTTCGGCCAAGTGCATCCACAATGTTTGGTTTCACTTTCAGCCCAGAATTTTCATTTCGATGCATCCCTACACTGACCTGGTTAGGTCAGTTTTGTGAACCAGATCAACCAATTCATTGAAATGATCAGACTAAAACAAACAACAAACAATGACCAAAAACAGTAATTTGGATACTTTTAATGATACTTATATTAAGCTTAGCGTCAGTTCTGGCAGGTCACGTTAGTCAAGCTCGCATCATCTGACTCTCAGCTGATCCACGTCTACCTATAGGAATACGACACCTATCGCTGTATACATATATAAGCTCTTTCAGTATTATCAGCAGCAATCGCGTTTCTCAGGAGCTAATTACCCTCCTCCGTCCCCAGCTCCTCGACCTCCTCTCATCAGTCAGTATTTGGCCTTCTGAGTGCCCTTTGAATAAGAATAAATTCTCGAATTATGTTGTACTTTAAATCTTGAATTAATGATATCTGCAATACATTTTTGTTGGTTCTGTTCTGTTTACCCTAAGGGGGGTTATTGCTGCTCTCCCTGCTCTTATCCATGTTAGGCTGCATGGATGCGCAGGGAGTTCTTGCCCAGAACAGAACCATTCCGCCAATCCAAACTATATGCTAATGATCAACCATATTTGACGATAGTGGTCCTGACAGAAATAGTGCTTTTGTAAATTGAAATCTCCAGTCCCTGTTTATTGTACTCAGATGGAAAATTTGTAATTGCGTCTAAAATTTCTCCTAGTGTTTTCCACAGAAAAAAAAAAAAAGTTGTATGGGTTCTGAACAACATGACGGTGAGTAAACAATGATATTTTGGGGAAAAATAATAAACTATTACTTTAAAAAATGAGTATTACCTAACTCTATGAAGACGAGCAATGCGGAAAGAGCATTTCATAATTTACTGTAGAGGTGACACACTGCACTGTACCTTGTTTATTGCAGAACTACACACATCCAGAGTCAGCTCTTCTGCTCTTAAACCCTCTCTTTCTTCATTCCCGCTGTCTCTCTCTGGGCAATCCTTCACCCTAATCTCATTTCTCCATTCATTCACTGCCTCTGATTCAATCTTAAAAGTGGTCCACACGAAGGGCACACAAGCAATACAATCCAGGTCAATGTGAAACTGACCAAAGATACTCTACACCAGTTTTCAGTGCTTAATTCAAAGAGCATCTATACTTTTAAACCATTTAAACTTCTGAAAAAGAGGACTGTGTAACTGAATGTGTATCCTCATGAACACAAACAAACTCTCCTCAAGTGCCAGGACAGAAATTCTCCCCAAGGATGATTTTGCAACTGGAGACGTCATAAGCACCGCAAAGCATCAATTGTAAACCAACCGTAAACTTTGCATGTGGCTGTGACGATCCTGGGAATTTGCATTGCACGTCTCACAACACACGGCTGCAGAGAGACGTACCGAACTCAGACAGCCAAATAACATTAGCAGAGACATCATAGATGCAGCCATCAAACAAAACATGCTAAAACATCACAACCCAAGTTAGAATACATTCAAGTTATTCAAAAGTCTTTATAGAAAATGACATCTTGCGTATATATGCTGTGTCATCCTACACAGTGGCGAGGTCACCTTTAAGAGAAAGCATGCGTAAGCACCTACCCTGCAGCCTCTGCATCTCGTTGGCAATCTCCCTGTCTGAACGGGCATAGCGCTGAGCAGATGCCATTCCACTGACTCCAAGTCAGTGGTGCTGATGCAGGGCAGCGGATGCGGCTCCACCCGAGACTTCTCCAATGATCTAGGATCAGCTGGATCAACCCTATATAAAAAGCGTAAATGTTTCTAATCAGTGCATGCCACGCAAACATAGGGTTTCTTTCCTCCCTTTGAAGTTCTGTGCTTTCTGCAGGAAGCAGCCTCTTCCCTTTGCACTCTCGCTCTCTTTCTGCCTCTCAGACTCTACTGTAGGCATCAGCATTAGTTTTCACTGCCACCTGGTGTCCAATCAGAGTGCAGGTCTCGAGTGCAGTCTGTTGACCAATAGTGAGGCCCGAATTGAGTCCTGTGTTTTACTTTAGCAATGCCAGACAACATTACGCTAAGTGTTTCGATTAAAATGTTACATGTCTGAGCTTCTGCTCACGGAAAATGGAAAAAAGGCATATGGCATATCTCAAGCATGCCTCCATTAAGTGAAATTCGAGAGGGGCAGAAAAAAACTCCCATATGTACCAGAGACACACTGTTATGCTTTTCAATTCCATTACCGGTTCAATTACACACACGCGTGTTATAGCAAAAAAAGCAAAGTGAAATGCCTGACTGGAGCGTTAAGCTCAGGATTCAGAGACCGCTCTGCTGAGTCTGCTGGTTTTCAAACAGCAGTGCTTAGCAATGACCTCCACACGGTCACTGCAGATGGATGTGAGAGAGAGAGAGAGAGAGAGAGAGAGAGAGAGAGTGATAGAGAGAGAGAGAGAGAGAGAGAGAGAGAGAGAGAGAGAACAGCAAAGAATTACTGACATAAGTCCTTGTGCGCAGAGGATCTTATGTCATTCACATTCACTCACCTTCTCCATGAAGCCTCTGTGTCCTCCATCATTCTGAAGAGCCCATTAGGTGACAAACTGTTTAGAACCACATATGTGCAACATTGTTTTCAAATGTTTTCCAGAAATAGAATACAAAGAAAGAGAGTTTAACACTGTCGAGCAAATAAACAAACTAATCAGCAAACAAGATCAAGAATGGTTATGTCCAGGGAATTATTTGAAATGCAAATCAGATAAAAAATCAGAGTTCAGCCTGAAATGATGATTAGCTGCAACATGTTCTCTGAAGAGTAACAGAGCCATCTGCTGTCCATCAAGAGAAGACTGATAGGATAGGATAGGAGGATAGTATAGGACAGGACAGGATAGGATAGGATAGGACAGGACAGGATAGGATAGAAGGATAGTATAGCACAGGATAGGATATGGATAGGACAGGACGGGATGAGATAGAGGAGTTACAGCAGCCATAAATAATACAAATAAATAACACAATAAGATGCCAAACAAAATATACAGGAAAAAATCGGATGAAATATATATCATGAAAAGATTTTTTTTTGCAACTATTATACCACAAAAAAAGATTTTCATGATTCATGTATTCTATAGACTATGTTAAGGATGGAATAACAAGTTTGGCTTTCATTCCTGATAAATTAGAATGACTTCAGCCAAAGCCTTACAATAACATTTATTTTATTTATTAATACATTTATTTAATACAATACTAAACAAAATTTAGTGAGAGAAAAAAAACAATAAAATATATTATACAATGTGCAAAAAATCAAACAAATATTGTAGAACTATATTACTGTAGAACTGTAGACTATTTTTAGGATGAAATAAGAAGTTTGGCTTTTATTTCTGATATATTATTAGTGACTTCAGTGAGCCTTACAATAATCTTTATTTTATGATTTTTTTTTTTTTTTTTTTGATTTCATGTTATATAGTGAATGTCTTCAATTGCAAAAATAAATAAATAAACTCTTTCTCATAAATTTTAGCCAAGAGGTCACAAACATGATTCGGCCATGTTCTTGTGGGCTTTTTTAATGCAAAAACACGTAAGAGGCTGAAAATGAAGTGTAAGGCAATCGCTGATATCTGCACTCCAAAGCAACAATGAGAGGAAATGTCAGTATAGGGCCTGTCCCGTTCCTCCCAGGCCAGCGGCTCTGTCCTAAAACCTCATGCTATCTACTGTTCTTAATCACTAACCTCCAGATACCCTTAATGAAAGCACACTGAGGTGAAAGTGGTCTGGTTCAGGGCAAAATCCTGCTTTCTCTGCAGGGATCTTATCAGGGTTTTGTTTTTACAAAAGCTAGCCTCGCCAGGATAACCCAGCACAAAGTTGGCACTCTACATGGAAAATCTGAAGCGTTGTGATGACCAGCAAGACTACAGCAGACAAAGTGGAACAGTTAAAGCTCAAAAATCTTGGAAATGGTGTTATGAGATCTTTTGTTATGAAATACAGAGAAAAATGCTAGGGTTTCGTCTGTTTGGTTTTGATTTTATACTGTGCTTTTGTCAGCTGCCATTTCTATGTTAATTTACACATTGTAATATGTGGAAAAGACATTGTAAACATTAACGAATGTGTCCACACCCCTCTACTCTAATGTTTTGAATGGCCATATTAAAAATAAAAATATTGAATTACATAATATTTTTCATGCTATTTTTAAACTGTATAGTATTTTATTTATTATATTATAATAGAGATACACAACCATTTAACTTGGGGTCAGTACTGTGAAATAAATGTATACTTCTATTCAGCAAAGATAAATTATATTAATTTAAAAAACAAGTGACATAAATTACATTTTAAAATATATTAAAATAGATTTAAACCGCAAACTGGCAAAGTGCCATCATGGTGACACAATGGTATTGTTCATTGTATACGTCATTGTTCATGCCAAGCGACTGGAAGAGAAAGGAAAATGGGGACGAGTAAAATATGATGAATTTTGGCCAAGGGAAGGATGACAAATGACAGGAGGAGAAATGAATTTCACACACACCTTGATTCTCCTCCTCTCTGTACACTCCTCCCTTTCCTCTCCATCCCACAGGAACCCTGGTCTGCGGAGATAAGCACAGCCTGCTGCTAATTTTAAGCAGGAAAGGCAGGAAATGTGAAGTGAAGACTTTACTTTTCCACAAACAACAGAGTAGCGACCCCGGCCTTGGAGAGGATCCTGTGTACCACAGTGCTGAGCAGTCTGGGGCTGAAAAAGAGACGCAGACAGAGAGAAAAAGAGAGAGAGGAGGGTCCCTAGAACTGGGGAGCTGGATAGATACAGAGAGAGACACAAGAAAAAGTTAAAAGGAAGAGTGAGAGGAAGAATTGGAGGGGAGAGACTGTGTCCCCTCTCGTCTCCCCTGTATCTCTGGAGGGAGCTATGGCGGATAACAGCACTCATCCCATTCTGGACATACTGGAGTCCTTCGGACTGAGTAAGATATTTTGCCATCTTTACACACTTGATATAGGCTTCTCTTTCGCATACATGGAAATTAACTTACAATGTTACATTGTCAACTTTGTACTTCTTTAAAAAATCTGGAGAGTGTAGAAAATGCTGTCTCGAGTCTTTTAGGAGAACTCATTTTTCAACAGAAATGCAGACAGTAGTAACTAGCGGTAAAATATATTGGCAAAAACAGTCCATAAAAAACAACACCGCCAATGTGCAGTTTTTTCCATTCGGTCTCTCCAAATGTCATTTCCAGATGATCCTTCACTCTGGACTGTGATTCCTTTCACCCAGGGAGAAAATTGCATATAAATATTCATATTATTTTACACACACAAGTCTCTAAAGAGTTTTTGATGTCATATTCTTATAATAATACATAGAATTGTTATGTGCTGTGGTTAAAAATGGCTATAATTTGTCTGTTTCATTCAAATATAACACTAAAAGAACACACGGCTCCTATCTTATGCTTTTTAACCCAGTTACTCAAAAGTGTTGTCAGCTTCAAAAGGACCTACCAGATAAAAGTCCTGTGTGCTAATGAAATTGGTATTTCTCTAGAGTAGACAGTGGAATGCCATAACAGGAAGCTTCCTAAAATACAAACTATTTAATTCACTTTAGCTGCAAAGGATAAGAAAACATTGGGTGTGCCTTCTATTGTGGAATTTGGCCCAATCCTCAGCGACATTTCCATTAAGGAAAATAAAACAATAAGCAAATTATTCAATGAATAATGAATTATTCAGCTCATTTTGAAGGATGCATCAAGTGCATGTCCTATGAATAATTTGCACATATTCCAATTCACGAAAATAACTGACGGAAAACGAGTCGGAATTTGTGTCACAATCACAAATTTGTGACGTAGCCATGCGGACTTAATAGACCATCTCAATCTAGCGTTCAATGCTGATAGGAGGATACTACTGTGACTACTGCAGTATGAATGAAATTTGGAGGTAGCCTATTACATCCGCCATGTTGTCATGTGACCCACAGCATCAATTGCTTCGCTTCACTCCCATTTATAAATCCCCTTCCGTATCCATTAAATGTGCGCTTCAGAATCTCGCCGGAACTAGTAGGTCATCCAGGTAATTTTTCGCCTACTGTTTTATAAATACTGTGAATTTGAACATACTACTCAGCTCACAAACTGATTTTTCACTTACTATATAGTATGGAAGTATAGGCATATTTAGACACAGCATATGTGTTTTAAAATCGGCTTAAAATATCACACATGTCTGATATCCTTTGACTGAATGGAATCATGTGAAGCTAAAAAAAAGTCTGTGCCACTCATACACTGCATGATTTTCAGTGCAGACTGGCTCAGACTATTGGCAACTAGTGTAGACTCAAACTGTCTCAAACTTTTTTTCTTTTCTTTTTTTTCTTTGTTTCTTTCCTTTCTCCAGGGGATGTGATTTTGGCCTTCTGTCTTTCTATGGTTGTTGGTCTTCTGCTGGGAGCTGTGGTCTATATGATCTTGACCTGGATGTCTCGTCGACGGGCATCGGCCACCATCACGCGTGTACCCATCCACCAGTCCCGCTCCACCACCCGTTCGTCCTCACCACGCTCTCGGCCAGGCTACAGTCGGCACAGCAGTGGCTTCGACCGACGCAGCAACAATAGTCTGGCCAGCGCTGCCTTCTCCTTCCATCGGCAAACCTCATCCTCACCGATAGACTATGGTGACTCACCGGGCCGCAAATCAAGCTTTCGGGCCTCTACCTTTCATCCTCTTCTTCAGTGTAGCCAGATTGCTCGCGAGGCAGAGGAAGGTGCCCAGGGTAGCCTGCCACGAACCCCCACTCTCACTGCCAGCCCTGGGGCGGCTGGATCAACCAGCACTGTCAGTTCTATGGTCACCCCACCCCGGGCCAGAACCCGACCGGATTCCTTCTGGGGCAACAACAATCTAAGGGGCATCCATGCTGGCCAGACTCCACCACCTGCCTATGAGAGCATCATACGAGCCTATCAGGAGACGACCACGTGAAGGAAGGGGACATGCTACTGTTATGGGGGAAGAGATACATGCATTAATAGACTTGGACTGGAAAATTGGACAACTGAAAGCAATATTGATGGAACTTAAACTGATATGGCCAGTTTTTTAAAACTTGTATGTGTTGATTTGTGTATGTGCATATTTCTGTTTGTTCATAAGTGTGCAAAGTCAATCGAAAATATCAGAAAGTGTTTGAAAGAGAGAGTAAGATGAGTTTTTTGTTTCTATAGGTTGATTAAAAAAAAGCCAAAAGTGTAAGAGAGAGAGAGAGAGAGAGAGCATGAAATGTTGAAGGTCGCAATAAGCATGAGGACATATCTCTGAGACCTTTATTCTGATCTCTTGTAAATTCCAAGACAGACAGTTATTGCAAACACTAATTTAAAATAGTTTTGCAACAAACTCATTAAATTGTGTATTTATTGGCTTGTTTTCTGGGAACTCTAGTCTTTTGGAATCATTGTAAATATTTCCCAATGCAACTGTACTTGTAAAAATAAACAGACACAATGCATTTTGCAATAATTTGTCTAAACCATCTGCATGTTTTAACTGAACCAATTGCCTTCATACATAGAGAGCATTATACACTTATCATAAAAGAGATAGTTCAGCCAAAAATGAACATTCTGTCAAGATTTACCCACCCTCATGTGACCATCACTTACTTTATTCAGTGGAACACAAAAGAGGATATTTGAAAAAAGTTTTTCCCAATGAAAAAAGTCCAATGTTGTTTGAACACTGGTGTTCTTCAAAATATCTTCGTGTTCCACAGAAGAAAGAAAGTCTTACAGGTTTGAAACAACATAGGCTATATGAAAACATAATTTTTATTTTTGTGTGAACTATCCTTTTAATGTGTCCGTTTTAGAGTGTTAAACAAGAATGAACAGAACAAGGACGAATGTTAAGGTGTTTTCAAGAGGGTTTAGAGCACACACATCCTGGAAGTGACCTGGCATCCTTGAAGTGACCATGCACGGATTTCCCTGAAAAGAGGAAGGCATTGTCTCAACTGGTTTAAATGTATACTAACGAATTAAAATTGTATATAGACTTACTGTGCCAGCTGCACAACGGACTTAGATATCCTGTTTGGTGTTAGTTTCATACCGTCAATATTCTAGCAAAGTATTCTGGACTAGGACTTTGTTTATTTTATTTTATATTATTTTTATATTTTTTTCTGGACTCGGACTATTCCAGGCAGGCGTGAAAACATTGAACAATAGGAGTGAGCAATTACGGTAGGACATTTTTGACGCGTGACACTGACTTTGCGGTACTTACGGTAATGGCGCTCTACGTCAAAGTGCGTTCAGTTCAGTCTTGAAAACAGTTCCTGTTTATATTTGCTGTCAAGCGTGATTTTTTTTTTTTTCCAATGCCGCGTTTATCGGAAGGAACTTCAGTTTTATAGGTAAATTGCACATTTAACGTAGTTTCATTCGTTAAATGACAATTTTGTTCGCACGCACGCAATGAATTTCGCTAGAATGCCTCCCAACTATTCGGCTTTTTTCATGTAACGTTAACTTACAAGCCGACTGGTTATTAAACCTCATCAAATGACGAATTATCACCCTTTTAAGATGTTTAGTAAGCAGTTAGCCTGATATCAGCAGTCTCTATAACTAAAGAAGTGTGTTGAGTGTTTCCAAAACTGAATAGAGAGAATGAAAACAACTGACAGTGACTCCTCTGGCATGTCATGACTCCACCACCTCTTCTTTAACCTTTAGCATCTAGGTTATAATCGACGTGAGAAGATCACCAGCAATCATAAACAGCTGGTAGCCTATATATGTCTCACCGGCCCTCTGGCCAAGAATTGATGTGTGCAATCGTCTGATATCTGCGAGTGAAGCCAATGTCTGTGTCCGCCATGCGACTGATCCGCGTCCGGAGGCTGAGCAGCAGCACTGGACCTGCTGTGAAGAGAGCACTGCCATGGAGAGATCTTAGTAAGAGCCTGAACCTACTGACATGCCCACCTTCACTGCATTCATGGTGCAAAAAAAAGGTTGTCTAGGAATGCAGCTCACTTGAATTTGAGACACAGCCTTGATATATCTGACACTTTCCAAGATATTACCTACCAAATAAAACAGGGCCTGATATTCTTAAATGTATTGTTTGTGACATTGGGACATCTCTACATACTTTTTAAAACCCTTATTTAAAAAAAAAAATTAAGATAAAAAAATAATATTTTGTTGTTATTCATAATTTACACTACCGTTCAAAAATGTATGGACAGTAGGATTTTTTTAAACAATACTTTTATTTAGCAAGGATGCATCAAAAGTGTCAGTAAAGACATTTATGTTACAATTGATGTTAAACAGTGTTACAAAAAGATTTATATTTCACATAAACATTGTTCTTTGAAACTTTATTCATTAAAGATCCATTCATTAAGATTGTTAATAATAAAATGTTTCTTGATCACCAAATCATCATATTAGAATGATTTCTGAAGGATCATGTGACACTGAAGACTGGAGCAATGACTGCTGACAATTCAACTTTGCCATCAGAAAATAGTTATTTTAAATTGTAATAAAATTTCACAATATTACTGTTTGACAGTTATTTTGATAAAATAAATGCAGCTTAGTTCAGTGTAAGAGACTTATTACAAAAACATTTTACAAAATAATACGACCCCAAATCTTTGAATGGTAGTCTATATTTCCCATAAAAAATACATTTTGTTTGTGGCTGCTACATTCCTATCAGTCCTGCATGATAGTCCCGTCATGCTTTATTTATTGCTTTGATAAATTGACAGATTTATTCCGAATGCTTAACTGAATAATACTGAATGCTGGTCTTCATCTCTTTCTTGTCTCTAGGAAAAATAGCAAAAGTGACAGGAGCAATAGTATTGGGGTAGGTTTGCAGATTCTTATTTTTTATTTTTGCATGTATTCGACAAGCCATCAATAAAATTATATCAGAGGAAGCAGATGTTAAAAGTAATATTATCTTCTGAGCCAGATTTGTTATCCCTCTCTGAAACATATTGTATACTTTATTTTGCTTACACAGAGGCTGTGTTTTCATCGCATATGAGGTGGTTACTCTAAACCAGGCCCTCACTATTGACACCAGTGCAATACTACAGGAGAAGCACAAGTCCTACATCTACCTGACTCAAGCCACTAATAGGGAACAAGAGAGCCTTGCTTCTGGTACATTCAGTTTTCACGCTTGTGTGTTTTTGTGCTTGAGAGAGTGTGTAAATATCAGTGAGCTGAAAGATCAATTTGTATTTACATTTATTCCTCATAGCAACTTGCAAATGAGGAAATACTACACCAGTACTGCAAACGAATGTGCCTCAGTGGTCCTGATTTGCTTAAGAAAGTACTTGCTAGTGATGAAAATGAGACGCTTTGAACAAACAATTTGTGGTATTTGTCTGGAGTTATAAAACAATGAAGCACCCGAGACACGAGTAGCGAATAACATCTCTATTTTTTACTCTTTCACCTCCGGTCACACACATTACATCATTACACAACAATTTAGGCTTTCTTTTCAAAATAGTAGTCAACAATAAAATCCAATCCACTAACACAACAGACCAGTATTTTTGCTTCAAGAGTTCTTTGGCATAAATTAAGTTTTTGAAGGGGCTTCATATAGTCTTCAATTAGATTACATTTTTTTGATAGTATATTATAAATGTATTGTTCTATATTTTTTACAATTAGACATTAAAAAAGGCCATTCGTGTATTACAATTGATTTACCTGTTGGAATTTATTAATTGCCCTCAACAGACAATATTCCTGTTTCAGGCCTCGCTATCAAGACCAGGAAGGAGCTTCATAAAGCAGCTAGAAAGTTTCTTGAAATTACATCAAGAGTTCTTCGTCACCCACTGGACGGTGAGTAGTTTCATCTCGTTTTGATGGCAATGACAAGTCATGGAGCCTGTTAATGCTTTTAACTAGATGTCACCTGTAGTTCTTCAGAGAGGAATTGACATGGAATATTGTTCTGTTTTAAATGGGACATGTATCTCTGTTCTGAATGTGCAATCTAATACACTGCTTTAAAAAATGTTTTTTTTTTTTTATCACAGCATACTTGGCATCAGGTTTGAGACTGAAGGGTAGTTTATAATATACACTACTGTTCAAAAGTTTAGGGTCAGTAAGATTTTTTAAAGAAATGAGTACCATTATTCAGCAAGTATGCTTTGCATTAAATTGATAAAAAATGACAGTAAATACATTTGTTACAAAATATTTCCATTTCAAATAAATGCTATTCATCAAAGAAACATGAAAATATCACAATCTGCAAAAAATATTTGGCAGCACAACTGCTTGTTAATACTTCTGTTTATAATAAGAAATGTTTCTTTAGCATCAGATCAGCACATTAGAATGATTTGTGAAGGATCATGTGACACTGAAGTCTGGAGTAATGGTGCTGAAAATTCAGCTTTGCCATCCAGGAATAAATTACATTTAAAAATATATTAAAATAGAAAACAGTAATTTTAAGTTGTAAAAGTAATACATAAATGCATCCTTGGTGAAAATAGGAGCCTTCTTTCAAAAACATTAAAAAAATCTTACTGACACTTTTGTATGGTAGTGTATGTTTAGCACAAAACAGCTTAGCAAAGTGTGCCATAGTAGTAGACTGATAGACTATAGAAAACTTTACTGTACTCTGTTTAACTGAAGGCATCTGTTTCCATTTGACTTTTGCTAAAATCATTAATTTCAAATTAAATCATGATTTTAACATAATTTCTAGCGTGTCATTGTATTTGTAGTTATGTGAAATGAGCATGTGTTCATTTTGTTTTTTTAAATTAGAGCGCCTCAGTCATCTAGACGCAGATCCTAATGAATGTGCGCTATGGATGCTGCTGAAAAGAACCTTCTCTGCTGACCGGGCCGTGAGACAGCAGGCTGTGCAGGAACTGGCCCAAAATCACCACTGGCAGGGTGAGAGACAGCAGCACTTCAATCCCATTATTACAAGATTTATTGCCATTAATGTTCTTGCTGAAAAAAACAACTATTTCTACTTCTCTTGCCCACCTGAGAAAAAAACACATCACTATATATTCTGTGAGCTCTGATTGATCTTTTGTCTTATCTGACACAGATTATCAATACCGGACTGCAGCACAGGTGGTAGATCAGCGCACATCTGTGGCTCTCGCCCGCACACCTAACGTGGACCTGCGCTTCTTTCTCCCTCCTCCTCTATTGCCACACTCTGATGATGTGGGTAGCTATTATTCAGACAAAAGCCAAATTGAACTGCTGTCAGCTACTAGTGCTAATGTTTTGTGCATGTATAGGATATATCAATAGAAGAGGAACTTAGGCAGTTACTGGGATCTCTGCCCCAGTCGGAGGTGGATCAGTGTGTGCAGTACTTTACTTCCTTGGCACTTCGAGAGAGCAGCCAATCACTAGCCTCTCAACGGGTGAGACATAAACACACTCAAGCTATAGAGTGCAACAGCTAGCATCTGCAAATAAAGATCCCATTCATTTTCTCAGTAGGGGAACTGATTTTTAACAATAGCTTATAAACTTTTGTGAGCTACAAGGTTGTTTATTGATATTGCTGTATATGGCTTACATAATTGTTTAATAGTGGAATTCTAGGTGATAAACCAATCAGAAAATCAAAACTGGCTGACCACTCCCATGAAACACTGTGAATGTAATAGTCAATCACCCTACACTCTCAAACTACTTTAATATTTGTATAAATGTGCATATTTTGCAATGAACATAGAAATATATTATTTAATGATCATCTTTAAATCCATATTTTTAATTTCAATTAAGTCATTCACAATGTTTCATGGGATTGTAGTTCTTTCCCTGACTGAACACCTAGTCTATTTGTTCAATTTTAAAGTATCTTTTTACTTCAAATCAAAGTTTTTAATGTTGTGATTCACTTTGTAGCTGGTAGGTTTGGTTCATTGCTTAATTCTTTAACAAAGCCTTTTTTTTTTTAAATCCCCATGGGAAATATGAATGGGAAAAACACTTCCAGAACCAAGGGTGCTGAAAAAGTGAGCAAGCACTGTTGCATTCTATTTGGTCGAATTTATATCCAGAAAAAATAGGCAATCCGTTAGCTGTGCATTTTGGTCTGTGGTTATAGGGAGGGCTGTGGTGTTTTGGAGGAAATGGGTTACCCTACGCCCAAAGTCTCACTTCTACCCCCTCTGAGAAGGTGGAGACGTTCTGCCTGCAGGCCCTGGTTCAGCACTCAAAGGTGAAGATTTACAAACTCTGCTAAATGACATATTTTACAACAAGGAAGTAGCCGATGATCAAAGAAAACAGGATGCTTGTGTATGATGAGTGATGTTTTTCAGATATTTCTGGATGTGTACCTTCAGTTTAATTAAGTTTAAATGGGTCCTATTATGCTTTTCCACTTTTTCAACTTTAGTTAGTGTGTAATGTTGCAGTTTGAGCATTAAAAAGATCTGCAAGGTTACAAAGCTCAAAGTCTACTCCACAGGGAGATATTTTATTTGACAGAATCCACTTTTCAAGAACTATAACGAACGGCTCGTTTGGACTACACCGCGTTTTTCCCCGGATCTTATGAAATCACAGTGGTACTCATTTAAATAATTCCCACCCACGCAATATGCAAAAAAGGTCTGCAAGGCCTGGATGAGCTGCATTAGAGAAGACAGTAGGTGCATCCCAAACCACGTACTTGTGCACTATTCTATGCCATTTTGTAGTATAAATAGTGTGAGTAGTGTGTTCACACAAAAAAAAAAAAAAAAAAAGTGCACTTTAAGTACCCGGATGATGCACTTATTTAACCGAAAAAACGAAGTGTGGAACATTGGACACTTCTTGCACTCAACTGTCGCAGCTTTAGTTATGTAGCGGACAGGGAGGGGCTATCAGACTCCGATGTTGAAAGACAAAATAAACGTATAAAGTTCATACACTACACGGTTGAATACATAGTGCATAAGTGCATAGTGTATAGTGTGTCATTTGGGACATAGCTAGTGTTTTCGCTGTCAAAGAGACACTGTCAGGGTCTGAATCGGGCTCGAATTTGTTTGAAATTGACGCCAACCTCAGTATTTACACTAAAGAACTCGCTGTTATGGAGGGGCAGGACATTTCCCGAACACGCGGCAAGCGCTGCCAATCACAACACACTGGGCCAGCTAACTTATCACAGCACATTTTGTATTTCGGAACGAGGGGCTTCATCGAAATCAGCGTGTTCGGGCCAGACTGGGGAGAGAAGAGCTGTAATTTTGAACAATCAAGCATGAAAATATATTCTAGTACACCCCAAAAACAAAATCAAGACTTCGTAAAAGGGCATAATAGGACCCCTTTAAGCCCAATTTGACTTGAGCAAATCATTGTTGGTTTTAATAAACATATAAATTCAAAGCATTTCCAATTGGGTTGTTCTTTGTTCACAGGTCCACAGTCACTGTGACCACATTGTTGCTAATGGAGGACTGCAGCTCTTGCAAAGAGTCTACCAGCTTCGCAGAGACTCTCCGAAAATTCAGTGCAACATTGTGCGAATTATTGGAAATCTCGCCCTGAATGAGAGTGCGCACACGGCCATAGTGCAGTCGGGTTAGCCTTGTACTTTAGTATTACTGATTTATGAGTTAGATTTAATGTTGAATAGAGTATTTATTTTATTTTATTTTGTGGTTGTCCTTAAGGTTGGATGTCTGTCCTGGCTAAGATGATCCAGTCACCACACATCATGCAGGCATCTTATGCTGCCCGCGCTTTAGCCAATTTGGACAGAGATGCAGTATGGCAGAAGTACCAGGATGGTGTTTACATTTTGCACCCACAATGCCGCACAAAGTAAGCATGCTAGCTTATTTGGACTGCCTCATGCTCACCAAGGCAGCATGTATTTGATCAATAATACAATAAAAATAGTACAATTAATATAATTTAAAATAACCATTTTCTGTTTTAATATATTTTAAAATGTACTTTATTCCTGTGATGGCAAAGCTGAATGTTCAGCATCATTACTCCAGTCTTCAGTGTCACATGATTCCTCAGAAATCATTCTATTGTGCTGATTATTGCTCAAGAAACATTTCTTATTATCAATGTTAAAAATAGTTGGAAAGTTCAAAAGAACAGCATTCATTTGAAATAGAAATCTTCTGTATCATTATAAAAGTCTTTACTGTCACACGATTAATTTAATGCATCCTTGCTGAATAAAAGTTATAATTTCTTTAAAAAGAATCTGATTGTCCCCAAACTTTTAAAGGGTAGTGTAGATGATTTGTTTTACTAATATATGTTTTATCCATATTTATTCAGCCAGCCAATCAAAGCTGATGTTCTCTTCGTGCACGGCCTCTTGGGAGCAGCTTTTAAAACATGGCGTCAAAAGGACCCTGACGTGACGGATGATGACAAGGTCCGAGAGGACTACACTGAATGCTGGCCCAAGGTCAGATGTTTTCTTGAAGAAACGTATGGGTAAAATCTCAGTTACCAAAATACTATTTGCGGTATAATGGCATTACAGAGCTTCAGAGGTATTTTGAAAGTCAGACCAAAGTCCAAAGTCAGGAATTCAAATCTTATTTTGTATTTTCCACAGTCATGGTTGGCCGAAGACTGTCCAAACCTCAGGATCCTGTCTGTGGAGTATGACACCCATTTAAGTGACTGGAAGGCTAAGTGTCCTGCTGAAAACCAAAGGTAAACAGTCATGGTGTGAATATTCAATGATCTACATCAATAAATCATCTGATTAACTCAATGTAGCATACATGGTGTCAATGTTTGTTTAGTTTTTTGTTTTTTTTTCACTTTTTGTGCTATACAGGAAGTCCTTGGCCTACAGGAGTCAGGAACTGCTGAGGAAGTTGAAGGATGCAGGTGTAGGGGACAGGCCTGTGGTCTGGGTAGCCCACAGTATGGGAGGTTAGTCCATGGTGGGTCTTACAATAACCAGCACCTGAATATGAAAGTAACTTCCAAATCTTCCTGCGATAGAATAGCTTTTTACAAAATAACAAAACAAAATCCTATTGATATATATATATATATATATATATATATATATATATATATATATATATATATATATATATATATGAAATAGGTGAAATAGCTCAACACAACAAATGTTTCAAGTTGTTTCCCCAAATTTAACTGAAAATGCAACTTTTAATGACTTCTGCAGTCTCAAAATTATTCAACTCCTTCGTGGCAAGCATCTTTAATACCCTTTTGCTGTCATGAACTCCTGCAAATGAGATGTATAACCAGACACCAGCTTCTGGCAGCAATTCTGAGGAATCTTAGCCCATTCCTCATGAGCAATGGCCTGCAGTTCAGTAATATTCTTGGGTTTGCGTATAGAAAGCAACAGCTTTCTTCAAATCCCACCAGAGATTTTCTATGGGCTTCAAGTCTGGTGACTGTAATGGCCACTGTAGAATTTTCCAGAACTTCTTCTGCAACCAAGCCTGTTGGTGGAAATTGAGGTATGCTTGGGATCATTGTCCTGTTGGAAGGTCCAATGACGCCATGACGTTTTCTTCTAGGATTTCCTGATACTTCAATGAATCCATCTTGCCTTCCACACATTGCACGAAACTTCACGCCAATAAATCATCAGAAATATTGCTGTCTCAAGCGCCCTCTTTACGTTCGTCCTAATGCCTGTTAGTTGTCCGTGGATTTGCCTATATTTGACGTTTAAAATGGAAACGTCTTTAGACATGGAAAATCGATTTTACAATCGATTCAATGAACACTTATGTCTCAAAAATCGAACAGGATTTTTTCACAAAAGTGACAGCCCTACTGCCTTCCCAGAAATCTGGTTGCAGCCGTTGATAGCTTCCTTTTTCTGCCACGTCCAGGTAGTGTAACCACTGTTCCTTTAACTTGCGAACTTGCGAGCTATGCTTCCAACGGTGTCTCTAGTTACATTTAGTGCCTTCGCTATCTTCTTGAATCCTGTTCCTTGTTTGTGAAGGGCGATGATATCTTCTCTTTTTGTACCATTATTTTGACTGAGCCGTATTTCAAACACGCAGTCAAACGTGACACTCAACAAACCTAGCCAGTTCAGATATTTCATGTGTTCTAGCTCAAGCACACCTTGTGCAACTAATGAAGCCCTTGATAAGTTGCATCAGGTGTGCTTGAGACAACACTTGTTTTGCAGACTAAACTTACATTTTCAACAGGGACTTTATTTTTTAATATTCGTTTTTGTGGTTTACAAAAAGACATTTGTAATATGGGGTCTGTTGAGTAACTCTGTATCATAATTTGATTCATAGGTTTACTTGTGAAAAAGATCCTCTTAGATGCCTCAAAGGATCCTGATCTCAGTTCACTGATCAAGAACACAAAGGGAATTCTGTTCTACAGTGTTCCTCATCACGGCACATTCATGGCTGGGTATTCTGTAAATGTCCGATACCTCCTGTTTCCTTCCATTGAAGTGAAAGAACTATGTAGAGGTATGATGTGATTTCTTTTTGTTCTCTGAATTTTAATATAATGTCAAAGGTGCAGTAAGCGATTTCTGAGAAACACTGTTGATATTTGAAATCAACCCAAACAAACACACCCCTCCCTTCATTGCTCCGCCCTCAAAATGTACAACACTCAATGCAAGAGTGGATGTCTCTTTGTCATTGCTGAAGCAAAGGACATATACAGGACACAAGAGTTTATACAAGCATGAGTTGGTTGTTAGTCGCCAGCAGCACACCAGCTCCAGACAAACAATGACACTCAAAACTGTCCTGTTACTATAGCTAACATTACAACAACCGCATATTGTATCTGTGAAACAGCAAAAGCAATGTTACTCACGTATAGAGCAGAAATATTGTGTCCGTTTTCAGGATTTCTCAGCGCTGGATAGCTTTTCTTATATTAACTTGGTTCCTAAAGCTTTTTCCTGATCATAACTCTTCTTTTTCCAGTGACATTCCTCTGAACTTTTCTATTTTGTAATGTCACTCAGACATCTCTCTTTCTACAGTCTTTCTTCAAATCTCCCTCTCTCCTCCCCCATCATCACGCCCCCTACTGCCGATTGGCTACAAGTGTGTTGTGGTTCTTGATCCGATCCACTTTCAACAGCGTTTCTCAGAAATTGCTTACTGCACCTTTAATTCCTCCTGCTAAGATTAAGGTCCTACAGTACATCTCAGTTCACATAATTTTTCTGTTCATCTATTTCTACTCAGACTCTCCAGCTTTGCGGGACTTACATGAAAAATTTTGTAGCATTGCAAAGGATCAAGAGTACAAGGTCCTTAGCTTTGCAGAAACACTGCCAACCTCCATTGGGCCAATGCTCAAAATGTTGGTAGTTCCACCCCAGTCGGCAGGTAGGTCAGAGCAACTGAACAACAAGCAGCAGCAGTTCTTTCTTATCATCATTCTAAGGCGATTGTCAGTTTTAGGTATCTGATATCAGAAAACTAAATTTCTCCTTTTTCTCATTCAGATCTGGGTTTTGGGGACCTCATCCAGGTGGATGTGGATCACCTCAACATCTGCAAGCCAGAAAAAAAGGACACTTTTCTATATAAACGTACTTTACAATTTATTCAGGATGCTCTTGGAGGACAGAGAATGAAGTAAACTCTGAAGTCCACAGTCCAAAACCAATCTCTTGCCATGTCATTGCCTCTTGAGGATTCAACCATTACATTAAAAAAAGTATAGTTTTACCTCTGACTGAAAGGAAGTATTAAAATTGCGACTGAATTTTTTTTTTCATGATCCTTTAACCATTTCATGTCCATTTATTTGTGAAATGTAAACACCACTGACCTTTCAGTTTTATTTATTTTTTCTTTTCAGTTTTAAATGCCTGCCAATATGAATATGCTTTGTCAAAACATCTTAGTTTACCTTTTCATGTGTTTTGCCCTCTTCACCATTGCCTTGTACTGTATTTTGCTTCAATTATTTTAAGTGAGAACTTTTCAGCATTTATTTTACCTTTAATCTGTAACAAAAAGAAATGAGGATCAAGTTTATTGTTTACTATATAACGTCACATTTTAAAACTCATTATAGAAAGTCTGTTTTATTTATTCTAGGGAGAAAAAGAAATATTTAATAACACAGACTAAAAACTAGCCTTATTTTCTTAACTCACCAGCCTTCTTTGTATCCCTACCTCAGACACAGGTTGGTTGTGATCTTGGCTGTAATTTTCCAGTATTTTTGTACTAATGTATTAATTGTAGTACTTGCATGGGACCCTACTATTATTTTGATGGTGACTGTGCAAGACACAATAATTGTGAAATCTTTATCACGCTGAATAAAGCTGTGTGTCCTAACTTTATATTCCACTTAAATCATATACTTTTACTATTTCTACACTGAATGGGATTATATCATTTTTTATGAGCAGCTTTTTCTTCTCGGTGTGTGGAGCAGAACTGTGCTCCTGGCCAGCAGGGGGCAGTAAAGCTCACAAACCGAACGCTAGTCACTTTAGTAGAAGAAGACTTGCGACTACACGGTAATGTAGCGTCATTTTATTATTTTCTTGAAAATTCTGGTTTGTAAATTCGTTTGGAGAGACGCACAGTATGTCAAACGTGTGTAACGGTTACAAACATTCATGATGTACTGCTAAAAAAAATATTTCTAATGTTCAAAACAACTTTGCCTTTTGTCCTCAGATATAAACAGACGCTTTAACTGAAGGAACAGCAGTGTTATCACATCCCGTCAAAAATGGTTAACGTCTTAAAAGGAGTTCTCGTTGAATGGTAAGTTTTACAAATCACAAAAACGATTTAAAGGTGCATAGTCATTTATCTCACATTTAAAAATGAAAAAAGAAATCAACAGTGACTTTAAAAATTATATATGTTTGAAATCATGTACACTTAAATTAAATTAGACTCCAGTCAGATCAGTAGCCTAAATCTGTTTTATTTTACATGGAGCGAGTAACCACATGCCATTGGTAACATCGCGTGCCCAGCAAAACACCATTGACTGTAACCAGTTATTTAATATTTGCTTGCGGTATAAATAATAATGGCTGACAGTGACTAGAGTATTACTTCAGTGTCATCTGTAACTGAAAACCTTTGCTTTTGCATGTGACTACATCCTTGACTCATCTTATCCAGTCGATGCCTAACAAACAAAAACATTCTGAGTGCACCTTTAAAATAAAAGTCATGCGTCATTGCACCTTCATTTGTGGTTCTTCTTTTAAAATATGAAACAGTGACCCAGCTATGAAGCAATTTCTTCTATATCTGGATGAGACGTCAGCGTTGGGGAAGAAATTCATCATCCAGGATTTGGATGACACGCATGTTTTCATCCTAGCTGAAGTTGTGCAGATTCTCCAGGAGCGAGTAGGAGAACTGATGGACCAGAATTCATTTCCCATCACCCAGAAATAAATGCCTGAATCTGACAGCAGACCCTACAGTCTGTGAGAGCAGATGGATGTGGAGATTCTTCCAGCACAATTGCACAAACACAGATGCAACTGAAATATATAGATGACTGCCCACCAGAATGATGCCTATTCTCCTTGGTTTAATTTGACTGTGTGGCATTGTTCTTCTGAGAGAATTATAATTATGTGCTTTAAGTTGCCCATGTTTCAAAGACAGTTTCTTGAATCTTTGCTGTGTTCTCAAAGTATCATTAATGAATTGTTTTGAGTGGAAAATCGCATTGGCTGCAGAAAGAAACAACTAATTGTATATCAATTATTTTTTTCAGCATTTCAAAATTGTACTACTAAAATTGTACTCGTACTACTGAAAGCAGATGGTTGAAGGCAGTGATATTTATAAACATTCATAATACAAGCATCAAATTTAAAAAAAGTAAAGACAATATAACAAGTGTTCTTAGTATGTCCTTAATTTGTTTTCTGGATGCTTTGCCGACTGCTGTATACTGACAGGTACCAGACTGTACAGTTTCAGGCTCCCTTCCAATGTTTTCTCAACAGATTTCTAGTGAAACACCAGATCAAGCCACTGGCAGAAGGATATTATAGGGTATTTAGACAATTGAGATGTTGTCAGGAAACTGGTGAAAGATTTTATCTTGTAGTGTGAGGTGAAAAATGAGTCAATGGCATTAAATTTCCAAAATGTACTTCATGTCTTGGCTGAGGAAGGGAAAGTGGTGCAGTATACTCTTGGAATTACCTAGGAGTTCACCTAAAAATTTAAACACTGGCTATACAACACCGCAATAAGGTGCTATTTCCTTTATTTTTGTTTCCAACGAAGACCTTTGTGTGGAAGAAAGAGGAAGTGTTATTTTGGGTTAGACCAAGAGCTTTGCAGTGTTATCTTGTTACCAGTTACCTAACAGCTAGCTGTATGTCTGTCTGTCTATCTATCTAACCGTCTCATCTATCATCTGTCTGAAAAAATGACTTGAATGGTACTGCACAGACAGACAAAATACAACAAATCTCACTGCTATACAAGCAAAAAATATACATGTACAGAAATTACAAACAAAAAAAATGCTAGGCAATAAGACAAGATAATCAGTGACAAAATAAGACAATAAAGTGACATTTTTGACATTATGAAGTGTCCAGTATTCTTACCTAACACTATCATAAGTGATAAACATTAGTATAAGTTAAACATTAGTTGAGATGTAGAGCAGTTTTATGGCATTGGGGTAGAAACTATTCCTGAATCTTGTGGTGCTTGTTTAGAATAGTCCTGAGCCGTTGGTGACAGTGGTCGTTCATGATGCGCTTTGCCTTCTTGAGACAGCATGGAATAATGTCCCCTGCTGCTGGTAGTTGTGTGCCAATTATTTTCTGAGCTGTCTTAACAACCCTCTGTAGGGCTTTCCTTTCCAGTGTGGAGCAGCTGCCATACCATATCAATCTGTTTCATCTATCTATATCTGTATATCTGCCTGTCTGTCTGTGTCTATCTGTCTGTCTGTCTATCTGCCTGTCTGTGTCTGTCTGTCTATCTGCCTGTCTGTCTGTGTCTATCTGTCTGTCTGTGTCTATCTGTCTATCTGCCTGTCTGTGTCTGTCTGTCTGTCTATCTGTCTGTCTGTGTCTATCTGTCTATCTGCCTGTTTGTGTCTGTCTGTCTATCTGCCTGTCTGTGTCTGTCTGTCTATCTGCCTGTCTGTGTCTGTCTGTCTATCTGCCTGTCTGTGTCTGTCTGTCTGCCTGTCTGTCTGTCTATTTGTCTGTCTGTGTCTATCTGCCTGTCTGTGTCTGTCTATCTGCCTGTCTGTGTCTGTCTATCTGCCTGTCTGTGTCTGTCTGTCTATCTGCCTGTCTGTGTCTGTCTGTCTATCTGCCTGTCTGTGTCTGTCTATCTGCCTGTCTGTCTGTCTATTTGTCTGTCTGTGTCTATCTGTCTATCTGCCTGTCTGTCTGTGTCTATCTGTCTGTCTGTCTATCTGCCTGTCTGTCTGTCTGTGTCTATCTGTCTGTCTGTCTATCTGCCTGTCTGTGTCTGTCTGTCTATCTGCCTGTCTGTCTGTCTATCTGTCTGTCTGTGTCTATCTGTCTATCTGCCTGTCTGTATCTGTCTGTCTATCTGCCTGTCTGTCTGTGTCTATCTGTCTGTCTGTCTATCTGTCTATCTGTCTGTCTGTGTCTATCTGTCTATCTGCCTGTCTGTGTCTGTCTGTCTATCTGCCTGTCTGTGTCTGTCTGTCTATCTGCCTGTCTGTGTCTGTCTGTCTATCTGCCTGTCTGTGTCTATCTGTCTGTCTGTCTATCTGCCTGTCTGTGTCTATCTGTCTATCTGCCTGTCTGTCTGTGTCTATCTGTCTGTCTGTCTGTGTCTATATGTCTATCTGTCTGTCTGTCTGTGTCTATATGTCTATCTGTCTGTCTGTCTATCTGCCTGTCTGTCTGTGTCTATCTGTCTGCCTGTTTGTCTGTGTCTATATGTCTGTCTGTCTATCTGTCTGTCTGTGTCTATATGCCTGTCTGTCTATCTGTCTGTCTGTGTCTATATGTCTGTCTGTCTGTCTATCTGCCTGTCTGTCTGTCTATCCGTCTGTCTGTCCGTCTGTCTGTCTGTCTGTCTGTCTGTCTGTCTATCCGTCTGTCTGTCTATCCGTCTGTCTGTCTGTCTGTCTGTCTGTCTATCCGTCTGTCTGTCTATCGATCTATCTGTCTGTCTGTCTATCTGTGTCTATCTGTCTATCTATTTACATTTACATTTATGCATTTGGCAGACACTTTTATCCAAAGCGTCCGTCCGTCCGTCTGTCTGTCTGTGTCTATCCGTCCGTCCGTCTGTCTTTCTGTCTGTCGATCTATCTGTCTGTTTGTCTATCTATCTATCTTTCTGTCTGTATCTATCTGCCTGTCTGTCTATCTATCTATCTATCTATCTATCTATCTATCTATCTATCTTTCTGTCTGTATCTATCTGCCTGTCTGTCTAGCTGCCTGTCTATCTATCTATCTATCTATCTATCTATCTATCTATCTATCTGTCTGTCTGTCTGTCTGTCTGTCTGTCTGTCTGTCTATCTATCTATCTATCTATCTATCTATCTATCTATATTCTGAGTCCAATCAGAGCGAAGCAAATAGTAAATCTGTAGTTATTTATTTCAAATGGTAGCCTTCTTAAAATATTATGAATTTGATTGCCTCTATAACAACCTTTTTAAAAATCTATTTTAAAAATAAAAATGAAATAAACTATATTGTGAACTATGGTTTGTGAACTCAGTCACTTTAAATGTTTACGCGTTCATACCGCATCTTTGTTAGTCACACACTGTATTTGCAACGCATTTCTGAGCCCCTTGTTCTCCAGACAGCGCAGATGAGGCGCTCGGTTCTGTGTGAAGTTCTCGAGCGTGCGCACATCCACCTCCACTCACGCACAAAGCGCTTCTGCTCAGGTTACTGTAAATGAGACCTCCAGTCTTACTACAATTACCTGTTTAATGGACTAAATAGCCAGCAGGACCATAAGCCATAATATGAAGAAACGCTACATGGATATAGGCAGGCTACGGAAAATGAAAAAGATTAAGCTCACAGAGAAGATTTCCGAAAGGTATGACAGCGCGCGCGCTGCTTTGTTGTTTTGTTATTGCTCTTATTCGTCTTCACCTGAATGGCTCGCGCTTGGCTATTCATAGCGCGCTCAACGGATTGACGCAAATAACAAACAAACAGCATCTGCTGTTATGATAAGAAATCGGGCTTTAATTCAGAGCGAAAGCTCGCTGTGATTTAATGGAAGAACGCAGGGCCGAATCTATAATATTTCGTGTGGAAACAGTGCAGCGGGCCACGCTGCTAACAACATATTTAAATAACAAAAATATCCGCCACTTAACCTTAGCATTGCATATTAAGAAATGTTATGGTATTTCATGTATTTCAAGCTCTGATATTAATGAGCCGAGTTATTATGTTGTTTGATGCGGTGTCATCCAAGTAGTCTTGTTATTTCTTCATGACAATACGATGTCTGAAAAACAGACAGTCTGAAAACACAGACAAACTGACAAGGGCCTCTGACTAGACAATATGCGCGCAGGAATGTCGTTTTCGTTTTCCTCAGGGATTGTTTTGTTTCTGAGCTGTATAATGTGCCGTGCATTCTGCATATTTATAAATTAATATAGCCTGACATTTAATAGAGCTGTGTTCTTAAGTTGTTGGGTGCGATTTTATTCGATCAGGTTTGCTGATTTCAGACTATTGTTCCTAGTGAGGTTAACACACAACAGTGTTGTCTGAACTGACCCCGTCTCTTCTTTATAGTGTCATCTGGACAATAGCCTCCTGTGTTTATGGCTACGCTTCCTAGTGAAATGAACGTGCGCAGATTTCTCCTGAAACGGGTTCTTGTTCTTTAAATAGCCATGGCAACACTGTAGATTCGACGTTTAGGTGCTGATGCAGAAGATGAAATGTTGCCATGGTTACCAAACACAAAAGGATGTGGAGAGCAGAAAGCCCGAACAAAGGAATGGAGCACAATAGACTGTGCGACCAAAACATGGATTGTAACGTCTTCAAGAACTTACTTTCTGGGCCTTAACATCTAACGTATATTCTGGCTCATGTTTCTTTTGAAATACAGAACAGGCTTGTTTGTTTTTGAGTCAATAGGAAGCAAAAAATTAAATAATAATACTAATAAAAGTATAAACAGAACGCGCGTTTCTTTCGTAGTTCTGACTTCTGTTTTGACTTTAGTAAAACGTCAAACATATTTATTTTTTATTAATAAATATAATTCACCCCAAAAAATGGTCTGTTTTTCATAAATAATTCAAATAACACTGCAAAATCATGATTCTTTGTGTGGGGATTACAAGACTAAAATTGTAATTCTATGTCCTGTTTTCAGCGCTTACTCTGTTCTGAAGTTCATGATTGTCTGGATGCTGGTGCTGTTAGCTGACTTTGTTCTGGAGTTCAGACTGGAGTACCTGTGGCCTTGCTGGCTCTTTCTAGGGACCGTCTACACCACCTTCCACTGTCATGGACTGGTAGGCAGCATGCAATTACTTTTAGAATAATAACAAAACCCGGTCTATGGTAAAAAAATAATTTTCTTGTTCCATTTTTATTTCCTATCTAATATGTGATATATCAATTTTATGTTCAGCTGCATTTGTGCATTTCAAATGACATAAAAACAGACTTAAAGAAACTAACCTCTGCTTTTCTTTTACAGGCCATCTGTGTGGTTTTTGTGTGTGCAGCATTTACCCTGGACTTATTCTGTTTCATTTTTGTACCCTTACACTGGTTGTTTTTTGCAGCCAGCACATATGTCTTACTCAACTATATGTGGCATACAGGTAAGCCTTAAACGCTTCTAATGAAGTTGCCATTTCATTAACACTCACAGATAAAGTCTGTCAAAAATGATTGTTGGTTTAACTTAAGAAAAATTAAGTAACCTGGTTGCCTTCAATTTTTAAGTTTATTGAAATTAAAAACTTGAGTTAATACAATGATTGGTTAAATCAACAGAAATTCAAAATATGATGTTATCTGAACCACGTAAATTGATTTGACAAAAGAAAACAAATCATGAAAATATTTTTTTACAGTGATGCACTGTATTCAAGTATTACAGACTGTCTATTAACTTATTTATGTATTTACTTACTTACTCACGTACTTACTCGCAGAGAAGGGCATCTGTATGTCAACTGTGACATTATGGATACTCTTAGTGTATATGGAGGCCTCTCTACGGTTGAGGGACCTGAAAAGCCCTCATGCAAATCTGTCCCATCTATTTGCTGCACACTGGTAGGTCCTGATTGTCCATTTTAGAGCAAATTGTAATTTGGGGTTTTAAATGAACAACAACTTTACCAGCTGTGTTTCATACTGTACAATAATTATTTTTTCCAGCATTGGTTATCCACTAGTGTATATGGGATTTGATGCAACCTGCTACTTCTCCAGTATGTTTAAGCTGCGTACTCAGAAATCTGTTCAGAGTGACAATGACCTCCACATGGATCTCCTGCAACAATCCCTACCTCCTTATATGCACCTGTACCCAAAATTGTGGTTGGAAGGTACGTGAAATTTCTTTAACGGTATCATATAATAAGAGACATATTTCCAAAACTATGTTCAGGAAGTCTGTTCAATAGTTTGATATTGTTTAAAGAGACCATAGTCTAGATTTTGTTTTTGGGGTCTTGAATATGTTTTCATGCTTAAATGTTCAAAAAACATTTTTCCCATATTTTACATCGTAATTTGCTCTGATTGGTCAGCTGGACCAGTGCGTTGTGATTGGCCAACCACTTTGATTGTGTTTTGGAAAAGTCACGCCTCTTTATAACCATGAGTTTCAACACACCCTCACCCCCCCCCCCCTTTTTTTTCTTTTCTTTTTTCTTTTTTTTTTGTGGATGTGTTATTTAAATGATATATAGTGTGACGTACATTCATGGAACAAAACTCAAGACTATAATCGAGGCTTTTCAGGGGGTTTATAAACAGTAAAGGCCCGTTCACACCAAGGAGTACACTCCACACCACAACTACAATAGCGAATATGCGAAACAATATCGCTGAAATCACTTTTAGAATGATTTATTTCAACAACAAAAAAATCAAAGCCAATCAGAATCCGCTGGTGTGGGCGCTATTATAGTTATCGTTATAGTTATCGTTCTCGGTGTGGATGGGCCTTAACTCCCTTTGGAGCGGACTTTCTGTTTTGTAAGACCTTTGCAGACATTTTTCATGCTCAAACAGCAACTTTACACATAATATCCAAATACTTTAATATTGCTCAGAAAATCTATTTGAATGATGACAGTTTGCAATTCAATTTAGTTATGAAAAATAATTTCATTAAAATTCTGACACGTCTTTGTACAGATCCCAAATATAAGGTGGCCAAATCCAGGCCGACGCAATACCAATGTCCATCTGATGCCGTCACCTCAGAAGACAAACAAAACATGGAAGACTGCCTTCAAATCCACAGACTTCCTGCGAGACACGAAAGAGACACAAATCCACAAACTCCAGGTCCCAAGCATCGTGGAGGTGAACTTCATTTGGACTCTACATCCATGTTAGAAACGACTGAAAACCTACCTCAGGAGGACCAGAGCAGCAAAGCTCAAAGACCCTCCAAGAGCTCCCTGCCTAAAGTGCATCGAGGTTCAGTGAATATCCCTAATAGCAAAGGGGAGAAGCGGCAGAAAGCCCCCAAAGCCATCAACTCGATAGGGGACTCTGCCGAAAGGTGCTCGTCGAACATCTCACCAAGTCCTCCAAACCCACATGCTGACCAGATGTTGAAGTATGTTTGTGTTGTTTAATTTCTATATGTACCGATTGAGCTCAAAATTCATAGGTTTGCAGATGGTTAATGGATTTTGAGTCCATTTACACAGTGATCTCCATCTGTCTGTTCCACAGGCTGGAACAAGAGATGAGGAAGCTGAAGGGAGAGCTGCAGGCGAGCAGACAGAGCGAGCAGGAGCTGCGCAGTCACATTTGTAATCTCACCAACAGTGAACACAGTCTGCGCCCTGAAGTCTCTCTGCTCAGACATGCAAATGAACTGCTGCAGAACAAGTGAGTCCTCTGATCTCTTCCTGTTGGTCTTGGCATCAGTGCTCTGGTTGATGTTCGGTCACACTGATTGAAGATTGACTGCTTGATTTGTGTTTATACATCAAACAAAAGTGGTTTCTTTTTTTATATTATATAACATTAAAATTTGAATCGCTTTTCACCATGACTTTTATGTATAGATTGTATTACTCTTGTCTAAGACTTTTAAACAAACTATGAAAATTCATTATAAAAAATATTATTTATTTTACTTTTAAAAACTATGGTAATCTAAACAAAGACTAAATTACACATTTTATTATTTATTATGCGAAAATGATTCATTTAATACCTTCCCACAACTGTGGCGCCATTTCCATCGCAATCACCAAATATTTGTCCCAGTAATGGTTTTTCCCCTCCCATAAGTGTTACCAAGAGATGAAAAAAAATACAAAATACCACTAGCATATTTTTGTGTGGTTTTTCCAATTAAGCTTATGCAAAATAAAAGTGTACAAATATAATTTGTTTGTATTCAGAATACATAAAATGCTAGCTCTGAAATAAGACTGTGCCCAAATTACACTTTCTTTTTAACTTCCTATTTATCAGTCCTTAAAAATGAATCTCGGTTTCAGTATTGATAATAAATTAAATGTTTCCTGAGCAGCAAATCAGCTTATTAGAATGATTTTATGAAAATGATTTTCAGTAATGATGCTGAAAATTCAGCTTTGCCATCACAGGAGTAAATTACATTTTAAAAATATATTCAAATAAAATACTGTAATAATATTTCACAATATTACTGTTTTACTGTATTTTTGGTCAAATGAAATTAAAAAATATATATTAAAATCACTTGAACAGTAATGTATACATTAAAAATGAATGAACCGTTTTTTATTGTAAGAGTATGTGTAACTTGACCAAATCTAACGCTGTTCCTTTAAATTCTTTGGTGCGCTGCTGTGCAGGATTCAGTGTCTCACAAAATCCAGACAGAAGGACAAACAAAACTGTTCCTTGCTGGAAAAGAAAATCAGAATGGAAACAGAGGCTCGAGTTGCAGTAGAAAAACAAACTGCAGAAGTCAGAGCCCAAAAATTTGATGAAGCAACAATGTTACTCCGGAGCGCATCACATAGGTAATTGTATTTATAAAGCAAGAGTGCAAGAGGCATTTATATGCATATTAATCATGTTTGTGTGATGTTGAATGATGCTTAATCTGTGTCTTTGAGACTAGGTCTAATTGCCTGCTTTTCAATTATGGTTATAATTGGCAGAATAACCCTCAATTCAAAATAGCAATGGCAAAATAAACCTGTAAATTGTTATATTTTTTCCATCCACTGTAGGCAAGAACACAGTGAAACTCAAATGTTGAGGAAAAAAGCTAAAGATCTAGACTCAGAGTACAAACAACTACAGCTGGAATATCAGGAGAAAGAAAATCGAATGATAGCTCTAGAGAATGAAGTGGAGGTAAAGGACGCGGTTCGTAGATCTGTTCAGTTACATACTGCATTGAATAGTTGTGATGTAATTGATATTTGTGGTTCATATTTTTGTGTTCTTCATGTTATGTGGATCCGGTAGCTTGCTTTCTGTGGTGTTCAGTCCTTGGATGCTTTTTTTTTATTTATTTTTTTATGGTTTGGAATGCTGATTCTGTGTTTTTCCCTGCTGAAAAATCCAGCATTGCTAGTCACCAGCATCAGGTATGTTTTGCATGCTGGGAAGTGGGAACAGCATGGGATGTTTGTTGGTTCCCTGCAAGACCAGCAAAATACCAGCTCTAACCAGCAGAAACCAGCCTGGACCACCAATGGAATTTATGTTGGTTTGTGCTGGACTTTTTCAGCAGGGTTGCTTTGTTTTTTATTTATTTTTTGTCATTATTTCTTGTTCCTTGCCCAGTTTAAATGCTGTTAGTGCCATCTGTTATATACACCATGCCAAGACAGAAACCAAGTCTTTCAGAAACTATTGTGCATCATTTGTATTATGAATTTAATTCAATCGTTTTAATGTTTTTCTCTCTAATTGGAAAGCGTTTCCAAATTTTTTGGTGTTGAAATTGAAAGAGTAATGCAAGTCTGTATGCAAACTAAATGTCTGTATGCAACATTTGAATGTATACATGTACAAAAAAATGCACAATATTTTCTGTAATTAGTTAAATAAACAAATTAATGCTATATAATAATAATTTGCTTTTAAAATTTCTAAAAAAAAAAAAAAAAAATAGCTGACCATCCAAAAATGTATGATCTACAACACTATATACTCCTCTTAAGCTGAAGACAAACATGTAAAAGTGAAGCGTGTAATTATTTACCTCTAGTGGCAACCAAAGGAATGACAAAAATCATTCTTAATAATTCCCTGCTTCTGCATATTGCCCTGCACACTATGCAAAAGCAAAGCATTAAATGAGTTGAATGCACAAATGTCCAGTGTTTATGTCCAGTCGGAGAAATTTGCATGATTAACATACTGCATTCACAGAGATTCTAACACTGGAGCTGAAGCTTAAAATTGGCAGACAACATTCTACAGAACGTAGCATGTAGCATGTTAGTAGAATGTCTGCAGTCACTGTGATTTTGCCAAGTAAGACATGTTCCTGGATCAACATTAAGGGCTTTCGTACAGGGTAGTTATAGAAACTAATGAAAGGTGAAAACACTGATGTTAAAGTTGTAAGCCTAAACTTGGCATAAACTGTAAACTTGTCCCTCAAATCTGATTGGTTGATTGGAATGTTTTTCCAGGATCAACAAATATGTTGATCCGGGAACATGTTGTATTTGGTGAAATCACGTTCATCGTCTGGGGCCATACTTAAAGAATGTACTTCAGCAAGCTCTTCACCAAATTCAGTGCATAGTCTTATTTTAAAATCAGAAAACAATTACACACTTCAGCCTTTTCCACTGGAAGTTTATTTGAAACTAGACAAATGAGATTCAATTGTTCATCTGAATTATTCAAAATTGCTCAAATCTTTTATATCACCATTATTACATACTGTACTGTTCTGTTACCGTCTCATCCGTGCAATATTCTCATGCTCCTCCCCAGACCCTCCAGAGGAACAGATGCAGCGAGCAGGAAGCGGACGCTTTGCTCTCAGCTCTGTCCTCCTTGCAAGACAAGGCTCATCATCTAGAGTACAACCTGAGTGCAGAAACCCGTCTCAAACTAGACCTCTTCTCTGCGCTGGGAGACGCACGCAGACAGCTCGAGATAGCACAAGGTTCATCTCATTTCAAATTATGCCAGTTATCCATCCAAGACTCACAATGCAACTATTATTTCTAAGAATACATGATATATCAATGCCATAATGGCAGTTTTTAGAGATCTTTTAAACATCTTCATCAGTCAACCTGGGATATGTAAAGGTATACTATGTATCTTTTGGCCATCTAGAGGTTAAAAAACAAAAACTGCATGCATTTTTCGGAAAATGTTTTGGTTGCACTTCAGCTCTGCATGACTGCGCTGATGAATTTGACCCTTCACAATAGTGAATGCTTGAGCTACTTTTATCTTCTTCTTTGTATCTAAGTTTCGTAATGATATGCAACTCGGCATGTAGGACCGAATCTAATGAGACCAATGATTTTTAGGCAAACCGTTCAGAAGTTATAAGCAAAAATATTTTTAATATCTCCGGACCAGTAGGTGGTGCTGTGCGGAAATGCTGCATGTCGCCTCAGATCATACTTGTGATGGCATGTACCAAGTTTGGTCTGAATACGCTAAAGCGTTGCGGAGAGACAGCCTTGCATCCAATTTGGCGTGCTCTACGTCGAATTCGTTTGCGCGTTATTCGAGAACGATTGGGTTTATCAAAAATCTTTTGATATCTTTTTGCCAGCATGGTCTGAAAATAATCTGATTCGATTTTCGTGAAAATTGGACAAACCGTCTTGGAGTTTCTTGGAGAAAAATTATGTTTTTTGGGAAATTACGGCTTGATGCCAAGAGGAAAGCATATTTTTGTTTCTAGCCCTTACGGTTCAAAAGTTATTAACATAAATGTAAGTGAAACTTTGGACAGTTGGTGGCGCTAGAGAGATTGAGTTTGCTGTGGTGAACGTTTGGACTGTCCAGTGTGCCAAATTTCATAACTTTTTACCATACGGTTCTATGGACTGATGCTTGGCCCCTAAAAATTTGTAAATTTAGAAATGAACTCAGATTAATAAATGCTATAGAAATATTAATTATTAGTTCATGTTAACAAATGTTTCTGTTACAGACAAAACTGTATAGAATTTTAGTATAATAATATAATATAAATCAATAAATGAATATAAAATGATTATTGGCTTGTCGGGATCGGTCACAATATCAATATCTGTTTTAATGTCTTTCCCTACAGTTAAAATTTTGAAACAAGACCACGAGGTTAAAGAAATGAAGCAGAAGCTTGCTGAAGCGATGGCCGTGGCTCCAGGTATGTCGTACATGACTCCGAGGTCCTCTATGCCTCAGTATCTCAAGTTCTTCAACTCTGAGCGCTACATGCTGAATCCCAGAGCACTCATGTACCAGTGTCTTAAGAAATAAGACCGGCGAGGACAAATCGGATGGCTTTTGAAGGATTGTTTTGACTCGACATTCCAAACACGGGGGCATCTTTGCTTCAAGGTTTGCCTGAAAACTTCGCCTTTTGACATGGCCAACAGCCTCTAGTGAGTCTACGGCTGCGTTCACTGATTTCAGCAGAGACACTGAGGCTGGTTATAGTTGACCTTGCTTTGAGCCAAGATGCATTCCAGATGAAATCAAAGTTGACTGTAAATACATTGTTGACCAGCGGATGACCAATCGAATGCTGAGCCTACCGCTGCGAGCTGCATGGACGGCAAGATATCAGTATGAAAAAATTGTGTGAACTTGATGAGGAGCGCAGTTCATCATGAGGACAGGATATCCTGTGTTGTGTAAAACGAAGAGGCTCTTCTTCAGCCATGACAATAACAGGCCAATGCCTCACTTGGTCATTCTGTGCCTCATTATTTATGTGAATTCAATTTATATAACAAGCCAATATCAAATGTAAGTCAGTATGTGAATATTCGAGTGCTTTGTACTGTTTTGTATTCTTTTTACATTACAGACATTATACAGAAGTGACCAACACCCAAACAAAAACAAAAAAAAAACGTTTGTAGGTTTTCATGTTTCTGGAATCGTTGCCTTTTTTAATGTATCAATGGGATGTTTTTTATGAGAAGTTTATTTTTCTGGCTTGACATACTTTCTTTTTTTTCTTTCTTTTTTTCTAAACCAAAATGAGATAATGGTTTTATTTTGTAATTCTACTTGTTGGTCTGCATGCCAATTTATGTAAAATGATTGTTTTGGACAAAAAAAGAAAAAAAAAAGAAAAATATTTTGATGTCTAATTGTGCATTTGTGCAAGGGCTGTTTTCTTCCAATAATTCTGGGAGCAGTAATAAAGTCAATTTAAATGATAATCTTGTATTCCTCTCCATAAGATTTTCTGACGGAAGCGGTTTAAAAATGAAAATTCTGTCATTCACTTTCAAGGTTGTTCCAGTCCTGTGTGAATTTATTTCTTCTATGGAACACATAATTAAAGTCAATGGGTTTCAGTGTTGCTTTGGACCCCATTGACTTCTATTGCATGGACAAAAACAGTTAAAACATTCTTCAAAATATATAGATTGTATTGTGCAGAAGAAAGTCAGTCATTCAGGTTTTGAATGACATGAGGATGAATAAACTATCCTTTTTATATTGTACTTACTAAATAAAATTCTAATATTTCCAAATGAGACAAAATACGACAGACAAAGAATGGAAGTACCCCGTATCTCATCTTTATATCAAGAAATGGTGCAACTTTGAAAAGATAGAGGTTAACAGAGTAAAAGCAGTTATGAGTTTCTGAATGTTTTGCGTGAGACAAAGCCTGTTTCTTTCAAAACAACTACAGAACGAATCATCCGTCATAGCCGGTCTGCATTAACAAAACGAAAACAGCATTGATGTGGTGTGCTTTTCAGGCATCATTCCACTCCACTATCCAATATCTGAATATTCAATTTTAGAATTGAAAAGAAAGAAGAATCAGTTGTTAAACTGTATTTCATGCATAATCTCAAATGGGCTGCTTGTAACAGACAGATGTTGATGTACCATAGAGGTGAATATGAAACTTATTGCCATCAACATAAAATGAATCAGTGCAAACTGCTTGTTTGGACTGAAATGATGCTGCCAAACAAAACCCCAAGAGTTTTAATATACTGCAAATATGCCAAAAAATACAGTATATTTGCATGCAGACCAGTTAAGAAAGAAACAACACTAAAAGATATAAGGAATAATATAATATGTTTGTCAGTCTATGGGTCTTCTGAACATGGATTGATTGTGTCTCTGTTGAAGGCACATTTGAACACGTCTGGTGCACTGTAGATAATTTCTTTATAATGAAACTCATAACTGTGTCACATACAGGGGGAAAAGACAAGTCAAATCAAGTGCCCTTTGCTTAGAAACCATTAAAATGAAAACTTACAGCATACATTCACAGGTAATAAAGGGGGAAAAAAACAGCCGCCACAATGATGAAAGTGAAACGCGCTTCAAGATGGACCATATGCATATAGATAAATAATCTGATTACTTTTTTCAATGCATCGAGAACCCCTTTCCTTTCACAGTCGTCGTAGATCTTGCATTGCAGACCAAAGTTAACCACAATTAATAGATGTACCTAACAATTAATCGTTGTACCTTAAAAGGTACAACAATAAAGACAGTGTTATTTGGTAATTTCAAAATAACACAATAACACATTCCCCTTACAATAAAAAAGAATAAATGGATGTTTGAAAGGGTGAATAAAAGACCATGAAATATGCATGTGATGTGCCTAAAAAGACAACAAAAAGGATTTGCTAAAGTGCAAACCAGAAGTAACCGATCCCACACATACTGTAAGCAAAAATGTTCCAAAATACAGCTCGTAATACTGATTTAAATAATAACCCGAGTCATTTTTTTCTTCTTTTAAAACAGAGAAGCAGACTGCTACACTGACAGAATAGATGTAGACGGGAACCATCACCCAACACCTAAAGTGGTGTGAAGCACAGAGCGCGGGGGTCGTTTTCTTTTCGAGGCTCAGTTCGAGACGTTCTGATCCCTCCCCACAAAGCTTGCATACAATCCTCTGAGTGATGAAGCGCTAGAGTCCCGTCCCGTGCATGAAGGTAAGGGATGATGGAGAGGAGCTGGCAGATTCGACCCTCCGCTATGAGGAAACCGTCACAGGATTGAGAGAGCCGTTACGGCTGTAGAATTTAGTGAAGGCCTCCTCCAGCACGGTAGTGAGACGTGGCTGATCCCCCTTGAGAGAGAAGGACCAAAAAAATGTAAAAATTAAACAAAAATGGGAACAGCAGATAAGCAATAGTAAAATACAATAAAATAAACGTATTTTTAAAAAGTCCATCCTTAGGCCGTGTGTCCACCAAAGCGTTTTTTTCACGCGGCTGGCGTGTTTTTTCAATTGTTTTCAATGGAAGCGCCACATTTTTAAAACTCCATGAGCATAACGAGGTGCTTAGCGTCTTTTTCGCACTGAAGCGCTGAGCGTTCGGCATTTTTTACAAGTCGCCGAGAGTTGAAGAATGTTCAACTTTGGGTAACGCAACGCTGGCAAAACGCTCTCAAGCGCCCACAGCTAGGCGTTTTCAGCTGGCTAAAAACGCTTTGGTGGACGCAAGGCCTTAAGGGAACTAAAAACACTGATTAAGTTGCAGGCACAACTGAAATCTCATATATCTCTGGGAATCCCTGCTATAAAAGAACAAAAAGTAGATATAAAAAGCTAAATTATCCATTGTGCAGTGTCAGGTATTGTATTAAAGGCAGAGACGGATGAAAGAAGAAAATCTGCTGGAGTTCCACAGATGGTACAGCAACATCCCTTGCATAAGTGGCAGATGACAATATCATTGAGATGAACTGAGAAAATTCCTTTATAGTGAAGATAGAGCAATGACTGCTCATTGAGTGTACGTTTACACGACAACGATGTACTAAAACGGAAAACGTTTTTTTACGTACAGACTACAACGCTGTTAAAACGATCCCCATTCACACAGATCCCCGAAAACAACTAAAAACGCTGTTTTATGCTGCAAGGCCAGTAGTTGGCGATGTCACTTTGTTAAGAAACACTACGCACCTATAGACTGAACACATAATACGCATGCTCAATTGCGCATGACATCACCGTTTTCACAAATTCGCGTTTAGTAGTTTACACAGAGACGACAACGGTGTCATTTTCAAAAACTTGTAATTTGAACCCAGTTTTCAAAAGTTTGCGTTTTCAGGCCCCCAAAACGCCGCTGTTGTGTAAATGAATGGCCAAAACGCATAAAAAGTTTTCCGTTTTTAGTTTTTACACTGTTGTGTAAACGACCCCTGAGACTGCAGAGGGAAAGTTCATGAAGAAAACTGGCTGTGAACACCAGAAAACAGTTTTAATAGAACTACCTAACAAAAAGCCATGGTAGTGCAGATGGTTAAGCTGCCGTATGCTAATTTCCACTAGCGCTATAATGCCAAGCCCTATTGTGGTATTCTCTGGGAGAGGTCTGGCTCTTATTTGTGTATTAACAGAGAAGCTTTTCATGTCTGTTTTTTGGGTTACAGCTAAACCATGGACTCTACTTTGTGTGCTGTTTTTCTGATTAGCTCACAGCGTTGGTCTTTTCTCCTATATCACCCTTCCAGGAATCAGCCACGGCTGATCAAAACATTTCCTCAAGCAACTGAATTATTGATTGGAAACATTTATTTCTGAATGTTGGCACTAGTGCTATGGGGGAAAAAAACACCTTGTAAATTTGAACCTGGTGACAAATTTTTTAAAGATGGCCATAACATTGAGTGATCTCACAATACTGAATAAACACAGTAACCATACCAATACTGAAACTGAGAAACATCGCTTGAAAGTGTTTTTGATTGACATAATTTCTCACACTTCATTGTCCTGTGACTGACGAGATTGGCTCAACTATATTCAGATTCAGTCTAAGAGACGTGATTTTGACAAGTGCCCATACAAAAAGTGCAACGTCGTCATCTTGGGCAAAGAAATGAATTACATAAGTAGTTTGAAAAAATTACAATGCTAACATTCTGCCTTAAAAATGATCAACACAGGAACTCATCTAAACGAAATACAGATGTCAGGACATCTGAGTCATTCAGCACATATTAAAGTACACTACCATTCAAAAGTTTGGAGTCTAAGATTTTTTAAAAATTTTTTGAAAAAAGACATATAAATGAATGAATGTATATAAATGAATATTGTGCAATTTTATTACAATTTAAAATAACTTGGAATAACTGTTCGAATATATTTAAATGTTTATTCCTGTGATGGAAAAGCTGAATTTTTAGCATCATTACTCCAGTCTTCAGTGTCACACGGATCCATCAGAAATTATATTAATATGCTGATTTGCTGCTCAATAAACATTTCTTATTATTATCATCAATGTTAAAAACAAATATTTTTGTGGAAGCCTTGAAACTTTTTTCAGGATTCTTTAATGAATAGAAAGTTTAGAACAGCATTTATTTGAAACAGAAATCTTTTGTTACAAACAAATGTATTTACTGTCACTTTTGATCATGTTACTTCATAATGCAAGTTAGGGAGCCCAAACTTCTGGACGGGAGTAACATAACATCTTGAGGGAAAGTTCTTACCTCACTAATGAAGCCAAGCTGGACCAGTTCCACAGCCAACTCCTGTACATTCTCATCTAACACACACAGAGAACACCATTCTTGAGTTTCAGCAATAAGTCAACAGAAAAAGGCTGTATTATAACAGTTAACTTTTTTATACTTTTTTTTGGTCACAATTCTGATTCAATCTGATCCACTTCTGCATATCTGCAGAACTCTTGTTTTTGTGACAATTATTTCATAATGCACAAATTAGAAAAAAAAAATCAGACCAGAAACACACTATGCAAGTACACACATTTGAATGCAACTAAACAGTTCCAGTGTAAAATATAGCTGCAAGCAGCAATTATCAGGGCCAAGCACAAAGACGACGATAAGACATGCCAACTTGGCTGGGAGTGTCAGACCAACTGCAGCAAGGAGCAACTAAAGACATTTTAATATGATTTAAGGCAAAATGGCTAAATAATGATATACAGTCACTAATAATATTATTTAATGGTTTATCACTTTCGACCAACAGGTGGCGCAATTACGAAATTGATGTGGTGTGGTCAGAGTGAGGTGACAATGACACATAAAAAGTTTGGTGCCAATATGTCAAGGAATTGCAGAGTTACAGCCTCAGAGTCATTTTGGCATCATGCCTCAACTTTGTTGCTAAGGTATACAAAAACAGTAACATCTATCGACGCGAAATCCATATCTTTAAGTTGGCACGGTCCGGAGATGATACGATTCGATTTGGGTGAAAACTGGACACACGGTCTAAAAGTTCGAAAAAGTAGCTATTGAATGAAAATCAAGATGGCGGACAGGAAGTTCGGCCAAACATGGCAAACTTGGTATCTATGTTTTTGGCGTGACCCAAGAGATCTATTAAGACCAGTTTCATTGCAATTGGCTAATTTATTAAACATTTATTAGCATTTTTGGAAATTTCATTATAACTTTTGAAACGCTGTCCTGAAACGTTTTGATTACTTTCAGGGCATGGTGCTGAAGAAACATAGCAAGTTTCATAATGGGACACCAATGCATTCGTAAAGTGTAGCATTTAATATCATGATATCATATTGTAATTAATGGCAATTTCCTTGTTTTGTTCTATTATAACGCCATCAAGAGGCACAATCCCACCATTTTTTGAGTAAGCCCATACATGTGTGTGTCAAATTTGGTGAAAATATCTCATTTTGTTTGGGAGTTATAGACATTTATATGTATGAGAGCATAATAAATGACCCATGGGTGACTTTGGATTTTTTGCCACTTACTATGCCACTTCTTTTTTTACACTTCCTACGGTGGTTTCATCTCGATCGGTCTAATGGTTTCAAAGATATTGGCACCTAGAATGTTTGTCATCGTTAGACTCGGCAAGGATTCAGGAATGTAAGGAGATGACTCCTGTGAAAATAATGGCGCGTTTCCACCGAGCGGTACGGTACGGTACGGTACGGGTCGGTACCCTTTTATTTGCGTTTCCACTGCCAAAAGTTGAGAATGGTACCAAAAAGCCGAACCGTACCGTACCACTTTTTGGGTACCCTTCCGTTGGGGTACCTAGCACAGTGGAACGGTACTAAAAGGTGGAGCTAGACTCACTGCAGGACGTTGATTGGTTGACAGAGAATCGTCACTTGCGCGTGCTACGAGGGGAATGACAACATAAGAAGCGCCATTTTTTTATATACAGTTTAATATAATATACTGTTACTGTGTCACGAAATGTAATTTTAAGAGTTTTTCAGGCGAGAATGTAGTTGTTTAAAGCTCTAATCTGTGGTTTATTTATAAAGATGATTTGTTTTTCCCCGGTTGTGAGATCCATGCGATCAGCGGGCGCTCGGCGCTCATGTTTCCCGGCTGGATGAGCCTTTCCTCGGCTAAGTTAACGTTAGTTCTTCTGACGTTCGCCGATGACTCCGACGGTAGTGGTTAAACATGAGATATAATTCATCTTGTGCAGACCTAACGGGCGATCTTTGGTCTCGTGAATATATAATTCGTTCCCTGTCAATCGTTTTGACTGAGGGCTAAGTTTAGTTTCATATTATAGGCTATTTGTATTTAACTTTACTGTTGTAATGTTAGACTAGCGCAGCATTTGGACATTTGACTGAATTGTTTGCTTTATTTCTTATTGTATAGCTTCTTGTACCTTTTACTTAAACTTTTATATTGGCTATTATTGATAAAACTGAAATTTTACAAAAAGAAATATGGTTTCTTGTCATTTTCTTATTACAAGATTATCACTGATGTTTATTGCAACATTTGTACAAATGCATATATTGCCTGTAATGTGTAATTTTTTTTATTATTTAAACGAAAAGAGGTAACGTTAGGGTTGTGTTTTAAATCGTTTTGTTATAAATAGAATAACGTATAACGTGCAGTGAATAATCAATATGCGTTGCGCATGAACCACATTTGTGTCCCTATAATGTTTAATTTATTTAAATGAAAACGAAAAGAGGCAGAGTAGTGTTTTATAACATATTTCGTTTTATTGTTGCTTAAATTTGTACATACAGAGTAACAGAGATAACCGGAGTAGCAGAGCGAGCTGAGTGACGCTTTTAAGAACGCGCTGTACCATGTGCATGTAGGAGTCGCACATGGCAAGTACAAACTTTGCGTACTTAATATTGAGAAAAGCCTAATGTCGGCGCTTGTCTTCTTGTGACAAACATGTCGAGGAGCAAGAACAAGATCTGCTGCATGTCATCCATTGTAGTTTACTATGTTCTTCTTCGCGCGAAAATTACGTCGATCGAAACACCACGCCTATCAAGTAAGGGTACTGTTGGCAGTGGAAACGCTAGCCAGATCATGGTTAACAGACCCGAACCGTACCGTACTGTACCGTACCGTACTGTACTGCTCAGTGGAAACGAGCCATAAGTCAA
This sequence comes from Abramis brama, assembly GCF_963993115.1. Classification (NCBI taxonomy): domain Eukaryota; kingdom Metazoa; phylum Chordata; class Actinopteri; order Cypriniformes; family Leuciscidae; genus Abramis; species Abramis brama. The sequence continues at coordinate 8,531,813 of NC_139980.1, forward strand.
CCAAATCCAAAGTTGCATGTAAATACTTTTTTCACCACTAGGTGCCGCTGGTCCAAAACTTCTCAGACTCTTTCAGAGCATCATACCGATGACCCATACCAAGTTTTGTAACAATACGTTCATGTGTTCATAAAATACAGCATTTTAGTACAAAATTCTAAATGGCCGACATGGAAAAATTGTATATCAGTCGACTCGGCATGACGCCCTGAACCTAACGAGACCACTTTTATGATTTTTGGACAAACTGTTTAGAAATTATAACAAAAAACAGCCATTTTTCATATCTCCGGACCAGTAGGTGGTGCTGTGCCGAAACGCAGCATGTAGCCTCAAGTCATGCTTGTGATGACGTACCAATTTTGGTCTGAATACGATAAAGCGTTGCGGAGATACAGTCTTATGTCTATTTTTGCAAGCGCTACGTAAAATTAGTTTGCGCGGTATTCAAGAACGGTTTGACGAATTAACTTGAATTCCATAACTTCTTGTCGGCATGGTCTGAAGATGATCTGGTTCAATTTTCGTGAAAATCGGAGCAACCATCTAGGACAAGTTTGAAAAAGTAGGTTTTTAAAAAAATTCTAAATGGTGGAACGATTTACATAACATTTTGTTTCTAGCCCTTACGGTTCAAAAGTTATTAGCATAAACATGAGTGAAACTTTGGACAGTTTGTGCTAGAAGGATTGAGTTAGAGACTACAAATTTGCTATGGTGACTGTTCAGATTGTCCTCTATCAGTGTGCCACATTTCTTAACTTTCCCGCAAGCGGTTCTATGGGCTGCCATAGACTTCCATACGGAAGAAGAAGAAACGGAAGAAGAAGAAGAATAATAAGAACGTCAACAATTTCAAGAGGTGCCTACGCACTTTCAGTGCTTGGCCCCTAATAAGAACACCAACGAATTCAGTGCTTGGCCCCTAATTACTTAATTCTTCTTAACTGATTATTTCCTAATTGTGGCGGTACCAAACATAAATGTTGGATTGAACCGCATGTGAATTCAGGTAGCTAGCTATAAACATGTTGACAGCTTAGCCAACTCAGCAAAGCTTCTTGATTCTGAGCAAGCTGACTTGAAAGACGAAACCGACTGTGCTAATGTCTCTTGCAGCTGAGAATGCATCACATATTTGTGCTGCATTCTGACACATTCAGAACACAATGTTGCATGTTAAATCCAGCCGTGTAGCTGCAAGCATTTACATACTTGTGTATAGTTTGTTTGGGGCCTGATAAAGTACTCACTTGGTGCCAAGTCACAACTCAAGTGTCGGTTGAGCTTATCTTCCAGTTTTAGCAGTAAGGTCAGCTAGAAAAAGAGCAGTGAGGAGTTATGGACACAGAATAAACATCTAACTTGCATAACTCCAGCAATGAACATGGAAAAAGGGCTTACATGATGTTTCGCTCCCTCCTCCACAGGCTCGATGTTGCACTGCATCTGTACGACCTTAAAGAGAGAGATTATCTTTAACACTAACATACGATGCTAAAATACTGCTAATCCTGTTGACTGACCACACATCTAGACTTGTTTGAGTGGAAAGTAGTAATACGCCACACGGAGAGACTGGGCGAAGGTGAAAAAAAAATATTTATTCTTAATCATTGATACTTGGTCACCATCTCCTTAAATCAGTCCATTTCTCACCTTCCTGGTCTCCAGCTCTGCAGGCTCAGGCGTAGGCGATTTGACAGAGGGTGGCACGATGGGGGACTTGACAGTCTCTTGTTGAGGCTGCTGTGGGCAGGGCATGCCAAAGGCAGTCAGTGGATAGATCCCATTCCTACATCACAAGAGCAGCGGACATCATTACGTTTGTGCTTGTTTTTTTACTTCTTTCTTGACATTTGAATCTGGGCCCATCTAATTTCTTATTCCCCCCCAAAATATAGGAAATTCTATTTTTCTCACCTCACATCCTCAAGGAACTTGTCAAGCTCCAAGGCAGGAAACTGTGAGAGTCTGAAGGGAAAAGAGACAGGATTACAGAAGCCGTTTAAGGTGGCATGACAGCTTATTCGATCCTCAGGTTTATCCTCATCCCAAACAAGCTATTTCAAAGTAAAACCAATGAATCAAAGGAGGAGGCTCACTTTAGTTGGACCTCTTTCCTTTCCATAATGACCTGGTTGGGGTCCATGTTCTTGGTAATTTCCTCTAAAGCATTTTCTGCGATCAAGTCTAGTAGGCAAAAGCAAATGGTTTCAATGTGTTTAGCATCAGCGAATCTTATTCATGAAGGTGAGATGAAATGTCTGAATGGTAATGAGATTAGCTCATGACTCACGCTGGTGACTGACGATACAGTGTGCAGCCAGTAGTTTCAAAAGAGGCACTTCAAACAGAGCTTGATGGAAAAGCAGCTCTCTGGCTGTGGGCCTCTTACTGGGGTCCACCTCCAGACACTTCTGAATAAACTCCTAAAACAAACACACAGAGAAACATGAGACTTCACAATGATTAGTATATAAGATTAGTATAAGATTACATTATTAGTATTGTGTAAAAAAAAAAAGGTTCCGCCCACCAATGGGGGGAATTAACGGTTCCCAAAAACTACCCATTAATTCTTACAGTGATAAAAAAAAAGAAAAAAGAATTATCCAATAAATCTGACTATTAAAAAAAAGTTTGTGTGGGTTATTTTAATGTTTTTTTTGAAATTCCAACCATTTCATGTTGTCATGTATTGTGTTCTAGTGCTACTATAAGTATAATTCATCATGTGTCAGCTATACTCGAAATCAAAATAACTCATCATGTTCGAGATTTCTTTCAATTCAGTCGGATACATGCAGATTTGCAAAGCATCATATACTAGAGTGAAGGAAACAATCCAAACAGACTGAATGTATTATTTATTTTACTTGCAATCTGAAAAGCCTACTGGAGATTTGCATGCTCAGATTTCACACACATCTGGAATATTTATCCAATTACACAACTGTAACTAAAGAACAGAAAACAACAGTACAACTTACACTAATATTCAAAGATTTGGGGTCAGTAAGATTTTTTTTTTGGGGGGGGGGGGGGGTTGATGATTTTATTCAGCAAGGATGCATTGTATAGATCAAAAATGTCAAAGACATTTATAATGTTACACAAGATTTTTATTTCAAATAAATGCTGTTCTTTTGAACTTTCTATTCAACAAAGAATCATTAAAAAATTACCATTAAAATTATTAAACAGCACAACTGTTTTCAACACTGATTAATATTTCTCGAGCACCAAATCAGCATATTAGAATGATTTCTGAGGGATCATGTGACACTGAAGACTGTGCCTGCTGGAAATTCAGCTTTGCCATCACAGGAATTAATTGCAACTTAAAATATATAAATGGCTATTTCACATTGAAATAATATTTCACAATATTTTATATTAAATAAACAAATTAGCGCTGTTAACGCAATTAACGCAGCATCTGTTAATTTTTGGCATCCTTTGGCTGGCGTTACATGATCCCGCTCTTATTCATGCAAATGCTTTTAAACCATTCATGCGCGATAAGACAAAAATGAACGCGCTGCCTGTGAATGTCCTGACTGTGACACACAGAAAGACTCGCGCTAATATCGTGCGTGCGCACAAAACAGCATGCCAGAATACAGTTCTCTTTCGAGCTTGAACGAACAATAACACACACAATTATGCCAAAATGTCTTTTTGTCGAATATCTTCATAACATAAGAATAGTCTTATGATGAACGTGAAGAGTTGTGACTCGTGAGAGAATGAGGCGCGTGTGAGATCCGCGTCTCTGACAGCAGCGGCTGGTCTTAAAGGGACAGTACACAGTAGCCACTAATTATATCTGTCGCTAAAGTTAATCAAAGAACAAAGGGAACAGAGAAAAACACTCACTGCTCTTGACTAAAGAACTTTTTTCTTTAGGCAGATTATCACTAATCTGTGTGTGCATTTATTTTCCTTGAGAACCAAGCATGTTGACTCGTGAAACCATTTGTTTATTATATCGCAATCGCAATATTGACCTCAATTATCGCAATATGACATTTTCCCCAAATCGTGCAGCCCTAGTTTGATCATATTAATGCAGCCTTGATGAGAGACATTTAAAAAATATATATAAAAAAACTTTTTTAGTTTGACACTTTTTGAATGGTAGACTCAATCTATACTCACTCTCTGCAGTGGGTCTTCCAGAGACTGGATGGCACTATTAATGGCTTCTTGTGACACATATGAGGACTCTCCATTACTTTGGATTTCCAGCACAGCCATCTACAACAGTGGGGGAAAAACCTGAATCTCTGGCCTGGTCAATCTGATACACTGATGAATAATCTGCAGCTCAAAACAAACAGCACTCACCTCTAAGGCGCACATTCCAAAGGAATAGATGTCCACAGCTGTAGTGACACTGGCAACAGCTGAAGTGGATGAAGGAAGAGCACAAATTGTACTGTCATTTTTACATAACAAGTGCACTGAAACGACTCTAGAATGAGTTTTGAATGCAGTTTAAAACCTAGTTTTACCTCCATACTCTGGAGCAAAGAAGTGCAAACTCTTCTGCTCTTCCCGACATGTTTTTACATGGTTATTAATGGTGTCTGGGGCCACTACAAAACCCCCCCCCCCAAAAAAACAGAAACATCAGCAAAAATAATAAAATCCATAACATTTAAAAAGCCACACTTAACACTGTGCTTGAGCCCACCTGATCCGATTTTGATGAGTCCATTGTGCTGTATGAAAATGGTGTCACAGGTCAGGTTCCCGTGGATAATGGGAGGTTCACATGAATGCAGATAGCTGAAGGAAGAATGGTGAGAAACGTGAGTGTAACAGGAGCTCTCCACAAGACATATAATGGAACACCAAAACAAAAAGAAATGCTCAGCTATGACAGTCACAGACAACATTTCAGGTGCTAGTGAGGAATTTTGTCCAACATCTTTAAAAATATCTCTACATTATTGGTAAACAACAGTATTTGAATAGAGAGAAATAAAAAAGAGAGAGGTACACAAACCTTAAGGCAGATAATATCTGAGTACACCAGCGTTTCCATGCCTAAAAAAGTCCCACAGAAAGTTAATGGTATCCGGGAAAACAAGTCCACAGCCGATATTATACTAAGTCAGAATATTTCATTAATCCCAACTAATACTTCACTCAATGAAACCTAAACATGACTAATAGTATTACTAATATCTAGAAATGCACCAATCCTATTACTGGAAAAACAGAGAATAAACAGAGACATGAATGTAAAAATCACTTAAAAGTGTAAAACAAATGAAGATAACTGGTATGATGACCCACTCCATGTTAAAGTGAAGAAAATAATGCATTTTGTTTTTATGATGACCTTGGTGATTAAGTACTGTCCTGGTATTTAATATTCTCGCACCAAAAAGCAAGAATAAAAGTTTTAAACAAATCTGTTATGGGTCACACCTGTAGGCAAAGTCAACAATGACTAACATTCAAGCAGGAAATTGAAGACAAAAGATACATTTTAATCTGCAGTACATTATGTCTCAACTAGGGATGGGACTTTTTCTCGACAAAACGACCGACATTCGACACATGCTCCACTCGACAAAAAAAATAGAGTGTCGACATGTCGAGGGGGCGGGGCTTGTGGGATTTCCAAATTGCATTTTTTTTTTTTTTTTGGCTTTTAATTTATTACATTTCCTCGGTTACTTTAACCTCGGTTCCCTGAGAGATAAGGGAACGAGTATTGCGTTGCAAACGCTATGAGAAAACTCCTTTTCTCGAGAAAAGAACGACCATGGTGTGTAAACAGAAGCAGCAGCGGAAATATGCACGATCCGCGAGCGCTGAAGACGTTCTGCACGGCTTTGATGGGTGCGCAGGAGGACACAAATGGGCGGCGACAGCTTCTTCCAGTGGCGGAAGCTTTTTCCTAAGCGCCGTCAACAGAAAGAACGTTAACTGTACGTACACACCGCCGCCGACTTGAGCTGCAAAGAAGCTCTGGCCGCCCTGTCAAGGACGCTTGTCAAAAAGTACGGGGAAGCTTGACCGCTCTGAATGGTGAGTGCGCGCGCGCGCGCGGCCGGGACTCGCTCTCTCTCTGCTCGTGCGTGCGCGCTTAAAATTTCATATTTTGTTATGAACATTCACCCGCCAGTGTGGCGGATAGCCTTTTGAGATTTACTCGCCAAACAGAAAATCTACCCGCATTTGGCGCTTGGCGGGTGTTAATTTCGGACCCTGATGTAGAATATTTTCCACCCTCCACATTGCTGCTGCTCTTTAAAAAAAGAAAGAAAAAAAAGGCCGACAATCCGACAAAAAGTCGACACATGGGCCTCGACAGTCGATTTCCCAAATCCCGTGTCGTTCCCATCCCTAGTCTCAACAGCTCTTTTGTCAATTTGTCTGAACAGAAAAATAGCAGCAATCATACCTTTTCATTCATGGTCTTATGATTCTTCTTTGTCTTCTTTAGAAACTGCTTCAGGCTCCCAGAAGACATGTACTCTGTGATGAAAATAACCTGAAGGGGGTAAACAAAAAAATCTTATGATTTAAAAAAAATATATATTTTTTTTTAAATCATTTTTTTTCTGTTGTTACATATCTTACCCTGGCTCTGTTCTCCTTCACATCAGCCCAGTACTTGTGAAACTTCACTATATTCAGATGTTCCAGCTGGATGAGGTTATCAAACACTGCTTTCACTTTTTCCTGAGAAATAGAAACAGAAAAGTAGATTAATTTACCAGGAAACCTTCTTGTATGTAACACAACAACATCCTAAATTCTAGAGGAAGAGGATACTATAATATAATACTGAACTCTTACTTTATTATACAATAACAAATCACGTAAAAGATCAGGGTGGGGGAGAAAAAAGTTTCATTGCTTTTTATGGCTGGACTCACTGCACTAGTCACATGTGCTTATGGGAATCAGCAATGTAGATGGCAAAGCCTGTCAAAACACAACCTCTAAAATTACTTATTGAATTCCACGAAGAGCGTCTGCCAAGCAGACACAGTATGTGGATGGGCCAAACAGATGGCTGTCCACGACTCTATGCCAAGCATTAATGAATCGAGTTTGATTAAAAGTGCTCAAAAGGCAATGAAAGAGTAAAGTATGTTATATTAAAAACAGCAGACCTTTTTATTATTCCAACATTCAAGAAATAAGAGTTACATAACCACAGAGAACGCTTTTCTTAAATATTTTTCAATAAAAGCTTGGCAGCAAATAGGTCAGACCACTTTGTGTAAGGAGCTTACATCCAGAAATGAAGGCAAGCACACTCATTCTGTGAAGCAATCAAGCTGTCCTAACACTCATAACAGTTCAATAATCATTGGTATCGCTAATTCACAGCTTGACATGTTAGCAAGCAAGAACACAGAAAGCAATACAGTTGAATCTGTGGGCAAGAACAGAGATAATAATTAACAGCGAACTTTCAAACCGGCACACTGACATATTATGCTTCCTTCAGAAGTTTAAATGAAAGTTCAGCTGGATGTTTGAAATGAAGTGTTTTGTGTAACTAACAGCAAACCATCAGTTCATTCATATCAAATGTTTTTGAAAGAAGTCTCATGCTCACAATGTCTGCATATTTGATTGAAAATACAGTAAAAACACTATTATTGTTAAATATTACACTTAAAAATATACATTTTAATATTTAAAAATGTCCTTTATTCATGTGATGGCAAAGCTGAATTTTGAGCATCATTACTCCAGTCTTCAGTGTCACATGATCTTTCAGAAATCATTCTAATATGCTGATTTGCTGCTCAAGAAGCTTTTCTTATTGTTATCAGTTTAAAAAACAGATGTGCTGCTTAATATTTTTGTGGAAACCATGATTAATTTTATTTCTGGATTCTTTGATGAATAAAAAAAAAAAAAAAAGAAGCACAGCATTCCTTAAAAAAAATTAAATCTAGAAAATGTCTTAGTGTCACTTTTCTTTACTGAACATTTTCTCATTGAAATTTCAGACAGAAATCAGTAGACTTGACAACTACACAAGTTTTACCTCTTGTAGTTTGAAGTTCTTCCGCTCAGAAAACATGACCTCATTCCACACGACCTCCACACCCTCCTCGGTGTCCATGGCAAGGTAAGCATTGTCGATCCCTGGGACGTTGCGCTGGTTAACCTGTGGGGGTGGAGGGGATTTTTAATTTAAAAGTAAAAACTCATCAGGTTTCCAAGATTCTGCAAAGAAATTATATAAAATCCTCTCAAATTAAAATGATATTAAGACAAAATACCCTAAAATGAAGGTTATCATCATTTAGCAGATGGGAATATTATCAGTGAATAACGACTTAAATTTTGATCCATTCTACACACAAAGCTATTGAAAGACTTGGAATATACCTCCTCTCTCCGTTTCTGCCAGCGTCCACAGGGGCTTTCCTCCAGAATCTCAGATTCATCTTCGCTCTCCTCTTCCTCATCCTCAGTTGCGGGTGGTGCAGGCTGTGTTACGGTGGACACTGGGGGAGACACCGATGAAACCGCCTGGCCGGTAGGTGGCGAGGCTGTGGACTCAGACTTTGTGTCCATATTGGACGGAGGGGCAGGTGTGGCGCTCTGCTTTCCTTCTTCTGACATCATTGACTGATAACTGACAGCCCTGTCCTGTACCGCCACAGGAAAAGAAGTCTGGCTGACTCGCACCTCGAGGGCAGGAGGCAGAGAGCTGTAAGATCAGGAGTCATTCATCACAAAGAATATAAACTCGAATCATAAACCGTATAGATATGTATTACAGACAAATATTATTAAGGTATTATGTTACAATAAGGTCTCATTTGTTAACGTTAGTTAATGCATTACCTAACAATTCACAGTATAATTTGTAGCATTTATAAACCTTTGTTAATGTTAGTTTTAAAAAAAAAAAAAATCACAGATTTTACTTTTTGGAAGTATGACCAACATAAGAATTTTCACCGGAAAATGTCATCTGAACAAGTAAGTAACATCCACTTTTGTTCTGACCAACTAAGGGGAAAAAAGCATTGCAGTAAATCGCGCTGATTAAATCTAACGATCGCTTATCATATCACGTCAAAACGTGCAAATTATACTTTGTTCATGTTAACAACATCAGCATTGCATGACTACATCTAATGCCTTTCCATTTTGAATCGAGCTAAGGCAAGCAGATAGTTTTGACACTGGCTGGTTATGTATTTTCTCAAAAATTTAATTTGGATCATTTTTAACCCAAAAAAGTTACGGACTGCAGCTTTAACTAATGTTAACAAAATGAAACCTTATTGTAAAGTGCTATCAATATTAAATAACATTTCACATTTTTCTTTAATAATATCTTCAATAGATAAGATATCATTAGTTTCAAAATTTAAATCAGTTAAAAGTTATTTTCTTTCATGGTTCTTCTCACAACTTTCAACCAATTGAGATTTCCCCATGACCTTTGAAGTTGAAAATAATTTGGATAGACTGCAAATATAAAGTACAACTATCTGTTTTAATATTTATTCATTAACTTATATAAATTGTCATGACTTTTTAATATTTGGTAAACGTAAAAACCATGGGAATAGAAAGTAAACACTTTTCAGGTTGTTATTTAGTGTCCCATGTAAATTGTACTTTATCCATCTCTTTCTCTGAATATAGCAAATTCAAAATTATGAATTTTGAATGTGCCCAAATCTCAAAAGAGGAATCCTCAAAACACTAACTCTAAAGCGAACACACACACACACACACACACAAACTAATAGCAGCAGGAACTTAAATTACCAGCTTTTAAGTGACAACTTTGTGTCACCGAATCAGTTTAAGCTGAAACACTATGAACAGTAAGGCAAATTCTACATCAAAATAAATAAATAAAAATCTAGACAAGACTGTAGCAGCTGCTGAGGTGTGAGCAGATCCACGCTTTAGTGATGTTTACATTATTACTCTCCTTAGTCCTGTCCTCAATTCAACCCAGGACAGTTTATGTTCAAGCATTCAAAATAAACTGTCCCACATCATTGATAAGAAACAGACTAAACAAATACAGCATACTGCTCCCCACCACATAGCCTAGACATATCTTACTTTAATTTATCCTGGGATGAGCGGCGTCGCCAGCTCGCCGGAAGCAGCTAAACGTCGGTAGCTGAGGACACGAAGGAGGAAAACCCTCAGACAATAAGAAAAAAACCCGATAAATTCTTAAATGATATGGGTCCGTGTAGGGGTTCAGCTCTCGTTTGTAGAGTTAGAGTTCCACAGAAATACCAAGATATGAAATGACGGTTCAATTTCCCCTTAGCAAAGTGAGAGAGAAGCTAGCAGCGCAGCTCCGCGGCCTCCGGAGCCTTCGCGAATATATATCTGAAAGATAGATTTCCTTGGGCGATATGGTCAATGTTAAATAAACTAATCAAAAGATCAAAGCTGTCGGGCCAGTAATATTAGCTCAAACAAAAAATACAAATATTACTGTCTGTCAGGTTTGATGCGTTATGTCAGATAGCCGCGGATGCTAAGTTACACTCCAGGATATTCGAGTTCTTCAACCACGTCTTCACAGAACGATTCGTTTCTCCCCGAAACACTTAAATATTCCGACACGAACGGACTCAGATTAATTAAACAGCGATTTCGCTGAAAAAGCTACACGTAAATGACGACAGCTCCGAGTTTTGTGGTACGCCGTTGCTTTTTACAGCATGAATCAGGACCAAGTTCACACAGCGGCATCTACTGGATGACATGATTCGAGAGCCATGGGTGGAGCGTGAAGTCCAGCTCCCCCTCTCTGGGTGTCATTTGGGTGTAGTGGGTGGAGCTAGAAGGTCCAACTACACCATTTAGTCCGGTGGTGTAGTGAAAATACCGTTACCGAGGTGATAAAAGCACCAAATTTTGCATGGTGTTTCCTTAGGGTCTATAGTGTAATTTTGGCCTAGGAGCCCTTGGAAATAAATGTTGTAACATGTTATATTAGAAGTATAACATTATCAATGAAATATGCTTAAAAACACAGAGATTTTCAAGTTCCTGCACAAGAAAAAGTATTTAAATGAATCCCAAAGTTAACATTTTGATATGTTTATTTATGTTTATGAACTTTTACATAACTAAAGCTTCAATACATGTTAAAGTATTAGCAATATGATCTTTATTGGCCCTGTAATTGATAATTACGAGTCGTTACAGTTGCATTTGCAAAGAGGTGAGCAGTCTAGAGTTGCTTTGACACATTTGCAGGTGGAACAATCCCCCTTACAGCAACATTTGATAAGTTCTCTGCAGGCTGTGGGGACTTCTGGAAGTGTCATCCAAACTGGTTCCCAAGACCCTAATTCCTTGGTCCATCCATAGTCCCTTGGAGAAGGAATACCTTGCTGTGAGAGTGTGCTGGTCGCCCAGATTCCAGTCTGATAAACTGCCCATCTGATGTGCTGCAGTAGAGTATCTTGGGTGGGTGGCAGTTTCTCCATTGTCCTACTCCCATGACAGAAGAGTTCTTTCCTCTTCTGGACAATGGAGCTTGAAGGACTGGACTTGTCATAAAAGACGACAGTCAGTCTCTCAAGCTTTTGAAACTGCCATGAAGCAGCATCTAATTTTTGGAATGGATTTCTGGCAAGGGAAGCAAATACTTCAGTGGCTTTATCATAGGCTTGCCAGGCCCGCCAAACTGACTTCTTACCCTTCCCAGTGAAAGCAGATGTTGTATCACACCCTGAATAGGCATGGAACATCAACAGTGCTTGAAACTTGTCCTTACCCAGACTTTTACATATGTAATTGACATGGTAAAATCTGTACTTTTTGCCCATGCCAAAAGCCACCCAGATGTCAGTCAAAGGTTGAATCACAAGTAAATCATGGAATAGACCTTCAAGAATCACAATGACATCAGTGTCCACAGTACGCACATGGACAGTTTTTGCTCCTTGCTTCATGCTGTATATGAACCACAATCCAGGTGTCTGCCTCTTCATGATTGCAACTGCTCATGGTGCTGCTGGAACCAAATGAAGATACAGCTTGCCCTGATGTGATATATAGCCTGTGTCTTCTAATACCCCTTTTCCACCAAAAAAGAACTGGTTCAGAACTGGTGCTTGTTCAAAGTTGGTTCAACTTGCGAACCTTCTCAGAACCTTTTTGTTTTTCCACTGACTAGAGAGCCCAGCGAACGACGTTGTTACGTCACTGTGTACGTTGCCATAGGCTACGTCTTAGCTTTCCTAGAAACGCTTGCGCCAACTTCAAGCATAACAATTACAATGGCGGACTAAATCGTCTTTCTGCAAATGTTTCTCCTGGCATTGCGATCCTATATTGGGGTCAGAAGAAGACGTTTAGAACACATTTGTGCTGCTCGTCTGGATTACTATAGACGGAGGTTACGTTCAAGAAGAACTTTGACACTAACCCTGCCCCCTGCCCCCTGCCCCCAGCCCCCGACGTAACCATGACGTGGTAAAAGAACGGTTCTAGTCCAGCAAAGAGTTGGTGCTGCTTTGGAACCAATTTTCCTGGTCGAAAACCGGTTCTTTGGCTGTCGAAACATAAAGAACTGGTTCGCGAGTAGACACCGGCTCCGAACCGGCACCAACACTGCCTTGGTGGAAAAGGGGTATAAGATGAACTCTGTTTTAGCTACAGATTCATCTGCACAGTTACGGCTGTGAAGAGTGACTAGATCTTTAAAATCATCCAAGAAAGGGTTGCCCATTCTTTTAATAGTTTCAGACAGGTTGGCTACATGTCTTTGAAATGTTTTCTGTGTGGAAAGACACTGTTCATGATGCTGGAAGTTAGGATTATCTATGTCATTTTCAGGAAGAAAGTCCTCTTCAAATTCTTTCAGCAATCTTCCCAACTCTGGTCCAGAGATCATCCATCGTCTGAAAGCATTTGGGTTTTCTGTGAGACCAACTGCACCACCGCAATCTTTCACAATCTTATTCTCTTGTTCTTGAGCTTGGTCGAAAGGTATTGCAGAGAACTTGTTGTATGTCTTTGAGAGAACCCAGTGTGAATGCTTTTCAAACTCATCCTTGATGGTGCTGGGCAAAGAATGTCCCTGATGTGGACAGACATGCATAGTTCTTGTAGTTCTTGCATAGTTTCTATGGTCCAAGGCAAAAAATAGAGGGATGAGTTCTTCTAAAACTTCTACATATAGAAGGAAGTTCTTCTCTCTGAGAGCTCTGACAAAAATGAGAATGAGGGTTTCATATCTTAGTATTAGACCCCAATACATGAAAGTTGGACTCTTCTTCAGCATGTCATTTCTCCAAGTGATAAAGGTATCTTTATCTTTGTGGCCAGCAATAAGCCTAAAAGCTTCCTGCTGTAGATTGTGAAGTGACAGTAGAGTGACTTGGTCTCCATGACTCGCACCATGCCTGGTGCGAGTTAGGTGTGCTGCTTTCAGAAATGAGTCAGCCTTTCCAGAAGATGCTACTTCTGCTTCAGTGAGTGCTGTCGTCCAACCAGAGCACTCTAATTTTATTTTTATTTTTATTTTTTTAAACAGGAAAAGATTAAAGACAATCGGGCCTGACTCAGTATAAAACTGATTTTCAGCAGGTTCCTGCTCTGCAGAACATAAATACCACATACAGAACAAAACTCCTAGACAAGACAGCAACAAACACACAAACCAAGAGAATGAGCATCAGGGGGAGGCCATGAAGCCATCTCAGTGGTCACAGATATACCTGTCCATTAGATGGCGAGCAAATGTTATTTTAAATAGTCTTATTGATGTTATAGTTCTGATGTGCTGTGGAATCTCTAATAGGTCGCCAAGTGTATTCCAAGTGTATTCCTTAGTTGGACATTAAGCATAAAAGAACGAACGAATTATGACCTGCAACATGTCTACAATAGGCAACCAAAATAACTGAAAGTACATCTAGATATGTACTGTCACACACAAATAGGATTTAATGTGATGTGATGCAGCCTAACATAAAATAATGACCAAACTATGAACTCAGTAGATAGCTATATGAATGACCTAGTTGAATTGAAAAATAAAAGAGAAAACTAATATCTCTTAACATTTAAGCATTTTTGCTGCCTTTTTTAATAATTCCGCCTATATTATACAGGGCTTTTTGAGGTTTTTTTAGGTATAAGGTGTCTTAGCACTCTGTTTTACACTTATAATTTGGAAGATCTACTGGCCTGAGCACAAATTAACAAAAGGAAGCTTATTCATTGGTCTTAAAAGGCAATTACCCTGAAAGTTTTACTTGAGAGGAAAAAAACAAAAAACGTTTTTCATGAATATTGTTTTTTAAGTGATTTGACACTAAATTTCAATATTTCAGCTGGGCTCCTAGGCTGAAATCATTTAGGAGGTCCTAAAGAAGCTTCATGTAAAATTTGGTGCTTTTATCACTTCGGTAACGGTATTATTTAATATGTGCACTACCCAACTGGACTAATTACCCTACCCATAACTATAGAGCTGGTAAGTCCCGCCCATCCGTAAAACCCCAAGTGGACCTCTAGGTTGAAAAATCGTCAATGCAAGTGAATGTGAGAAAATAATTATTTTCTGATCCCGTTTGAATTGTGCCATGAATGTGAACATATGTTGTCTGTGAATTTTTTATATAATTTTTCATGTTACGAGTTTGACAGTATTGTATGATTATTTGGCTAGCAGTTGTGGAAAAGACATAACGAGAAAGACTACATGTCGCCTATGTGATGTCACCCCATAACACATTTTCCCTCCACTTGTCAAATCACGGTGCTAATGCTGCGATAATCGAGAGACAGATCGAGATGCCTGTGTGTTTTGTACCCAAATGTCACCATTCAAACCAAATGGGCTGTTCTTTCTTCAGATTCCCATCTGATGTAAAAACTAGTTGTAGTCCACAAAGTGCTCTCACACAAAGTCTAACCGTATCAAACTTCTACCCGCTAAATTGTAGCATTCTTCACACGAAAAATTATATTAAAAATTCACAGACAACATATGTTCACATTCATGGCAAAATTCAAATGAGACCAGAAAATAATTATTTTCTCACATTTACTTGCATTGACGATTTTTCAACCTAGAGGTCCAGTGGGGTTAGCGAAAGGGGCAGGACTTACCAGCTCTATATCCCTCCACGGCTCCACCCTTTAGATCCACAGAGTTGGAGCTGCATGTCATTTGGGTCTGCAGTGAGCAACACTTGCATGATTCTGCCACCTTCACTGCTCATGATTTATTCATCATTTATTCTTCTAATATAATTTCACTATATATAGACATTATTATATATGATGCATTTATATTATATATATATATATATATATATTATGAATGATATATTTGCCTTGCTTACACTTACCTCACATGGAATTCTGATACGAATGTACAGAGAATAGGCCTACCTCTAAATCAAATTTAGTTTAACTTTCTGAACTGTATGTCACAATATTTATCTATTTATTTATTTCATCCATTCTCCAAAGTACTTATCCTCGGAGGGGGTCGAGGGTTATTTATAAATATAAATGTATTATGTCTGAATATATAAAATTTGGAAGTGTATTGGAAGTAAATATAAGTTTAAGTATAGCCAAAGTTAACTTTTAAAATATCTATGAAGGAAAATAGATTTTAAATGGTGTTTATCTGTAAATATTTGTAGAAATATGAATTTGGATGCTTTACAATGTTCCAGGGTTTTAATTTTCAAATCTTTGACTGGACCTCTGTTATTCCCATTATCAGCATTGGAATGAGGTCACCAGTTGGGAACCATGCCCCCATTAGACAGGCAGAAAGAGAGAAACCCTCACGTCCCTGCAGGAGGCCTATAAATAGAGTTAGCTTCTAAGAGGAACGGGGAAACGTTGGGTGTGTGTATGCAAGCAAAATGTGAGCATGTGCGGAACCGGTGTGAAACATTTGCCTTAACGTGACTGTTTATTTGTGTATATGGACAGGGGAGTGACTCCTCCAGAATATAAAGGAACTGAGGAGTGAAATAAGGACTAAGCTGAGATAACTGAGCCACCTCAGATTCTGATACTAAGCTTTATATTCACTCATCGCTCCTTTGGCATCTGTCTTCAAAGAACAATATGGCAGAAGAAACGAAGTTTTCAGAAACATCTGTCCAGCTGACTGAAGCTGCTCCACAGACTGTGGACAGGTTTACTGCCCCTGGAAACATTTATTCAGCCATTCTGAGCCGTAATGAGGCTGTTAAAGATGCCAGGCGGCTCAAGGAATTTCAGGAGCTCAAAGACAAATATGTACGCAAAAAAGTAATCTTTGAAGATCCCCTGTTCCCGGCCCAGGACTCCTCTCTCTTTTACAGTGAAAAGTTCCCACTAAAGCTTGAATGGAAGCGCCCGTCGGTGAGTGGCTTATACCGTAAGGTGGCAGTGTGCATGAGATCAGCTGCATTGCACCATGTCTGGGACAGAGATGTTGTTTGGATAATATAATTTCTGCATTTCCAGATATGTATTTTATTTTTTGCTTATTAAAACGTAATTTATTTTCAATTTAATTTAATATTTTTTAAAAATATTATTTTACAACATTTAATTTATTTTTGCCTTTTTTGTATGTAATTTAATTTAAATTTTTTTTTTTATTAATTAGCTTTTTCTTTTTTTTTAAATATTATTTTATACAAATTATTTTTATTTTTGCCTTTGGTTTGTGAGCTGCTTAAATAAGTTTGAATTTCTTTATTTCCTCAGTTACAATCTCCATTAACTTCCTCCTGACCTGCCTATAATACCTTCATAAAATGAAAGTATTTTCTGACTATTGATTAATTGCAGTGTAGGCCTATTCATTTTTCAGTTGGTTTCACTTAACAAGGACGCTACATTCGTTTTCAGTCTCCATCTGAATAGGCTGAGGCATGAGATGAGATATTTCTTGCAGGCATGCCATGAGAATGTGGCAGTGTTCCTGTAGTGTGTTCTCAACCAGCTGACTTTCCAATGCTTCATAGCAGAGCTCTACCTGATAATAGACTTCTATCAGATATATGTTGATGAAGTTTATATAACATAATAATGTGTTTTAGAGTATAGACAGATTACATGTGTCTTGCTAAAATTTGGAAAGAAACATAATTGAGAAGAGCATCTGCTAGAGTCTTCACTGGATACATGCAGTGTTTTTTGCCAGTCCATCTCATGTTACTTATAAAACGTGACTGTTTTGATTGATGCGTGACATACATTTACTAGTTTTGCTTGATGATACTGCTTCAGAGAATCAGGTTACTGGACGAGGTCTTATATGTGTGCTAGTGCTAGGTCTATAAAACAATTTTTGAACGGTGCTTCAAAAAGACAATCATGCCGTTTCAGATGTGTTTACTGACACTTTAAAAATAATGAGTAGGCTATGTGTCTCCATGGACTTGCATACTGTACATTATCCTGCCTTGATGTCCCTGTGCCTTGAAGCGAAGTTCCTGCAAGCAAACTTTATGACCCAGGACAGCTGCTGTATTTCTGTGGTGGTGCCAGCACCTTTTTGTGGTGCTTTTTGTGAAGCCAGCAGAGGTCTAACAATACAACTATGATATAAAAATGATTATAATAACTGTAAGTTTCTCTCTTCCCTAAACAGGAAATTTGTAGCAATCCACAGTTTATTCTTGGGGGAGCCAACAGGACAGATATCTGCCAAGGAGACCTGGGTACGAAAGTGTCAATATATGACATTCTATCTGAAAAAATATATCATAAAATACATACTATCTGGGAATTCACTAATATTAATATTAAAATTAGATACATTTAGCAGTGTTAGTAAATTATTAGTGTTTTTAAAGATTTACTTTTTAAGTGACCATTAGATGATGGCAAAGGTAAATGTAAAATATGGGAAATTACCAAGAAATTTAATATCCAATATTGACTATACAGATAGTTTAAAGCTCTCTATAATATTGGCCGATAACCAAAATGCTCAACCTCAAGATGTTCTCTTGCCCTGGCGATCAGGGTCAAAAGTCACTGAGGTTCAAACGTCTCAGATACACAGACAAACTGTATTTGGCTTACTGTTATTAAAAAGGGAGACACCGTGATGGAGGTACACAGCTGAAGTGGTCTGTGTTGAAGAAGGAGGCCCTGTCCCAAATGGCACACGTGCACTTGTGGTCTTTTGGACTTACAATGGCCGCCGTTCTTTTAATCCACAAGACCGTAGAGCAGGGTTCCTGAAATCCAGCCCTGGTAAGGTCTCTGAAGAGCTTATTTAGCTTATAAGACAATGAGTGCAAAAAAGCGCTGCACGGGGTGTAAAAATTCGTATCCCGGTGCTCTTTGGATGTAGGGAAAATGCGACTCATAAAAACATATAAAGCCAAGGCACTCAAGAATTGGAACTTAATGAGCTTGTTCAGGTGTGTTTGATTAGGGTTGGAACTGAATAGGCCCTATAGGACAGAATTTGAGGAATCCTGCCTTAAGGTGTCCATTTGTCATTTTAGGTTTCAAAAGGGTGCTTGCAAACGCCCCTTTGCGCCCTCAATGTGCACTTTTGCAGAGCCCGCGAACTCCACAGCAGACTTCTACTAAAGCGACATTATGTCACAAAAGTGTGGACTCAGAGGAAGATCAGCAGGGCCCTCTGAAACCTAAAATGACAAATGGGACACTCTTGTGGACTTAAGGGACATCGAGCATGCGGCGCCCATTGTAAGTCCACAAGACATGAAGTGTGCCATTTGGGACTGGGCCTTAGGGTTCCATTTGGGACAGGGCCAGAAACTCGGGGTTTGTGATCCTGATTTTAATGAGATCCAAAGTTGCATATTTCCTGTTCAAAGCGTGGCAGAGTCACCAAAGATAGCCTCTGCTTGTGGTCTGCATGTGGAAATGCCACTCATTTCCACACCTCTCATCATATTCAAACACTGTTGAAAAATAGATTGGTTGCGTGACACAGAAGGCTTGAAGAAATTAATAAAGTGTCCGCTGCGGTATCCATGTTGCAGTGCTGTATTCCACAGAGGCATCCCGTGAATGCATGAGGCGCATAGAGCAAAGGTGTTCATTTCTGCACCTGTACAGTGTACAGTTTCATACACGCAAAGGTTTTGCAGTGCAGTTTTTTGTTTAAACTTAAATCCTTTAAATTTTCCATGAGCAACACTGCATTATTTAATTAATTTTCTTTCTTTCTTTTTTTCTGCAGAACACAAAAAGGTGAAGCCACTGTTTTTTAAATAATGAAAGTGAATGCACAAATGACAATGACAAAAAAGTGGTCTATATGACTTATGCAATATATTACAAGCATAAAATATTTTGTATATTGTAAAATATTGAACCGAAATTAAACAGTAAATGAAACAATGTGGCAAAATATCCTAATACCTTGAAATGTTGTGAGGTGTGATATGCTGAACTCCACTGTTAAATGCACATCATATATATATATATATATATATATATACACATATCACATATTTTTTTATACAAGATTTTAGTAGGTTTTAGTAAAATCTTACTCCCGGTGATCCATTAACACCTGCAGGAGACTGCTGGCTGCTGGCTGCTATAGCTTGCCTGACCCTGAATGATATAGTCCTGAAGAGGGTGGTTCCCCATGACCAGAGCTTCACTGAAAACTATGCTGGCATTTTTCATTTCCAGGTATGGGCATAAAAACTGGACTGTTCTGTATTTCAGATGTAGTTTCTGATATATAAACATTTCTCTTCGATGAATGAGGCACAAGCTCAACTATTTAAAACACCCTTTCTTTATTCTTCTAGTTCTGGCGCTATGGTGAGTGGGTGGATGTGATTGTGGATGATCGACTTCCCACATACAAAAACCAGTTGGTGTTCACCAGGTCTGGACAGAAGAATGAATTTTGGAGTGCTCTTCTGGAGAAGGCATATGCAAAGTAAGTTAAAAATCTTAATTTATTGATTTTTTTTTTTTCATCAGTAAGTAACACAATAATACTTTGCCATGATGATATATAATCTCTTCTAAATATCCTTTTCTTCTGTCAAAAATCAGACCAAAATGCTGAATGTGCTGGTTTGACTTCTGTTTCCCAGGTTACATGGCTCTTATGAAGCTTTAAAGGGCGGAAACTCACTGGAGGCCATGGAGGACTTCACTGGAGGAGTAACTGAGTTATATGAGATTACAGAAGCCCCAAAGGAGTTGTACAACATCATGAGGAAGGCTCTGAAGAGAGGGTCCCTCATGGGCTGCGCCATAGATGTAGGCTTCCTTCTATTCCAAACGCATTAGATGATGTAGGGTTAAAAAACAGCTGATACAGTAAATATAGCTGACACTTCTTTGTGTGTGCTGTCTAAAATGTACTAACTATAAAGTTTATTGTACACACTCCACTGATGCAGAACCGCATACTCGTATACCACTCTTACTACTTTTACCATATCTTTCTATGGCAGAAATAGTAGTTGAATGCTGCGGTTCTGAATTACACACACTCCTCTTTGGACATAATGGGTGGAGCTTAAAGGTTCAGCCACACCCTAACCCTATCCATAACACTATCCCTAACCTAATTGGGTCAAGCTCCACCCATTAGGTCCAGTAAGGTAGAGCTGGACCAGGTCGAAGTCCATCCATGACATCCAGAGAGGGGGAGCTGGACACCTTTTGGCTCTGCAGTGAGCACCATTTGTATTTCAGACAGACTGACATCAGACTTCTTTTGTGGTGGAAATTTTTCAGTGACTCTTTTTGTACGTTACATCAATTTCCCAATAGGTGTCACTGTCATTGAATCCTTCACTCAAATAATTAATTCAGTTAGAATGATTAATTTAGGAAGGAAACAAAAGACTGACTGTGTCCGAAATTGCATACTCTCTTAGGTACGGCTATTAAAAACTATGTTCTATATTGTATGAACGTGTGTAGTATGAATTTAATCCAGACGTACTACATCAGTCATGTTGTCATTGTCATGTGACCTACCAGCATCGGTTGTGTTGCTTCACTGCCATTCAAATACCAGAGATGGTCTATTATTGGAAGATACGAGGGTCCGCCGCGGCTTTACCATTGAAGAAAGCGCAACGGCTAACTGGGATCACGTGTGCCTTGATAACCAATCACATTACATCCTTTAACGTCATTAAATTTTGTTCAGAGTTGTTCGACAGTCAATCACTGTTTGCGGATAATTACAATATAGAAATTAATGAGAAGTGCCTTAAACATTACATTTTTTAGGTGTAAACTCTAAAAATAGAATAATCCAAACCGAATGTTTAAGAGCATTAGCAGGCATTACACTTTTTTCGGCTAAGGTTGCAGGCTTGCCTTCAAGTGGCTTTGCTACTGACTTTACTCTCTTGTGGCCTCATGGGATAGTAAAGTGTCCACTACTGGTTTATGACCTTGAATTCGGACAAACTGTGTAATAGGGAAGTATGCGATTTCTGATGCAGCCACTATCTTTATGAGTGAGTCACTGAATCATTCATTCAACAATTCATTAAAATACAGTGATTCATTCAGGAACTAAACTCTATGGTATATTCGTAAATGAAAACTATTTTCGTTGACAGATATATACGCCACGGGCAGTATTGTGTCTACAATTATTGAACTATTACACACAATCGCAATCCTCTTGCTGGTTTGATATTAATAATGAAAGTATAAGTGACAAGCAGTTTTATTATACTGTGACAAGCAGGGCAGGGCCGATAGCCACAGAGCACTGTTCCCACGGCTCTTGGCCCCGCCCTGCTTGTCACAAAAGTATAATAAAACTTTTTAATAAAAACGGCTGTATTCTGTGACATAAACGTAATGTTTCATTATATTTTGTTTCTCCTGCACAGAATTTGGTCCCAACTGCTCAAAGGACTAAAACTCCATCTGGACTCGTGAGAGGCCATGCGTATTCAGTCACTGGAGTTGAGCATGTGGGTTTGTCATGTACTTGAGCATTTGTATCTGTCACATCCTAATACAAGACATTGCATAAGTACACAGTCTTGGCATATATCAGCAACATATTTCAATGCAATAGCTAAAACCTAATTCACAGGGTAAACGTAAGGATGGTAAAGACCTATTGATTCGTCTGGTTCGTGTACGAGACCCCTGGGGAGTTGCCCCCCCTCCTGCCTGTAAGTCCAATGACTGGCCTGCACTAGCCAAGTCTGAGCAAGACAAGGAGAGACTCCGGCCTACAGAGCAAGGGGAGTTCTGGTTAGTACCTTCACAGCTTCATGAGACCACCAGGCTTCCAGAAAGTCTCAAACAGTTTATGCTTTAAACAGTATCATGCTTCATTTAATACTCATAAATGGAAGCCGGCCTCTTTTATAATTTTGCTTATTTGTCTTTATGCAAGGATGTGCTTTGAGGAGTTTCAGAAGAACTTCACCAAACTGGAGATCTGTAATCTGACCCCGGACACTCTTGAGGACGACTGTATGCTCAAGTGGACTGTGACCATACATGAGGGCCGATGGGTGAAA
This sequence comes from Abramis brama, assembly GCF_963993115.1. NCBI lineage: Eukaryota > Metazoa > Chordata > Actinopteri > Cypriniformes > Leuciscidae > Abramis > Abramis brama. Next base: position 8,554,300 of record NC_139980.1, read on the forward strand.
GGCTGCTCTGCCGGTGGCTGCAGAAACTTTCCCGGTATATAGTATAATCTTTGTATAGCCTCGTTTGCAATCATGATTAAAAGTCTAAGATGGTTTTAAAAGCCACTTACATTAACAATATTGCTATTTCTGATGAATATATAGCCTAGTATATAATATTATTAGCCATATTTTTAGTTTTTTTAAACATGTCTATAGTACTTTTATTTTATTTTCAGTACATCACATTAAACTAAATGAAAATGAGAAACATAAATCCATGTCTCATGATCCTTTAGAAATTAATATGCTGATTTGGTGCTCAAGAAACATTTATTATTATTATCAGTGTTGACAGCTGTGCTGCTTAATTGTTTTATTTTTATGTTATATGTAGAGCTTGAGTGATCGAATGGAATTCAAGCGTAGTTCAGGCAGACCACTGATCACTAAACAATATCAGCTGACGCTCAGCTGATTTGTTACTCCACGTACTCGAATCAACTATAGTATTTAAGCTCCTTCAACGAATGCTCCGCAGTCTCACACAGACATTTGCACCCACCTCCACCTCCTAGCATCTTCATAACAGAGCAGTGGATTCTGTAAAACGTAATAATTTATGTATGTAATCACTGGATCTCCTTCTGTAAACATATGCTAAGAAATATTTGGTTATTAAAAGGCTTGGGGGATTTGTGTCTCAAGGATGTATCTCGTCTAGTATGGCCGCTCGAGCACCTTAGAGCCTAAGCCTCTCGCCAAATCCAAAGATTATCAAAAAATTTCATTCTCAAAGTGGTCCTGACTGAAATTACATAACGGTAACATTGTAAATGTCTTTGCTGTCATCCTTGCTGAATAAAAGTATCAATTTATTTAAAAAAACAATCTTACTGACCCCAAAAGTTGGAATTTATGCTTATATATTCATACTTATCTGTTAAGCATTTTATAAATACTGTTTATGGCTTTTCCATGAAAATTGTGTTTCATATTTAAGCCATTTCCTTACAGATGAAAATGTTTTCCAACTATAACAAATATAATTGTCAAAAACTGACCTTTTAACCATGTCAAAACATCCCTATACATCACTACTAAAAACATATTTCTGTCCATTTTGTTACAGACACATTCTGGACAAACCCTCAGTACCGCCTGGTTCTTGTGGACGCGGACGTTAAAGAGAAGACCTGCACTGTGGTGGTGGCACTAATGCAGAAGGGCAGAAGAAAAGAGCGTTGCATGGGTGCCGGCCTATACAACATTGGGTTCGCCATATATGAGGTGCGCTCAAACAAGTACTCTTTCGGTATTAATAGGAACATTTCAGCATGGTACATGTAATCAATGTGGATGGCTAAATAGTATGTATTTATTAGTAGTTTAATAACCATTTTACCAATTGTCTTTTACAGGTTCCTAAGGAGGTATGACTCATGAAGAGACCACACTGATGATATCATGATGTAATTGTTCATAGAAAACCTATAAATATCAGGACATTTTGGAAATTGTGATTTCAAGATCTGGAAAATTCTAAATTAATGTAGATTTTGTCTTAAATCTGAAATGGGCTGGGTTATTAGTTAAAAAAAACAAACATTTTCCATATTCCATAAAACATTTAGTTTAGCAGAAGACACCCTATTATTTAAGTTATACATCACAAAAAAAAAAAAAAAAAAAAAAAATTCTGTCTTGAAATGTTCTATCTGCTATCTTCATTTTAGATGAAGGGTAGCCAACAACAGCTGCAAAAGGATTTCTTCCTTTATAATGCTTCCATAGCTCGCAGCAAGTCTTATGTCAACATACGCGAGGTGACAGAACGTTTCTGCCTGAAACCGGGCGAGTATGTCATCATTCCGTCCACCTTTGACCCCCACAAGGAGAGCGAGTTTCTGCTCAGAGTCTTCTCTGAGAACAAGAGCACCTCAGAGTGAGTCACTGAATTGACTGTCTGTCTGATTATGAATGTCAAATCAGTTGTTATGATCAGTCATTATAATAGCATTAACTAATATGTTAACATATATTATCATGAAGTTGTCATAAAAATTATATAGGCCTATATATAATTTTTTATATTATCATTATGAAGATTTTCAGCAGCCATTAATCCAGTCTTCAGTGTCACATGATCCTTCAGAAATAATTATAATATGCTGTTATGCATAGTAGATTTGGTGCTCAAGAAACATTTCTTATTATGATCAGTTTAAAACAGCTGATTCTTAATATTTTCGTAGAAACCCTCAAACACTACAAGAATAATAACATTAAATGTCTTTGCTGTCGCTTTTGATTAACTTAATGCATCCTTGCTGAATAAAAAGCATTTAATTCTTTAACAAAAAAATCATACTGACCCCTAAAACGTATGCTTTCATTTCATTTTGCAGCCCTTTACTTAGTCGAATATGTTTTTAAAGAACCTTTTGACCTGTAAATGCTCCTGTGCATTTGGCTGACAGCTGCACGTTTTCTCTCAGGGTTATAGATGCAGAGATTGAGTCAGAGCCTGTGGTGAGTCAACACCTGTCTCTGTCTGTCATGTTCTGTGGCAGCTCATAATAGCTGTGTCCCAATTCAGAGGCCACGCCTACGAAAGCAGTGAAGCTGTTAAATGAGATGTCTGGCCCAAGGAGGATTGTTCTTGTCGCCTAGCAACTGACAGCTGCCGTTGACGAGCAGCAGTAACTGGACTTTTTTAAAAGTTATATTCAACTTTCTGAAAACAAAACAGTTTACAACCTGTCTAAATATGTTAACCATGGCCTATTACTGTACATAATAAAATCTCATCTTAGTAAGATTTGTTAGTATTAGATATTTGAGTAATTTGAAACCCAATACTTACATTTAAACGTGTAATCCAGCAATTTCTCAAAAAAAAATTCGGTTGTCATGCATTTCGAGGCTGCATTTGAAGGAACCTTCGAATTGGGACAGCATTCGTCGCGCCTCCGTGACGCAAACGGCCTTCGAAGGATACAGTCTCTGAATTGGGACGCAGGCGCAGCTCACATTTCATCCTGCCTCTCTACTCGTCCAAATCAGTTAATCACTATGTCAAGTGTTAGTACAACCAAACAAAATAAAGTAAATCTCATATTCAGTAGCCTTTTCACTTTATAAACACCAAAGAGACTAAAAAGCATGTTTATATCTATCATTTCACTTTCTTATACCAACAGACGGATGCTGTCAAGAAGAAAATCAAGGTAAATATGGAAATGAGATTGAGATGTCCCATCAATTTCCTTCCTTTTCTGGGCAATATTCTGTGTCAGCCCACGTCAGATGATAAAAAGGATGAGAAAGATGGAAAATAATTAGCTGCACTGCTGCAGACAGACATCTTCATCTTCAGTTGTGCTTCAGTAAACAGCATGAGCACAGCATGCGGAGGTACAATGTCAAAACTGTAATTCATAATGACAGTCAGAATCATAACACCACAAAACTGCCTTGTGCCAGTTTTTTTAAAACAGTCTTGGAGAATGACATTTTTCAAAATCTCTGAGTTCTAAAGACCATTTATTAAATGGACTTAATTTAAAAAAAATTAAATAATATATATGTATATGTATATATATATATATATATATATTGGCACAATATTTAAACTATTTAAAGGCACACTCATACATATTTACTGTATGCTCGCTAATTTTTGTTCAGTATTTCTAATTTCTCATGTTCAGCCACTTGAGGAGGAGGAGGAGACTGAAGAGGAAAAACAGTTCAGGGCCATCTTTCAGCAGATAGCTGGAGACGTAAGAGCAAAAATGCATGTTTGAAATTCATATTTACTTCACACTATAATTGTGGCTGAATCACGTTTGCTCCTTACAGGACATGCAGATTAATGCCAATGAACTCAGGACTGTCCTTAATAGAGCGATTGCCAGACGTGAGCGAAATCTTATTTTCTACTACTAATTCTCTAATGTACTGTATGTCTCTGTCTGTAGGGTATTTATTATCTATTCCTCCCTTTCCTCAGATAAAGAGCTAAAAACAGAGGGTTTCAGTCTGGAGAGCTGCAGAAGTATGATTGCACTCATGGATGTATCCTTCATTAGGTTTGCTGTGCATTATGGGCAAATAATGTGTGCATAAATATGCACCTTGTGTAAAGGTGCTGTTACATGTACCGTTGCTCAGTGAGAAATTTTGCAGGTGAAATCCAGTCAGTCTATCGTGATTGGCTTACGGGTAACCAATGATTTTAAACTTCAGACAAGCGCAAAATGGGTTTGTAAATGTATTAAAAAAAAATCAGTAAATTTACGGTAAAAAACTGGCATATGTGATTGCCAGAAATTTACCATAAAAAATACGGTAGCAACATTTTAGGTTTTACAGACAACTTAAAATTACATTCATTATCTGAAATAATTTTAATTTACTGAACTATTGAAGTACTAATATCTGTTTTGAACCATTGTAATACACTGACAACCACCAATCACAGTGGTGATGAAAGTCACATGATGAATCAAAGCTCATCACAAGCAGCTTTTCCATATGAAAGTTAATATTAATATATAGAAGCTGCACAGTGTCATTCACACAAACACTAAACACCATCATAGTAACACTAACAAACATACAATTTTAAAAATGCAATAAACATTAATTGAACAACATTAAATGTAACATAAAACCTTAATGTACATAACTGATTAGAAAAAACTAAGAAAAACTTTGACTCACATCAAGTGTCACACAGGGAATTGTGGGAATGTCAATTTATGCTTTTTTTTACTGTAAATTATACAATGGACTTGTTCTTTTTCACTTCCAAAAACGGTATTTTACTGTAAAATTTCATTAGCCTAAATGTACTGTTAGATCTATCACAGTTATTCACTGTATATAGTACAGAAACTTTCTGTTAACCAATTAACAGTTTTTCACCGTATAATTTTTACTATGGTCTTTTACCATTAAAATCACAATCATTTTTTACAGTGTACCATCTGAACCGCTAGCTCAGTCTTTTTCATTCACTCCATCAAGTGAACTATATTAGTGGAACTATATTAGTTTGAAATAGTCAATAAAGATATGGGGGCTGATTTCACATACAACCAACTTAATAATAGACCTTAGTTAGGGTTGCACATTTTTGACAGGAATGAAAACGAGGCTCTGAGGGATTGAAGTACAGTGTGTTCTATGGATTTGCACCGTAGTTTAACAACATGCCAATAGGCCAGCTGACAAAACATCTTTTCAAAGGAGATTTTAGTAGAAAAAAAAATCTAGTACCTATATACATCACGTACCATTGTAAAGACTATCCCTCACAGCCTCAAAATATTCAATATGGCATCTGTCCTGACTAAGATCTATACATCCCAGGTGTAAGGGTTCCTCTCTGGAGATTGAAATTACTTCCTGCAAGCATGATAATAGAATGGTGCAAGTATGACATCACTTTGTAGGCCAAAACGCGGAAACGAGTTAGCATGTTAGCACCTCCGGTTCCATCGCCCAGAAGTCAATGGATTTTTTGAATGTGATTTTGGTTTGGCGAACACAAGCTCAAGACACTTTAACGTTTTATTCCACAACACAAAATACATCAGTATTACACCATTTGTGATTTTTACGTGTTACGTGTCTTAAAAAGGCAGATGCTAACAAGTAGCTACATGGGACTACAGAGGCTGTCGAGGACATTAAACGTCATCACACCTAACAGGTAAACTCAGTTCACTTTTACAGCCTCATTATGCTTATAATTGTGCTCTTATAAACTATTCTAACTCAAACTTTCTGTGAAAATGTTTTTAGATAAAAACTCTCGAGTTATCGGTAGCTTAGTGATGGTGACGTTGAAGTCCTGGGACCGTAGTGTAGTTCGTATATAGCCTACCTTTAGCTTTTTACTTCTAGCAACTGCATTTAGACTTCAAAATTCATAAAAGTTGTGTTCATCTGTGAAAATTATCTTGATGGACAAAATATGTAAGTGTCAGAAACTTTTGTTGATCACAGAGCTTGTTTTTTGTGATAATCCAAAAGTACGATTGGGGTTTTTGTCCAGGCAACCAGTGTGATGCTAACTACCTGCACCACTCTATGGTGTCCCCTTGTGGCCTGGATGACTTGTCACAAATAGTTCTGTTATTTCAAGTTCAAAATTTGTCACACACAACATTGCACAGTCATACAAAGGTTTTGAAAATGTCATCTTAACCGCAACACCTTAGACTGATGGAACAGGCCACCTTAACCTGCAAGAGTTCAAACACTTATGGAACAAAATTAAACAGTGGAAGGTATGCCATAATTTTCACCTTTGTAAAGCATGTCAAATCATGTTCTTTCTGTATTACAACATATGTTAAAGCCATAGATGTGCTGTTTCTCTCTACACTATTTTCAGCTGGTGTTCACACGTTTCGACACAGACAAATCAAGTTCAATCAGCAGTTTTGAGATGAGGAACGCTCTTACTGAAGCAGGTTGGGCAGTCAGTTGTCTTTTTTAACTTCTCATTTAAAGGAGCTGTATGTAAGAAATGTATTTCAATTAATCATAAAATGGCCCTGATATGTCACTAGACATTAAGAAATCATGTTCATTTCAAATACTTGTATCACTGACAACAGTAGTCCGGCCAGGATATTGTAATTTAAAAGTGAAGTTGCAGCCCTCAACTGATGTTGATGTTGTCATGTTGTGTTTTGGCCTGATGCCCCACCCTCCACCTATCTACCAATCACGAAGTCAGTAGTGTTTCGGCATCCGGGTTGCCAGCTCTGCTCTAGTTACCACAGCTGCAGCTACAAACGTTCGTGCTGGATCCTGCAGCCTATCTGGCAACCTCGAGTCAGGGGGGAGGGGGAGGGGATACACCGCTCTACAGTAATTTGAAAGTGATTGCAGTACCAGTTTTGGCCACAATCTTACATACAGCTCCTTTAATGATATAAAAAATGTATAGGGTAGAACATAAGATATTTCACTTTACCTCAGGTTTTCAACTCAACAATCAGCTGTATGACATTATTTGCATGCGATATGCCAACGAACACATGGAGCTGGATTTCGACAGCTACATTACCTGTTTAGTGCGACTCGAGGCAATGTTCAGTAAGTGAGATTTTTCTATTATTTTTCTAAAGTACCTTGAAGTTCATACAGGCATTGCAACCAGGATTTTAAGTTGCTAACTAACTATTGGATAGTTGTAGTAAAAATGATTCTCCTACAGGAACATTTAGAGCCTTTGACAAGGATGGAGATGGTCTTATCAAGCTCAATGTTTTTGAGGTGAGCTTAATCTGAATATTGAATATTATCAGGATAAGACAGGAGAATTTTAATCATATTTGGTCATATTTGCACTGCTATTGTTCATTCTAACGAGTTCCTGTTTTCTATATTATATACACAGTGGCTTCAACTGACCATGTATGCCTAAAGACACAAACACAGACATAGAAGGTGACGTGGTGACACTCAAGTCAGTGGACTTTCCCCATTTTCAGCCTCCATTAAGTGGAACATCTGCATTCGTATCAATTATACTGTACACCATTATGGCTTTTTTCTTAAGCCAGTACTGGTCTAGAACAAACTGGATTAATCATGAAAGCCGATTTAGATCTTTTTAAACAATTATTTAGTAGACTATCCCTTTCAGATGGCATTTTGTTGTTATTCAGCAGCAAATGTTGTCAAATTAAATGTATTAAGCTGTCATGCCATAAATTACACACATTTGAACCCACCCTTGTTGTAAAATGTGTGTGCTACTGTGCAACTGTAAATAATTCAACTAAATAAAGTACTTTGCACTGTTTTATTTCACTTGTTGTCATAGCCATGATTTGCAGAGAATAAGCAAACAGCACAAAATAGCACAACAATTGTGCGTTCATGACTGCAAGCAACGGATAAACACATGGTTGACCTTGAGGATGAACAAACTTCTTCTGCTGGAGTAGCAAGAAAACAACCAAACATTTATGCAATTTTACATTTCAGTATAGAAATTAAATTTTTATCATGCCAGAATCAGATTTAAAAAGCTATTGCTTTTTTCCTTAGAAATAATCTGCACCGATCTGATCAAGTTAGAGCATAATCCAATGTGAACTGCAATAAAACTATTATAAAACTGCATTACAATGACGCAGTCTGCGCTCTCAGATGAGATACATGCTCACAGAGGTAATTTGTGTTCACTGAGAGTTAGGTCCAGAATCAGATACACCTGGGAGTGAATCCTATGGTGCAGCTGCTCCTTAAGGCTCCCTGGGATGGCTAAGAGGAATCCTTCCTCAGAGGTTCACTCAGCTGTCAGGAGGCATTTAGCCCCACCTGTTGGTCTGAATGAGTGAGATCTGACAAAACATTTCAAGCATAAACGAGCATCATTACATGTAATATATTACATATTCATCTCAGATTAAAAAAAAAAAAAACTACATTTCTTAAGTAGGAATACTTTGTTAGTCCATGAGTTGAACTAAAAAAAAAAAAAAAAGAGATGATAAAGGAACTCTTACTCTTCATATCCTGCAGCATCTTTATGCGCTTTGTCCTGAGCGAGGCCATCTCTGAGGTTACCTGACAACAGAAGAATTGATATTGTGTGTGTGTGTGTGTGTGTGTGTGTGTGTGTGTGTGTGTGTGTGTGTGTGTGTGTGTGTGTGTGTGTAAATAATACACATACAAGGATTTTGGCTGTTTATTATTACTTATAAAGACATATTAATGCATTGTTCTGCTTAACTATATTCTACATCCCTTAATCCTACCTAATACTTAAATTTAACAACTACCTTACAAACTATTAATACGCAGTAATTAGGAGATTATTGAGGTTATTGGTTAATAGTGAGAATTTGACCCAAATCTAAAGTGTGAACATATAAAAACAAATAAACAAATAGACAAATAAAGATTATATATATATATATATATATATATATATATATATATATATATATATATATATATATATATATAGGCACAATATTTAAACTATTTAAAGGCACACTCACATATTTACTGTATGCTCACTAATTTAGTATGTTGTACGTTCAGTATTTGCCAATTACAGTATAATTAAATATTAAATTGCAATAAATATTGCAGTATTTATTATAAATGATTTATCTATGCATATCAATTTTAAAAATGCATGTTCCCTCATAATCTTTAATCAAAATAACTTCCCTTCCTCTTGCAACTACATGTCATCTCTTCTCTTTTCTGATGACATGTTTACGGCGTGAGGGCGGGACAACCTGTCACTCACATGAGATCACAGCAATAGAAAACCACAAATAATCCAATCAATTCCTGATGGGCAAAATCAAGTCCCTTCCTTCATTTTTTCTTCTTTATTCCAGAAGCCGTTTCTCTCGGATATACGTCACAACAGGGAAGAAAAGTCTATCACAGCTTCCTTTTTGTGCAGACTTAATTTAAAAAGAAATTGTAGACTTGAAAACTAAAGAGCTTGCGATGGTGATTAATGGAGAAGCCACGTACCTGTTGTTTAACAGCTAGTAGACGCTGAACTTCTGTGTAAGCGCTCTGCAGGGTAGAGTACGCCAGGAACAACTCCTCGCCTACATCCTCCAAAGAGCTGGTTAACTCATCTTCTTTCGAAGTCAGCGTCAACAACTGCTTCACTTTCCCTAAGAATCATATACACACAGATAAACTTTATGATATGTACAAGTATATTACTGTGGTCAATTAGATTATGATGGTAGAGAGATGGTTGAATTATCATTTACAGCTGATTGAGGTTTAACATCTGGTAAATAACTCATGACTAAATTGTACATTTTAGTCAAAAATGTAACATTTGACCTAATAATAATAATAAATAAAAAAAATCTAAACTCAAATTTGCATTTCCTTGCATTAATCAAAAAAAAAAAAAAAAATTTTTTTTTTTAAGAATCAATTTAAATAAATGCTAATCAAAGCTACAATAAAACGTAATACTCACTTCTAGATGTTTTGTTATTTGTCTTGGGATTCAGATTGTTATGTGAAATGTCCTATAAAAAAAAATACATAACTATTAACAAGCATTTCTATAGATAACTTGTTACAACTTCACTCTAAAACTCTCATACTTGTTTTTTTTTCTTGTTTTTCTGGACGTTGCAAGAGTTGGTTTCAAAGCTGTTCTCCAATGATGTTTCTCCCTGTTCTGTGTCACAAGCATTTGATTTCTTTTTCTTAACACGCACAGTCTGAGGCCGAACGTTTTCAACAACCTCTACTGCCTGCCAGTCATTTCCTGAAGTCTGGCTTTCAAACATTTCAGCCAGTGAAGTTCCAGATGGAAGAGAATCAACGTGTGGCTCTTGCCCATTCATGCCTTCTCTAAGAAAAAAAGAGATGTTAAGGAGATCACAGTTTAAATGTCAGAGACAACAGATCTTCATCAAGGATCCGAAGGCTTTTAAGTCAGAAACATGCTTGTGGATCCAATTTTATGAAACGTGATTTTTTTAAATGTTAAATCTAAAAAGAATGAGTCTCAAAGAAGGGGAAGCAAAAAGTGAAATTCATGATTTATTCACCTGGTTGTGCCCCGTTTACTCCGTGATGCTGCTTTGTTAACTTTCCTCATAGACTTTTTGGAACGACTGCGTTTTTGTAGTGGAGGTTTGGGAATGACAGCTTCATTCTTGGTCGTTGCCCTCTGTGCTGAACAAGCTCCTTTTGTTGCCGTCAAGTTGTGTTTGTTGGCCTCCATCCTGCTTTGGAGCAGTCCAGGGGAACATGTAGGCCCAGCAGATGTACCATCTTCAATTTCTGGAGTTGGTGTGCCATGAGCAGACATTGCTCGAGGAAGATCCTCTGATGGGTTCTCAAGACGAGGCTTTTTCACAAGTGGCCCGTTTGATCTGTCCATATCAAGTATGCTCTCTTGTCTCCGTTTAAGCAGGTTTTGGTTAAGCTGGAAAGATGCTGGGTGTTCATTTTGATTTTCCCAAGAGACGAAGAGATGGCATGATTGTGGCAACTGGTCATTTGTGAACTCTTCATTGCCTATGAAAGGTTTTGTTAAATGCACAATCTCACTTGTGTTTTCTTTCGATTTTAACAACTGTGCCTTCTTCAATTTTGCTTGTTTCCACTTCTTTGTTTTCTCTCTCTTTTTCTCTTGCCTTATAATAAAGAAAACAAGCAGCACTGAGTGTCAAGGGACCATTCACATAGAACATGTTCTTGGGTTTAAAATAAAATAGATTCTTATTTTGTACACACAGGAGAACCTTTCATGAAACAATTCACAACACATGAATCACACACATAAATAAGTTCTTAAAGGGATACTCCACTTTTTTTGGAAATAGGCTCATTTTACAACTCCCCCAGAGTTAAACAGTTGAGTTTTACCGTTTTCGAATCCATTCAGCCGAACTCCGGGTCTTGCGGCACCACTTTTAGCATAGCTTAGCATAGATCATTGAATCGGACAGGACCATTAGCATCTCTCTCAAAAAAATTTCCAAAGAGTTTCGATATTTTTCCTATTTAAAACTTGACTCTTCTGTAGTTACACTGTGTACTACGGAAAATGAAAAGTTGCGATTTTCTAGGCTGATACTCTCATTCCTGCGTAATAATCAAGAAACTTTGCTGCCGTACCATGAGTGCAGCAGGCGTAATGATATGACGCAGCAAAGTTTCTTGATTATTACGCAGGAATGAGAGTATAGTTCCTAGCCATATCAGCCTAGAAAATCGCAACTTTTCATTTTCCGTCGGTCTTAGTACACAATGTAACTACAGAAGAGTCAAGTTTTAAATAGGAAAAATATCGAAACTCTTTGGTCATTTTTTTTGAGAGAGATGCTAATGGTCCTGTCCGATTCAATGATCTATGCTAAGCTATGCTAAAAGTGGTACCGCCAGACCCGGAGTTCGGCTGAATGGATTCGAAAACGGTAAAACTCAACTGTTTAACTCTGGGGGAGTTGTAAAATGAGCCTATTTCCAAAAAAAGTGGAGTATACCTTTAACCTTGAAAATGTTGAGCATATGCTCGGATAGTAATTGAGAAAGTAGAAAAATTGTTAACAAAAGCAGCGAGGTGGGATGCAAAAACACTTTTGTGCCTTAGGGCTATTGATAAACTTTTTTTTTTTTAAAAAGATCATTCATTAATGTTCCACACTGTTCAGTCACTCAACCATCATTCATTCAAAACACACACAATTACACACATAACGTATGAGCTGGCAAGCTTACATTTGTTGATCTCTCTGGTAACAAAGGGCTCTAAGCTCATCATCAATTTCAGCACTGTAGTCCACAGTTTTTCCATCTGCTGTAATCTTTTGGAGTTCAAACAGCTTGTATTTGTGATAAAGAGTGCGAATATGCACCTTAAACTGTGCCATTCCTGTCTTAGTCATGTCACAGGCCCAACACTTATGAACTTGTGGACTGTAGGAAGAAGAGCATACATTTATTTTCACTTTTTATTATTAATGTCATAATACAGAACAACTAATGTCACACTGGTTTGAAACAACATGTACATGAGTAAGGGGCCATTCACACAGAACACATTTTTCCATTCCACTGCCAACTTTTCCATTATTTTTTTATATAAAAACACGCGCTAGACAGACGTGTTTGACAATTACACTCACGTCTTGCACATGACACGGCGTTCTAAAAACACGGTGCTCAAGTTTAAAATAAGTTACGACCGTACAATTTTCCCCAATTCCACTTTTCAAAGCAAAAATGCGTTTTGTGTGAACCAGCCCTAAAAGATGTATCAATCAATCAATCTATTTTAGTCCCATACCTGCCCTTCAGTTGCTCAATCGCCCGATGGTGGACAATACTGTGCATATGTGCGTCCAAATCCTGTGACAGCAAAGATAAAGGTAATTATAAAGAGAACAGATCTAGTACATAAATCCTAAGCCATAATGTGCTTACAGCATAAAAATAACCATAAAACATTCAATTTGGGAATAAAAAAGCCAATGAGTTAAATCATCAGACATAACACAGTTCTGTCATTACATCTAAATATTTACTTCCTTATAGAATTCAATGAAAAATGCTAAAGCTGGTTATTTTAGCCTTTATCTACAAGTTTGTCACTCTCAAAGGAAAGACAGGGCATTAAAAAAAAAAAGTTACAGAAAGTTGCTAACCTGTATAGGGAAAATCTGACAGCAGACAAAACAAGTCTCCGTACATTTTTGTATCTTCCTAAATGGATGAAAATAACTTTTGCATCTTTGATCCATATTAGTATTTATATTGAAAAAATTACAGGCCAATTTATTTTAAAAGGCAATTCATCAACCATTTTTTTAATCAAAAACTTATATTATACAGTTGAATGTATATGAGGTAAACTTACTTTTTTCGCTCTATTTGAAGGGCTGTAAACTCCTCATCAGTCAGGTCAATATTGTAGTTCACTTGAGGATATCTTTGTTTTTTTCTTCTTTTGTTGTGGAGTTTGTACAGACTGCATGTGTGCATGCGGGTGGCAATATGCTCCTTGTACTGCTCTAGTCCCAGCACGGACACATCACATGCCAAACACTTATGCAACTGTTCACTGCAATATCAAAAGTGCATATTTTCTTTTTTCTTTTTATACCTGAGAAGGACATTATAATCAGTTCTCTGTAATTCCATACCTGCCCTTGAGATGCTCAACTGCCTCATGGTGGATATAAGAATGCATATGAGTGTCCAAATTCTGTAAAAAAGGGAGTGATATTTATCTTACCCAATCTTTTATTAAATCCAAAGAAGTGACTTTTTAAATTTCGAACGCCATTTATCCATCCAATTGCTTTTTACATGAGAGATTTAATTGGGAGAGCAATTCACATTGAATTTGTGAGAAAGAAATTGAAACAGTAGAACATTCTTGTATATGAATTTTGGTTTTCATTTCAAAGTTGGATACAATCTAAAAATATATCGCTACACCCTTTGAATGTCTCAATTTCTCAATTAAAGTTGGAATCTTTTTGAATGATAAGTACTTTAAAATTTAAAGATTAAACCCCATTTTCAACAGATGGAGGATTTACTTGAAGCTATTGATGGACAGAAATGCCCTGAAACTTCTTACAGCTTTTTTTTCCTGTTACTATATTAAGATCTCACTCTTCTTTTTGTGTGCGTGTGTTTTGTTTGGTTTTGTTTTTCTAAATTCTGTATGAAAACATATGTATATATGAATGATAGTTGAAGTATGCCTTAAATGTTTGTGCTTCAATTCTGCTTAATACATTTAAAAAAAGAAAAATATTTTCTCTGCCTTGAAAACGGACAAAAAATATTGATGACTCATCCTGCACCCACTCATTTTGTCCAATCAAATACTTTTCAGGAAGAGAGCGTCCCAACAACCTATCATTTAGCAAATACATAACTATCTTTTTGGCTTTTTTTCCTTCATTTTTTTGATATGTCCCGCCCAAAAATAAATAAATAAATATATAAACAATAATGCAACACAGAAAACTTAAGATTTCTTGAAGTCTGAGGCATATGTGAATAATGTCTGTTTAAATTACATAAAAAAATAAAATAAATCACAATAAACAGTAAATCATAAAATAAAATCAACTATTTTATTTGTGAAATTATGAAACCGTAAACAAACAAACCGACAAACCTTATCTCCGTACTGTTCACCGCAGATCAAACATTTCGTGTATGCCGGTGTGAAGGTTTGGGGTTTCTTGGACTTTTTTATCTTCTTTCTGGATTTCATGTCTGCCTTATTTACTGTAACTGTTAGTACGAAAAAAACGTAAAGCAAAATGTTTGAGACGGAGTTAGAACATTTAAATCATGCTAGACATTCAGAGCAGTTTGCTGGAAGACTCTTGTCGTGAATGTTATCACAGAGGTTACGTACCAATTATAGCCTATATTAATCTACCCAAAACAAAATTTTAGTAATTTAGTTGTTTCTCAGTATGCTGAGATATCCATCCACGTGCTTGCTAAATCAGACCATGTTGACTGTAAAACAGTGTTGCCACATCTCGCAAAGAAACAAGCAGTTAAAACCATAGACATCTATGGTTAAAACGAGCCTATGCGATTTACCTGAACAAAATTAGCTATAACCTGGTTTTGAGCTTTGATGGACTGAATGAAATAGGACTAAAAAACACAACTTGCTAGTTTTCACTTTATACATTTATCCACACTGCTGTAAGGATTGACAGTCTGAAGAAACAGGGCGCTCCCCCTAGTGTAGTGGTTCTCAAATTAGTAAAAAATAAAAATAAAAGTCAAATCTGCTAAAATATATATGCGCCACGTCACATTAATTATAATTTCTACTGCAAACAAATTAACTGACACATTTTAGCCGAAAATGAGGAAAAGTCAGATGCTGTAGGATTTCGAATGTTGACCTTTACAATGGTGATGTGGGGCTTCGGAGAAACAATTTGAGGACCAATTCCTGGATGTATCTAATGTTTATTTTGCATTCCAATAGTCATCAAACTTTATTACAAACTATAGCATACACACACAACACACAAAAAATTGATTAAAAAAAGGATTTATGACATTCTATTTTTGTGTACAAATGTAATAAATCTGTAGGGTCACGGGTTTTTTTCTCGTTTTTTTTTTTTTTTTTTTTTTTTACAGTTTATCTCACATTTTTGAACGAAAAAGACAACTATCCTCTCTTTCAATCGCAGATATGATTAACGCACAGATGGGGGCGCTATATCACCAATCCTACAGAGAATTCACAGAAGAAGACGCGAACACGGAAGCGTCTCAGTGCTCTGATCTGTGCTATTAGTTTTCTTAACTGACTGATCCGAAATGTGTACTGGTTGTATGCAGAAACAATATCCCGACAGGGTGAGTTCATGATCATTGTGACTGGCACGCCTCGCGCGAATCCTGCGGCCATATAAGAGGCAAATGCAGCGCATCACTGCACTTATGTTTCCTGAAAAGTTTTGTGCTTAGTAGATAGCCAAACTATCTACGGGCATTAGGCATTTGCCTTTTCTCTTTAATTCATAATTCAAAAGATGAACTTGTTTTGTTTATTTGTGCACTGGGTTCAAGCGAGTATCATTTATTTATTTACATTTATTGACAGTGTTGGACTCAATTGTATTTCAAGTGTTTATTTCATGTGTTATGTGCAATAGGGTAATACCTGTCTCGAGAATGGTTCATATCTCATGAATTTTCTCGGCTGCGCCAACTGTCACCAGCGAGACTTTGTGCTGATCAGTGACAGGACGATCATGAATGAAGATGAGGAGGAGATTGTCACTTACTTGCGTGAGTCACGTCTCATCATTGCATGGACATATTCCGCTGAACGTCTCAGACTGACGTCAAAATTATTTGCTTTTCCTCAGATATGTGCAAGAACTGTGATCATGTCATAGCCAGACATGAATACACCTTCACTGTGGTGGATGACTATCAGGTGAGCCGTGCTCTCAGTTCAGCACTTAAAGAGGTTGTTCCACATTATTGAGCAAGTCAGTTCTCATGCAATATGGGAAGGGAAAAAGATCTTTCTGAAGATAAGAAAATGGTACAATTTAATGCACATGGCATGAAAACAACTAATATTGTGTGAAAACTGAGTGGAGATTATCAAACTATCATAAGATTGTGATTTACAGCACAAGAGAACTTGGTCAGATAAAGGCTTATTAAGGAAAGTTTCTGTCAAAAAAATTAGATGGAACGTGGTGGCCACTCACCAACCATCCAGAAATCCATCAATCTAGATTCTAGATCCAATATGATCAAAGATGGCTGTAAAAATAAATCTGAAAGAATGAATCTTTCATTAAAAAAAAAAAAAAAGCAAAAATCCAACCTTTCATTGAAGTAAAAGAATTGAAAGTGGGGGAGAAATCATATTATGAAATACATGTTTATTCCAAAACACTTTAATGCTGTGGGCCTTTTTTTTTTTTTTTTTTGCTGGAGGTCCTGGACATCTTGTTCAGATACATGGTATCATGGATTCTAGCAAATACCAACAGATAAAAAATCAAAACCTGACGGCCTGTGCTAGAAATCTTATAATGGGCTGTGGTTGGATCTTCCATCAGGACAACGATCTAAAACAAACATCAAAATAAACATAAAAATGTGTGACTGAGCACAAAATGAAGCGTCTGCCATGGCCATCCCAGTCCCTGACCTGAACCCTATAGAAAATGAGTGGGTTAAACTGAAGAGAAGAAGCGCCAACATGGATCTGGGAATCTGAAGGATCTGGAGAGATTCTGTATGGAGGAATGGTCTCTGATCTCTTGTCAGGTGTTCTCCAAACTCATCAGGCATTATAGGAGAAGACTCAGAGCTGTTCTCTTGGAAAAAGGAGGTTGCAAAAAGTATTTAATAAAAGGGTGACTGAATTATGGCTAACGTATTTTGGAGAAAAGCATTTATTTCATAATGTGAGTTTCCCCCCACGTTCAATTATTTTACTTCAATGAAAGGTTAGGTTTTTGAGATAGATAGATAGATAGATAAATAGATATTGCATTAAGTATTAATGATAATAAACATTATACATTATTAATTATCTTATTACTATTGTAATCTAATAATTATTTAGTTATTGTCTCAAAAAGCAGAAGTAACAGTACTTACTAATATTTGCTGAATATCAGTTATTGGATATTTTAACAAAAATCATTTTATTATATCAGTCATGAAAAACAATATTGGCCCATCTCTTATTAAGATAAATTGAACAAATTAGAAAGAAAAAAAATCTTCTGAGCCATACTTTCAAGTTTATGTAAATAGCACAATACATGGATATTAAAATTTTAGGCAAATTAAGAGGATTTGCTTGGTATGTTTAGGTTTTTAAAGGGGATTTTTATATATTATTCTTTTTTTTCAGGAATACACAATGTTGTGTATGCTGTGTGGAAAAGCAGAGGATTCCATCAGTGTTCTGCCAGACGATCCCAGACAAACAGCTCCTCTGTTCTAGAGTATTATCAGGGAATTGTAATCTTTGTAAAGAGCATGGTTATGCATGATGGAGGGAGCCATGAAATATGCAAAGACGACACACTGTCACGATTAATCCAAGAGAATATATTGCAGAATGAATCGTGTTCTTTGTTTCTACTGCTTCAAGAGTGGCGTTAAGGTTCACAGTATGGTTCCGACTCATAAAGACATGAGTTTGAGAGTCATTTACAAATTTTAAACCTAATTAAGAGCCATGGTTCCTTATGCTTGTGTTCATCCCGTGATCATCATGTTTGATTTGCTCACTCTATTAAAAGGAAAGTGTGTATTGTTTCCCATGGTAAAATGCTTTCTCCTATCCCATCTTAAGGCCAATTCACACAGCAACGACAGACGGCAACAGACACTTAATTGGGTTTCGCCGATTGAACATGCTGAATTGGCATTAGAATGTCGGAGAAGTGACGTGCTGTGATCTGACTGTCGGTGCGCTGTGAATTGGGCTTTCATATGCAGTGTTGTTCTGTTGCCAATTAAATGAGTCTGCAGTGGGAATATCTGACTTGCAAGAAATATTAGGTTTAAATGGATTTGCAATTTGTTAACTCTCAGAGAGGATTTTTGTTACTATGCAACACTTACATAGAACATGATTGATTTAGATAGATATAAAAAATAAAAACAAAATAAAAAATCAGATCCCTGCTTGTTATTACTGATACTTACATTTCAGTCTATATGATGTCATACTGTATTTCTAGTGTTAATGCAACAAAATATTTTGTATGCTTTGTCTAAAACTATGAAACAATGCATTTCGTTTATTAAAATATTGACAGCATAATGTCATCACAAAATCAAGCATTTGGTACTCGTACTTATTTATTCCATTAATATGAATACATATACATTCCAACATGGTAACTTTTTTTGCCTGATTGAAATATGTTTGTTAGCAAAATACAGTACATGAAGCATGAGGTGGAATTTCTTTTTCTTAATATATTTATATCTATATACAGTTCAGATTATGTACAAGTCTCATGATGATAGACCAGCCTCCATTCCGCAGTTGTGGGCTTATAATGATGCTTTTAAAGTAAAAGTACTTTCCGAGGACAAAACACGATTCAGAACAAAACAACTATTCTAGCTGCACAGCACACAATGAAGTCGTGGTAATGACTTGGTAGCTACAATACCTTTCTTTGTACATCTCTTTAGACAACTTTCAATTAAATGCCATGACAGAATTCAATCCCAAAATCCACAGAAGCATCTTGGTATAAGCAGCCAATTTCTCATACTGTTCTTCCTGATGTATTCAAGTAATATGGTAATGGGACTATAGTGTTTGAATCAAGAGTTCCTTTAAGGGTCTGTAGTGTTTCACTGCAATATATCGGCAAGTTTCTTACTGATGTTATAACTATTTACAGGGACTGTTAGTATGATATTGCAGGCATGGAAGAGATTATACTTGGCAATTGCAAGGTTGCTGACCCTTAATGTGATGGCGAATTCACTCAGTAGCAAGTAATAAAGCTACATTGTCAGGTACGTAACCACATCCAATAAATAAATAAATACATTCTATAGATGATACAGTTTACAGTACATACATTCCCTGAAATACATATATACACATGCTTGCTCGGACCAGATGTACCTACCGGTATACGTGAATGATATCACATTGTATAGACGGATATGGGTTGAAATGAGCATTTAAGATTAAACTCTTTGACCAATGATTAAAAAAAAAAAAAAAAAGGTTAGAGTATCTGGAGTGCAACTGTTTGACAGAATACAATGAGTTACTAAGTAAAGTGCAGCCCCATTGTTTTCACATTTCAAACAATCTCACTGATAGTGGCAAATAGAAAGTGTTTAAAATCTGACATATGTAAGGAATGTAAACCAGAATGTGCACAAAAAAAAAAAAAAAAACATGAAAAAGAAGATTTAAATGTAACAAAAACAATATATGGCACAAACTATATAGAGTGTAAAATAAATAAATAAAAATAATTGCGATGAAACGCAATGGGCAAGTTTTTAGGACAAAGTTACACAGCGTCAATGGAAAGTTCAGCATGTTAATATTTCATGGTTTCCTAATATGTCAAAAACATGATGCTTTCAAGTAGTCGCAACCAACCGGCAAATACCCGGTCCTTTATCACTCTACTTATCAAAACACCACTTGTAAAAAGGCTACAGTTCACCAGGCTTCATCATGTGGTGTTAAAAGCTACTTTTGAAACCGGTTGTCAAATTACTGACAACTCGCGTCAGCGATTACAAGCTTTTCACTTTATTTGCTCGTTTTGGTTGTGGTTTTGCCCTCAGGACTTCCTGCTCTGACTCTGGTGCAGAACCCTGACCCTTGATTTCCTCGCAAGTCACTGATTCGAGGAGGCGGGGAGGCTGAGCAGCTACTTGGCGACTGGCTGTGACCCCCCTCGAAATGGGAAGGGGAGGAGCTTAGCGAGCGCTGCAGAGAAGAGGCGGTGGTGCACTGGTAACGAGAGGAGCTGACGCCCATCCCACCTCGCTCATGCATGAGCTGAGAGAGGTTGTCCAAGAGGTCCGCGTCACCGGTGCTGCTAGCCCGAATGCGGTAGCGTCTGCGTCTGAAAGGACAATAACATTCAATATCACATTTCAGACTGATTCAAACTAGTATTCGAGTCATTTGTTCATGAATCGAACTGGACCTGGTTGGTCCACTGAACTGGTTATTTTTTGATTATCTAAAAAGAACCAGCACAATAGTTTTCATGGACTACACTCGTTTCATTGTATGTCTGGTTATTGCGTGTAGCCAATGAGGACAACTCAATACAGTGAAACAAGGAAGCTACTAACTTGCTCCATTATGAAAATACTAATTTTGAAATTCTTGCTTCTCTCACCTGTTCTCGCCACCTGTGCGAAGGGGCGGTTTGCCTGGTGGCGGCCGAGGAATAAATCGAGCAGACAGCTGATCCGGTACTAGTGTGGGGCTTATGGGTCTTGGTATTTTACTCTTGCCTGACAGAGGTCCAGAAGAGGAAGACAGAGAGAGCGGCTCCTCCACCTGCCAGTCTGACCCTCGAGAACCGGTGGGAAAGGTGAACCTGTCACGCAGCAACGCTAAGGGGAAGTGCTCACATGACAGCGACAGAGATGGGGAAAGCGGAGCTGGAAAACCCCTGCGAGTCGGAGAGTCCGGGTCACGGACCGGGATGCGACTGGTTCGGGGGGAGAGTTCACGAGGTGATGCCGGAGCAGCATCAACACTGTGACCGGTTGTCTCACCCTGGTTAGGGGTTGAAGGTGTCCCACCGTCAGGACAGCCCGAGTCACTCTCCACATCCTTGTCAGAGGCCTTGACAGAGATAATGTGTTCATCTGGCTTCTGAGGGCTTTTAGAGGGTGAAATAGCTGACACGTGGTCGTGCTCTTTTTCCGCAGCGCCTGATGGATTGTCAGGCTGAGAGTTGTCTCCTGTCTTCTGCTGAGGCTGAATGGGCTGTAGCACTGCACTGGATGACTGAGAAAAGAATAGCATTAAGAGACAAGACATTATTTATGGAGCCCTGCAGAGATAATACTCTTATAAAATGTGTTGTTTTCTTAAAGTACCATCATTTGCTTGGCAAAATATGAGCTCTGGTGAGATTTTCTGAGCCTGCTTCACTTTTGATCTGATGTTTTTGATATACAGTAATGTGTAAATCCAAGCTGCTGGCCAAAATCCGAGACGATGTTGCAGTGAAACTACTGCAATGCACCCATAAACGATCACTACGTACTGCTACAGTTTCCCTTACACAATGAAACATTATGAAAATAAATGTCATTTTCTGTCTTTAATATTTAACATTACAGGTACACTATTGTTCAAAATTTAAGGATTTTTTTTTTTTTTTTTTAAAGAAATGAATACTTTTGTTCAGCAAGGACACATTAAATTGATCAAAAGTGACAGTAAATACATTTATAATATTACAAAAGATTTCTAATTTAAATCAATGCTGTTCTATAAAACTTTCTATTCATCAAAGAATCTTAAAAAAATGTTAATAAAAATATTAAGCAGCACAGATGATTTTTTACAATGATAATAAACAATAAGAAATGCACTAAATCAGCATATGAAGGATCATGTGACACTTAGACTGGAGTAATGGCTGCTAGAAATTCAGCTTGGCTATAACAGGAATGAATTATATTTTAAATATATTAAAATACAACACAGTTTTTTTTTATTGTAGTAATATTTCACAGTATTACTGTTTTTACTATATTTGTTATTAAATAAATGCAGCCCTGGTGAGCATTAACTGTGCATTCACACTGCCGCTGGCGAGAGCGTCAAAGTGGCCGGAAGTCATTCATTTTCAATGTGAACCGGTGGCGAGCGCCAGCGAGGCGAGCTCTTGGATGGTGAGGGCGGCGAGGAGAGTTGAAGTTAGGTCAACTTTATGGTAATGAGCTATGACGCGGTTCGGCGGCAACCAATCGGAATGTAGAAGTCCTCCGCTTGAGAGGATTCCAGAGAACGCAGGAATTCTTTCATCATCATAATCCTAGTGTTATTCCAGCTTATTTGCAGGGTCCACATCACACACGCATTTGGCATAGGTTTTACGAATGCCCTTCCTGACACAACCCAGCACTCCTACAATTTGGAATATCCAATCCACCTAACCTGCATGTCTTTGGGGGAAACCAGAACACCCTCTGACTACCGGCCCCATAAGAGACTTCTTTCAAAAACATTAAAAATCTTACCGACCCCAAACTGAATGCAAATTCTTCTACTCAGAATGTAGCATGAGATATTTACCTGCTCAAGATTAGACCTGCTGAGGTGGACCATTGATGCAGGCTGTATTGTGGGAAGTCTTCTTAATCCAGACAGGCCTATTACGCCAGACAAACCCGGAAGTCTGGCGAATGGAGGTCCAGTGTGGCAGACACCGGTGTGGAATTCTGCTGAGGCAAGGCTGCTAGCACGCTGAGGCAAGGGGTCGGACCAGGTGCGAGGGAGGGCGAGGGGGCTGGAGGAGCGTGGCGAGAGTCCTGAGCGTTCCTCCTCATCTGGTTTAGAGCCAGCTGAACCACTAGCGCCTTCAAGCTCAACTAGAACCCACTCCTGTGAGTCACCCTCTTGAGGGACGGGGCTGAGGTTGACGGCAACGTAACCGCTACTGGCTGCCCCCTCCTCGTCCTCCAAAGAGCCCTGCTCGACCCGACAGACAGACCTGTCTTGGGACATACCTGGCCGCTGCTTGCCTAAACTAATGAGACGAAGAAGGAGAAGTGGTTATGATGTCTCTAGGGACCAAATTCACATTTATAAGGAAGTTCATTAAGACTTTGTTTACTGACTAGGCCTCAAGGAAGCGTTCAATGGTGGGTTTGGGTTCGGGAGTCAGTCTCTTGTCTAGCCCCATGCTCTGGCTATGGCGCATCCTTCTCAGCAGAGGAGCCACGCGGTCGATGAGCAAGGTCTCTGAGCGCACACGTCTGGGAGAGCCCTGGATGGAGCCACTGTTGGGGCTCTGGTTGCCCTCTTTGCTTCGCTCCTCCTCACTAGCCACCTGAATCAGAAACACAAGCTCATGACTACCTTATCAAAAAGCAGAAATACAGCAGTTACCACAATCACAAGATACAGAAAATGGAAAAGAAAATGGCACTGGAACAGTGTTCCCTTCCCTTCAGATATACATTCATATAACCTTTATAATAAAACCCATATAATTTGGGTTATTTCTCATCGCAAGTAACAGAGTGATTAGAATAGCAGTCATGCCATCTGAATAGTACCTTTCTGATTTGCGGCTGAACGTGGTTGAGGTTTCGGTCGCGATTGTGCTCTATATCCTCCCAGACATCCGCACCCTGCGCAGGCTGTGTTGGGATGGGGGTGCAATTATCAGCCTCGCTGAGGCGTTCACCCTGAAGGACGTCCTCTGTGTTCTCACGCTGCAGATCACCCGGGATCACAGAGGCATTGGCCATGCTAGGAGGAAACATTCATTTGACAATGTAGACCTCAAACAGTTTATCTATAGGCTCAATACAGCATTGAATCATTTGATGCTGGATATCTACCCCAAATATGCAGGTGTGAGGCGGGTCAACTGCTGGGCTGTGTTTGTCAGGGTTCCAACATTAAGCGTGTCCTCTGAATCCGTTCTCTCCCAGTCATACGGGTCATTTTCCACCACATTGTAGCTCTTCATACTGTTGTCAAAGACTGACATCAAGAGCTACAACACAATGAGTATGTTAGTGAATGGCTACGCTTACAAAAATCTATGCTAAAGAATGGCTCTGGACCTGATAATCCGGTTTAGTGTAGTAGTCCAGATTGGAGATATGGTCAAGGAAAATGTTAAACTCATCTGGGAGGTGCTTGAGCATGAGGTCATGGTTGTACGTCTCCTTCATATTTCCGACCTGTTCCTATATTGATAGCAGGATTAAGAATACCAGCAGATATTTTATCAATGGAAAATTACAATTTGAGCAGAACTTACTTTATCTTTGATTTTCCTCCACGGTAGCTGACCCACCATGAACTCCACAAGCATATAAAATAATGACCAGAGGTCATCATGTCGACTCATTTCCTTTGAAAATGAAGGATGTGCATTTTAGTGAAATATGAACAAGTAATATGACCTGCTGTGTAAAGGACACCTGATCGGCATCTGCCATTGGCTTGAGAATGTGTGCAAATAGAGAGGAGTTACCTTATTCTTGTGAGCATTAACTGAAGCATAACGGACGGTCCCTCTGAATCCTGCCACTTGTCGTGGCTTTGGACAATAAACAGAATGTGCAGTCATAAGAAAATATATAGAAACACATTACAGGTAAAGTTCAGTCAAAATTCTGACATTGAAATTTAAGTCAATGTTCACTTAAAAAAACTTCACATCCACCTCTACCTCTTTTTTGGTTCATTTACGAGAGTTTGAGTTGTATAATTCTGATTCATAAAAGGATCATTTAGTTCAGTTTTGTGAACCAAAAAAAAAATCATAATCGAAAGACCCATTCGTTCACAAATCATACATCACTGCTTCTCTCATGAGCTCTGAATTCTGACTTAAATTTGGGTTATTTCTCATCCAAATCTTTCGTATGACTTCAGAAGTCTATAATATAAGTAATAGTCATACAGGTTTGGAACAACATGAATGTGAAAGAATGATAACTGAATTTTCATTTTGGGGTGAACTATCCCTTTAATCAACACTAATGCTGTATATGACAATAGCATCCTTAAAAAGACAGAGTGATGTTTCATAAACATAAGCTTTAAAATATATCTGTGATTACTCACTGGACGGACTTCTTGACATGAGTTTGTGAACTGGCGTGCCAACCCAAAATCAAGCATGTAACAGGTTCGGCACGTAATTTTAAGTCGGCCCATTGCGAAGTTGGACTGTTTGAAAAAGAAAAGGTTTGATGATTAGTTTATATAGTCTAAAAAGGAAGAATAAGACATGCCCTGTGAAAAAAAAATTATAATCAATATTAAAAGTGCTTTTATGCCCAGGACTATCTGTGAGAGAGCACACTTACGGGTTTGATGTCTCTATGCAGAAAGCCCACAGAGTGGATGCTCTCGATGGCTTCCAAGATTTGTCGGCCCAGCCTGAGTGTGGTGGAGACACTGAATGTGCCATGGCTCATGGTGCGTCTAAGGTCTGCCAAGTTCCTTCCCTGCAGTTCAATGGACAAACATCACTTCAGGTGACTGAAGTCAGGGTTGTTGAGTAACTATGACTTGTGTGAGATAACGTCCATCAATTCAGACACAAGAATAAATCATCTGACGCCCTACCTGAAGCTCCATAACCACATAGTTGAAGCGGTCATTGCGTCCACAGCCAACAAAACGACAAACATGGTCTTTACCTACAAAATGGTTCAAAATAAAGAAAAAGAGAATGTTATATATACAAATCCATTTGTTTGTTTTTTAAATGTAATACTGTTTTTGCCCATAATAGAGTAGCACTGTAGCACACAGAGCTTCTTAATTTAGCGTCTTCATGTTTGTTTAATATACGCCTTAAACGTCTGTCTTCATCTTTACCCTGAAGTCTTTTCAAAACTGCAACTTCCATCTTCAGGACCTGTTTGGGCTGCTGGGCAGACTCCACTTTCAGAGCCACATTGACCTGGTTCACCTGGTCCAGGACTTCATAGATCTCGCCAAAACCACCCCCACCAATCTTCTTCAACTAAACAGGAAAGGAAAACTTGGAATGAATGAAACTAAATACACTATTGTTCAAAAATGTGTGGTCGGTAAGATTTTTTATTGTTTTTGGAAGTCTCTTATGCTCACCAAGACTGCACTTATTTGATCAAAAATATAGTAACATTGTGAAATATTATCATTTAAAAATAAGGTTTTCTATTTTTTTATACATTTAAAAATGTAATTTATTCCTGTGATGGCAAAGCTGTATTTGCAGCATCATTACTCCAGTCTTCAGTGTCACATGATCCTTCAGCATTCATTCTAATATGCTGATTTGCAGCTCAAGAAACATTTCTTATTATCAATGTTGAAAACAGCTGCACTGCTTAAAGGTATAGTGGAGGATCTTTCCGAATTTTAGATAAGACCCGCCCTCTCCACTTTTTGAATAAGTTTGATTGATTCACCAGAATGATTGACAATTAGGAGGACCAATAGTATAGGTGATCCACCCGGAAGTAAAAAATCCTCCGCTATACCGTTAATATTTTTATGAAAAATGTGATACATTTTGTTTTTCAGAATTCTTTTATGCATAGAATGTTCAAAAGAACAGCATTTATTTGAAATAAAAATAATGTCTTTACTGTCACTTTTGATAAATTTAATGCATTTTATAAAAATAATGCATTTTTTCCAAGCTTTCAAACTTGTGTTGGAGAACAGATGTTACATGACAGCTCTGTTCAGGCATGAAATAAAATGTCCTAGCAAAACAACAATTTTGTCATGAAATAAAATGCTGTGTCTCGTGACTATTTGTCAGCATGTTGTACAGTTTTCCGTGCTGATGTCAGCACAGCTCAACACACCTGCAGTGTATCGTTTGACTGGGCTCAAAAGGAACAAATCCCCTTGTCTGTGCAGAAGTTTGCATAAAGGAATCTGACAGCTATCAGAGCATCTCTACGAAACTAACAGTGAGTCTCTGAATAGTTCTGAAGCCTTGTCCTCCTAAATACAGCTCCTTCAAAAGAACTCACCACTTTCCATCGCTCCCGGACCATGCTCCCGACAGCCAAGATATCAGCCTGCTCCACTGTTCCACTCATCCTGATGCTCAAGAGTGGACTGAGCACACTCAGAGAAGCTCTACACCTCACATCAGTGAGCTCGGGTCCTCACTGAAAATCACAGTAAGATCAGAAAAACATCAAGTCTTCATTTAGTTGGAACTGCAGGTCAGGGTTACAGCAGAAATTAAAGCCCCCAGAGAAGTTTGCAGACATAAGAGGGATTCATTTGCCTAAGATGGCTGTAGATGTGACAAAAATGATGTGCATTTTATTGGCTGCATCCATTAGGTGGGCCTTCTGTAAAGGCCCGCTAAACTATATGAATCTAAAGACAATCTAAGGTTGTCTTTTAAACAGAAGACAAGATATGTAAAAGAAGCTGCCCTGGTTCTTTGACTCTCATTGCTAGGGTGCAGAGCAAAACTGATGGAGCTAAATACAGTCAAATCCTTGAGGAACAGGCTTACTGTAGGCCTGGAACAAGAATAAAATCGGCAAGACACTGACTCTGACAGATTATGTTTCCCTATCTAAATCACAAAGACTACAAAATACTAGCTTCATTATTTTATATGGCTGCCTAGTTATAAGAACCTCGGCTCTGATGTTAACTATAAGAAAAAAACGAGCCTAAATGCATATCGAGAAACATTCTACAACTTATTTACCACTCCTAAGACTTGTAGATAATGTGCATTATCTTGAATAATATATGTATTATTTTTTGTATATTATGCATAGTATTATACTGTCAATAATTGACTGCAGTGTTATGTCATATGGTGTGTAGTGACAATAAAGTGATTTGATTTATGTCACAGGCCAAATGCAAAAAAATATGTAAATTGTCAAGTTTTTTTCCCCCATTCGGACAAACACAAAATTGCTTAAATATATAAACTCTAAAATTAACAATTTTTTAAAATGTTTATACATATTGTTCTGTAAGGCTTTGGCAAGTGTTACAGCAATAGGTTTGGCAATAAGTATGACAAAATTGATGTATACGTTTTAAAAATGTATATAAAAATTTGAAGAAGAAAAAAAACAACAACAAAAATGTTCACTGTAGTTTAAAATATAACATTATAATTGACACAATTCTATTAAAAGGCTTTTACTCAGGATTTAGTCATTAAATCCGTACTAAACTATCAATACTATAATGTTTCCCCCAGCAGTCAGAAATGATGGATGACAGTCTGCATGCAGTAACGTTACTGTTTTAATAAGGATCATCTTAAGGGTGGCTGCAGCCGGCCTCTTTATTAGCTGGATGTGTAAATGAATTGTGAGCATTTTAGCTTATGCTAACATCCACAAGCTACGTTGAAAACTGCCGCTGTCTTGTAGATGTTGGTTGAGTCTTTCTCTGCCCTTACCGCATCCAGTGATAACAGAAGGAGACGTAGGACAAGGCTAGCTAAAGCTAAAGCATCAGCCAGAGCCAAATCATTGTACAAAACAGCGCAATGAAACGGTACCGCGCTAGCTAATTAGCCAAACATATGCGCCTCAACATACAGCTATTATTGAACATACGGTTGCCAGGTTACACATAGTGACAGCTGTAATCCCGTTTATAATGCGGACTAGCTCGCTAAGCACGCGCTCATTCAGGTACCCGGTGTGTGTGTACATTACCTCTGTCTGCAGCAGCGGACCAAGATGTTTCCCAAGACCTCAGAACATCTTCTTTTGTTCTATAGACCATGATGATATGAAATGTTGGACATAATAATCCCATAACGTTTAGAAACATAAAATAACGACCGAAGTTCACGTTATCTGCTTCACTTCTATCAGCAGTGGCCGCTCGATGACTGAGCGAGCGGACCGATAATGTGACGTCACATCTGGTCGATTGGGTTTGATCCATAGACTGTAACAAATATGATCCCAAACATCGTTTAGATTTTTGGACTGACTTTAAAATAGACATGACAAAAAAATTAAACAGATGTCTTAATTTAGAACCTCATGACATTTTACTTTGTTTCCAAAACCCATATTTTTGTGAAAAACAAAATTATATCATTAATCTTTTAATTATTTTGGCGAAGTTTTATATTCACAAGACAAAAATAACTCAAAAGAAACCCTCCTATATTACCTTTTATAACACTGATCTCACAATATACTTAGAAACTCTTTCAAACATGAGATCACAAAACAAAAAGCTTATAAAAACAATACAAATTTTAAAGCTTTTCAAATACATATAACTGCCCTGATATTATAAACTTTTATTTCTGTATTTATTATTTATTTTATTATTATTATTATTATTATTATGTACATTTATACTTTAGTTGTTGTTGTTATTCTTTGGTTTATATATTTTGAATTGTATTTACAATGCCGTGTATTCATTTTGTTTTCTGTTGCATTGTACTTGAAATGTTTGCAATTTAACAAAAAAAAAAACATTGTTTAGAACAATAACACACACATACACATATATATATATAGTTACATGAGTTAACATGAACTAACAGTTAAAAACACTTGTGCATTTATTAATTTTAATTAATGTTAAGTTGCATCTGTTAGTATTATTTAATGAACTTTACATAGTATTATTTAATGAGTTAACACGAACTAACAATGAACAGTTGTATTTCATATTAACTAACATTAACAAAGGTTAATAAATACTGTTACAAATGTATTGCTCACAGTAAGTTAATGCATTAACTAATGCAACTTTTTTTTTAAGTGTTACCATTTCTGCAATCATTTGTATTGATAGGCATTGTTTTAAACTTTGCATTGGGATATTGTGCTCACACACTAAAAATATGTTGTGCAATAGTTGTACATATATGTAAGCGAAAAATGTCCATTAAAAATTACAAAATTATCATAATCTTGGTTCATACAGCATTTTCATTGTAGCATTAACCCATTTAGTAGATCAATGTCCGTTTTGAATGTTCCCAGACACTGGCAATAGTTTTGTTACACATGCAGTAGATGTAATTGATCTGAGTGAAACAGTTCTGTCTTCTTCATGTTAATTTCAAGTACCACAAACAGATGCATCCACAATGTAAAAAATGTTTCTGACAAGAATGTGAGAGGAATTTATACATTCATGCAGAGGGAACTGCAGTCAATCAAATGGAACACAGAAGATATCATTGCTTGCACCTCACTATGAAAAAAACTTCTTTTTTCTTTTCTTTTTTTTTTATAAACCAAGAAACTACCATGGACTAAAAGAAGATTTTCTTGTCAGTACATAATACCCGTTTCACAGATAATTAATAGTATTCCTCAAATAAAATTATTAGAGAAATAATGTGCTCCCAACAACAGCACATCATGTAACAACAAAAAAAATAATAATAATTTGTTTTGAAACCTATAAAACACAAAATTAAAAACATTAAAATATTACCGGTATTCTAAGATTTTTGTTGTTGTTGTTGTATTAAAATCATGTAAAAATTATTTGTTTCCATCCCTTTCATAAAGTGATAATCTGCATACAAAACCATTTTAAAAATCTAAGCATCACTATCCCTTTTTTTCTTATACAGTTGAGAAATGCCCACAAACATGGCATTAAGCAATAAGTAGTGATGGTTCCCAAATATTGATTCATACTTCTAAAACAACACTAAAATGTGATTCTCTCTTAAAATGGAAACAACTGTTAAAACTGAGAGAATTCTTTGTGGACAGCATTTTGTCCAACGTCTAAAATTAGCTATCCTGGGTGGCTTTTCCTCCACCAAGCAGTCTCTCTCTTTCCGGAGTGTCTCCCTCCTCTGCTCTCTGCTCTCTAGGGCAGCAGGGAAGTTTGTCCATCAAGGGTTTGTGGAGTCCATTGTACATTGCTGTACCCACGAGTAGGATGATGAAGCCCAGAATCTGTAGGCCCTGAAATTTCTCCCAACCCAGCGCCAGACTCACCACCCAGATGACTAGAGTACGCAGACTGTCCAGCACCATGCGAGTGGTGGCACTTATCTCTTTAGTGACGCTGATGCCGGCGAAGTTAAAGAAGGCGATGCTCACGGTGTTCCCCAGCAGTGCCAGCATAATGAGAGGCTTATGGCCAATCTGACAGAAGGCGTCCAGGGCGTCTTCAAGGACCTGCCGTGGGTTATCTGCAAAACTGCCCACATGGATGTAGAACATCGGGATGAGGAGGAGAGAGAGGATGACAAATCCAAAAAAACCTGAGAAACACACAGAGAGAGGACAACTAAGACACTTGGAAAGAGGCAAGTCTTGCTTAACTGACAACTTTTTTTAAATAAACATTAAAATTGCATCTGTTTGTCAGTAGATGTTCATTAGTAACAATAGCATATTTGATTGCATTTTTCCTGATTTCAAAGGAAAGAGGAGGACTGAAAGTCAAATAACCTCAGATATTACTCATCTGTAAGGGTGCTGACAGATAAGTCAATCACAGACTTTTAGGGGGGCTTTAAGATGAAAGAGGTCTCAAGCTCCCCTAAATAGGGTCCAGCAACACATATGGTAATGACAACATTTGGTTGTATGATCAACATTGCTTCTTTTATCTTTACTACATTTTATTGCTGATGTAATCTTAACAGTTAGCTTTTTCCAGCAATTCAAGTTGATTTGATCAAAAATGACAATTTTTTTTAATGCTGTTCTTTTAAACATTCTACTCATTAAAAAAAATCCTACTATCCTACTAAAACTATTTTCCACATGGATAATAAATGTTTCTTGAACACCACATTAGCATATTAGTATAATTTCTGAAGGATCGTGTGAGGCTGAAGACACATGATCGTAACTGATAGAAAACAGTTATTTTTAAATTGTAATAAAATGTCACAATATTCCTGTATTATTTTTTTTTGTTTTTATCTTCCTGACCCCAAACCTTTGAACTGTATTGGATGAAGTGAGACTATAATCATTATGACAACATTATTATTAAGTAGCATCAAAATATTTGGCTCAAACTAGTCATTAGCTATATGTGACCAAAACCACAAAACCAGTCACATGGATCAATTTGTTGAAATTGAGATTTATACATAATCTGAAAGCTGAATAAATGAGCTTTCCATTGATGTATGGTTTGTTATGATAGGACAATATTGGTCGAGATACAACTATTTGAAGATCTGGAATCTGAGGGTGCAAAAAAAAAAAACGAAACACTGAGAAAATCGCCTTTAAAGTTGTCCATTTATGTTCACGATTGTGCTGCATTCACTCACAAAAATAAATGTTTTATATATTTACAGTAGGAAATTTACAAAATATCTTCATGGAACATGATCTTTACTTAATATCCTAATGATTTTTGGCATAAAAGAAAAATCGATAATTTTGACCCATACAATGTATTGTTGGCTATTGCCACAAATATACCTGTGCGACTCATGACTGGTTTTGTGATCCAGGGTCACATATATGGTAATTGATTAAAAATGACTAAATCTTTACCTTCAGTCCCAACAGCCTTCAGTGGATGCACATTGTGCTTGTAAACAAACTTCTCCTCCAAGACCATCTGGACTGAAACAATAATCTGTGCCATGATGATCAAAAGGTCCCCTATAAAACAAAACCAATGGATGATCAGTGATACAATCCAATCAGCTACAAATGCAAGATACAATAAGGTAAAAGGAAAATATCCTGATAAACAGCTCATGAGAGGATTTTCCGACTTGTAGACAAAGACAAAGTACATTATTCTGTATGATTGAAAGCAAATGGCAGCACTAGAATTACCTGTGATAACCTCACTGAGCTTATGGGAGTCATTCCCATGGCCGTTTAGAAAGTCAGAAAGTCCAACCACCACCAGACCAAGGATGGTGACTAGGATCCCAATCCACTGGCTGGGCTGCAGACGCCGTCCTAAGAACGCCACAGACAGCAGTCCGGTGAAGATGATCACAGCTCCTCGCAGCATCTGGAAACTGGAGGCGCTGGTCATGTTCAGTGCTAGAGATATGAAGAAAGAGGAAGGAAATCTTCTTAAAACTCAATGGATGTTTTTAGATAATATAAGTATAAACTTATATAGTTTTAAAGTAGATCTCTGCACACTGTCCAACTCAAATTAAAGTAAAAAGACTATTGACACTCACCAATATACATGATGGACGTTCCCAACATGTCACAAAGGGCAGGGGGGAGGAAAAGCAGGGGGTTGAAACTCTGGCCTGGTTCCATGGTGGGCTCCGGTCTGCGCCGATCATAACAAAGGAGAATGTGGAACACCACCAGGCAGGACAGCTCTCCCAAAAACATTCCCACAGCCTGGAAGGAGTCATGTATTATTAGGGTGCATGCAGGAAACCAGTTCTCACTTTGTTAAAACATAAGATAGTACTTCAGTTCTCTGCTGAGCTACTGAAAAAATGTGCTCTAAGGGGAAGTTTGATGTGAATAGCGTGTCGTGTATCTTGGTGAGGTTAACTGAATTTCATTACCTGTACAAAAGGGTGGGAGAAGGTATGATCTGGGGTACCATAACATCCAGGTGCAGAGAACATGTCAGCCCATCTAGAAGATTAACAGATTCATCTCATTAAAGGTCATGATGAGTGTCATTTTTCTGTATTAAAATTCCTTAACTTAAAGGAATACTCCACTTTTTTTAGAAATAGGCTCATTTTACAACTCGCCCAGAGTTAAACAGTTGTGTTTTACCGCTTTCGAATCCATTCAGCCGATCTCCGGGTCTTGCGGCACCACTTTTAGCATAGCTTAGCATAGATCATTGAATCGGACAGGACCATTAGCATCTCTCTCAAAAAAATGACCAAAGAGTTTCAATATTTTTCCTATTTAAAACTTGACTCTTCTGTAGTTACATCGTGTACTAAGACCGACGGAAAATGTAAAGTTGCGATTTTCTAGGCTGATATGGCTAGGAACTATACTCTCATTCCTGCGTAATAATCAAGAAACTTTGTACCATGAGTGCAGCAGGCGTAATGATATGACGCAGCGCCTGAAAATAGTCCCCAGCTCAGTAACTTACAACGTGACCGGGACTAAGTTTGTCTAACCTATTAGACCTATTTTCAGGCGCTGCGTCATATCATTACGCTTATCATTATTAGAGTATCCCTTTAATATGCAGTATAACTATAAATAAGGCACTCATGGCAAACATTAGCTCAACAATGGCTAAGATTTTGGATCTGTTTGTCCAAACAATGGTGGAAATACAACTTATTTGGGAAACCTGTTATATTTATTAATAATAATAATAAACATTTATCTGTATAGCATTTGTCATACATGAAATTATGATTATTAGTAATAATGAGCATTTCCATACCACACATCTATCTTTCACCAGCCAGTCACTGTAAGTTTAATAAGTAACTATGCACATGGTACAATAATGTCACTTTTACAACCATGAAGTGACAATTCATGACCTCACGACAAAGAAAAGACTAGATTTAACAAATTTAGCAAGACCCAGAAGCATCAACACCATCAGTGTCAGTTTTTCAGCAGAAATGGAGTGAAACTGTGGTATCAAATATCGTCTGCCTAGAAACATCAAGCATCTGTTTTAGACACAAAGCTGTATCAAGTTACTTAACAGTATTTTGTGGCAGACAGCTTCGTTCTTGACGAGAAGGACAACTTAAATCCGACTGTAAGTTATTTAATGCTGCGGTGGCACTATTGACTAATAGTCACAAGTGTTTTGGTGGCAAAATTGCTGATTTTGCAGCATCAACATGTCACGAAACAGCGGATCATTACAACTGCACGCGAGTCATGTAATCATCTTGTTCTAAAAAGTGCAATTTTCAACTTTATAGGTGAATTCATACAGTGCCACTAAAAAGTTCAATCAAAAGGGTTCATCTTTCTTTAGTCTTGTTTGTGTTAACATTCATTTAAAATTAATTTAGACAATACAATTACATGTATTCACAAACAATGAGGACACGATGTACAGTTTTGTGAAAGACAACGAGAAAACATCCTTGTCTGCTCTATTAATAGAGTAAAAAATGTGGGGCAACTAATAAAAGTGAGCAAAAATAACATGTAAACAATCATAATCTAGTGCGTGCGTGCTACTTACTTTGCGGATAGTGTGTTAAGAGAGCCTGTGATGAGCATCAGACCGGCGAGAAAGAGCTGATATTTTGTCCAAGCCATGGTGAGTGTGGGACTGAGTGAGTGAAGGCGAACATCAGACACTCAAGGCACACTGTCTTGAGATGGGTCTCTTTTGCTGATGATGACTAGCTATCTGAACAGGTCGTTCCCCTGTATGCAAAATGCAAATCACATGATGGCGATCATGTGACACACCAGCTGACGCTTTATTTCCGCAGACTTCTCAAAAGTGCGCAGATCTTGCTACATTATTTACGAATGATAATCGTTTCAAAGTGATATTCTCTCCAGTCCTACTATTATAGATAAATTAGCTAAATTTAGTATTCTTAAATATAAGTCTATGTTTTTAAAGTCATAAGTTAATTCCTAAAAACAATTATTATGTTAAAATAAGAAAGCTGTAAAATTTGTTTCTATTTGTAAACATTTCCATATTTTTATTGAAATTTTTGTAGTTTTATTTATTTATTTTTTATGTTTATTCAATGTACCCTTCCCACAATAAAAAATAACAATACAATTAAATGTAAAAAGCTGTGTTTTACACATAGACTGTAAAAAATAGGTTTTACAGTAAAAAACTGTAAAAAAAAAAGATCTTACAGTAAAATCTGCACAGATCTAGCTGTTTTAATATGACATATGAATCATATATAAGGAGCAACAGTCATTTGTGAATAATAATGATGACAAACTACAGTATGTGAGACTACGACTACTGTTCCCTGACCTGTTGGCAAAATAATAATAATTTTTAATAATAATTAACAAATTAATATTTTACTCAACAGTATTAGATTAGTAGCTTTTGAACTAGAACATTTTATTTAACTCAAGAGACGATATTATTTGTTGAATTCTTATAAAAAGGTTTCTTTGTTTCTCAAATGTTTTTGTTGTTTTGTGGGGATTTTGAATCACTGACTCGATTCCTTTGAAACCGTTTATGAAAAATATTATTTCAGATTCGTTAGTTCATATTCTTTTACGTACGCCAGTAGGTGGCGACACGTGTTTGTTGTAAGAGTAAGAGTCCTTGAATCTTCCACTCCGATTCGTAAAAAAGTTTTTATTTTTTTGTTATGATGTCTCGTTCAGGTGGTCAGCAGATTTTCGTGACTCTCATTCAGTGTCGCTAAGAGTCAGTCTAGCAGTAGTCTCGCGTAGCCAGACCTTCAGACTGACGGCTGAAGGTCTGGAATTCATAGCAGCTTTCTTTGGCCAAGGCCCGCCCATAAGGCCGTTTGACCGACATGTCAAACAACCAATTACAGTTCGTTTCGTTCAGTGTCACGTTTCGTTGCGTGGAAATGTCCCCACAACAACAGATCGGCGTGCAACCATAGACTGCAACAAGTCAGTCAGCATAGAAAATCAAAGAAGGAGAAGAAAACAAGCAGTAAGTCATTGATCTGTTTGTCCACGTATAACAACAATTGCGTCTGCATTACCACATCTGATCAAAACACCGAGTAAATCAGTAGGAAACGCAATTACACGTCTGCGCTTTGTTTCCAGGCGGACCGAAAATAAGCGCGACACTCGCGCCCCCCGGAAATCCGATAAAATTCAACCAATCAGATGACGACTTCGACATTCCTGAAGTGTTTCCAGTTAAGTGTACCATATGCATCAGACGTTTAGCCAACGTTCCGTGGGCGTGACGTCTGAGGCTGAGACTAGTCTAGCAGTGACTAAAGTTGTATTCGTCTAGGAGGTTCAACAAATGATATCTAGCTCACCATCTCAGTCCGCGGTCACACGCTTCACTGGAAACTTCAGTGAAAGAAAAGTCAGTGCACGGATGTGAAACAAAATGATTCATTCATTTAAAGAATTTTCAAAAACACTGATCCGTTGATTGATTAGTTTTATTCAACATAAATATGACAACATGCTATTTTTGCACTATTAGTACTTTTTATGCTCTAGTACTTTTTGCTAAAAAAATTCAGTTACTGTTCAATTACAAACTGTACCTGTTTATTATTAGATGGCTCTTATTTATTAGTACTAATTCCAATAGTGACTGGTATTTAATTATAATTTAGTAGTTATAAATAAAACTAGAATTAAAATAAAAAAAATTAGAACTAGTATTCAGAACTTGCATTCTCGTTGCTTTGGGTTTGTTACATCCTTACATTTTTGTGGTAAGGAGCATATAACAAAGTTACAATTACAGGCTGTTTAAAATTATATACAGCACTGAGATTTTTCTTTTCCTTTCCTTTTCGTTTTAACATGAATGTTTTTTTTGTTTTTTAAAAACACTTTCAACGCAGCGAAGTCAGTAAAAGTTAAAGAGATATGGAAATATAAAAGTTGGTCTCAGTAATAAAATATGACACATTTCATTCCAACAGTGTGCGAGAAGTTCCTTCCGTCCAATCACAGTGTGCGATTTTGCGCCTTGTGTCGCCTCGCCTTTAATCCGAAACACGCTGATTGGTTGCGTGGGTGCAAACTGTTTTGTTGATAAATAACTTTGATGGATTGATTATTGTAAGAGGATCCGACCTCGAACGCTACGCATCCTGCTAACAGTAGGCTATTGGTAAAAAAAAATTGCGCTTAAACGGCAGAATGTAAACCGGGAAACAGGTTTGGTGACTACCGAGGTGTTCGGATACAAAAAGTTGTTGGATTTGGCAGCCTACTAGTTAGAGAGGCCTCTCGATGCATTATGACATGGTATTTTAGCGTATCATCAAATGTGCGCACTTACGTCTAGGCGTTTACGACAGACTGCATCGTAGTATGTGTTTATGGCCATGCACGCACGCTCGCTGTTGACTTTGCCCAGGGCTTGAACTGTTTTTGTAAGGCGCTGTCATCCGAACTTGAAAAGTAAGGAAGGAAGGAGGACGTCAATGCCATATTGCAACAGTGTAAGTACGCTACAGTTCTAATATGCTTTCACACACGACATTTCGTTCAATAAGTCAAGAAACACCAAGGAGCAAAATGCACAAATACTGAAACTTTGCAGTCTTACAAGGAAGTATGTAGGACAGTTTGCTTTGCGGCATTAATTATACATATATTTTGTTATAACAAATGTTTTCATCGTGGTTTCTGGGTTGGGTTGAAAAGTAGTTCTGCTTGTTCTCTCTCTCCTGTATACTCTCCATATCTCTCTCTCTCCCTTTCCCTCTTCACTTCCTGTAATTCTTGTTGTCTTGCATTGCACTTTTAATGCCCCTCCCGTGCCTGTCTGCTGTTGCCTTCTGCATTTGTGTTTGTCAGGTTTCCTGGTTTTAGACCACTATGTTCCTTCTCTACGCACAAGTCTTGCCAAATAGCCATGAATTAATGGTATGCATAAGGAAATATTTGCACGTTTGGTGTCCTGTCAATCGTGAGTATGTTTTGACATGTTATGGTTGGTTAGGCAATTGGTGATCTGAAGTTTGCTTGATCAACTTTTTTGTAATATAATAAGATTTAAAAAAAATTCATTATGATATAAGGATTTAAAAAATGTCCCCTTAAAAAATATCAAAATGAATTTTAATTTAAACACCAAAAACATGCTTAGTATTAGTGAGTCCCCAATGGGACAGATAATGGAAAAAATATGAGATGGGAGGAAACATTTCAATGATTTTGCATTTGTTTGCAACAAGTTTGCGTTTCCCTGAGAAACTGGGAAACTGTTCTCTCCCAAAAATTGTTGCATTTGCTCACACTCTCTTAGATCATAGAATAGGTATGTGCAAGGTATTGTTTGTATGAATAGCATTTTAATGTATTTTTTTGAATAATGTAATGGATCTGGACAAAATTAAATGAGTGTCATGGCATTGACCTATTTGACCTTTTTTGTCCTTTCATTTTGTGTAGAATGCAGACAACATTATACGCCTATTGTGACTGATTTCAAAACCTAACTTTTTGTCTTTCTCTCCTTTTTAGAACGTTTCCCTTGACTGAGGAATGACTGAGTTTTTAAATATTTACACCACCTTTATACTGCAGTTTAGAAGCAAGTGGGGAGGTGAGGCTTCTAGACCCCACATAATCCTGCATGCACTCCGCTCTGTAAAACATTATTATTATTATTTAACTTCGGCCTTGTTCAAACCTAATCAGGCTTATTTAAAACTGAAGTACTGAATGGTTTTTGCTTGTCTTCTAGTTTTACACAACTGCCATGAGTCTTTCTCCACACCAGAGAGGAACCATAAACAGTATTACCAAGCAGAATGTTGAAGCCATTGGTGAAACAATGCAGCATTCAGGAGACCTCTTCTACAACGTGGGAGCCCCTTCCTTGGAGCAAACTCACAGCAGTCCAGAGGGTTTGGTGGATTCTAGCCCTGAAGTCCAGGGTGTTTTCAAATCTGATAAAGGATATCCGGTCCGAGGGCATTTTCAGCAATCGGCACCAGTGAAGTGGGTGCATCAGGACCCAGTGCAGACCTCGACTTGGTTTCAGGGCCTCCCGAACATGAATAAGTGGCCACAGAACTTTGTCCCTTCTCTTAGTGCTATAGATGACCCAAGGGCCTTTCACAAAAGTCATGAGATGGAGGCTGTGAAGTTGGAGAAGCTTTCGCCAGGTTCCTCGCAGTCCTACACAGACACATCTCACGTTCCTGGGCCGGATTGGGACCATCACACGATGGCAGCCATGCATCATGTTCAATTCCAGGCTCTCCAACAAGGTCACATACCTGCAGACCTCCAATATCAGCCTCAGGGCATGCATCACGAAATGACTGATTCCACTCTGCAACCCTTCCAATTGGCGTTTGGACCTACCAAGCAGCCGCAGGCAACTGGTTTCCAACAAGTCTTCCAAGGCAACAATGCATCTTTAAATATGAATTACAACGAGAAGCCGAAATCACAACAGCAACTCTTGCAGTTGCAACAGCAGCAGCTGCATCGTCAGCACCAGATGCAACAGTTGCAGCAAATGCGTCAGTTGCAGCAGCAGCAGCAGCAACAGAATCAAATTCAGCAGCAGCAACGTCTGCATCAAATGCAACAGCAGTACCACCAGCAGAAGAAAAGGCAGGAACAGCTGCAACAGATGCAGCAGCAGCAGCAACTGCAGCAGCATGGACAAGGTTTTCAACACCTAGAGTCTGTAGAAAAGCAGCGAGTCAAAAAAGAGATTGAGTCACAGGATCTTCCCAGCGTTCAGGTGAAAATCGAATCGAGTCAGACCCAGCTCACTGTTCCACCTCAACCACAACATCTTGTTCCTCAGGAATCAAATTACCAGGAATCTGGCCCTGCAGAGCCCACTCCAGACCTCCAAGAAACCCAAACCAAACGACAGGTCCTCCCTCGCCGCTCTCGGCGACTCTCTAAAGATGGCATCTCTCCTCAAGGCGACCAGCCCTCCAAGGACAAGGTTTCTTCTCAGAATGGAGGAGTTGGTGGAGTCCAAGAACCCACAGTGGGGGTCATCCAAAGCACTCAGAGACGACGGAGGGCTTCAAAGGAGATCAACCTTGAGACTCTTGCTCAAAAGGCTTCAGAGATGGAATTTCTGCCAGCCAAGGTGAGCCAATTTCATTTGGAAATCCATTTGAAGCCTAATTTTACATCAGTGGATAAGTAGAAATACATTTTGAGTGCCACTAGCGTCACCAAACGAAATTGCAAATGTATTGTTTTCAAAAAAGGTTTCTTGAGCACACTCCCTTCCTGCCATTGGTCCAACAAACAGATAGTCTTGCTATGATAATATATTTTAAAATTTAATTTATTCCTGTGATGGCAAAGCTGAATTTTCAGCATAATATCTCCAGTCTTCAGATACATTTTTTTTTTCCCCTCAAGAATCTTTGAGTAGAAAGTTCAAAAGAACATCATTTATTTGAAATAGAAATATTTTGTAACGTTATAAATTATTTTCTGTCACGATTTAATTGATCATTGCTGAATTTATAAATCTGTTGGGTTTTTTTCTGTAAAAAATATCTTACTGACCACAAGCTTTTGAACAGTATTGTATGCCTTAAATATTTAAAATTATTATGGGATGTTTTGCTGATTTGATGGTCTACTAAGTTGTTTTTGTTGTTTAAACAAGCTTATGAATTGGCTTTTTCAAAACCTTAAAAATGTCCACTGCTGACTCCAGCAAGATGCTAAAGCTGGGGTGAAACGTGTCACTGTCTTTATTACTAATCAAGCTATAAAGTACCAACTTGGCTCATAGTAGTGTTTGCTACCAAGCTTCCCCAGTCATATACACTCAGTATAATATGCAGTAAAGTTTATGGAGTTAGTGAGCATTGTAAAGCAGTCTGGTGAGCAGCTGCAAGTCTGCACACCTTCACATTCCACACTCTCTCAAAATCCTTTGTTGAATTTGGGAGTGGCCGATTCACCAAGTACTATTTGCTAACATTTATCCAATCCAAACTTCACAAAACAAGCTTGTGGTATGAATTTATTCTTTTAAATAAATGGACTGTCTTCAGATACTTCTATGTAACAGGAAATAGACATCTATTTTTGTTTGAGATGGTTATTTAATTTCTTTTATTAAAAACATGGACTGTAACTGTGTTTTTAAGATCGCATAAACCATCTAGTTATCTGTGACTCACTTAAACGCTGCAGGTTGCTTACACATAATTAACTTATTATTTATGCCTCTTCATCCCTTTTTAATCTTCTCTTACTAGTGTGAGGACATTACCCCTGGTAGACCAGCTGGTATGGCCCCCCTAGTCATCCCAGTCTCGGTCCCAGTTCGGAGAGGTCAAACCAAAGTGGAAGTGCAGGGCAGCTGGGCACAGACGGATAATGTTCGGAATCCCTCAGAGATTTCACATCAACAGAACCATCCTGATCGCAAACCCTCTGTTATTGTAGCACGCCTGCACTCATTAAAGAACTCCGCATCCGTGAGCTTCATCCAGGTACAGGTTTAAGGTCAAGTTAAGTCAAGTCGACTTTATGTATATAGTGCTTTATACAGCACAGATTATTTCAAAGTATCTTTACAGTGATAAACAGGAAAATACTGATCAATGATGCAAACAGAATTCAATTATGCTGGAAAGAATCACTAAAAAAGACAATAGTGTCACTATTCAGCTTAAGTCAGTTCAGTGTTGATTCAGTTTGGTTCAGTAACTGTGTAAAGTTAATAAATTATAAAGTTCAATTCAGCCTTAAGTCAGTTCAGTGATGATTCAGTTTGGTTCAGTAACTGTGTAAAGTTAATAAATTATAAAGTTCAATTCAGCCATAAAGCAGCTCTGCAGAAAACAGTCATGCCATCAACCAGCCCAGTTCAGTTCTCATCCAATAGTGTCAGTGCAGTCAAATCAGTAATGTTGCTGAATATTAAGTGTCCCTGACTAAGCAAGCCAAAGGTAACAGTGGCAACAAACTCAAAATCTTATAACATCTCAATGCTTTTGCACACTAAAAGTGTACTTGAGCTTTTAAAATAGTTATTAAATAGACAGTTGTTTACCCAAAAATGAAACTTCTTTCATCACCTGTGTTTTTCTTTCTTCTGCTGAACACACAATAAGATATTCTGAAGGATCAAAAATGTGACTGTTGTCATTGACTTTCATAGTATGGAAAAAAAATACTGTGGAAGTCAATGGCTACTGTCAACTGTTTGGTTACCCACATTTTTCAAATGATCTTCTTCTGTGTTTAGCAGAAGAAAGAAAAACATTCAGGTCTGAAACAACTTGAGGGTGAGTAAATGATGACAGAATTTTCATCTGTTTCTA
This sequence comes from Abramis brama, assembly GCF_963993115.1. Classification (NCBI taxonomy): domain Eukaryota; kingdom Metazoa; phylum Chordata; class Actinopteri; order Cypriniformes; family Leuciscidae; genus Abramis; species Abramis brama. The sequence goes on from NC_139980.1 coordinate 8,597,421, forward strand.
CCATTTACGTTTCAATCAGGGTACAGGGCAAGAGGACAAATCCAGGCGCCGCCCACGTCCTGAGCCTCTGGTCATACCTCAGCCGTGCACTTTCATCGCCCCTTCTGTCTACTCCAGCATCACCCCCTACCAGAGCAATCTGCGCTCCCCAGTGCGCCTGCCAGAGCATGCCAGCATCATCCCGCCGTACACCCCTCCACCCATTCTTTCACCTGTGCGTGAAGGCTCTGGGCTGTACTCTGTTCTGTTCCTCTCTTCTATGTCAGCAGGCAGCCAGATCCTGCCACCCCCATCTACACCCCGAAGCAACACACGAAGCTTGCTGCGCACAAGTACGTTCCACCTTGCATTTTTGTTTTTTTATTAGTAAAAATGTACAATAGTGTTCTAAGCATTAACATTTACTAATGCAGTAGTTATAGTAAACTACCAATGAACAAGTTTCTTACAGCATTTTTTCATTTACGTTAATGTAAATTTACAGTATAAACACACTATTGTTCATTAATAGTTGTCATTAATTAATGTTAACGTACAACTTTTAATGGTATAAATATGTTAGTATATTTAGAAATAATAATAAATGAACTAATAATGAAAAATACTTTATTATTAACGTGGTAACTAACTAATGTTAACATATGTAACCTTATTGTAAAGTGTCTCATTTTTATCGTCAGTATTTGATTGTTTATTCATACTTATTAATAGATGAATTAGAAGTTATCATTAATTAGGTATTATTAAGTATCAATAAACTGTACATTCTTACTGCATTTATTAATCCTCTTAATTAATGTTAATTTACATTGTTAGTTCATAATTCATTAACTAATGTTAATTAACGAAATGTTAAAAATCTATTAGTATATGTACAAATAAATCTTAACCTAGATGGATAAAAGCTGTTCATTAGTTAATGCATTGGGTATCATGAACTAATAATGTTAACAAACGTTATTTAAAAGAAATGTGTTATTGTATTAGTTGTTAGTTCACATTAAAGCAACACTAAGGAACATTTTTTACCTTAAAATAATCTTTCCAAAATTGTATCAGTGGTTCATAAAGTCGTAACAGGGTGAAAGGCACTTCTGGATTCGCTTTGCATCCCTATATCTGCTATAATCACACCATGCAAGTTTGCCAAACCAGGTCGCGTTTCTGTAGTTCGAATGAGACATAAGAAAACTACGAATTTGACTTGCTTTACGTCAAGCGTTACAATAGTCATAATTTAGTTTTTCTTCGTTTCTGATGTCGCAATACATCATACTTTCATGAAATCATGCAACATACTCTACCTTGTCTGTGGACATCGTTCATTCCAGTGCCGGTGCTGGATAAACAGCGAGCGTGCGTGCGACAGTAGGCTGCAAGCGGCGAAATGATTTACGACAGCGGTAATGGACAATTCCGCTTCCAGCCTGTAGGGCGACCGAAGAGGAAAAGTTCCTTAGTGTTGCTTTAACTGTTGTGCTAACTAATGTTAACTTATACAGCCTTAATGTAAAGTGTTAACCCTTCACTGTTTGTTTATTCATTTTTATTCTTACCTATTAATTCCAAGTGTAAATGAACTGTGTAGTTCATCATATTGACATGATTAATCTCTCTCTTGCTGACTTTATTTTCTGCATTTCAGGCAGTTCTGATATCAGTCCTCCTGCACTCCCACTGATTGGAGAAGCAACGCCTGTCAGCCTAGAACCGTGAGCATTTATTAAAAAAAGCTATTCATCACAATCACTGTCCACTAATCTAATATACTTTTCCTCTCTTGCATGTTTAGGCGCATAAACATCGGCTCTCGGTATCAGGCAGAGATTCCAGAGCTATGGGATCAGAGCTCGGCCCTAAAGGACCAGCATAAAGCAACTTTGGTGTGGCTCCCTAATTCAGAGGCTGATTCTACGGCCTCCCAGGATACAAGATGTAACTTGTCTTTAGACTGCATTGAAATAGCCAATGTTCACCAAATGCATATAACACAGACATACTCACATATTTCCATTCCAATCCTTATTATTTTCCAGTTGATGACCTTATGAACCTGGTCTGCTCCAGTGTCATGTGTGGAGGAGGAACCAACCCAGAGCTAGCAATGCACTGCCTGCACGAGTGCAAAGGAGATGTCATGGTGAGCACAGTTGTTTCTCTTCATTCTTATTTGAAAATAGTTGTGCTGTTTAATAGTTTAGCAGAAAATGTGAAATGTAATGCGTGTTTGCTGAAGAAAAGTATTCATTTCTATTAAAAAATAGATTTTGCTGACCCCAAACATTTGAACGGTTGTGTGTCTAAAAGTGTCCAAATACTTATTGGAGCCACTGTATTTGATGCATAAATATGTTTTCTGGAGAAACAACAAATGTTGTTTTGACTCTGTAGCAAGCTCTGGAAATGATGATGATGAAGAATCCCATCTTCTCCAGGAACCACCATCTGGCAAACTACCACTATGCAGGTAGAAACTCATTTACAGAAACATATAGTAAAAAAATGAATTAACTAATTAATCACACATTGTTCTGAAATTAATCGCACCTGACGTTAAAATCTTTTTATATATATTTTATATTGCAATGCATATTTTCACACTGAATCTCAAAATGAATGCAGAAACAAAATAAAGATTTAGTAAATTTTTTAGATTTTTTAAGTACTATTAATGAAGGCCAGCATCAGTGATACCAAATATTGCTAATGGTGTCTCTATTAATTCGATTTTTTCTCAATTTCTCGGGATGAAATAATTAATAGCCATTCAACATTACAGTATAATTGAAAGCCATAATTTTTAACATTTAATTGTCTTAAGAATATTGCAACAACCTTTAATTTAAATGAACTTAAAACAAACTTCACTAGGGCTGTCTTGGTTTGTCCAAGAAATAATTGCGATTATGACGATGAATTAGTCTCTTTAAGCTGCATTATATTTCTCAGCAACAAGGTGGAAGCATTGCTATCTCTGTTTGAAAAAGAGCCAAAGTTTATTTTGCACATTCATTTTCACAATAAGAAAAATGAGAAGTTAAAACTTTTGGCATCAATATTTTTAAGTGAGGATCAGTCCTTGTGATAAAATGTCAGTATTGCAATATTTTGCTCTTACACCATATACTGTAACACTAGCCAAAGGATGCCAGGAAGGGATGCTACATTAACTGTTAACTGAAAATATTAATCACAGAAATTAATGTGTTATTTTTGACAGCCCTAACATGCTTTCACTTTAAATGGATAGTTAAATTATTGCAATTGCAATCCAGCAGATTATCTGTAATGTTTTATGGTGGATAGCAAGCGAGTAATGTTCCTTAAATATTGACAGGGTCAGATTGCTGGACTGTGGATGAAAAACGATTCTTCAACAAGGGAATTTCTGCTTACAGGAAAGATTTCTTCTTAGTGCAAAAACTGGTATCCAGTCTTTTTTGGTTACTGTATTATCATTGGTCATATCTTGATTCATATAAAGTAAATAAATATGTTAAAAAATACCTTTTTAAGGTGACATTGTGTTTTTGTTAATCTGTCTGTTTTGGCAGGTGAGGACTAAAACAGTGGCACAGTGTGTGGAGTTCTACTACACTTATAAGAAACAAGCAAAGGTTGGTCGTAATGGGACTTTTACATATGGACCTTCAGACCCAGAGGAAAGCCTCCCTGTGGTAAAGGACATTGTCTGTTAGACATTGTCATTGTCTTTGACTTTTTAGCACATGTACAGTGGGATCCAAAAGTGTGAGACCAGACTGAAAAACATTCGTAATTTAAATATAAACAAAATTTGTACACTTATAAAATCTGTGCTGCAATAAATCTGTACAATTTGATGCATGCATGCTGGTAATATTTGCCTCTGTGAGACTTTTCATTTTTATATCATCAGTATGTTCTTTCATCTCTAACATAGATGAATGTGAAAGAGGAAGAAAATTATTGTAAACAACAGGAGGGAACGCAAAATAATGTGAATGAGCGTCTACAAGACTTGATCAAGACACTTCAGGACAATGAGAATGTGAGTATTTGGAGTGAAAGCATAATTCTATTTGTATATAAATATAGTAAATACACCATAAAGACTTGTTGTCATGTTTCTCTGGGTTGGAATATTAAATGTCTTGTTATAGCCAAATGAATAGCTCATTCTTTTTGCATGGTTGTCTTTACTGGCTCATCCAGAAGAGGGCAGACGTGGCTCATGAGGACCAAAAGAATGGCTCTGCGGAAGAGTCTTCTGGCCTGATGCCAGCAACTCAGCCCTCCTTCAAAACTCCTTCGCCTGCGCCTCCGAAGCCTCGCTCTGACAATACCGGGAAGAAAAACAGGGCCACAACCGTCAACAAAAGTCAGGGAGAGCCGGAGGGCATTTTCCCTTGCAAGAAGTGCAGTAGGTTAGTCAGTTTGTATATGCTGGTCTACGAATTTTTTACTCTGAAAATTAAGCTACTGAAATAAGCAAGTTTGTCTTAGTTGTATTTACCTCAAAGGACAGTTAAGAACAGCTTTCTTAAACCAGTTGCACCTATATGAGGGTTTACACTTCACTGTATTTTTACTCTTTCTCTGGTTGCACTTTATTTTACAGGATGTGCACTTAAGTGTACTTACAGTGTACTTAGTACCTAGTTATAACCAAGATATTCCAATTACTATAATAAGTACATAGTATGTACATGGGGAACAGGGCTGTAAAAGAAACTGCTAATCTTTCTCTTGTACTGTGTACATCTTATCTAAGTAGATAAGAGTGAGAATTCTGCCCACTGAACTCTTTATCTCTGGTCTTCAGTTTCTCTGGGGATTTGAAATATTACTTTCAGTATTAATATTATTATCACAATAAATGTATCAAAATATTGCAAAATTATATTTTAATATTTAATATTAAATGTAATGGTAATATTCCAATAGCATTACATCTAGTAATAAATAATATTACATCTAGACTGATTTTTTCCAAATGATTTAATATATAAATATTTCAATATCAGTATTATTTATTAACTAATTTTATATATATGTCCTGTAAGTTTAGTAGAGTACTCTTAAGCAGAGATATTATGATTATAATAATTGTATTAATAATATGTCATTGGTCTGAGGCCACATATAATTCAGCAATTTTATTCTCTAAAGCAGAGTGAAATGATTTCACTTATGTTTAAAAGTATCCTTAAAGATTTTTTTTTTTCTCATTGTCTGCTTATGCTTTTATAAATACCTATATTCATAACATTCACACAGCTAGCCAATGGTTTAAGGTGTGTGTGTGTGTATGTATGTATGTGTGTATATATATATATATATATATATATAGATAGATAGATAGATAGATAGATAGATATATGTAGATATATATATATATATATATACACACACACACACACAAATATAAAGCAGTTTCTTATTTTAAGCAGTCCTTGGCTTGTACCTATTTTGACGTCCTTGTGTGTGTATATGTAGGGTGTTCTATAAAGTGAAGAGCAGGAGTGCTCACATGAAGAGTCACTCCGAGCAGGAGAAGAAGGCAGCAGCACTGCGCCAAAGAGAAGAGGAAGAGCGAGTGGCTAAGGCAAAGCAGGAGATGCTAGAGGCAGCAAAGAAGGAGGCGGAACAAGGAGGAAAGAAAGAAGAGAGTAGTGGAGCTGAGGACAGTTCAGCAGAGCCAGATGATGAGCTGGATGAGGACTGGCATTGAGGAACTTGATGACTCCTTTAGTAGTCTTCTGTAGTACCAGTTGGTACCAAAAATGTGCATCTTGGTTAAGGGCAGTTGGGATGTTTGAAATGATAACAGTGGATGATATGCCTTTGTCTTTTTATTTTTACCAAAATTTTATAAGAACTTTCCTTTGGTATATATTTTTTAAAAATGCAGATGTGTTGGAATTTGGCATCATTCACGATGAATGAGCTTGATATGAAATCAAATGAATATGAGCGTTAAACTTTTCTAGAAAGTACCTGAACAAATTTTGTATGCATTCAGTGAGATTGTATTTTTTTTATGTGTTTATGTAATATACATAATATGTAATCAAGAACGCAGACTAAAATCCCCTTCCTTCTACCTTCTATAATTTCAATTAAATATTTCTTGTGCATGAAATGTATATAATGCATAAAGATTCTTTTTGTATTATATTGTGTACAATATTGATCCTGTTGTGTGTTTTTTTTTCAGTCCTCTAAACTTAAAAGAATGTGTATATTTATGTTTTCGATGCATTTAAAGGGGAGTGGAATATTGGGGTTAACGGATTTAAAAAAAAATAAAACTCACATGTAAATGCAAATCACAACAAATACATATTTGACATATTGATCACATTTTTCACACTTCGCTGACTATTGTGACCACGCTTGATATTTGCTATTTTTCATAAATATGTGCACAATAAAAACAAACTTTCAGTATAAACTTGTATTATTTGTCTTGATATAATAAATATAAAAGATCATCATCACATTCGGTATTGAAAGAAGAAAATTTTGAAAACAACACTCTTTAATAGTCATTTAGGTGATTACACTGTTTAAATCAAATCAAGTATATAGCGTTTTTCACAATACAGATTGTATCAAAGCAGCTTCACAGTATTAAATTAAAATAAAATAATACAACAAGGTTTGTTTCTAGTGGAATTTATTGATTGATAGAATCAAATTAAATATCCCCAAATGCATTTAAATACGTAAACGTTTAAATGCATTCAGCGTTTGCTGGTTGCTTTACACAAGTAGTTTGGTAAATCTCTTCAAATGAAGGTTAAAATAACTATCATTAGTATCAGAAGAGTAAAAGACACCTGGATTTTTCCACTGCTACCACCTGCAAATAAGAATGGCATTAATTGGTTACTAAATATTTCTGAAATTTCATAAAAATAAAATGGTTCAAATTATTTGTTAGACTGACAGAAAAAGCCATTTTGAATGAAACCCTCTTCTGAGAGTCAAATCAAATGTGAATCAAATGCTTACCAACATCAGAGTTATCCACTAGCATGCCTTTGGTGTCACTGAGACTTCCATTGTTTACTTCTGGAACTACACCCAAAAGCTTACACATCAACGGATAGATGCTGACACTGTCAAAAGGCTCAGCCAAGAAATCATTCTTAAAGTCTGGTCCAAAGGCTCGAAAGATCATTTTCATATCCATTTCCTCATTACTGAATCCATGATCTCCTTTGTTGATATGCAAAAGGATCCTCTGCACAAACAGAAAACAGATTGTTAGAACTGAAAGCAGTATGATTAATTCAGGTAGGCTGTTTACATAAATTAATCTTAATTTCTTTTCAGCAAGGGTGAATTAAATTGATCAAAAGTGACAGTAGCCATTTATAATATTAGAAAAAAAGAGTTCTATTTCAAATAAATGCTGTTCTTTTGAACTTTCTTCGAAAGCAGCACAACCCTTTTCAACATTGATAATAATAGATTATTCTTGAGCACCAAATCAGTATATTAGAGTGTTTTTTAAGCATTAAGAAATTTCTTTTTAAAAAACATAAAAAATTTGTGCTGAATATATTTATTTTTATTTATATGTTACTGATAAAGGTTAAAAACTAGCTGAATAATGTGGAGCTGAATTGTACTAAGTGAGCTTTCAAACAATGGACCCTTTTCACAGACTGTGATGACACGTTTCCACAGTTATCAACATCGCAAATATGTTATATTACCATGTCAGTAAATGACAAAAAAAATGAATTAACGCTGCTGGTGTCAGGGTTATGCTCTGTTTTCTTGGGTTTTGTGTAAGTTTCCTTTGTTCCCGTTTTCCCGCCACTAGTTTGTTTCCATAGTTCCCATTGATTATTTGATTATGTTCACCTGGTTTTCATTCAGTTTCCTTTGTTTGCCTTTGGTATTTATACACCCTGTGTCTGTTCTTATCATTTTATGGAGTTGTTCTGCTACCTGTGTTCTGAAGTGTATATGCTACGGCAATTAAATCTAGCTTTTATCTCCAGTGTTTCCAGCTACAAACACAACGGCTGAGGAAGTGATGGCAAATTTTACATCTTTCTCTCTCATGGCCAATGCATTCAGTCTCTATATTTTTCCCTCAGTTGTGGAAAGTCGTGGAAACTCTATAACAGATTTTTTTTTTCTTTTCAAACTGGAGCAAATGGAAATACAAAAATTAGATTTGCTGTCATCTCCCATTCACCGCAATAGAAATTTCACAACTAGGACAAATTCTGCTTCTGAGAGCCCCAAAAATGTCTGGGAAAAGGGTCCATTGGGTAAAAATTTGTTTAAAATTTTTTAGCAAAGCCACTTACAGAGTTGATATTGAACCCCAGGTCTGCCAGAAGGACTATAGGTTGAATTCTCTCGTGTTTGCCTATGTGAAAGTGTTCTGGAATCTCTTCTTTCTTATAGACCGTCAGATTGGGATGTGCGTTCTTCAGGGCATTATAAACTTCCTGTTCTTTGCCCTCTTTAGGTGTGATCATCCCAAACCCACCATAGTCGAGCAGGTCAAAGCGGGATAGATTGACTAAACTCATGTAATCGTTAAGTTTTATCTCATTAACCTCAGTGGCCTTTTTAATAGTGGTCATGCCATGGTCTGAGGTCAGGATGACGTTAAGATGATCAGTCAAACCGTTCTTGTGAATTGCCTCCCTGAGGTAGCCAATAGTGCGGTCGATCTGTTCAATGATCCTTTTTCTCTCTGGAGTTTCGGGGCCTTCAGCATGACCCACATTGTCTGGTTCTCCATAGTAGAGAGTAACAAAGTCAAAGTCCTCTTTGGTGAACCATCCCATCACAGTGTCTATGTTCTGCCGCCAATTTGTCTCATTGTCATCAGGTTGACCATGATCTTCCACCAGGGAACGAATCACAGCTTGCCCACTGTAAGTTGCTCCTCCACCAGGATAGAAAAAAGATGCTGTTTTCAGACCCTTTAAAATATATAGGAGAAGTTACTGGGGAAGACCAGTATGGTATGTATCAATTCATTTACAAAGGATGGATGATTTTACAGGACATATTTAAACTACTGGTCAAAAGTTTGGAATCATTTTTTATTTTATTTTAAATAATGGTTTTGAAAGACCCAGTTTCACAAACAGGGCTTAGACTAAGCCAGGATTAGACCTTAGTTCAATTAGGGCATTTAAGTGGCTTTTAATAAATGTCCCTTAGAAAAAAAACATTACTGGTGTGCATCTTGAAACAAAACAATGGTACTGCTATATTTTAAGATATGTCTGTTCAAGTTGCTTTCATTTAAAACATCTCAAACATGCACTTTAGTCTGAGACTAGCTTAAGCTTTGTCTGTGAAACCGGGGAATGGTCACCAAGGCTACATTTATTTGATCAAAAATGCAGTAAAAAAAGTAATATTGTGAGATAGTATTACAACTTAAATTAACTGTATTCTATTTGAATATATTTTAAAATGTAATTCAGCTTTGCAATCACAGGAATAAATTACTTTTAAAATATATTAAATTGAAGACAGTTCTTTTAAATTAAAATAATATTTCACAATACTAATGTTTTAACTGTATTTTTTATTTAATAAATGCAGCCCTGGTGAGCTTAATAAACGTATTTCAAAAGCAATTAAAATATCTTAATAATTCTAAACCTTTCACTTGTGTGTGTGTGTGTGTGTATATATATATATATATTATTTTGTATTTCGTCTTTACAATCTGCTCTCAAAAAGCTTGTCAGAGGAGCAAGTTCACCTGATTCTGGGCTGTTATCCACAGGGGCAAAGCACCATTATCCCACCATTCTGATTTTTTAAGCGTTGCCTTATGGGTAAGTCTCAACCCAGTTGTAACATTGAACATCAGGTTATGGACCACACCATGATCCTCAATCCATCTCCCTAAATTAAAAATTAAGAGACAATAATATTGTTATACCATGCTTTAGTTTACAGATATATAGTCAGTATTAATTGTCACTATACATAATGTTGTACATAAAATTGTATTCAGTCATATCAACCAATCGGTCTCTGTGGTCAAATAGTGGATTCAAATGAACTAAGATTACTTGTGATCACAGTGTTCATGTAGACCCACATTTCTTTTCTTTTCTTTTTTTAACACAATACTCATAATGTCAAGAACTGTAAATCGGCCATTGACAAGGTTTATGAACTTGGAACACTGCTTATGTAAATAACCTTGAAGTTGGAGCTCATGCTAACTTTGCACAGTGCCATTTAATGAGGTTGAGGTTATTGGCCAATTAAGTGTGCTCAGCAGCTCTCAGTACACAGCTTAAGACTTTGAACACCATGATAATGCAGACTGGACAAGGATATGAACACTAACACGATAAGCTATGGTCAGAGATTGGTCAGAGAAGTTAGTTTCATTTTGAGTCACTAAATAGCCAATATTTATACTAAATATTTATTTATTAATCTCAAGTTTGAGTTGTTAATCAGTGGCTATTTAGTGACTCAAAATGAAACTAATTTCCCTGACCAATCAAATCATAAGGTGTTTAAACAACCGCTGATTTAAGTATGCATTACAAAACCTATACCAATTCAGTGTTTGGATGAATTGGGCCTTTGAACATGTCAGAGCTTCTGTTCTGCTCTTTTTGTGGTATCCCTTCTGTAAAGGGTGTATTCTACACAAACATTAATTAGATATAAGCAGAATGTTAAGCCTTACCAGTAATAGTTGTAAAGTGTGATGGAGATGTCATGGTGATCGCTGGGGGATTGATGTACTTTGCCTTTACTCCCTCTTTAACAAGCTTGTCCAGATTTGGTGTGTCCACATCTTGGTCGTAATCCCACCTGAAACCATCAAAAGAGATCAGCAACAACTTATTATTCGTCTTCCTTTCGGACAGGGGTTTACTGCTCACACAGAGAGACAAAGCCAACACCAGCAGAAGTTCTGACTTCATCTTGAGAGACTGTTAAGCAGAATGAAAATCAGCAAAAGCTGATCTTGGTGTTATTACCAGGCATTATCAGGGGACTGATAAGACAATTTATAGCTTATATTTTCTGTAGTTCTTAGTTAGTTTGTTGTTACTGAAATTATACTCTTCTATCATTCTTTCACTGAGTGAACAAATGATAGATCTTAAATTTGAAATGTATTATAGCCTACTGTAAAGTAGAAAAGGTCTTGTTTTCATTTATTATTTCAATTATTATTACCCTTTTCACAGTTTGCATTTTAACCTTAAGAGATAAGGTTGGAGCCATAGGGTGGAGCTCATAAATTAATGATGGAGCTCATAAACTGTTAAGGATGATTAGAGGTCTATATTTTTGATCATCAGTTCATATCATCTTTATATAAACACAAGAACTACAGAATGAAAATAATTGTCAACATAAATCACAGAATCTACGTTTGTTCCATTATAATGATAACGCACGTAAGGGACTTTTATTGTAGAAATACTACCGGAAGTAGGAAGTTCATGTTTTTCTCGCTCATTACAGTTTTCCTGTTCACACTGCTTTCAGGGCTGGGTCCCTGACAGCTGATGTGATATTCAGGAAAAAAAAGCTTTAATTTTAAACAAATACAAGTCAAAGCGTTAAAGAAAGCATTTTGGCCACTCAATTTGGATGTAAGTAAGGTAAGATTCGACTTGTAGTCGCAGTTTATTAGCTTCTCAAAAAGGCCCCTGCGCTGTTTATTGTGTCAGCTGACCTTTTTATATAAAACAACTGTTATTATGATAATTAAGACAGATTAAATAAAACGCCATGAACTATGCCTTTAAAGAAGTAAAGTGGCGGTATAGTGCTACGTATGGTGTAACGTAATATTCTAATGTTTATCATAGAACAATAATTACCATATTCATTTGCTGTGGTATTTACATGGATCACCATGGTACTTTCTAGTACATCTTTGTGAATAATGGACAAGTTACCTACATGAATAAAATTAAATTTGTATGAATGTGATATTTTTATTTTAGAAAACACATTGTTTTTTACCTGCAATGTTACTTAGTATGTACTAATACTGTATTAGTACATACTAAGTAACATTGCAGGTAAAAAACAATGTGTTTTCTAAAATAAAAATATCACATTCATACAAATTTAATTTGTATGATGTCAGTGTGCAACAATACTGTAAATGTATTAATACATTTACAGTATTGTTGCACACTGACATTTTTTAAATATGTTGCATGTGAAATAATATACTTTTGAATGACCATCATTATAGTAAGTATAGCATCAACCAGCATATGTTGATATGTTTAGTGGAAGTATTGTTTGCTGATTCCCAAGACCCAATTGTGCTTTTAATTTCAGGAATAAACATGACTGCCATCAAGCACGCCCTTCAGAGGGATATTTTCACCCCCAATGACGAGCGTCTGCTGAGCATCGTCAATGTCTGCAAGGCAGGGAAAAAGAAGAAGAACTGTTTCCTATGTGCCACAGGTAGAACACAGACACAGTCTGACCCTGCATATCCATGTCAGATCACATCAGTAAACGTTTATTTAATGATTATTTTACCTCTATCAATTCTGTTTATTATCCTTAGTGACCACAGAGCGTCCAGTGCAGGTGAAGGTGGTGAAAGTGAAGAAGTCAGATAAAGGAGATTTCTATAAGAGACAGATGGCCTGGGAACTACGGGACCTGACAGAGGTTGATGCCAAAGATGCCACTAAGGTCAGAGGTCATATGCGAAATGTTATCAATATCAATTCAGACATGAAGTAAAGATCAGTAATAAAATATCTGTTAGTTAAATATTATATTAGATGCATGATATATCTGTACTGTCCAGGGCTGTGTCCAGGGCAAAGTAGAGCATTGAGCTATTGCCACCAATGGTCTCTATGGTCATCTTAGCTAACAATGCTTTTGAGAAATGCAGCCCAGATCGGTTATTGGATGATACTGGATACAGTGTTATTTTAGTATTATTTATATACTATATATTAATATTTGGAATTAGCTATTTTTAATATTAGTACTTCAATGTATACTTATTTTATTTCTATTTTTTTCCATCTTATATTTCTATTTTATTTTATTTCAGCTTGATTTAAAATGAATGAAAAAGATTTTTGTTTTAGTTAACAATACCAACACTGATTGGATATAATTTTTTTTTAAATAATTTAATTTAAACTTTAGATTACCCTTGCCATCACCTAATGCTCACTTAAAGTTAATCTTTAAAAACACTAATCATTTCAATCTCAAAGTGAATATACATGTTTCATACTGTACATTTTAATGTTGTGATGCCTAAATTTACCTGTGGCACTTAAAGTGTTTTATATTTTAATTATTTATACAAATGTAGTTAATATGGTTATTGGCCATAACATATTAGACAAAATAATTATCGATTTGGTATTGCCCTGAATTTACTGAGAAAATCTTTTCATTTTCCATTCTTTAGGAGAATCCAGAGTTTGACCTCCATTTTGAGAAGGTTTATCGGTGGGTGGCGAGCAGCACTGCAGAGAAGAATTCATTCATCTCATGTATCTGGAAACTGAACCAGCGCTACCTTCGCAAGAAAGTGGAGTTTGTAAACGTCAGTCCTCAACTGCTGGAAGGTATGGCTCTCTACTGCTCCTGGTGGTGTGGGGGAGTAATAGCATGTTGTTAAACTACCAGTGTGTTTCTAATATGTAATTACCTTAGCCCTTTGATAGAAACAATTCTTAAAGCTTATACATAGAACTATTACATTTGCAGTGGTAGGAACTCAAACTAGTTTCTGTTTTCCTGCAGCTAGTGTTCTCTCTCTTTCACTTTTTCTGAGCTCTTTGGGTTTCTGCAATGTCTATTTGATTGCCCCTTAATGCTTTAACCTGATCTGTGCTATTCTCTTTAAATCTCTCACTTGGCCAGAGCTTCCTAAAGCTGAAGGTTTGTACGCTGTTTTTTCTTCCATTTTCCATCATCCTCCATTTCCCTTCTCCAGTTCCCCTCATTAATGGTCATTCTTTCCTTCCATTAATTAATTTGTTAAACCACATCAGTTATCAGGGAACATTTGCACAATGCTCACTCTCTAGATTTGTTTGTGTGCATGTGTTTATTTTAATGAGTGTTACTTACATTATATTTATGGAGTAGTTTAGTCATATACTCACATGCATACATACTGTTCAAAAGCTTGGGATCGGTACGATTTTATAAATGTTTTTCTCTTATGCTTACCAAAGCTGCATTTATTTGATTTACTTGAAAGAAAAAACAAACAGTAAAAACAATTTTTTCTACTTGAACTTTTTAAATGTCATTCATGATGGCAAAGCAGAATTTTCAGCATCATTAATCCAGTCTTCAGTGTCACATGATCCTTCAGAAATCAGTCTAATATACTGATTTGCTGCTCAGGTAACATTTCTTACTATTATCAAAACTTTTTTTTCAGGATTCTTTGATGAATAATTCAAAAGAACAGTTCACTTTTGATGACTTTCTTATCATTTAATTATAAGATTAGAATATCATTTCTTTTAAAAACAAACAAACAATGTACTGACCGCAAACTTTTAAACGGTAGTATATGACATAAATTTGAGGTCTATATGAGTACTAATGTAATGCTCACTGTCTCATTCCTTTCCCCCCAGAGTCGGTCCCGAGCGGAGAGAGTCAGAGTGTTGCCGGGGGAGATGAGGATGCTCTGGACGATTACCAGGAGCTGAACGCCCGTGAGGAGCAGGACATTGAGGGCATGATGGAGGTCTGCGAGTACGCCATTTCCAACGCAGAGGCCTTTGCTGAGAAACTGTCCCGTGAGCTACAGGTCCTAGATGGGGTGAGTATGTTAAAGCGTTTCAAACTGTAAAACGCTGGTGTGTTAACACTAGAAGTAGTTCATTGGGATTTTTATTATAACCTATATCTATATTGAGAGTGCAATAATTATCTAAATGTTGAGGTAAATGTTCTTAAAGTTTGTCTGATTAGGGAATAGTTATGGAAGCTTGTTTCCGCCACAGAATAAAACATTTTAAAAGATAATTGAGACTTTTTATCTAACAATTGCGAGTTTACATCTCGCAATTCTGACATATTTTCTCAGAATTGTGAGATATAAAGTCTAATCCTAAGGGTAAAAAAAAGTCAGAATTGCGTGAAATAAAGTCGCAATTGCGTGTTATAAAGTCAGAATTGCGTGAAATAAAGTCGCAATTGCGTGTTATAAAGTCAGAATTGCGTGAAATAAAGTCGCAATTGTGTCTTATAAAGTCAGAATTCTGACTTTTTTTCTCGCAATTGTGACTTTATATCACCCAATTCTGACTTTATAACACATAATTGCGAGTTTATATCTCGCAATTCTGACATATTTTCTCAGAATTGTGAGATATAAAGTCTAATTCTAAGGGGAAAAAAAGACAGACTTTTTTTTTTTTTTTTTTACCTCAGAATAGTTTATATCTCACAATTCTGACTTTATAACACGCAATTGCGACTTTATATCATGCAATTCTGACTTTATATCTCCCAATTGCAACTTTATTTCTCAGAATTGTGACTTTATTTCTCACAATTCTGACTTCATATCTCGCAATTGTGAGAAAAAAAGTCAGAATTGTGAGATAAAAAGTCGCAATTATTATTATTCATTTATTATTCAGTGGCGGAAACAAGCTTCCATAAATAGTGGGTAGTCCCATATCAGAAATGAAACTGAGTTTATTTTTGGTGTCGTGAATGATAATATTTCTTCTTTTCTCCTCAGGCTAACATCCAGTCCATCATGGCCTCTGAGAAGCAGGTGAACATCCTGATGCAGCTGCTGGATCAGGCTCTGTCAGAGGTGGATAACATCGAAGGCAAGTTGCTCAGTTACGAGGAGATGCTGCAGAGCGTGAAGGAGCAGATGGACCAGATCTCCCAGAGCAACCGTCTCATTCAGATTAGCAACACCAACAACGGCAAACTACTGGATGAGATTCAGTTCCTCGTGGTACGTTATAGATAGAGCACAGACGGAGCAAAAAAGGAGCATTCGAATTTTAGGCGTGCGTCAGGCAGCCTTGCTCGAGATGCGACGATGATGTAAGAATCGTTGTTGCATTTTAATGTTTTTGTTAGCCTATCCAGTTTAACTAATTTAAAATATTCAAAACATTGCAGAAATAGAGAAGCTCAATGTGGAGAATATCTAGGTTATGAAACCGCAACCAAGCCGTTCACACAGAACACGTTTTCTGCGCTGCTTTTCCATTGTACTCTAGACGGACACCTTTGACCGTTGCACTCGTGTCTCGCAAAAGAGAGCTGCATGCCACATATTTTATATAAGCTTCTGTGTGTTTATGAACTTATTTATTTATTTATTTAAAATGCCATGGTAAGCAAAGTTCTAGATGGAGTGTGCTTTAATAGATGTTTTAATATTAAAACAAAACTCCAATAAAAGATTATTGGTATGATTAGAATTTATGTCTATTATTATCGCTTTAACTTTTTTGTCTTTTTTGTCGTGGTAGAACTACATGGATCTATCAAAAGGGCACATCAAGGCTTTGCAAGAAGGAGATTTGTCTTCTCCTAAGGGTATCGAGGCCTGCATCAACGCTTCTGAGGCTCTGTCCCAGTGCATGAATGTAGCGCTCAAACCAGGTACTGCTCTCATACTGTACACCGCTCATTTTGTGATAACAGCACTTTCAGGTGTGCATGAGCAGTATTGCTAATGTTTGCATGATGTTCAGGTCACGATAAGCTGATGGCAGTCAAGCAGCAGCAGCATCTGTTTTCTGAGCTCAGAGATGCTTTTGCCCGCCGTCTCACCAACCACCTCAACAACGTGTTTGTGCACCAGGTAACATTATTACACACGTAGTACACAGGTAAAGTACATGCACATCTTAAATGTATGGCAATGTGTGTCATTGCTGAGGAGTTTTAGGCTTCCTTTCCTTTTCCTATGAGTCTTTTATTTACCTCTGTCTGTGATTTGATTCTTTCTCCTGTGTTCCTGTTTGGCCACCAGTCGTGTCTCTCTCTATATCACTTTACTACACTGTGCTTTCTGTTCCTCTGTCAGTTCAACCACTTCAGTCACTTCAAAATGACCATCCCTCAGTTCTATAGGTCGTCCTGTCTGTCACTCCCTGTGAGTACGCCCACTCCAGCATCCTGTTTGACCCGCCCACTCTAACAGTCACGCAACTCCTCTTTCTTAGACCTAACTGTCTCATCAATGCTTCTCTCTCCATGGAAACATTTCATTTAAGCATGTTCATGGTGATGTAATCCAGACGTTCTCATCTTAGGCTTCTAAGATGATCTCCGCATAAACCTCTCAGCCAACATCATACTTGTGTTAGTAGTTGTTGATTTTGTCCCCTGAAGATGTGAAGGGGTCTTCATTGCCTTGTTTTGCTCACTCTCCGATGGAATTATGGGATGCTCGAGAGAAGATATGGCCTGGTCAGCATGCAGTTCCTGTAGTGTTTGCCTTTATGATGTGGATGTTTTATAGATGCATTGAGAAGGAACTGATTGACTGAGAATTTTTTGTGGCAGTGACTGTCGGTTTTGTGGCAGTGTTCATGAATTTGTGACGCTTGGTGGTTGTTACCCAACTAATTACGGTTTGAACTCGTGTCACTGTAATATAACAGCAATCTTTTGTGTGGTAGTAGGGCTGGGTGTTTATACAGATTTCGATATTTGTTTTGACACCAATACACAAACTCTCGATTTGATTCCATCATAATGTCCATTTTCTCTAGGGAAGATATTCTCTCTCTTCTACTGCTGTGTTTTAGACTGATTCAATAAGTCACTTGTATTTTTGAACTATTTATTAAAAGAACAGATACTTTTTTTAATAGGGCAACTCTGGTTGTACAGTAGGTTTTTAATTAAGTGAAAATAACCAGTTCATAAGAGTCATTTGTTCATAAATTAAACTGCTCTGGTCACACTCTTATGTTTTTGATTCACTAAAAATAACCTGTTCATAAGAGTAATTTGTTCATAAATCAGACTGGTCATGCTGTATGTTTTTGATTCACTGAAAAGTAAAATTCACTTTTTTTTCTTTTTCTCATGAGTCAAATTTTTTTTTGCTTCCAGCCCACAAGGACGACTCAATAGAAAGACTGTTATTTTACCATTAATTTTCTGTAAACAAGTCATTTATTAAATCACATTCAATACAGACTGCGAATGTATGTTCACAAATCTGATTTTTAAAATATGTTTTTACACAGCCACTGAAAATAGTCATAGAGCAAACAATGAATGTTGGGACTTATTGAATTTATAATGAAATTGTTCAAATCAAGATGTTGTAATGTATAAGCATTGTTGCATTATATGTTTTGTAATGACCCTGATAAAGTCCATTATCATTTGTGACCACTGACACAGCACCCTTATCATCAGTTACAGTAACCATTAAAATGCTATCATAATATAATATTGCTGCAATGTCTTATCCTCATGTCCATGGCAGTGTCAGCAGATTTTTTTAAATATGTTTTCAAACATGGGACTTCGATATTGAAATTGGTCAAATAAAGATCACGATTAATCAGAAAATCTGTATTTTTACCCAGCCCTGTGTGAGAGTGAGAGTTTGTGTGTCTTCCTTAATATTAACTTGCTTGTGTTAAGTGTTTCCACTCACTGATTCTGTCTGTGTGTTTGTGTGTGTAGGGCCACGATCAGAGCTCCACACTGTCCCAGCACACAGCTGAGCTGACACTACCCAAACACAGCCCTCTGCACAGAGACCTGCTCAGATATGCCAAACTGATGGAGTGGCTGAAGAACACCCAGAGAGAGAAATATGAGGGCCTCTCCAGGGTGAGTGTTTATCACTTCCATCACCGCCTTGCTTATCAAGACTGATATCAGGCAACATTGAGGTTTGGAAGCATTCTGTCACGTTTATACAAATTGTTCCGTCTTGATAGTCATTAAAGTGTATGGAAACTCTAATCGGTGAAGCATGTGGCAAAAGTCAAGGACAAAAACATTATTAAATTTTATAACATTCTTACTTTTAGTAGCACTACAGATTATTACCATTACAGCATCACAATAATATTTTCATAAGTCATAGTAAATTGTTATTTGTGACCAGTTTTACTGAGTTTTAATGTGTTGTATTTCAGAGTGAAACGGGTTATTCAGTGAGAAAAATGTTGGATGGAACTTTATTTTATTCATTGTGAATTTATTTAGATGGTGAAAAAGTATGTTACATATATATCAGAATTAATGTGAATATGCTAAAACAATGTCTCAATAGCTGTTTGGCTAACTTAAAGGAACCGTATGTAAGAAATGTATTTCAATTAATCATAAAATGGCCCTGATATGTCACTAGACATTAAGAAATCATGTTCATTCCAAATACTTATATCACTGACAACAGTAGTCCGGCCAGGATATTGTCATTTAAAAGTGAAGTTGCAGCCCTCAAATGATGTTGATGTTGTCATGTTGTGTTTTGGCCTGATGCCCCACCCTCCACCTATCTACCAATCACGAAGTCAGTAGTGTTTCGGCATCCGGGTTGCCAGCTCTGCTCTAGTTGAAAGCTCCTTGTAGCAGCCTACGTTCCTGCAGGATCTTGCAGCCTATCTGGCAACCTCGAATCAGGGGGGAGGGGGAGGGGATACACCGCTCTACAGTAATTTGAAAGTGATTGCAGTACCAGTTTTGGCCACAATCTTACATACGGTTCCTTTAAGTTAACAATATCCAATAGTATGCACAGCCTAAGTGACATCAGCAGAGCAGGAAGGTTGCTTTTAGAGGTTGAAAATTACAAAAATATTATTTTTCTCTCTCAAATAACATGCATGGACGAATCATTCACTTATGAATATGAATTGTTCAATGGTGTACATACCCAAAACTTGCATTAAGAAAGTAAGTAGGGCCATTTTAATTAAGATCACAATTGGGACTTTATTTTAATAAGACACTCAGTGCCATTACTGATGTATGTTTTACTGTAAAATGATTATATGTTTAAAACAATTACATCACCAACAGTTAATCTAAGGTAAAGAGAAAAAAAGAGAAAAAAACCCTGATAAAGTCTATTAACATTTATGAACATCAGTTACAGTAAAATTAAAATGCCATCAAAATAACTCTGCAATGTCTTATCCCGATGTCCTCTGAGAGCCGGTGGTTTTCCATTTGAAATGGCAGCATAAGTGGAGGAAAAAAACAGTTATATTTAATTTCAGCTCTGCTCAGACTTAATAGCACTGTTAATGTAATTCTACAGACGTTAAACCCAATAAACTCAAGGGCAAAGCCATATTTAAGGGTTTAGTTGGAGTGATTATTCTTTTTCTGATCATCACTCAGTTCCAAATTGATTCCCAAATGTTTTAGAGGCATTTGTCTGTACCCTCTATTATTATTAATCTTTAAAATCCAAATGAGATAACAGACGTGGCCTGGATGTTGCTGTGTGTACTCTGACAGATTGGATTTGTGTCCAGTTCGTCACTTGTTCCCTCTTGTCTCTCTCCTCATTATTTCCTATGTTCTTTATACATTCTTCTAAATGAGAAAAATGCTGAGAAATAAAAAAATTGGAATTTGATAAAATTCCTGATCCTCCCTTATGTTTTTTACAGACTTACGTGGATTACATGACTCGACTCTATGAGCGGGAAATTAAGGACTTCTTTGAAGTTGCAAAGATCAAAATGGCGGGCACTAGTAAGGATGGGAAAGGAAAATTTGGTAAGACCACAATAAAAACAAATTCTTTTCTTTGTTTATCAAGAAACTCTTGGAACGGGATTTTTGTCCATGCTATATCTTTAGTCAGTGTGCGTCTTGTGTTTGCTATGTTGTGTGTTTGTCATAGTGTGTGTGCTGTTTGTAATCTACTTGTGTTTTTTCTTTCGTTTTACACCACATGACAAACACACAGTTTAGAGTCGAATTTAAACTATCCGATTTAATTCTCTAGTGAAATCATTGAGCTGTCAGTCATCGCTTGTCTCTGATATGATGGTGTTACGTCACGTTGGCATAGTAATGTCCTGACATGTGCTGCATGGCCCACAGTGTGTGTACTGTTACACATGCCAGTATGCCATTACATGTGTACTAGAGGCATGACACTCACATTGTTTTGTGGGGAAAAAAACTGAATACATGAGATCCCAGGATGTGTAGAACTGCATTTCACTGAATACTTAAAAACAGAATAAAGAGGGACTTTAGTATTTACACTACTGTGCAAATGTTTGGGGTTGGCAAAAAAAGTTTTTCAAAGCAGTCGCTTATGCTCACCAAGGCTGCATTTATTTGATCAAAAATACAGTAAAATATTGTGGAATATTATTACAATTTAAAATAACTGTCAGAATAATAAAATAATTCTGATATGCAGATTTGCAGCTCAAGAAACATTTCTTCTTCTCAATATCAACATCGGAAACCATGATAAAAAAAAAATCTTTGATAAATATACATTTTGAAAGAACAGCATTTATTTGAAAATAAAATGTTGTGCAACCTTATAAATGTCTTTACTGTCACTTTAAAAAAAAAAATATATATATATTGACCCCAAACTTTTGAACTCAAGTGTTTTAGGACAAATGTTACTTTTTTTATTCAGTATTTAGATATATTAAAGATGTATAGAAAGGGTATAATTATATTATGGGCATTTTTTTTTTCACACAATAAGCGTCACATTAAAGGGATAGTTCACCCAAAAATGAAAATTAGCCCATGATTTACTCACCCTGAAGCCATCCTAGGTGTATATGACATTCTTCTTTCAGACGAATACAATCGGAGTTATATTAAAATGTCCTGGCTCTTCCAAGCTTGATAATGAGAGTGAATGGGTGTATGTCTTTGGAAGTCCATCAAAGTGCATCTATTCATTATTAAAGTGCTCCACGCATCTCTGGGGGTTAATAAAGGCCTTCTGAAGTGAAGCGATGCGTTCGTGTAAGCAAAATATCTATATTGAAAACTACACCTAGGATGGCTTCAGGGTGAGTAAATCATGGGCTCATTTTTGGGTGAACTATCCCTTTATATATAGACATTGTGTAAAGTTAAAAATACCGTTCCATTCTGTTGTGCTCCATATAACTGTTTTTGAATTTAAAAAAGCCCTCTTATGTGAAAGACCATGGTGCAAATATATATATTAGGCCCTTTTTAGCATGTTTGCATATAATTATAACTGGATTTTCATATACGTAAAATGTATTGAAGTCTTTCATAGTTGATCACTGCTGTCATTTCCGAGTGCTCAGTTACTCATACCCATCCCTATTGGGCATATCCCTATTTTCCCTGCTCATGATGGGAAACTTCCAGGTGTAAATAAGATGTTCTTTTTTCACCCGCTTTCATTACCAGTCTCAGTCTCAGCTTTTTCCTCCACATGATGAAAGAAAAGGAGCTTTTTGTTTCCAAATGGCCACTGAGCCCTAATTCTACTTAGCCTAAATTCAGCCACTGCAGTGCATGTCATATTTGAAAACTTTGACCTTTAACCCCTAACTCTGGCACCATGCTGCATGTTGTAAGCCTAACGTGTCTCTGTCTCTGATGCCTGCCTTTCTAACCGGCCTCCAGCCACGCTTCCGCGGAAAGAGAGTGCTCTCAAACAGGAGACGGAGAGTAAGTATCAGTGCCACATCCCATGCCTATCCCATAATGCCTTGCTCCCTCTTAGTCAAAAGGCATATCTGCCACACAAACACAGTAAACCATTATCTTCAGTTTCAATGTTTCATGTGTATGCAAAACATATATTTACAATCTTTTCTAAGCTTGAGTTACATGCACCGTTTTATGGATTTCATCTTACCTTATTCACTTTTTTCTTGATCAAAACTAACCTCAAACGTGTCCAATGATATCAGATTTTAAAATGTTTAATGTTAATGCATCAGGGGTTAAAGGGAGGTTTTTTTAATCATGCAATAAATCCTCTATGATTTATATGAGATTATTGGTAGTTGGATTGCATGCATTGCATTGCATTTAGATCAACGTGCTCGCCAAGGTAAGTTTAATAACCCATATAGAAAAGTGAGTTGTATATCTGGCTGGTATATTTAATATCCAGTTCATACTCTAATGGTTTCTCCTCTAATGGTCTCTCTCAGGCCTGCATGGGAGTTCTGGGAAGCTTACAGGCTCCACCTCAAGTCTGAATAAACTCGCTGTGAGCAGCTCCAACAGCCGGCGCTCTCAGTCGTCTTCTCTGCTTGATATGGGCAACATGTCCGCCTCTGACCTGGACGTAGCAGACAGAACTAGGTTTGATAAGGTACGACGCCACAAAGACTTGTGGATTGTACTGGCCCAATTTAAAGATGCTGATTGGTTCTGAATTTTCACTTCAAATGAAGATAAATACTGATATTTGTTGTGTTTTAAATCTTACACTTCCATTCAAAAGTTTGGGGTCAGTAAGATTATTATTATTATTATTGTTTAAAATAAATGAAAAGGCCTACTTTTATTCAGCAAGGACATTAAATTGATCAAAAATGACAGTAAAGTACCTTTATAATGTTACAAAATTTCTATTTTTAAAAAATGCTTCTTTTTTTAAAATCTTTGTTCACTGTAGAAACCTAAAAAATGTATCATGCTTTCTACAAAAGTATAATGCAGCACAACTGTTTTCAACATTTGATAATCATAAGAAATATTTCTTGAGGACCAAATCAGCATATAAGAATGATTTCTGAAGGATCATGTGACACTGAAGACTGGAGTAATGCTGAAAATTCAGCTTTGCCATCACAGGAATAGCCTAAATAACATTTATAATACATTAAAATAGAAAACAGTTATGTTTTGGAATATTTCACAATATTAATGTTTTTACTGTAGTTTTGATCAAATAAATGCAGACTTGGTGAGCATAAGAGACTTCTTTTAAAAATATTATAAAATCCTACCAACCCAAGTGAAGTTGCCTAGTTTAACAGCTGGAGCAACTCTTTTATTTGAAGAAATATAGAATATATAATTCCCTGATGACAAATAAACCTCAATCTAAATTAGACAAATCTAAAATTAGATGGGAACAAGATTTAGGCATTAGCGCAGATGGAGAAGCCTGGAGTGAACTATGCAAGGAAGGAATCTCATCTTATTTGAACTCTAGATATAGACTGACTGACTGACATTTAATTTTCTTCACCAAGTTTATTTCACTCCATCTAGACTCTGCATAAGTTCTCACCTCTAAATAATCTTACCTCTATGCTTTAGATGTGGTATAGACGAGGGAACTGGCAAACAAATTGCAGTATTATATCTGTTATACATGGATTCACCTTCCCAGTAGACCCAGATAAATGTTTATTGGGTAACTTCACCAATTTCAACCTCAAGCAAAGCCATGAGATAAAACGTATTCATTGCCAAGAAGTGTATTGCAATGAAGTGGAAATCAGATACTGTTATTACAATTAGTCTGTGGTTTTCGGAGGTTAATAATTGTATACCTTTAGAAAAGCTAAAGTCCAGTCCTTGTGTCTTTTTCTTTGTTTTGTATTGTCTGATGTATAATAAAAATATTCAACAACAAAAACTGTACCAACCACATATGTCCATTAAGGGTTTGTGGTCCTTTCTCTGTTTTCTAGATCTTTGAGCAGGTTTTGAGTGAGCTGGAGCCGCTGTGTCTGGCTGAACAGGACTTTATCAGCAAGTTCTTCAAGCTGCAGCAAAATCCTACACTAGCTCAGGTGAGTATCAGACACTACTGGTTCTGATATGTGCGTGTATTGTATTTGTGTGTGATGGTGTTTTTAAAGGTGCAGTATGTAATATTGACTGCTAGCAGTTAAAATGGGTACTGCAGTCCAAATTAAAAATATTGGAGAGAGTTGTTTCCCCTGCCCCCCTCCTCCTCAGACTCAACCATAGACTGTAAAAAAAGATGGACGGCTCTGCTTCCATCCACTGTAGAAAAATGAAGCCAAAATATCCCGGTAATGGTCGTTGAAGATTACGTTGTTCAGAGCCAGAGTCTGCGCAGTAGTGATCCTGAGGTGGAGCCGCGGCATCAAGGTCCCGCCCACACTCCCATACATCATTGTCATGATGTTTCACCCCAGTATAATAGCATCAAATAACTAACTAAAACCAAAATTACTGGGCAAGTGAACATTAGAACATACGTCTGCATGATGAGAACTACATAAAATGACAGAAACTATCTTTAGAAAAAGATTATTTGGAGTGTAATTGGATTTTTTAGTTTGGCTCACGTCCAATTCGATTACATGGAGAGGGTGGGGTTTAAGACCTATAATGCAGCCAGCCACCAGGGGGCGATCAAAATGCTTTGGCATCGCTTTTCAGGACTTTTCATGCTTGGCACACTTGGGCTGAATCCGAAATCGTCCCCTATACAGCCATTTGTAGTGGTGTCTGAAACCATAGTGAATGTTATCGAGTGCACTCATTCTATCCCACAATGCACCGCAATAATGAAAGTACAACAGATGTACACTCAACGGCTGTCCGAATTCACTCACTCGTTCTCATTCACTCCTTCAAGTGAACTGTATTAGTGGACTAATGTAGGGTATAGTGAATGAGGGTATAGAGCTCCGGACGTCACGTGACCTATTCTGTTTACACCGCCATTTTGGCAGTAAAGAGGCCGTACGAGACTAGCGTGAACGGATGGCGGCAGCATGAGTTTTAAGGCAACAGAGTTCACTGTGCACATAATTAAAAAGATATAGACCCACCTGTACATAGCAAAACTTAATAGTTTAAACATAACAGATCCCTGTAATGCCCCCGGGGTGCTTTTCATGTGTATTAACTTAGAAAGTAAGCTAAGTAAAGAAAACGTTAGCTTTCCTGAACTGCAGTATCCTGATATAACGTTATATAACTAACGTTACTTCATTAACTTTCCCTCGTCCTATTCCGGAGACTCTTTAAAGGCCTACAAAAGCCTGGAGCTTAAACCTGCTTAAACCTGCTCTGTCGTCATTGGAAAGGCAAGTCAACTGTGTTGTTATCGACGCTAGCTGTCCTTGTTTGTTGGTAGCAAGGATAGCAATATCACTGTGAGAACAGTAGACTCAGTATGAAATCTTAATCCTTTAATCCCAATTTTTTCCCAGACATGAAAATATCCGAATGATGTGTCATTAGTTGCCCATTGAAATATATATTTTTTTTTTTTATGTTTATGGACAGTGTGTGAAAATTTGTGTTTATGTCCAATCATAAACCGGTGGGATAATGTATCGTGTGTGTGTGTGTATATATATATATATATATATATATATATATATATATATATATATATATATATATATAAACTGATATTAGTTTACACATTAGCACCGGTCACAGTTATGACTGAACATAAAACACATTTTTTCACACACTTTCCATAAGCATTTAAAATGCTTTTAAATGCTTTCCTCCACCTGTTCTGGAATCCAGGCGCACAGCAGCTGTCCACCATGTTGAAATAGTAATTGTTTTGAATTATTATTCGACCCGACCGCTATTGATAACGCAAAAGCCGCTCTGGCGCTCTCCTGGTTGACTGCCAAAATGGCGGAGTTTAGATTGCATGACGTCAGCCTCCGGAGCTCTATTGGGGCGATTTCAGATTCAGCCTTGGACTCAAGGCACACGCGGGTTGCCAGATATGCAACAGGAACGAGCGCAATTGACAGTGGAAAGCGTTGGAACAAGCCTAACACTAAATGCATCTTGAATATTAATCCACATTTTAATATGCCTCGTGTCATAGAGCTTTTTAGGTGGATGCTGAGGTCAGGTAGAATCTGGGGTCTCTGAACCTATTTGTTTGCTGGTTTCCATGACTGCAATAAGCTGTGTTTTCTGCTGGCAACCCGGGGTGTGGAAACACTATTCAGTAAATTGGCAGTGGCCGGGATCACACAGACCAAAACATAAACAGACATTCCGACACGGAACGCACATTTCAAAGTAGAATAACTTGCGGTAGCTTTGTTTTTCCGAGAAACAGGTATTTGAACTTACCTAAATCTCTGCTAACATATTATGGTATTTTTATGCTTTAGTACAGTCAAAAATTACATACAGCACCTTTAAAGGGGACATATCATAAAAATCTGACTTTTTCTGTGTTTAAGTGCTATAATTGGGTCCCCGGTGCATCTACCAACACCGAAAACGTGAAAAGTGACAACCCAGTAACTTTGTTTTGGCAAGACTTTCTCTGCAAGCATAAATAAGCCGATCAGATTTCGCTCCCCTTCTGACGTAGGAAGGGGATTTTATTATAATATTACGGCCCCTTAATCTGCACGTTTCCACGCCATTTGGTTTTCGCAAGCGACAACAGTGTAACTAGTTCTAACACAATGGCAAAAGTTTGGAGATGGTCCTCACTGCAGAACACGAAATCCAGGGGGAAATCCCACCTTACATATACCTAAACCTACCTATCTCCACCCCCTGATCCCTAAACCCACCCCTAAACCTACCAATCTCCACCCCTTAGATCTGGATCCAACTCCGCCCCCTGGATCTCGTGTACATAAATGTATCCACTAAACATTCAGGAACGTCCAGGTTGCAACCTCTAACCTCTCCTAAAAGTTGCAACCTCTTCCTGAGTCTCTCTGTAAGGCTGCACTCCGCTATTGGTTATTTCTGAGATTTTAGATGAGTGAGATTATTTTCGTGTTTTGTTATTGTATTCAAAGCTCCTGTAAAGGATCGGCAGTCTTCTGAATGTGGGCGGGGAGCAGCAGCTCATTTGCATTTAAAGGGACACACACAAAAACTGAGCGTTTTTGCTCACACCCAAAAGGGGCAAATTTGACAAGCTATAATGAATGATCTGGGGGGTATTTTGAGCTGAAATTTCACAGACACATTCTGGGGACACCAGATTTATATTACATCTTGTGAAAAGGGGCATAATATGTCACCTTTAATGATGTTCTAAATGCCTCATTAGGCAGAGAATGTGGATGACGCCGATGGAACAGTGCACTCCAGACCCACCAGTGAACATAGATATTCAATATCTGAGTGAGTCACAGTTCTCTTGAGCTCTTAGTTCATTAATTTCTTTCTGTCAGTCATCCATTTAACAGTCAAATCTGTTTTTAAGCAGATTAAATAAGCCTTCAAATGCAAAAAATGATCGTACATCCATTTCTCTTGCAGTAAGGACATGGTTCGGATGATGATGAATAAGATCTTTCAGAGCATCGAGACGGAGCTGAACAGTCTGATAGCTTTAGGTGATAAGATAGACAGCTTCAACTCTCTCTACATGCTGGTGAAGATGAGTCACCACGTCTGGACAGCCGAAAATGTCGATCCCGCCTCATATCTCAGCACAACACTGGGCAATGTGCTGGTCACTGTCAAGAGAAACTTTGATAAATGCATCGTAAGTTGAGCTCATGATAAGCATCTTTTTATCTATGTATTGATGTTGAGACAAGCATCTGAATCTTCTGATGTTTCTGTTGCTCTTTCAGTCGGGCCAGATTCGTCAGATGGAGGAAGTGAAGATTTCAAAGAAGAGTAAAGTGGGCATCCTGCCGTTTGTCACTGGCTTTGAGGAGTTTGCTAAGCTGGCTGAGGCTATTTTCCGAAACGCAGAACGACGGGGTGATCTGGATAAAGCCTACATCAAACTCATCAGAGCCGTCTTCCATAACGGTGAGGGTCATGACCAACCGGACCTTTCATACATTTATTAAATCTTGAATAGATGTGAGAATGCATGAGAAGCTCTAAATCACTTGAATTGCTACGCTTCAGACATTTTTTGAAATCTAAAAAAAAAGAAAACATGATAATATGGGAAGTGGAGCATTGAGAACCAGTGTTATTTTAGTTTTTTATGTAGTTTTAGTATTCTTTTTTTCCTAATTAGCTTATGTTTTTTGTGTATGTTGCTATATTTTTATATAGCTTTAAATGATTTCAATTTCAGTTTTAGATCTAGTAATTTTAGTTCTTAAGCCTAAACTTATTTCAGTTAGTCACCAAGGCAAGATTTCTCATTTTCTTTTTTTTTAAGTTGAAGTTTTTCATCTAACATTTATTTATTATTTCAATTACCGGCAATGATTAATGATTTATAGTTTTAGCTTTAATTAACAATAACAAGACTTTTGAGAACCATTTAAGACTCAAGGGTGCTGGTCCATTAATTGAAAATGTGACTTATTATTCTTCATGTACATCAGGAGCATAAACACATTTGAATTATGGGCGGCAAACCACTATACAGAATCAGGTTTCGATTTTTAATATTTGCGGTTCTGCTATATCATTTGTTTTCCACACTCTTGTCTGTTTGTGTATCCATAGTGGAGAAAGTGGCCAACGAAAGCCAGAAGACTCCACGTGATGTGGTGATGATGGAGAACTTCCACCATATCTTCTCAACTCTGTCCAGCCTCAAGATCTCCTGTCTGGAGGCAGAGAGAAAGGAGGCCAAGCAGAAATACACAGAACACCTGCAGTCCTACGTCATCAACTCGCTGGGTCAACCGCTGGAGAAACTCAACGTGAGACAAATCTTTAAGGAAACCTGAATTGAGCAGTTTTCCAGTACATCTGTGTAAATGAGGAATTTAGGAATGAAACTAAAATGTGTTTGGATTATTAATGTAATTGGATTTTTCAGCCTTTGTTTATGCTGTCTTCATCTTTGCATTAGAGTGTAATAAGTGTCCTGGACCATGGTTAATTGTCTTCCCATCTTGCAGCACTTCTTTGAGGGTGTAGAGGCTCGTGTTGCCCAGGGTGTGCGAGAAGAAGAAGTGAGCTACCAGCTGGCCTTCAATAAACAGGAATTGCGTAAGGTTATTAAAGAATACCCTGGCAAAGAGGTGAAAAAGGGCCTGGACAACCTCTACAGGAAGGTGGATAAGCACCTGTGTGAGGAGGAGAGTCTGTTACAGGTGAAAAAGAACAAGAGTCAAATAATGAAACACTAAATGGCTAATTTGAATATGGTTGCATTTATAATCTTTTGAGATTCTTGAGAATGTCAGTTTAAATGTGAACTTTGTTCTGTCCATTAGGTTGTTTGGCACTCCATGCAGGATGAGTTCATTCGGCAATACAAGCACTTTGAGGGCTTGATAAACCGCTGCTACCCGGGGTCTGGAATCACCATGGAGTTCACCATTCAAGACATGCTGGAGTACTTCTCCAGTATCGCTCAGTCCCACTAAAACAGGAAGCTGAATCATAGTGAGAGAGAGAGAGAGAGGGAGAGAATGAGTGCTTAATTTGTACATACATTACAGTGCATTTAAGGGAACTAACACTGGAACCCTGTTTGTAACTTGAGATTCTGTTGTTACTGATTCCATGAGTTTTGTTGAAAACCAACAATTCTTCATATAGCTTTAGTTTAGTGAATCGCAAATGACTGAACTTTTTTTATTATTACGCTCAACACTAAAAATGTGTGTGGCTGATCTTTCATGCACTTGAATGCTGATGAGTATCAAAAACATTCTGTAAGGAAAATCACAAAATAAACGGCCTGGAGTCATATTAAAGTAAATAAAGCATACTTTTGAAAGTACATTTTCTTTATTTCTTTATTTATTTGTGATTCTTGTAATTGATTGTTGATTATAAAGCAGATAGTTGTCTGTTCACTTCACGCCAATTAGAAAAACGATATTAGCATCCAGACCGACAGACCATGGCATACTGTTCTGTTGTCTGATTCTGATTGATGTTGCTAATGTCCATAAAAAAATCAACCTGAATCTTAAGTGATTCCAACAATGTTGTTATCGACGTCATAGTTGTGGTGTGGACTGAGATCTGAGAGCTTTCTGTCCCTCCATTGACAGCTACGCAACTACCACTTTGTCGCTTGAAAAAGTTCACAAGGAGATCTTAAAACATCCGTAAATTGAGCAGTTTAGTTCAAATTTTCTGAAGAGACACCATCGCTGTATATGATTGAATTTAGGCTTTTATTCACATATAAACATTCATTAACTCACACATCAGTTGTGGTAAACAAAGAACCAAATGAAGTTCATTCTCCTGTCTTACAAGCACGTTTGAGCTTCCATAAGAACGAGGGGCGGTTCTAAGGTCAGTGGATATTCGGGGCTTTAGCCCAAACTAAAATTGGGTATTTTTATTTAAAGGAATTAATTAATTATAAACGTGATTTAAGGGAAAAAAGAAAAAGAAAGGCTTGTTATATTACTGAAATAATTGTAACTATTTGAAAATATTTTATTTTTAATTATGCATGCATTCTCTCTAAATGAATCAAGGAAATTATAGCATATTTTCAATTCAAAAAGGCAAAATTTAATAAATAAATAAAGTTGAGTAATTTGCGTCACCGTATACTGTCGGTAGTTGATCATTTCTATTGTAAAACAGTCAAATATTAAATGTTTATCTACTTACATTTTATCAGGCATGTAACGAATGTTCACTTCTTTAATCATTTTGACATTGATGAGCTAGATGTCAAACTCAGTTCTTGGAAGGCCACAGCCCTACAGAGTTTTGTTCCAACCCTGCTTCAACACACACTCACCTGCAGTTTTCAAATAATTGCAGTGAATCTCTTATTTGCATCTTAAGTTTATTGCAAATAATAATAATAATGACAGGTTTGCGAAAGTGTAGGACTTGGTGAGCTCGCGCAAAACACATCTTCAGCACAGCACAGGGACTCATTTAAACGCCTCTGATTGACCGATGCGTTCATCAGACATGTCTGTGATTGGCTACAATGCTCAACGCTGCAAAAGCACGTTGTGAGTACCTTCAATGCAAAGGGAAAAATATAAATAAAACTGGAATATGCACTTTTCATGATTAGGTAATCGCGGCTGCTGTAATCTTATTCACATTTGTTTTTCGGATTAATTGTTCTGATCAATGCGAAAGACAAGGTAACAAAATATTCGGGGCTTTACTAAAATCATTCAGGGGCTTAAGTCCCCTTAGTCCCCTAATATATAATATTGCAGCACATAATATAAGCTAAGTACTGAACAAAAACAGTTTACCCATAATCAACAAGAACCTATTTTAAAAGATCTTTAAGAAGGCATGGTCTCTTTTGATCCTTTGCTAGTGATGCTTGATACTTTCCAGACAAGTTACATACTCTTCTGTCACTTGTTTCAAGAGCTTCACTTGGTCAAAAACCAAGTGATAACCTGTACAATGTAAAATTGTCAACATCAAATTATGTACTACATATTACAGCATTGTTTCAATACAAGACATACCAATGGACTCGCGCAGTCTTCTTTGGGCACCAGATGTTCCTTCCTCATCCGAAACAAAGGACTTATTCGATTAGCTTGGGTTGATATAAGCAGGGCCGTTTCAAGATATTTGGGGGCCCTAGGCAAAAGAGTGAAGTGCGGTCCCAAGTCCTCCCTCAGGAAATTTTTTAAAATTCAGATGGGATTTCTTGTATTCTGGTGCATTTTAAGAGTCATGAATTATCAATTGGCACAGACAGAAATTTAAGCAAAGCACCTAATAAAGTAAAAAAAAAAAAAAAAAAAAACATTTGTTGAATAGCCATACGTTTATTGTTATTCTCATAGCATATCATGAAAGTGAAGTGTGGAGGATTCGATATTTACTTTACAGGAAAAGAACTTGAATAGAAGGACAAACGCGAAGGAAAAAGGGCATTTTTCTCCAGATGAAATAGAAACACCACCAACGGAAATTGATAGCCTGCGTAAATCTAAAATGTAACCGGACTTGATGGATTATTTTGTTTGGACCTAACTGCATGGGAGTCATAGGACCAGCTCTATTTGTTTGGAATTGACAAAGTTTTTACCGTGACCGCAGCCGCGGGCAGACACAGCCGTCAAGAGAACACTTCTCTAGCTCGTGCCTTTATAAGTTACATCGCAAAAAAATCTCATGCGATCGTAATCTGGGCTCGTGCATCAAGAGGATTTAGCTCAAAGGAAGTTTTCGAACGCTGTAACGTTAGCTATAGTGACGTGTCGAGAAGTTGTCTAGTGTGTATTTTATGCTTAAATTCTGCAAACAGAACAAAGTTGTGTATGACTATTAGTTGAACTTTTTCACCCTCTAACAACGCTCACATCTACCGTTGTGTTTGGTCACTGATGTCAAGGTTATGTTCGCAGAGATGTGAAAACACGTCAGACAGCTGTATTTGGAGATGATAATGGTTTACTTGCCGCTGTGTCTTTGGCGTTTTTCCTCTTCTTCTTTCTTTCTCTGTGTTTTGAAAAATCGTGAAGGGTATGAACGCTTCATGATGACATTTTTTTATTTAAATGCCCGCGTAGCGCTGAGTGTTTCTCTTCCACTGACAGCTAGTGGGGGACCTGATGGGGGGTGCGCGACGGTGGATGTCACTTCAACATTACAGTGATTAGGGCACTCATACTGTTTGTCGTTGCATAGGGGGAATCCCTCTAGTTTGGGGGGCCCCTCTCACGGAGCAGTACTGGAAAGTGATAGCGCTGTCTCACTGTGGTTGTTTGTTTACAATGGTTGATACTGTTTGACAAGGGCAGATACACAACCTAAATGACCGTGCGGCCATCGGGGGCCCCCTTCAGCTGGGGGCCCTAGGCAGCTGCCTACCTTGCCTACCCCATTGCGACGGCTCTGGATATAAGGACTGGTCTTCCTTCTCTGCTGTAAAACAAGAAAGTCTCGACTTACTCTATGTGCAATTAATATTGTTCTTGAAACATAAATTAAGACAGTTATAAACAAGTTAATTTACCATACGATTCAGGAGAGAGCATTTGATGAGTAAATACTGATTTCAATATTCTAGGAACTTTACCTGGGAAGGGCTGATCACGGTAAGATTCACTGCGACTCACTAGTAGCTCTTGTGAGGGTTGGCTCTTAAACGAGCTGTTGAGTTTGATATTGTAGAGCTTAAAAAAAAAACTTGGTGAAAGAATTTTGGCAATATTGTTTATAAAATGTAACTCACAATGCTAATTTATTGTTAATTTAAAGGGTTAGTTCACCCAAAAAATTTAAATTCTATCAGTAATTACTCACCCTCATGTTGTTCAAACCCGTAAGACCTTCTGTCTGAGAGCTGGATCACTCCTCCATAGGCTTCTGAGGGTTTGAAACTTGCTGGCCCAGAAAATTTATTAAACAGTATAGTCCAAGTGATTACAGTGGCTCAATCTTAAGTTTATCAAGCGACGAGAATACTTTTTGTGCGCAAAAAAACAACTTTATTCCACTATTCTTTTTTTTCTCTCTGGGCCTTGACGCAGCGCTTCTGTGTTATATGTCACACCTAGGCTCACTATTGGCCGACGCTGGTCATGTGTGTGATGCGTGTGACGTGTAACACAGAAGCTGCTGAGGCCCAGAGAGAAGGAAATGAATAGTGGAATAAAGTCGTTTTTTTGCGCACAAAAAGTATTCTCGTCGCTTGATAAACTTAAGATTGAGCCACTGTAGTCACTTGGACTATATTAACGATGTGTTTAAAAACTTTTCTGGGCCAGCAAGTTTCAAACCCTTAGAAGCCTATGGAGGAGTGATCCAGCTCTCAGATTTAATCAAAAATATCTTAATTTGTGTTCCGAAGATGAACGAAGGTCTTACGGGGTTGGAACAACATGAGGGTGAGTAATTACTGACAGAATTTTCATTTTTGGGTAACTGTTCCGTTCCGTTCGCCTTACATACTTAATAATCGTGACCGCCAATAGCAGCGCTTAGTAATCATGACGTGGGCCAATAGCAAAGCAGAATCATTGTGGGAAATACCGACTGTTTTAACGAATAAAGGTAGAATTTGTGTCCTTATCGTGTTTAACACATCTGTATTTGATCGCGCGAGTATATCCAACGTGAAAAATCGCAGCTTGAATTTCCAGTCACCGTCGAAGAGAAACACAGGTAGTGTCTGCCCTATATATATATCCGCCGCGCGCTCTAGAGAAGTGGAGGGCGATGAGGCTGCGAGCGACACCTGACATCCCATTGAATCACATTGATAACTGATGATTTGGCTGATCGTGGTTGCTAAAGATTCTGCTGATCTGGGCGGGTGACACTCCTCGCCTTTCACTTTTTTTTTTTTTTTCATGATAATGACATAAAATGAGAAAATAACTAATGGTAACATTTCATATAACATTAAAACACAATAAAATCATTCAATAATTTAAAATATTTTGTATCTGCACGTCGAGACATTCATCTCGACGTCGTTCATTTATTATTCTATTTCGGAATGAAAGATGAAATTTGCTTGGTTTTTTGTTTAAAATATTTTTTTTTAGAAATGGATGTATTTTGTTTTCCAAATGTATTGTCATCAAAAAATAGTATAGAAAACTGGACGACATTTCCGATCGGTTTTTAATTTGTAATATTTATTTGTACGTTTATTGTATTTCATTTGACTGATCGCATCTTTACCCGGAAGTAAATTACACCGTCGTGCGAATTCATAGATATATACACTAGATGTCGCTTTGGCTACGGCAGTTCATTGGAATGAATGCGTTAAATAAATGAATGAATGAATGAATGAATGAGCAAAACTTGGCCACTAAATATTTAATATTCAATTATTTTAATAATCACAATTAAAGTTTTAATTTTATTGAACTGAACAAGCGCAACATTCAGCATTCAATCAAATATTCTAAAAGATGTATTATTAATAATAATGTTATTTCAACATAATATCTCGTTATTTTGACATAAGCCTAATATTTGTGCGTGCAACAAGCAAGATGTGCATTTGTAAATCCGGTGACGCGTGCATTGATTTTTATTAATAAACTAGTGTTTTCTGACAGTGTCGAGTATCGACTCGGCTGCAAAGATGAAGTTGACGATCGCCATATTCGTAGTGAACGCGAGATAGAGAAATGCACATAATGGATTACATAATCAGAGAGTAGCCTTTTTCTTTTCGTTTTGAATTATTTCGTTTAAAGACATTTCAAGCTTTGTGCATTTGATGTATTTCTCATGTCTGTGTGAGGCATACAATGATGAGATCGTTTAACTGTCTATGGATGAGATGCGCTCCAGTTAACGTGCAATGCAATCCAGGCAACTGGTTGATGAAACATTGATATTAAGATACAATTTATACAAAACGAAATTCACTTTAAAGAAAGTTTTTTGACTTTCTACAAAAAAATTAAAATATCTTTCTATTCATCATAGAATCCTCAAAAATGTAAATAACTTTTCATAATAACAATGAATGCTTTTTGAGCATTATTCATATATCATATTAGAATGATTTCTGAAGGATTTGTGACACTGAAGACTGGAGTAATGATGCTGAAAATTCAGCTTTGATCACAGAAATAAATTATAATTATATATTCGTATTGAACCGTTATTGGCTTTCGGTTCGGTCCTGCCGACCAAAATTTAGATAGCAGTCGCGATGGCGCGAACACAACAACGCTGCCCAACATCAAATGGCAAATTCAATCATGCGATAATCATTTGTGCTTCTGCTTCACTGACAGTTTATCAGTTTGGACCAATGTCAGACAGTGCAGCGCGAGCTGATCTTGATCAAGCGACACAAAGATAGGCTACAGTAAAGAAAGCATGTGAATTCGCCACAGAAATAATAACATCGCTGCGA
Source organism: Abramis brama (assembly GCF_963993115.1). Lineage (NCBI taxonomy): Eukaryota > Metazoa > Chordata > Actinopteri > Cypriniformes > Leuciscidae > Abramis > Abramis brama. The sequence continues at coordinate 8,634,064 of NC_139980.1, forward strand.
GATAGTGAGAAGCATTCAAATTTATCCGTAGATCTCTATAAGATCAAACAGCGCTGCCGTGGAAACCATGAGAAACATTGTGCCATGATTACGTCCACAAATCAGAAACATTCACGATGGATTTAATGTAGTAGGCTAAACACTAACTGTCACCATGGAAGTTTGGCAGGAATAGTAAAATGCTTTCAAGTACATCACATATATTTTCTAGCACTTCAAAACTCAAATATGGTCATATATTTAAATGTTATTTTTAATGTGATGACCAAAACATTATTTTGTTCATCCTTCAAAGATTACCCCCATTTATAAAACTAAAAGTTTCTAAATGTAGGGAAAAAAAGACATTCATTTCCACTCTCAAATATTTATTTTTTAATCGTTTTGCTTTTGAATTATTTCGACATTATGAATAAAATTGCTGCCCTCAAATGTTAACCTGGAGTCTTGCAAACTTAAAATAAAACTAAAATAAAATAAACCTTTGTTTATAATGCTACTACAATAATAGCCTACATTTCATTTTTTATAAGGAGCGTTTTATGTTTTATATGCTGCTACGAAGACACCCCAGAGGATGGGTCAAGTACAAGGGCGTAGATTTGGTTTGAACATTGGGGGGGTTGAAGTTTGGGTATGCCTCCTGATGCCTCCTTTTCATGTGATCATGGTATAAATATTGGGGGGGTTGTAATGCATAGATATAAATATTGGGGGGGTTATCTCCCCCCCAACCCCCCCACAAATTACGCCCCTGGTCAAGTATAGCTCCATGATGAACCAATGAGGTTTGTTCTAGCGCATCAAGCAGGTTCAGTTGAGCTTCTGTTTATGTTCGCTGAACAATGTATAAATGAGTAAAAGCCTAAATGAATCTGTTCATCATGTAAAGCGATCGAGTTTCTTCAGAAAATTTGGACTAAACCTCTCAATTCATATGGATTAGTTTTGCAATCTCTTTGTGAACTTTTTGAAGCGTCAAATTGGTAGAGTACAGTCATCAATGGAGGGAGAGAAGGCTAAAATTTCATCAAAAGCTCTTCATTTGTGTTCCGACGATTGACTCTTACGGGTTTGGAACGACATAAGGGTGAGTAATTAATAAAGTTTTTTTCATTTTTGGGTGAACTGTCCCTTTAAGAAGTCTAATTTCAAGCGCTTCACCACTAGTGGGAAGTTATGACTAGTTTCCCCCGAAATCTGACTGCCACCCCACCCCCACTATAGTGCAGCTAAGCTTTTTTTTCTTTTCCACACATCTCCATCTGAAGTCAGATGAGTTGGCCGCTTCACTGAAGCGATGGATGTGTGTTGATCTGTTTCGGTATATCGGTACATTGAGTCACTGAGCCTCGACAAACGGACGGACTCTTTAATGCATGTGATTCACTATGCCTCCTCGCAAGAAGGAGTACGGGATTAAACGAGCGAGCGGATCCCTGATCCACTTCAGACCGCCGGTGAGCGCGACCACCGTGCGAAGGCACTCCGCCGTCGTGCCTTCGGTGCTGACGTTCGCCGTAATCGTGGCATCCGGAGGCCTGTTGCTCATGATAGAGAAGGGAATGTTGAACAGCGTGCAGACTCCGCCGCCACGAGCCAACGGGAAGAAAGCGGAGTACCGAATGAGGAGTAGCGACGCAGCTGTGGACGTGGAGTCTCAGGTAATGTACACGAACAGAGACGCAAGTTCGTTTGAATGTGAATGAAATTCATCAACATTTTTGTACGTTTGCATGTAATAATCAGACTTTCTTTGAGTTTCGCGAGTCTGGACACCAAGGAACGCGGGCTGCGTCTCAAAAGTCAAAACCCCTAGTGAGCTGAATACCTAGACATTGGGGGATGGCAGTTTTGAGACAGGTCATATACGGTGTCAAAAAATATTACTTTGACCCTTTACCCACACAATGAATGAATGAATATATTTGCTCTGCAAAACTATAAATGTACGACAAAGTGATCATTTAAAATAAATAACACACAAACACACTTTTCAATCGAGTTTGATTGTTAGGTTTCATTTGATGTTAGTTAGTTTTCCTGTTAAATTCCAAATATCCCAAATATTCCAAAATCTTTTTACCATAATACCATCTCAATACCATTATTGCAGTTTCTTAGAGTAAAAGTAGTAATTTTAAGGCGTAATGTCCGATTAATACGATTTCTATCCGATTAATCTTATTATTCTGTACTTTTATTACTCATCTGGTGGATAAGATGGATTTGGCATGTGGAAATAAGCATGTGGAAATAAGCGTCTTTGATGGAACGATGAACTCGTTCCAGAAAATATAAAACAACTGCTTACCTCAAGCCAAGATATGAATGGAAACTTGGGCCAATTCTTTGAAGTTAAGATTCCTGCTGTGCACTTGACAGAAGCGTACAATCACATGACATTTCAGCTTCCTTCTCTGATCTCGCTCAAGCACTGATATGAAATCTAGACTATTAGATTGTGATGTTGATTAGAGTAATCGGAGGATATTGTAAAATTAATATACACGGTATTCAATGCTTATAATGTTAATGTTGATTTTTTTTTCAAAATGGCAACTGAACATTGAAAGATGACACACTCATTCATTTATTTTGCAAGATTTTTAATGTTTCCTTGTGCTTGTATCCTAAAAAAATGATTCCTGAATAAGCCTTCAGTGCAGGATATGATCTTATGATGATGTCTGGTCATCCAGTGGAATGTCCAGAGTAAATGTAAGTTTGTTAAAGGACATGTTGGTATACTATACACAACATTACAAAACAACTTTAACCTTCCCTGCCCCTCTTGGCGGAGGGTGGAAATAAATATCCTCCACAGCAAAATTTGAATACATAGTTCCCACAGGCCAATTAATGTCACGTGACCTCCCCGGAGACGCCATCTGTGAGGGCAAAAGCTGCTGTGTTTACAATGTTTTACCATACTGTCTATGAGTTTTACAAGGAAATTTCGAATATTTCTTTCCATTTATAATGTTACGAAAATCATGAAGAGACAAAGTGACAGAGATTATAAAGAGACTCTATTAACACAAGACAGAGAGAGGTACAATGCGAAAATTTCAGTCATAAATGGTGTGGATCCGTATGCGCTAACAAAGGAAGCACTGAGCACTGATTATGCAGCAGATACAGTATTATCATGTGTATCATTATCTGGTATTGGCTAGGAGTTTTAACACGTGAGCAATTCCGAGCCTGGAAATATGTGCATGAATATGAATATACACGGTAATATACACGGTATGAAAATAAATAAAACTCGCGTGCAAATTAATTAATGTAATGCGGAACTACTTTATACGCGGGTTCTTTAGGGACATAATCTGAGATTGCCGTGCTGGAATGTGTGAGTGTGTGTGTGTGAGAGTGAGAGAGTCGCGGGCGCGATCGAACAGTGGAAACAATGTTGTTTTTGTATGTTTTTAATATCTCGTCATTTTGTTCATACAGGACATAATTCAAACTGCAAAGTGTTAACTTATATTTGTGTACACTCGCAATAAAAAACAACAAATTCTTGCGTGTTTTGAGGGAGTTTCTTTCCTGTTTATCCTCGCCAGCCATAACCTCCGTCGTTGTTCTGACAAAAGCTTAACGTTAGTCTTCTCACATTCATGAAGTCTAATGACGGGTATACTGTAAAATCCAAATTTAACTGAACCTCCGACACGATTTAAACATCCATTGACCCAGCAGGAGATCACCATTTTCACTTTTTATCACGAAATTAACTCGCTTCAGCTTCTTCTACTATTGTTCTGCCCACAGAAATGGCGCCGGGTCGGCAAATGCTAAAAAACTAAATTTAACTGAACCTCCGGCACGATTGGAACATCCATTGACCCAGCAGGAGATGACCATTTTCACTTTTTAATCACAAAATTTCCGTTTCAGCTTCTTCTTCTCATGTTCTGCATTGTAAGAATGTTGTGTTCTGCCCTCAGAAATGGCGCCGGGTCGGCAAATGCCCGTATGTTGTGACGTCATGTGGGAACTATGTATAGTAGCCTATTTTGTATAATTATTACAGATTGAAAATTTGACACTTTGAGCATTCAAGTTTTTGTCTTTATTTTGTGCTAAAGTTATATATGCCTCTTTCCCCCAGATTGTGCAGGAGATCCGTAATCGCACCATAAGATCGATGTGCGGTCAGAAGAACACGGCTCACAGCGTGTGGTCTCTCAGTCCACTGCAGAGGAAGACTCTCCTCCAGCACATACTGGTGAACGACGAGCATCGCTTCCTGTACTGCTACGTCCCCAAAGTGGCCTGTTCCAACTGGAAACGAGTGCTGAAAGTACTGAGTGGCGCTATGGCCAACGTGGACGTCAAAGTGAAGATGGACCATCGTGCTGATTTACTCTTCCTGTCTGACTTTCCGCCAGAAGAGATTCGTCATCGACTACGGCATTATTTTAAATTCATGTTTGTGCGGGAGCCGATGGCCCGCCTGCTTTCTGCCTATCGGAACAAGTTCGGCGAAATCGAGGCATATCAGCGTAAATACGGTGCAGAGATTATACGGCGCTATAGAAAAGGCTACGCAAAGGATAAAAAAATAGCAGGAAATGACGTGACATTCACAGAGTTTGTGCGTTATTTACTTGACGAAGACCCAGAGAGGATGAATGAGCACTGGATGCCCATCTACAACCTCTGCCAACCCTGTGCCGTAGAATATGACTTCATTGGTTCGTACGAAAGGCTGGAGATCGATGCGGCTTACGTTCTGGAACGTGTCGGAGCGCCGCAACACATAGGTTTTCCTGAACGACAGACGTGGTACAAACCCGTCACCAAAGAAACGCTACATTATTACCTTTGCACTGTGCCACAGAAGTTCCTCAAAGATCTTCTGCCCAAATATATTCTGGACTTTTCTCTGTTCGGCTATCCTTTACCCAACACAACCACTGAATACTGTAGGCATTAACAAAGGCATTGGTTTATACCTGCTTTATAAGACTGTCTATAATCTTTCAATATATTAATATTTTAAATCTTTTTTTTTTTTTTTATCTGTACAGAATTTAAAATATATTTGAATAAAACCCACAGTATGGAATTTTTGAGAGCTATTTAAGTTCAAATCACTATTTAAAACTGGAAAAGCTCAATGAGTTATTTTTATTAATGAGATGCAGTAATATGTCCATATGAATGGGCATTAAATGAAAAACATTGTGCTGTGCGCAAGACTATCATGTGTTTTATATCAGTAAGCAGATGCTTCCACCATTATTCTATTTTTCTTTATTTACTTAGATAATCATTGTTACTTCTCCTGTCACCCATATTGTAAGATATTTTCTTTGTTGATGTGTTTAATCCTTTTACAAAAATGAAATGTGATGCTCAAATGTTAATGTTATTAATGTTAATGTTAAAGTTAGTTAGAAAATTTCTTGTGAGGCAATTCCTGTTTGTATGTAATGAATTGTTCTGCGAGTGAAGTGTGTTGTTTCATATGACCAAAACAAATATTTCTGACCAGAAACTTGAACCCTTCCCATCCTGCTGCTTCCTCTGAAAACATGAGGCTCCGAGTTGAATCCCTTAAGAGATTCTAAAGAATGCAGTTTCACATCCAAAAGCAGAAGTACTGTACTATGAGGAAATAAAAAATCTTTGAAATCCACAGGCTGGAATTCCTTCTTTTTTTTTTTCTTGGACGGAGCATAAAATTTATTGTAAAAGAACAGCTAATAACAAGCTAATTGTGTTTTGAATCCCACAGGCAAAATAATAAAAAATCAAATGAAAGCAGTAAGTGAAAGCTCAGTTCACACCCAAAGGCCTTATAAAAATACACGGGTATACTTAAAGTAAATATAAGCGCTGTTCATGCCAAGAACTAAAACAATAAACACATTTTTAAAAGTCGTCAAAGAATAGCACAATCCAAACCACAACTATATCAACAAAGTTGTTTGAATCACTCTCTAAGCTTTATATTTCAGCTGATAAACAAAAAAAAAACATTGTCAGCCAATCAGAATCCATCTGGCTTTGAAGAGCTCGCGCATTTAAAGGGGCAGACGACATAATTACGCAGTGTGTGCTGACAATAACAGAACGTTATTATAATTTGTTTCATACTAAACATTTATTTTTCATTCATTTTGTTTGGTTAGCTCTGCTGGTTGATGTCGTTGTACAGAAAGAATGCTGTGACAGTTGGTCGGTGTGGTTTTAGTCCCGCCCCTCCTCCACTGTGATTGGTCGGTTGGGTAAAAAGTGACAGTGATGAGCGCAGCGTTTCACCCAAAGTTGAACATTCTTCAACTCTCGGCGACCTGTAAAAAACGCCGAACGCTCAGCGCTTCAGCGTGAAAAAGACGCTCAGCGCCTCGTTACGCTCATGGCGTTTAAAAAACGCGGCGTTCCCATTGAAAACAATTGAAAAAACACGCCAGCCGCGTGGAAAAACGCTTTGGTGGACACACGGCCTTATCATCGGTTGGGTACTGATGCTAATATAGTTATATTTATTGCTGTGTGAACGGGCCTTTATAATGGTGTTTGTTTGTCCATGCGATGCTAGGATGTTATGAGAGGTTGTCAGCCAACGGTTTTTGGTTTCCTGAATGTTCTGGGAATATTAGTTTTTGTAACAAAAATAAAGTTCCTGGAATATTATTGTTTGGTTCCCCAGAACTATCCGAGTAGTTTTTAGTGCTTTGCCAAGGAGTTGTTAGAGGCCATCGACACAGAAAATGTGATCGCGTTTCCATTGATTTCCATGTTAACACGTCTAGACGGATGTAACGTTATTCAACTAGCGTCTCGTGCATGAGGCCTTTCTAAAAACACAGTGCTAAAGATTTCTTAAAAGTTTAACTTAAAAACACAGAATAAAAACAGGTTGAGACCATGTGTTTTCTCTCATTCCACAGCGTAAACTTTGATGCAAAAGCACATTTTGTGTGAACAGCCCGTTTGGGTTTTGTGGGTATAAGCTTAATTCAAGTCAAGAGCTGAGACGTCAAGTCTCAATGACATACTGGTTGAGTTATTCCACTTAAGGCTGGGATTGTTTTATTGCTAGCCCTGAAGAAGAAAACAAGCTTTTCAACAAACCCTGTGATTTGAAGTATCATTCTAGTCTGTAGCAAATGGTCCAGAATTATACTTGGTGTTTATGAGCAATAGCATGGCTTAGCAAGCACCACTATTAAATATCAAAATAAGATGAAACATTCAAAATAGGGGAAACTGTTAAGTTTGCACATCTATCTTTATGGAATTTCACTCTGATATCCAAAGGCAGAAAAAATAATTACATGAAACAGTACACAGAGCAGACAACGACAGATTATATTAAAAACTATGCATGTTTATTAATAAGTTAATCAGTCAACATATATTCTATTATACATACATAAACATATAAAACAGGTTGGAGTGGTAGTGTGATATTAACACAGTCCTGAGTAACATGGCAAAATCCACTTTCTTTTCACTTCTAACTTGTTATAAAAAGGTCTGCCATGTAAAGATGACAAGCTGCCTCATTTTCCATTAAAAAGACCCAAACTATTAAGAACAATAATGACCCTAGGACTACTGCAATAAAAAAAATGATCATCAACACTGCTCTACACATTGGCTTTGGTGGCATAATTTTACCTTTGACCTTAAATAAATGCACAAGAACTTCCCTTTTAGAAGCCCAAGAAAATATCTTCTGGACTGAGCTCAGAGACATTTCTGACTCAACACAAAGTTTCTTCAGAATTGATTAAACAAGAATCTTCCACGTGACATCCCTGTTTTGTGTCAGCGCAAATGTGACAGAACCATTTCCTTCGCCGCTACTCCTTAAAGCTCACACTTCTGAAATGTGAAGTTAAACAGGGGTCATTTTAAATCATACAAGCGTGGTTATGAACATCACACAAGAACTGATGTCTGCCGCAGTTTCCCAAGGCAATCCTCACTTTTCTGACGTCTTGTCTGTGGAGCGTTCTGGTGTGCGGAGGATGGAGCGCTCAGGAGAAGCAGGCCGGGGACTGAGAGAGGTACTGAGAGGGGAAGAGCTTCGCAGTGAAGAGAAAGATAAGCCCTGTCTGCGCATTTCCTGTACAGCTCTCTCCCTACCACAGAAAAACACTTGCACACATTAATCAACATTTCACAAACCCACAAAGCAAGATCATAGCAACAGGCACATACACAAAAAAACCTCTAAATACATTTGATATTCTTTCAATACTGAAATGTATTTACTAAAATAGTTGTGTCATTAAAATTTTTAATTCATTTTTAAAAGTTTTTATTTTAACCTATTATTTGCCTCAATCAGACTGATGCTTATTAGGGTACTGTGCCTTTAACAACATGCTCATCTTTTATTTGTCTATGTTCATGGAAGACTATGTAGTAGATTCTGGATAAATTGAGAATCACAGTGTTTTGCTTTCAAAACGATTCTGAACAGACAACTAAACAAAAAATAATGTAATTTACTAAAAGTTCTGGCAAATGTTAATTGCTGCAGTCTATTTAAAATCTGTGAATACAAAAAAAAATTTGGTTTGAATGAATGTTTCAATGACTCACTCATAAATACTTCATTGCTTCATTACTGGATGAATCCGCTTTTTTTTAGATGAATCTCTTGAATGATTAAATGACAAATGACCACTCTATTACTCTTATTTACTCTAATTTGATCACTTCCGTAGACATCAGGGTTTATATAGTTATTATGTGATAATATGAATATTTGATACAGAAATAATGATACTGTGTGGTTGAAAACACTGAAGCTATTTTATACTTATACATGACAACTGCTCTCTCTGGCAGCGCCCACGCAGATTTGAATGGTCCGCTGTGATTTTGTCAAAGGTTTAATAGACACAGAATTGTTGTCATTTAGGAATGACATTGTGTGGGTGTTTGAATCGAGATTGCGTTCTTTTAACGATTAAAGGGGTGGTATAATGCCCTTTTCACAAGATGTAAAATAAGTCTTGAGTGTGTATGTGAAGTTTTAGCTCAAAATACCCCACAGATATTTTTATATAGCATGTTAAAGTTGTCACTTTTTGAGGGTGAGCAAAAACGCACCGTTTTTTATGTCTGTCCCTTTAAATGCAAATGAGCTGCTGCTCCCGGCACAGAGGGCGGAGCTTCAACATCTCGTGTCCTTTTACCTCACACAGACATGCACTGAACATATCAAAAACTTTTAGCCTTTTATGTTCAAACCGAAGTCAGAAAGATGGAGAGACTCAAGAAGAAGTGACAACACGTAGACAACATTTCTGAATGGTTAGTTGGTGAATTTATGTATCTTATGAGTAGTTATCTTCTAGTCATTGATTAGCATATTCTGTCTTGATAATCTATAAATCACGTTTCTGGGGGCGGGTTTATGTAAACGTTAGGGTTAGTGATGTCACTAACCCATGAGGAATGTCATGTAGTCTCTACCAGCTGTTTGTTGTAGTCCTTAAAAAGCAATTTTTAAAAAAGAAAATATCTCCCTTTGCTTTGAACTTTGAGCGTTGTAACTTTGCAGATGTTGTTTATGCTCAAACAGCAACATTACACACTAACTAAAGTTAGAAAAAATAAATCATATTCAACCACCCCTTTAACCGTACAGCTCTACCATGTAGACAATTCCAAATGGTCCGATGATGGTAAGAAAGTTCAGTAGTTTTAGTAATAAAGCCTGGGTCTCACCTTTCAAAGCGCTCAGTGGTTAGCTGTCTCTTGAGGATGTCCATTTCTGTCTGTAGCTGAGACACTTTTCCACGCAGCTGAGAAACCTCTCTGGCATGACCAACCCTACGAATACACACATTTTATTTGAACAAATACATTGTTATAACTAGTATTGTTTTGAAACTGTGCTGGAGAGCATTTAGACATCTTTATCTGATTGATGTCTGTTTGTTTCACATGCTGCTGTCAGTGATCACCATAGCAACTGCACACTTGCACTAGGCAACACTATTGAGAAACTGCTTGTTTGGAGGAAAGCAACATTCAATGGACTCTTTATGCAGCCTTAAAGAGGACACAGTCCTCAGTGTATCCCATAAACAAATGCTTTACAGTTACCCTGTATAACAGACTCTTAAACAATAAAAAATGTGATGTACATTGGCAGAATTACAATACACATTGTATAATTTATATATACACACAGATTTATAGCCCTCTGATATTTTAGAGCGCTGTCAGTTTAAAACAAACATGTAGTTTGCTCCCCTCTAAATGACCGGGTGCGGCTTGTTTGCCTCCATCTGTTCTTTTTCCCAATAATCCCTCCTTCAGTTCTCTGGACAACTTGTGTACAGAAGCTCCGTGGTCTCTATTTTTCAAATGCATTTTGCACGAGTGTAAAGTGACATCACTGACGAGGGTCTCTGTGCCTAATGAAATTCGATTATTACTTTATATAGTATGATGAGTTGTTGTAGCCCTACAGATCAGTGTGTGGAGCATCTGCTTGTATTCTTCCTATTTGTAAAGGATATCATTACATTTTGTCCTCTTTAAAACACAAACCAATGATGTAGATTGATCAATATTTTGATATGTTATTATTATTCTCATACCCCACCATGCAAAAGATTGGTGTCACTAAGATTTTCTTTCTTTCTTTTTGAAATAAGATATTACTTTTATTCAGCAAGGATGCCTAAATTGACAGTAAAGACATTTATAATGTTAAAAAATATTTCTATTTCATATAAATGCCGTTCTTTTGAACTTTCTATTCATCAAATAATCTTAAATGTATCGTGGTTTCCACAAAAATATTAAGCAGCACAACCGTTTTTAACATTGACTATAATAAATAATATGTTTCTTGAGCACCAAATCAGCATATCAGAATGATTTCTGAAGGATCACGTGACACTGAAGACTGGAGTGATGATGCTGAAAGTTCTTTGCATCATTACATTTTAAAATATATTAAAGTTGAAAATAATTATTTGAAATAATCAAAAATATTACTGTTTTTAATCAATTAAATTCAGCTTTGCTGAGAATAAGAGACTTCATTAAAAAAAAAATTTACTAACTAACTTTTCAACGGTAGTGTAATAGTAACAAAAAATTATAAATGGCTCTTTCGCTTATTGTTTTTCCACTTACGTTTTGCTGTCAGCGAGAACGAGGCGGTCCTTCAGCACTTTGAGCTCAGACTCTTTCTCGCTGGCACTCAGGTGCGTCTGAAACTCCTTCTGTCGATTAGTGGTGAGCAGAGTCTCAAGATTGCGTACCGTCAGATGCTCACTGGCCAGCTGCTTTTTCAGAAGCTCTGTCTCAGAGCGCACATCCTCCAGTTCACCCGTCATCTGAGTTTGATGTTAAAAGGTTAGTTAGTCGTACATTCGCTCATTTTTAAACCCTTTCTAAAGATGTAGTTGACAGAGAATGTCGTGCGTGTGAGTCTTACTCTTTCCAGCTCCATGCTCTTAGCCGTCAGCTGGCGAATGGTGAGCTCTTTGCTGGAGTCGAGCTTAACGCACAGTTCTCTGACAGAGGCCAGATCTGCCAACACTGAGTCTTTCTCGGATCGAACCGCCTGGACCTCCTCTTCCAAACGAGACATTGCCCGTGCCAGCGATGACACCTGAGCTTCGTATGCTTGCACAGCGTTCAAGTGCTGAGGCAATGGAAAACATTTAGCGCACGTTTACATGACAACGATGTACTAAAAAACGGAAAAGTTTTTCCTTTTTTCACGTACAGACGACAACTTTGTCAAAACGATCCCCATTCACACGGATCAACGAAAACGACTAAAGCTGTATTATGCTGCCAGGCCAGTAGTTGGCGATGTCACAAATCCCCTGATGGGGGTTGCCTATAGTAATATGCTTTCACAATAAAAGTATCATTTTGACAATCGTTTTGACAAACTTGAAAACCTATTGAAACCTATTTTCAAGCCTCCAAAACGCCACTGCGTGTAAATGAGTTTTTAGTTGAAAATGGTGTACTCCTCATGCTCAGTCACTTGTACCTCCTGTATCTCTCTGTCCTGCAGTGAGACTCTCTCTCTGAGGTGTCTGCGCTCTGTGTCGGATGAGAGCAGCTCCAGTCTAATAGAGTTGTTTAGCCCTTCAGCCTGCTGCAGCTTCAGCTCTCTATCCTCTGAATCAGTGTGGATGGTTCGAAAACGCTCCAGCATGTCCCTGTTCTCCTGTTCCTATACACAACATGGATAAAACAGCGTCAGTGCAAAAATGCTAAATGAATACATATGCATTTGATCTGCATTGATATTGAATTTAATGTAATTCTGCATTTAGCTGAACTTTTGCTGCTTTTCCAATTAGTATTTTTACTTTTATAAATTTTTCCATGAAAATAAGTTCGGGATCAAACAATAATTGGTGGCCACCATGGACCCCCGTTGAAGATCCCTAAACAGTCCAATTTAACCCTTGATTGAACAATGGCCCCTTTAATCAAACTGCTTTTGCCAATGTTTTAAAGAAGCAATAAGCCACTTGATTATGTGTACTAAAATTATTCTACCATGGGTAATGAGGTTTTAAGAAACATATTTTAAGTTTAACTCTGAGAAAATTACTGTAATGCACATTTTATGGCTCATTAACATATTTGGTTGATATATATATATATATATATATATATATATATATATATATATATATATATATATATATATATATATATTTTTTTTTTTACATTTTTTAGTTATAATAATTGTATCACATAAAAAGGGAATATTGACATGATTTCTGTCTTTTCAATTTGCTGGAGTGTTTTTTCCTTTCATCTCTCACCTTGGCAGCCATCAGGCTTTCTATCCGCGCCACCTCAGAGATGTACGAGTGAACTCTGAGCTTCAATTCATCCCTCTCGTTCAGAGCTTCCTGCATCTCTGCGTGCACAGCCTGGAGAAAGGGACACAAGAATGTGAGCATGTGTGATGTTTACTGGTCACAGATGTCACGTCAACATGAGTGGGTTCACTTTTATCATCTATGAAGGTTGGGAAGAAGAAAAACAAAGAAATAAATATAGCTGTGAGCAGCTTTTTAACTGTTATAGCGCCACCTATGGTCCGATCTTCATAAAAGTTTGAATGCTTGTTTAGAATCATACGTCACATTTACTCACCTATTTTAGTATAGTTCTGAGTTTTCTAGTGAAGTTCTGGGGTAATAGGCTTTTGCGTGCACTTGGCCACACACATTTTTTAAATGACACTGTTATAGCTACACAAAGAGTAAAGTTCAAAACGCGAAGGCGTTTTTTTTATTTTTTTTATAAGACTAGCTCGCAAATGTTTTTTTCAAAATATCCAAAACATGAATATTTCCATCTATACATTTTATAAATCTATAAGGATTCCAACGATATAAGACACTTGGGCATACGCCTAACGGTTTAGGACAGTGGATCTCAAAGTGTGGGGCGCGCACCACTGGTGGGGAATAGAGACGTGACAGGTGGGGCAGGTGAAATTTTCCTTTTTATGCTTTTATATCTTTATCCAGACATCCCAACTGTCCCAGAAGTTCCGGGAGTCTCCCACATATTGATAGCGGCTCCTTGAGGCCTGCAAATGAGATCCAATCTCCCGGAATCGTGCACTAGAAAGTGACTGCGCACGCATGTGTGTGTGTGTGTGTGTTTGTGTGACTATAAAGGCATATTAATATTAGCGGAACAAACTTTCTCGCCCATAGATATACGTGTAGCTATATCTATGTTTCGCGCCGATGGGTAGCAGGCTAGTGTGGGCAATAAATAAATTGTGCAAATAAATCCAACTGTCTTGCCAAATGGATTTATCTTCTTTTCTTTTTTAACAGATTGCAAAGTGGCACTTTTATTGCTTTTCTATTTTTGAACTTGATACAAATTTTGACACAGCTGCACTTTTATTTTATTTTTGAACTTGCTGTTATTTGATGTAGATAGTTAGTTTGTATTTAGATATAACTTGTTACTATACTGATACTACTTGTTAATTCAATAAATTTGAACATTTTATTTCTTTAGCATGTTGAGGCAGGTGGGGCTTGGAAATTCCCCCTTGTCCAAAGTGGGGAATTACCGAAAAAGTTTGAGAACCACTGGTTTAGGAGTTATGCGCGATTTCACACTTTTCACCCCGTAGCGCCTCGTCAGGCTGATCCGGGCGAGCCTTGGTGACATTGTAGACGGTGTGAGTACTTTCAGCCCTCAAAGTTTCAAGTCTCTACGACTTAAGGTTTGGTCTACCTGATCACTTTTAGGGAAGAATGCTTTTAACAATTACAATTGGGTTTCAGTGCTACACACTTGAACTCATAAAAATTCGAAGAAGAGGTCTACTGGTGTGTACCTGGTTTTCTCTGGTCATGGTGGCCAGATCATCCTGTAACCTGCGGTTCTCTCTCAGCGCGACCTCTCTGTCTCGACTAACCACTGAGAGTTCCTCTTGTGATTGGTCCAGCTGTCTGCGCAGGCTAGCGATTTCCCTCTCTCGACTGCTCAACGCCCCCTTCAGCTGACTGAAATACATGTCATACAAGACTTTGAAGGCCTTCTATTTCTTTCCAAAAATGCAGAAACATCCCATCATTCTGAGAACATACATTTTATTACTCACAACAGAAAACAGACACTTACTCCAAAGAGTTCTCCAACTCTGTGACTGTTAGTCGGACTTCCAACAGAGTCTTTTCCTGTAGATCAAAACTAACTTTTTAAAGCAGTACCACAAAAAATTTCAAGAATTTTCTCAATGCAACTAGTTATCTTCTCTGCATATATTACCAATCATTCTGTATTGAGAACAGGGCTGTAATAAGATGTGTGCTGAGTAGCAGTACCTTCCTTTGGATCTCCTCCTGTAGCAGCACCACCCTCTCAGTCTTCTGGTCCACATCGTCCTGCAGGAAGTCTTTCTCTCGGTCTAGAGATGCTATTGTCCTCTGCAGAGTCGCAACCTCATCTTTCTGAGATGATCCATGTCTACTCAGATCAGCTGCACAAACACAGCATTTAGAATCTTCTTTCTACATAACAAATTTTACGTCATCTATACAGTAAAATGTTGCATGATTTCACACCAGAACCAGTGAAATTTCACAATTTTCAATATCATGACAAAATGAATCTGCTATTGAATGCAATCCTTTAAAAAAAAAAAAAATATTAGTATAAATATTAATTACTGAATTTAAATAAGTATTCAATTTAAACAATGGCATGTTGCCTTCAAGCATTTCTTTGTTTCTGTAAACATTGCTTTTACCTTTTCAATTATTTAGATAAACACCCTGTAATAACAGGAAAAAATTAGGGTAACACTTTATTTTACAGTGTCCTTGTTACACATTAAATGCACTTACTATAATAACAACAGTAAATTATGCATAATTTCAAGCAACTAAACCAAACCTGTATAAGTAGTACAAGCTGTTAATTAATATTGCTCAGTGCTTATTTATGTAATTACACTGTAACAAGGACACCAATGAAGTAAATAATGTGTAACCTAAATTAGTATTGGCTTAGTACTGAAGTAACGTTACTTCTGCCACCCCTAATACAGATATGCATGAGAATAAACAGGAAAGAAGAGACAGAATAGCTAATTTGCATAAAGATGTGCATTTGAATAAATTAGAAGAGTGCAACACTATAAGAAATACACGCACTGATTTTCTCTTCTAGTTTGTCGATCTGTTGGTGAGCTGCCTGCAGTTCATTGGTCTTCACAGATAATCTGTGCTGAACATCTGAGAGAGACTGCTCCATCTGCTCCTGCAGAAGCCTAAACGCACACACACAAACACTTTCTGGGTGGCACATATTTAAACACAAGCACGACAGGCAGAAATGTTCGTCTACAGCAGTGGTACACAAACGCACACAGACCTGAGCGCACTGCTCTCGACTCGGTGATGTGTGGCCTCCTCTACGTTCTGCACCAGCACTGCTGACTGAGTCTTCAGCTCCTTCTCAACAGCAACACGACACTCCTTCAGCACAGCAACCTGAGTGCGCAGATCAGCCTTCTCTCTCTCCAGCTACACACACACAGTAATGCATCATTTTATGACATATTTAGATGGGTTTATGCTACCTAAAACTAACCTCATATTTAGGGCAAATTCATAAGTGAGCATTACTTTGCCCTATCCACAAAGAGAGACAGACCACTTTGAAGGATGCATGTGCATTTTTTACACCCTAGACGAATTTATATATTGTCCGAATATAACGTTGCATCAAAATTCATGTTTATAGCTCTTAAGATTGTTGCAAATTAAACTTTTGTGTCAAACATCGTCTTTAATCCAAGTTTATTTCAACTGCCGTTCGAGAAAAGCAAGCAAAAAACATAAAAACACTAATGTGCTAATAATATACTAATATACTTGGGTGCATGAGAGCAATTTAAAGTTTTAAAATCCTCAGATCTCGAAATGAATCAGAACAACTTGTCACCCAGTATAACATGATCATAAACGGCAAATTATTTCCTTGTAGTGACCTTTAAATGTACAGTTCACAAAGTGTCTTTTAGAAGGAGGATTTAGATGCTCACATTCATTTGGAACAATCCTACAAGAAGCGTCTCTTTCCTGCAGTGCCCTTCAAGGGCACAAAAACGGCATTTGGAGCTGACATGACTAAACACACTGGTAATGTTTGTGAAACTATAAACAGTTCATGCACTATTAGTGTTGTACCATCTCAATGGTGTTCTCCAGGTCGAGAATCCTGATCTGCTCCTGTTCTCGGTCTGTAAGAGATGAGCTTTGGGCAACCTGCAAAGAGAGAGAAAAAAAAAACACTAGCAACTTTATATTGGCATCTCTCCCCTTAACACACAGCTATACCACTCACCCAACAAGTGCAGTACAGTTTAGAAGTGCTTTGCGGAATTTCAAACTCACAACTTCAACCACAGAAAATTGCTTGTCCACAATTGACAGCAATTTATGGTCTTCAAAAAAAAACTCATTTGCAAACACACACACAGACATACCTTGAGTCTGTCTCTAAGCATATCTCTCTCAGCAGTAACTCTCTGGAGTTCAGCTTCAGTCTGTTCCCCGTCGTCTCTGAACCTGTGCTGGAGTTTAGAGGACTCAAGCTCCCCTTGGACACGTCTCAGCACCTCCTGAGTCTATATTTAAAACACATGAACAAATATTCTCAAAGAAAACAGCTAGATGTGCATCTTAACTTAAAGGGATACTTAACCAAAAAAATAATAATAATAATCTCTTATTTACTCATGCTCATCCTGTTCCAAACATGTTTGACTTTCTTTCTTCAGATGAACACAAATGTAGATTTTTAGAAAAATAATCCATCTGTGAGTCCATATAATGCAAGTGGATAGGTTTCATTATGTGCATAAGTTGACACTCCAAAAACCACGCAAAAAGCACAACAGTAATTCATACGACCCCAGTGGATGAATTAATGTCTTCTGAAGAGAACTTTTTAAACTTTAAATAATCAAATTCCAGTCAAGTTATTCATGAGTTCACACTTACCGTAAAATGTCAGCACGTTGTGAAGCTCACACAAAAAGTGGATCTTCACACATGCTGATGTTAACGTCAAGCTTGAACTCAAGAATGAGCGTATGACAGTTGGCTGGAACCGAGAGATAGTAAATTATGAAATAATTTAAATTTTTGGGTGGAGTAAAACAAAATGATGGGTACATGAAGAAGCTTCTGACATCCTGGTTTCAGACAGCAAACAGATGAAGACCTTTGCAGGTAGCAGGTGGTGTCTCACCTGCTGGTACTGTGAGCTGAGCTGGTCTCTCTCTGCAGTCAGTAGTTTAACTCTGGTCTGGATGTCCTCTATGTGTTTCTCAAAGCCCAGCAGCACTGACTGTAGCTCATCCCTCTCCTTCACTACACGTGAGAGCTCTGCATCAAAATCTCTCTAGAAATACAAAAATAGTCAGTTTCCCAGCTAGGTTTGACCCAATCATGTGCAATATTGTTATTTTGGTAACTAATTTTAGTAATTTAAATAAGTGTCTTAAATAAAGTCAAAAAAAAAAAAAAAAAAAACTGCAGCCTTGTTGCAAAATCATTCAAAAAAGTAATAAGTAAATAATGTATGCATATTGCATACAAATGTATAAATGTAAATAAATGTTTATTAAAATAGGGAAAGTATATAAAAAATACTAGCAAAAAGTATAAAAAAAGCATATACTAGCATGCTGCTGAATTATGAGTGCAGAACTTGCACTTTACTAAAACTGTACAATCTGAAATTCAGGCCCTGCTTAAATCACTGTAATTACAGAAGTAATTGTCAGCTCCCACCTTTTCATGCCAGCTGCCTCTTCCTCTGGGGCTCCTCCCCCTGCCTGGACTAGGGGTGGGGGTTTTGTCTGTCCTGCCCCTAACCAGACGGTACCGCTCCACTTCCTGTTTATAATAATTCCTTTCCTCCTCTAAACTTTTCACAAAGGCATCTAGACGGGATGGAGAGTGATCCTTACCACACATCCCATGCCTTGCACGCATTCGCTCTAATTCTAGAATCATCTCCTTATCTGAAACAAATACAGCACTAAAATTAAACGGGTGAATGACAAACCATATATCACTTTACCCGCAACTAATACATAAAGAGGAGTGTCACATCTCACCAGCCTGTGTCATTGCTTCTACTTTGTCCTGAAGTCTCTTTTTGTCTTCCTCCAGAAAGTTTATCAGTCCCTCCATCTTGTCATTCTGTTCTTGAAGATCAAGTAGTTGATCCCTCAGACGGTCTTTCACGTGATCTCCATCTGCCATATCCTGTAGCAAATCATTGCAAGCTTTAGACGTTTGACTGAGTCTAATGAACCATAACAACGCATTATCACTAGATATTGGCATGAGTAATCTGCGAGCAAAAACTTTGTCTGCTGTAGGAAAATGATGTATTATAACATAATTTTGTCATTGAATCTCTCACCTAAATCAGTTATGACAGATGTTCCATGTAAGCTCCAATAAGCTTTAATTGTTCATTCTTTTCTTTCTTTTTTTGTAACAATAATAAATAGTTTATTATAGTTGTTTTGTTAATATTTACTAATTGTATTATTATTGCTCAAATCTCAGATAAATCTAATTTTCAGATAAACATTTTCAGATGTGTGTTAAGATTATTCAACTGCAAAATTACTCAAAATGCCCACAGGCCAGTAATAAAGAGTGGGATATCTGAAAGGATAATAAACATGCACTCCAATAGAAAGACATTCCTGACAGTCAGAAATGTATTTAAACCATCCATGTCATGTCAGGCCAGACAGGATAAATGTGCTGTTCTGAAGCAGATGGTTAATTTAACAGCTCATTTCACATGCTGCTTTGTGGACAGTGGACCCATGCACATACTCGTCTCAATGTAGAGATGACCTCCTCCAGGTCCTCTATCTCCCGCTGTTGACGCTGAATCTCTTTCTAGAGACAGAGATAGAGTCAGTATCACTACATAAAGCTAAATATTTAAAATATTAAAATCCAAGAATGAATAAATTAAGACCAAATATTATTATTAATATAAATAAAAACAACTAGAATTAATATATTACAATTAATATATGCTGCAAATGTTTTTCCCCCCACATATAAAATATAGATATCAAATAATACCACACATAAATAAGATATCACAGTCAGTGATAGGCTCAGTTTCCCAAAAGCATCGTGAGCTAAGTTGATCGCAGAGAACATTGGTGGCAATGGTCTCCATGATCAATTTGGGCTCACAATGCTTTTGGGAAAGGCAGCCCTAGGCTCTTTACGCAATGACATAAAACCAAAAAAATGAATAGAAAAACAACTAAAATTTAAAATTATATATCAATATATTATGCAAAAACACAGTTTCACTGAGTTGGACTGAAAACACTGAGGCTTCATTTATTTACTTCAATTTTTTTTACAAGTAAAGACCCTGCTGAGATCACCTTGGCCTCTTGCAGCTCCATGTCAGCAGTCTCCAGAACCATCTCTTTGTCTTTCTCTAACTGCTGGGCGAGCTGGTCTATTTGAGTGAGCTCCTGACACAGCTCTTCATTTCGAGCGCTCAGGTCAGCCACCTCACTAGACACAGTCTTCTTCCTCTGCTGCAGTCCGTCAATTCTCTGCTCCAGCGATCTGTTGGTCTCCTGCAGATACTCTATCTGAAAAAGGAAATTAGTTATTATCGGTTAACGCCAACACGGAAATAAACACCTGCAAACAGAAGGAGGTTATGGACAGGTCTGAATTAGGGTTGTCAAGCGTACTGCTACTACCGGCCCCAGTTAGTACAAAAAAAATTAAAATAAAAAAAATTCATTCACAATCTGAATACAAGTTTAGTTTTTCATGCTGCTAAGTACAGTACAGTTACTGGATTGTGAACTCCATTTAAATTCGCAATTGAATCAGAAACTGGGATGACAGTGATAACCAATGGAAGTGACAAAACGGCACAACATTTTATGAAGTAGCCTACTTATTTCAACAGTTTTTGCTCTGGTACCGAAACTGGTACCAAGAACTGCAAAATTTTATTGATATTGGTACCCAGGGCTGTAACTAGGGTGGGGGGAGGGATGTCCACCTCGGTTAAAATAGAGTTAGATTGGGTGGTCTCAGTCAGGTAACATGCCTAACAAGATCAAATAAACAAAATTATCAGATGGATATCCAGTTTACCTGTAGGTTCAAATGAGCAATAAGTTTTTCATTGCTGATGTTTTGAGCCTCCAGAGAGATGACATCATTAGGTCGACCACCATCCAGAGCTCGATTCAGACGCTCAATCTCTTTATCTCGCTCTTCCACCTGTTCAGAGCACAAAGTACATTTGTAAGGGTAAATGTATGAATACATTTACACTGTTAATATATGATAAATAAATAACAGAGATAATATTATTTTTAGTAATAACCTCTCATTAGTGCACATATATGTGGGCTCTTGAAGGAGGTCTCAAATAAAAAGGACTCTCAGTTCTACTTTAACTATAATCACTGCCACTCTGTCATTCTCCCTAACCGATCAAGCAGTGGCTTAAGCAAAACCATTTGCTCCATGAAATATTAAAACAGCGCCTAAGAAAAAGTAATCAGACTATACACAGTAATTTAATTTGTGAAATGTAGGTGTGTGCACAGCACACTTACCTGTGTGTTGAGATGCTTGATTCCGGCATGCGCTCTCTCCAGGTCAAGCTTGAGCTGTGCCACTTCCTTTTGGAGCTCCTGGATTCTAAACACATTTATTATTATTATAAAAATTGTAAAAAATTTTTTTAACTAATGTTATTTATAAATTCTGTTTTTATTTTAACAAACACAAGTATATTAATTTTTAAATGTCCATTTCATGTTAATAATGTGTTTATAATAATGTGTTTCATGTTATAACTGGGGAAGGCTGTCAAAATGAATATGTTAACTCAGCAATTAATTGTTTTAAATGTTGCTAATAAATATATAATATAAATATGATGCTTTTTTCTTTTCTTTACTTAAAAAAAGACCAAATGTGTAACCTGCAAATGCATTAATTACAAAATAATTGATTTATTGTGATTTCGTTTTGTTTTCTTCCCCACACCTGTCATCAGCCACCTGAAGGAGGTCAGCGATATAGGGATCATCTGGTAGTGCCAGAGATGGAGGGATGGGGCCACCGGAGGGTGGGAGGAGTTCATCGATCTGCATCCGCTGGCGTCTAAATGGGATTGATCGCTTCTTCCCTCCTATTTAAATTTAGTCATTGACCATAAAATGTTCTAATAGCAGCATAGACAGACAAAGGTGAATACCATAGCTGCAACGTTAAATAAAACATATCAACCAACCTGGTGTCTGAACAACCGCTTGCATGTTCTTCTCCTGGAGCTGTAGGATACGCTCCGTCTTCGCTTTGCAGTCCTTCTCAAGGGACCGGACTTTGTGCACATACTGATTATTAAGGAATTTCAGATCTGATGTTTCATGGTCCAGTTTCCTGATGTACACCTTCAGCTCTGCTGACAAACAATAATGGTTACAAATAACCATTCCATGTGATTGAAAAAAGATCAAATCTGTTTGCAACAGGATTTGAGGAATTAAACCCAATCTGTACCCCTGCTGATCCGATCCTTCTCCTCTCTTAGTTTCAAAAGCCCAAGGTGCAGCTCGTTGTTTTCTCTGACTACCCGGGCATTTTCAGCTTTATACGGCTCCAGAAGAGCATCCACATTCCGACTCTCCTTTTCCGTTTTTCCTGCAGCAAGCTTGGCATTCCTGAGACTTTCAGTGGTGTGGACCAGGTCACTGAGAAATACATGCAAACAGATTATGCTTCTGTCAAAGCATGTTACACATATTATATACATTTAGTTAACGTGTCAGTTTTTAAATCTGACACATATACAGATATGCTTGCAAAAATATATTGTGCCAGAGCTAGTGAAAAGAATAATGGCAGGACAAGAGCTACCTGAAAAATCTGAAATAAAATCTTTATTGGTGGATAGTATAATACTGCATACTGTAGAGAGAATTCACCTGAAGAGCTTCTCAACCAGTGGCAGACTCTCAATGGCCAGAGGCTGTCTGTAGCCCAGCTGATCTAAACGCTTCCGCAGACTGACGAACTTCCGCTCTGCGCTGGTCGTCATGGTCCTTCAACACAAATACACGCTCGCTCTACACACACAACGATTCACATGACAACAACCGAGCCAGCACTGATAATGCAGACACTGTATGTATGATATATGAAAACAGTCAAAGCACCAGTTGATTTAATATCTTTATTTGACCTTCATAAAGAATGGAAAATTGAAATCCTTGATCTATTGTTGAACTTTCATGATTTAGTAAGGTTCAAATGCTAGTAAAAACTGCCAGATTATAATTAGTGGCTTCTCAGAACCACTGAGAGCTTCAAAACAGTCAAGACAACAAACTGCTCTGTGGCAGCTAACTTAGACTCCATAAAACCCCAAAACAGACTTTATTTTGTCGGCTGCCAATCTAGACAGCACTTTTGGGTGTGTTGCGAACTATCTAGGTAACTTAAGTTAGGTAGCTCACTAGGTTTTAAAACACGACCATAGAGTTACAATGATCAATTTAATATTACCTAAAATAAATACAAAAATTCAGAATTTTCACAAAACATACTTACTCCGACGCTTGATGTTGTTTACGTAAACTGTGAGTCTGTCTTCAGAGGGCAGTTGGCTGTATTAGCTTCAGTCTTCATTCTGCAGCATTTCTGCCACATAGAAGTAAAGCTTTTCTCCTCAGGGGCAACACAATAAACGATGCAACAATTAACCCTCCAAAGTCAACTTCCTGTTTGTTGTTTGGGTATTTCGCCACAGCGCTTTCATTTTGTAAAGCTGTTTGAGGTTAGCTAATCACCCGTGTCTACTGCAGATTTCCTCCCCTCCCCACGGTGAACGGTCTTCCGGTGGCGGTAACACTGTTTGAAAATGGCGCCGAGGAGAAGGGAAGACCAGTCCTGCTCATTCCTAACAAACTGGAGTCTTTGAAACAGCGCCATCTAGTGGACAGTGAGTGGAAATAGCGAGAAAAAGTGGACAGTATCTATTAAAGGAATAGTTCTCCCAAAAATGAAATTTCCCCTTACCCTCAAGTTGTCCCAAAAGCTGTTTGAATGTCTTTGTTCTGCTAAACACAAAGGAAGATGTTTTGAAGAATACTTGTAACCAAACAGTTGTGGGACACCATTGAGCATTCATTTTTTCCCCATACTAGGGAAGTCAATGGTGCCCCACAACAACTGTTTGGTTACAAGTATACAGAATGATAAATACAAAATGTATATAGGTTTGGAACAACTTGAGGGGAAATAAATGATGACAGAATTTTCATTCTTGGGTGAACTATCAGTTTAAGATATAGAATTAAGGCCTGACATATGAAATAATAGTCAGAAAATCATTTTTTAACAGAAATTTTTTTTTTTGCATCATACTTGATACTTGAGGCTTTTATGGCTCAAATAGTATGATATATAGTGAGAATATAGACCTCACATTTAAGGAAGAAAACAGCTTACAAAATAACCTACAAAATAGTACAAATTATTCCAGATATAATACTGATGTGGTTAAATTATGCTTGTAAATGAACTTCCATGCAAAAAGTGCTTGCCTGTGAAAAGCTGACATTTTAACCAGTAGCAGCATTGATCAGCAAACACAAAACGTTCCCCTAACATTAGTATTTGGTTCCCGTTTTCTTTTTGCAACCATAAAAAACTTTCCCAGAACGTTGCAGGGTTATTTTTAAATGCAAGTAAATGGCGCTGAATAAATGTAAAATCTGGGTAATAGTCCAGTCATTTTATAAAAAAATGTTGAACAAATTGCAACAGAAGCAAACTCAACTGATTTTGTATCCTCAATATGTCCTGAGTAAGGAAAAAAGTCCTGAAGAATCCCATTAGGGGAAAGTTTCGAAAAAGACCCAAATATAGTCTATTCATACGCCTATTCATTCTTTTTCTCACGTGAATAGGGTAAAAATTTTAACCTTTAGATATTACCATAAAATTACTGAGTTGATTACTTACATCAAGACAAACAAAAATTGTATTACAAGTTTTTTGAAATTTTTTGTTAACATGGACAAACGGTGCATAATCTAATTATGTATGTGCTAATTTGCATAAATACCACAACAGATCTAAACATTGGGTCTAGCCAGGTGAAAATGTCTTGTTGAATCTTGTTGACACATAACAGTAAAATACTTAATGTTAAGGTCTGAATAGAACCCATTTAGGCTACCCATGAGCATTAATACATAGGCAGGAAGAAGTAGGCCTACTTTAGAAACTTTATTAATTATTATTGCAGAGATGGGGTTTGGGGCTTGGTCCATGGTACTGTTTTTGGGGATTCACTTTTTATTTTACTTACCTTTTGTCTTCTGCATTCTCCTTACCATTGTCTCCTGTCCTGTTCTTCCCTCAGACTCGTCCCCCAGAAACAGGCCCACGGACCCAGCCCCAAACCCCATCTCTGCAATAATAATTAATAAAGGCTGGTTTAAAGTACTTCTTCCAGCCTCTATGTATTAATGCTCATGGGTAGCCTAAATGGGTTCCATTCAGACCTTAACATTAAGTATTTTACTGTTATGTGTCAACAAGACATTTTCACCTGGCTATACCCAATGTTTAGATCTGTTGTGGTATTTATGCAAATTAGCACATACATAATTAGATTATGCACCGTATGTCCATGTTAACAAACAATTTCCAAAAACTTGTAGCCTAATACATTTTTTGTTTGTCTTGATGTAAGTAATCAACTCAGTAATTTTCATGGTGATATCTAAAGGTTAAAAATTTTACCCTATTCACGTGAGAAAAAGAATGAATAGGCGTATGAATAGACTATATTTGGGTCTTTTTCTAAACTTTCCCCTAATGGGATTCTTCGGGACTTTTTTTTCCTTACTCAGGAGTCAGGACATATTGAGGATACAAAATCAGTTGAGTTTGCTTCTGTTGCAATTTGTTCAAGGTTGACCCCCATTTTGGCTTAAAATGACTGGACTAAGGGAAGTCCCGGGAAGTCCACATCACAACTATGTGATAACGTAAATAACGTCACAGATGTAGTTGGAATCATTTTCAGAAAGATTTTTTTTTTTTACAGCTGATGAACGAAAAACATTGACAGCCAATCAGAATCAATTAAGCTATAGCATTTAAAGCGGCAGACGACATAAAAATTGTTAGTTTTGGTGTGGACCCTACGCTAGTTATTGTTATCGTTCTTGGTGTGAACGGGCCTAAAAGACAAATGTTTATTATTATCTCGTGTGAATATATATTATTTTAATGATAGTTTAGGCACTGAGGGCATGCACTTTCAATCTCTGTAATTATTGTGACCTGCATTTAGATGCTTGTTATATGTAGAAGCTGCAATATTATGTCAGAATGGTCTGTTTTTATTGTGTGAACGGCCTCTGCCACACCCTCCTGTTTCACGTGCAGCTGTGAGGGAAGCAGCGCCTCCGCGCGCACTGACTGAATGCGTACGGAACTGTCTCGAGGAGGAGGGCGAGCACTCGCAGCATCAGCAACACACACATTCACATACACACATACACAAAGAGGTCAGCACGCGTGCTGCGACTTGAATGGAAGATAACCGAGTGCCGCGAGACACAATAAAGGGACTGCATAGGGACTGATCGCTGTGACGTGACACACGCGGGAGAGGTAGGACATTATCAAACATTTGTTAAACTGCATATCTTTGTCGGTGATACTGACCTTGTCATTTAGCCCATCCAAAATCCACCATTCTTTACAGATGTGTGCGCAGCTGGGGAGACATGAACATGTCTCGAGCTGCATTTCGCGTTGAAATGCATGATAAAGAAATCTGTCATTTTGTAGAAAACACCGTCGATACGTTTGCATCATCACATCCATCTGGCCCCTTCATATGTTGCCTTTTATTAGCTTATTTATGAATGACAGTCCTTTTGATTAAGTGATGCTTATGAAATGTTCGCCAAACATTGAATATTTGAATTATGAGTCGTCAGTCATTCATAACATGCTTACTGGTGCAGGCAATTGATGGTTCCCTGAGCTGTAGTGTCGTTTTCTCTCATGATGCATATACCTGCCACAATGCATGCTTTTGTGGCTAAAGATGCCATCTATAGCTTTGCCCGTTCCTAAAAAAACATGGATGATTACTCACTATTTAAATAAGCCAAATATGCATCACTGATAGGCTACGATTTATTGGCATTCATTAATGCAAGAAAGGCGTCTATGCCCATAATACCTTTTTTTTAATAGACAGTGTCTGGCCTAATTTTCTTCTTTTATCATGACGTAACGATGATGTAATGCCGAACTCTAAATTTAATTTCAGTTTTGTTTCTTTGTTTGTATTTGCTACCAGGTCCACACTATATAAACACCCCGTTGTGGTGTTCATGCATGATTTGTTTATAGCGTATATCTAGCACTGATCTTATTGTTAAAGGCTTAGTGATGTGAGAATGATCAAATCAATAACATACACATAAACATTACACTTACTTTATAAGGTTGTGATTTCCTCTCACTGTACACTTCATATAACTCATAAATGGATGGATGGATGGATGGATTTTTAGTGTACAGACAAAGACGTTTAGCAATCTTAACTGCAATTTTGTGTTTTCTTGCATGGAAATGAAATTGAATCACAGTAATTTCTCTCTGAATTGCTTGGATTTAATAATGGCTGATATGCCAATAAGTTATTTTTTTATACTAGTTTGTCTCAGTCTCAGAAATGAAACATAAAACTAAAATAAATAGTTTTAAATTCTACAAGGGAATGCTAAATTATAATGAATGCATGAAAAATTGATTCAATTTGGAATTTGCTAAAGATTACATTTAACAGTGTTATTATTAAATTATTTATTTTTAACAATAAGTGAGTGTTAGATTATGGTAATTGTAAAAGATAGAGGAAATGAGCATGAACAATTAAATGTATTGGGTTGACTAATACCAATAAAAAATTAAAAAACCCCTCTAATATCAAACGAATATCAAAACAAATAAGGTATATTGTGCGTTCTTATCTGGCTAAAAAACAAAAGTTGACACAAGGTCAAATACATTACTTTTTAGCTCACAATTCTTTTATTTTGCCTGAAATAATTGAGCATTATAAATCATAATTTAATAAAAATCATGAATCCTCACTGAAAAATTTACAAAAAAACTAAAAACTAAATAAAGTTACATAAAAATAAATAAATGTTCTTTAAATACACAACTACACACAAGCTACCTTTGTCAGTTGTACATTCTTAGGCCTCCCATTTGAAGGCAAAACAATTTCCATTTATAAGACAGGAAACGGCCTCAAAAGTTCCCACTGCTGACCTCGGTTCAGGGGCATGTTGTCCTTAAATATCTTGGAGATTTGTGCGTTCAAGTAGAGGAAACCAGAGAAACCGCTCCCGCGGCTTCCTCCCACTATAAATAATTAATGAAAAGACCAATTAATATTAATCCATAAAAAGTACTGCATCAATACAAGTTGACCAGTGAAGAGGAAAGGCCATGTGTGTTTGACCGGAGTGTCTGTGCTTTTGTTGGTGTGACAGGCGATCCCACAGAATAATCTGAATACGGTTAAACATCTTTAGTCGGCAGTGGGTATGCCTTATGCATGCTGGACTTTATAGGATGTTATTTTCCATCACAATATGACCCAATTAAACCCACTTTAGCAGGATCACAAATTCGACGTGACAGACATTGGCCCCAAAACATTATGTGGTATAACATTGCCCTCTAGTGTATTACAACACAGATAGACAATAATATAGAGCTGTCCATTGATCCCAAGAGGAATTCATATTGCCCTAATACACTACCAAACAGTGTCTAAATAGGCACTTATAGAGTAACGTGACACTCTCAGATATAATGTAACACAATCTGCACTTTAGTATCATTAGAACATGATCTAGAGCAGAGATACACACAAAGTAAGTGTTCATATGTTTTTCATAGAATGATCCAGCCATGTGCATTTACTTACAGTAGCAATATGATTGAATGCATGTATGGAAACAGGCAAATGTTGCCTAGACACTAGAACACACTATCGCTGACATGTAGGCCAGTCAATTAGTCGGGGCAAGTGGCGATTCACATGCATTTGAGGTTGAACGCTTCAGAGTTCAGTTGGTTTTCTGTCCTAATTAGTGTAAACACAAAGATTATGTGTCCATTTCATGCATATTTAACATGCTTATACTTTTATATTGAAGTTTTTCCACCAAACGCTCAGATCCTATGTGAATAATTTCATAATTAATAATTAATCTAAAGGGTTGTTGCTTTGACTAAGACTTGTGTGGTGAGGTGGAGCAGGAAACGTGAACACAAAACTATTGATATAAATCTCAAGTGTCGAACACAATCAGTACAGACCACAGTTAACAATGACACTGCACAAGTTTCTGTACAAAAAGGGATATTTTAAGATCTAGACACAAGAATTGGACGGGTTAGAAAGACAGACTGACAAAACAAAGGACAGATTTATCCAATTCTTATGAGTGCAATGTTCTGACATGCAGATGCCTTTATTTACAACTGTTTGTTCTCAGTATAAAAGAGTGTCTGTATGTGTGTGTTTGATAGAGAGACTGCGACAGGAGGACACAGCACAGTTAGGAAATGTGTGTCTGTCTGGGAACGCTCTGTAATCACATTATGGTTCAGCCCAGTTCCTCCTCTCATTTTAATCAGCAGCTATGCTGTAAGTAAGATGTTTTAGCTCAAGTTCTCAATCTGCTATAACTGTGCACTATATTAAACAATATCTGCTGCTCCACAGCAATAATTTCCAGAATAATAAAGCATCTCTAATTTCACCCAAACCGCAAGTCATGTTAAATAGAAAATACCTTATCAGAACACAGGTCAGGCCTTGAGTACACAAAACTTTGACCTACAGTGACAACTCTGAAGCAAGACTTTGATTTTGCTGGTCCAGATTAGTTAGTGCTGGTCCTGCACACCTAGGCTCTTTATCAGCACAATGAGTAATAGTCTTTCTGGTGAAGCTGGTTGGCCATGGGAATGTTGCTTGTTAGAAAGCCTGGTGGGAATACATCACACCAGCATCTAAAATTAGTTTTGTCAGAGACTGGTCAGTATATTGCTTTTTTATTATTATTTCCTTTCATTCTATTTGATATATGAAGTAAGAAATAGGAGTGAGAAACTATTTTTATCATGATCCTATTTATTTTAGATAATTCTGTGCTCATTGTAAATAGGAAGAGCATCAATGCCATCAGCAATTCCCTACAATTATTATTTATTACTATACTTATGAAATACGTTGAATGGATGGATGGATGGATGGATGGATGGATGGATGGATGGATGGATGGATAGATAGATAGATAGATAGATAGATAGATAGATAGATAGATAGATAGATAGATAGATAGATAGATAGATAGATAGATAGATAGATAGATAGATGTTGTTAAAGGTCACTGGAGGCCATGTGCTTTATTAGAGTGGGCTGCTTGTCTTGGCCTGTTCTTCAACATATCTTGAAAGGTAATGTTTTCAGATTGAATCTGATTCCTCGATGATTCCCATCTGTGTCTGTTCTGTGGGAGTTTTTATTAAACGCCAATATTCACTGCCAGCATGAGTCACTATACAGTCTCTGAAGTTTAACACATGCAAGAAAGACTCAGCCTTCCAGTGCAGGAGATTTTGAATCTCATGTTAACACTTACTATAAGCACCAGCACTGTAATGCATTTATTTTTAGAGCAGATACCAAACAATTGAAAATAGCTTTGTTGAAGCTGCAGTGGATAATTCCCACACCACTGATAATGCAATAGGTTTCTCAAACATGCCGACTACACATTTTGCCCTGCCCCCATCTCTCATTGTCCAAATAAGTAGACCTGCTCAAAACTCACACCAATTGGTTGAGCCACACTGACATCATGGACTAACTGTCTAACTGTCTAGTTTGCAAGTGGTTTACCAACAGATGTCTCTGAAATTATTTTAACATCAAGAAAACTGCACAGATCAGCTTATAGGGGCTGAATACTTTTGGAAAGCATTGCATCTTCATAGTCCATCATGTTAAAACTCAGTGAACATGCCCTTCTGTAGTGCTGAGGACAGCAGAAATGACTTAATTGTTTATGCTAACTGCTAAGTGTTCTTGTCCTTTGAGTCGGCATATAACCCTATGAGATCTCTAATTACTTTACTGTACCCAAGGAACAATTTTGATCAGTGTATTTTGACTGTGTGCAACATGATGGACAGACAAGGTCTGAAATTAAGGTGAAAAAATGCCCCAAATATTGAAAATGCAGGGGCAACAATTTCCTCCACAGTGCATACCTACTTTATTAGCCTTTACTATGCTTATATTTGGACACGTGTGTGCAATATTGTTTTTAAACAGCAGTTCAATAAACAAAAATTCAATATTGAGTAGCTTACATTTTAGACACAATATGCCCATTACTGGTCTGTTTAGCCTGTTTTGAAGTCGCAAACAAAGCCACTGCAGAACCATTGGTGTTTTTGTTGCTGAATGAATCAATAGAACAAATCAGTAGAGTGAATGAATCAATGACTCTCTCACAAAAACAGACACTTGGGGTGCTTCTGAAATCCCATACTGTTAGTACTTTGAAATTACATCAAGTATGTTCTATATAGGATGAATATGGGTGGTATGAATGAAAGTCGCATGTACAACATCCACC
Organism: Abramis brama; assembly: GCF_963993115.1. Classification (NCBI taxonomy): domain Eukaryota; kingdom Metazoa; phylum Chordata; class Actinopteri; order Cypriniformes; family Leuciscidae; genus Abramis; species Abramis brama. Next base: position 8,665,391 of record NC_139980.1, read on the forward strand.
ATATTGTATGTCACGTGACCTACTAGCGTCAGTTGCTTCACAGCTATTCATAAATCCTCTCGAGTGTCCATCAAATGAGCACTTCAGTATCTCAGTGGAAGTAACAGGTCATCCTGGTACTTGTCGCCTTCTGTTTTTCCGAATACTATGTATTTGGACATACTACTCTTTTGGCTTTATATAGTAGGGAAGTATTCAACGTGTTTGAACGAATCGGTTGAATGAATGATTCATAAAGACAGTCACTTGCCGACACCTACTTGCGTAACAATATTATTAAAATATAATGCTCTGTTGACCCCTTACCCCTCCCTTAAACCGAACCACACCACTAAACCTAACCGTCACATAACCTTACCAATGTCCCACCTCAAAAGCAGCAAAAGTGTTTTGCAATAAAACATGAACTCAGTAACTCAACTCATTGTATTTAACAATTAATTTTTTTGACACAAATACATAGAAGTTAAAGACACCTAATACAGAGTGGGGCCATTCATCAAACTTACATTTTATTCAAATGTACTTTGTATTTACAGCAACTTTTGTATTTGATGCTGATATGACTTCATAACAGCCATATGTTCTGATTGAGAATATTAATCAAGTAATAGATTCAACTGAAATGTATGACATGGCATGTTTTTATATGGTTGGAATATAAGTATGCCCACATAAAAGCAGGCTACTTGAAATTGCCCCTTAATAATACAGTTGATTTCTGACACTGGAGACAGGTAGCAGTTTGTGCCGTTATTGATCCGCCACACGTCTTTATTCAGTTAATGGAGGCCCTTGTTCTTTGAAATTGTTTTAACACAATACACACACGCATCCTCACATATGCTGACAAACAAGCTTACAGTCACAGTCTTTGTGTGTGTTGGGCAGTTTAAAATCATCAATGCAAGTCTGTTCTTCCTGCCCCTGGTAAGCTGGCCAATGAACAAAGTGGCATTCTGTGAGTAGCAACAGAGACAGCAGTATGAACCAGCACACTACCTCACCATCATCACCCACTTTTCTCCTCTCTCGGACACATTCTAGGATTGTTTTCAGTCACATGTGTGAATGTATCTTGGGCACAGGCGACTAAGCTCTCACATAGGAAATCATGCAAACGTCCCAGGAAGAACACAAAAACATACATTGTGAGGAGAACTTTATGGGAGTATGAATATGCATACCATATTTTTTCACACTGTATTCAATAACGGAGATGTTTGTAAATTCCTAATTTGTTAACAATCAAAACAGATATATTTGTTCTCATGTGCGCACAACAACACACAGCTATAAGCATTCTTGAGTTCTCTTTGCACCTGTGCAATGTGACACCTGACTCTAGGTAATAGCGCAGCTCCACAGTAACAGCAGGCAGGTGGAACAGCCACACATGCATAAACGCATACATACTAGACTCTTACCCAGATAAATCGACAACCAGGTAAGCCTTTATTCTTGTGTACTCCTTCGACCATATATGCGATCAAGCGTTTTTCTGTGTAATGCATGTGGCAAGATATTGTTAAACACAATAGGCCTCTGTTCACGAAACTGGCCTTTTCTCTCGCCAGCCCCATATCCTCAAAGACCCATTGTTTCTTTCTTATCATATGCATTGTAATGAAAGTAGATGTATAAATATTCAATGATAACAGTTTGTAGAACCAAGAACCAATAGCTTTTTGGTGGTTTATTTTCAAAGAATATGTAAAATATAATTTATGTGTATTAAAGTAAGCTTTTTGTTCCTAATTTATTTTTGTTATAATTTTTATTATAAGTTTAATTTGAATACTTCAAAAAGTAGAAATGGCAGAAATGCCCCATAGTTTGCGTGTGTGGGTACACATCTGTGAACTGTATCACATGATAAACTCCTGGCCTGCATTTTCCTTCTTTTACAGTTATTATATTATATTATATTATATTATATTATATTATATTATACCATTTAAAGGCACAATATGTAAGATTTTTGGATTAAAGGTACAGTATAGCATTTTTCGCCACTAGGGGTCGCTAATCTATTTACAATAACAAAGGCGTAGATTGATGACGCAACATTTGCTAATAATTATGGATCTTGTCGTCAACGTCAAGCCGACCGATCTAATAATGTTTATGGATGACTGAATACATCGATGTTTTTATCATGACTGTGATATAAAGCAGTTCGGGATTGCTAAGAGACAGCTATCAGCTCCAAACGCGACGCGAGTCCCGCGGATATAAAAGGAATATGGACATTTCATTCTACCGAACTACATGCAGAATTACTACTCACAGGTCAGTTTCTTAGACAAATTAAACTTGTGAGGTAACGCAGCGCTGTTTCACTTGGTCTAACATTACACTATCACACTAAACTGCATTTGAATGTGTTTAAATGTATGTGTTAGTCTGTCTGTATGAGACTAGCAGTAAACTAGATCAACATTAGAAAACTATAAAACATTGATTAGTTGTATGTAAATGTGCTCACTTGTTTAATAAAGTACATGTAGGAGCAGTCGAAGTCTCGGACGTGGAGCTCTCGTTTATATACTGTCTATGGGAGCTCTAGGGATCTCGAAAACACCGCGCTGATATTGATTCTCGTTTTACTTCTCCTTTTTTTATCCAAAGTCTGCTTGCCATGGTCCATAATGTTTGAACGAAACAACAACAGCGTGCAAATAGACATTGCGAACTACAAAGTTGTCCGCGTCAGTCGCTTTGGTTACTATCAGACGGCTCTGGTTCATAGCTCTGGTTGCCATGGCAGCACGAGCGGAAACCAGGGACAACGCGGATATGACGCCATTGGCGGCGACAAAACGGAAATAAAGAAACGGGACGTTTCTCGAATTAAATTACAAATTTCTCCTGGTTTGAAAGTTGTTGGAGACAGTCGGGATAATGTAAGTACACAACTAAAAAAAATATATAACATAGATATAGTGATTTTTGCTATTTTTAAAGCAAAAAAGTTACATATTGTGCCTTTAAAACATCCAAAACCACTAGAGCAATGTTATGTATTTTGACTTGTGTGCTTACCTCATTTCAAATGTTCCCAACAAGAAATCAGCTATTTTAACCAGTGTAACATCCCGTGTCATAATGTCGCCTGTCAATGATTTCATATCAGCGTTACCCTCGATTTCAGGTTTTACTTCTGTAGAAACCTTTCAAACACCATTGAAGACGCTTTAATAGTATCCCCCGGTTTCACAGACGAGGCTTAAGCCTAGTCCCAGACTAAAATGCATGTTTGATCTGTTTTAAATGAAAGCAACTTGCACAGACATATCTTGTCAGTGCCGTTGTTTTGTCTCAAGATGCAAACCAGTAATGTTTTTTTTCTCGGGCATGTTTATTCAAATTGAACTAAGGCCTAATCCTTGCATAATCTAAGCCCTGTCTGTGAAACCAGGCCTATGTGTTTTATTAGACAAGTGAGCAACTGTTTGGATATGGACCAAATGGACAGAAAACTAATTATTATGTAGCTCTATTAACACTATTTTGTGAATTGGCTAACATTTATAATGATTTATAAATTGCATGCCATTTAGCAACACAAGTCATCCAGCTTTTATTAATATTATATACTAATATCGATCTAGTTCACGGCAATGTGCAACAAGTGTCTCATTCCAGCCACCGAGCGAATGCATGTACATAACGTTATAACTTTCAACACACTCAAATCAAATGTGTTTTTAGTATGATTGTTATGACCAAGTAAAACAGCACTGCGTTACCCCACAATTTTAATTCGTCAAATAAAGAGACCTGTATGAGTAATTCAATATATGCAGCTGTTTCATTAAATAAAATAATGTGTATTTAAGTGATTAAGCGTAACTGTAAGAAAGTTCAGGGAAGGAGGCGAACGTTAAATGTAACTTCAATCGTAATTTTAATCGTAAAATAAACATAAACAACAAAACGAAAGGAGTGGCAGCGTCCGATTGCGGCATATAAGCATAATAAAAACAGCAATGTTAAATGTCCCAGGATCTCGGCCCTGCTCTGCTTCAAACCACAGGTATGTTGATAAAACTTTAATACATTAGCTCATCCATGAACATGATTTCTGCCTGAGTCGCGTCGTATTGCTTTCCATCGGCTGTGGAGGGGAAGATGACAACTGCCATAATTCCACACTTATTCACTGCGTCATCAAGCTACGCCTTTGTTATTGTTTTGAATAAGCGACCTCTAGCGGGGCGAAATCTACATAATATGCCTTTAAAAGTATAGGGTCAGTAAGATTTTTTTAATTTTTTTAAAAGAAATTAAAACTTTTAATGTTACAAAAAAATTATATTTCTTGCTGTTCTTTTTAACTTTCTATTCACCAATTCTTTGAGTTTTCAGAGAAATTAATAAGCAGCACTGCAGCAACTGTTTTCAACAATGATAATAATAAGAAATGTTTCTTGAGCGCCAAATCAGCATATAAGAATGATTTCTGAAGATTCACGTGACACTGAGGACTGGAGTAATGATGCGGAAAATTCAGCTTTGCCATCACCCAAATAAAGTACATTTTAAATTATATGAAAATAGAAAAAAAATTGAATACTTTTCACATAATTACTGTTTTTACTGTATTTTTTGATCCAATAAATGGTGAGCATGAAAGACTTCTTTCTAAATGTTAAAACAATCTTACCAACCCCAAACGTCTGAACAGTAGTGTATATATAAATAATAAATATTTTTATTAGACCAATGGGAAATTCTACCTTTTACCAATTCAAACAATAAAAAAGCACTATTCAAATGGTTAATGGTTATTCTGCCTACTACACCAGACTAACCCCTTGCAGATTCACACAACCCTCTGCACATTTTTTTTTTTTTTTAGAAAAAGACAAGGGCTGACTACAGAGCTTGCTCATGTCTGTGACTGCAGACTAAATACTGAGTGAAAACACAGCTACAGGGAGCTGAGTAAAATGCCTGTTTGGAGAATCTGGAGTCTAGTGTGTTGAACATTTTAAATCCAAATTCATCATTATTTGCCATTTATATTGTATACTTAATATACATGTTATATTATATAGGAAGACCAGGACTTGTAGTTACATGAGGAAGTTGTCACAAGAGCCATATATCCAAGTAACCATGAGGTTTTGAGGCTTTGGACTAAATATCCATTTGTATGAAAGCTTGTTTGTTTGCAGTTGTTTGTCTGTTGGTTTCAAACTCTGAAATTAGATCAATTTGTATGAATTCTGACTGTCCACCAAACTAAAATGTCAGTATTATCATATTTATGAAAGTTCACAAAAATAAAACCACACTATCATACATTCAGAGAAAAGTCAACTATAGATTTTAACCAAGCTGATCTGTGTTCTGACATTTTCATACAGTTTTAAGAAATGATATGATGGGGCAAGTTGTAATATGTTTTACATATTGTAATGTTATAATTTTATATAGTTACAGTTTTTATTGTTTAAAATGTTTTAATGGTTCCAATGTGGCAGCTTAACCCATAAACTGTGGCATTATCTTTTTTCATGGGCAATAGTGTTCAAGGTGGGTATGCAGAAACTGACTACCAAAAATCCACCAACACACAAAGTAAAAACAAAACAAAAAAACAACTAGCCCCAGGCCCCTCAATTTATTCTACTGCAAGTTACACTGCCACGGAGTTCATAAGAGTTATGTCTGAATCAGAATTGCCTGGTTTAATAATGCTGAAGTCAAGCTTTGAAAGGCAACCCTGACATCCATTGAGGTCTTATGGGCTATTGATGACAGATTTGTGTTCATTTAATCTCCATAACCATCATTCATCCAGAACCAACACAATTAGAAATATTAGCCTTCATACTTCAATAAACACTCTTAAGATAAGGCATGCTATTACTAGAGTTCTATAAGTTGTGATTCAATGGTTTTGTTATATTTTTTTCCTAAAGCACCAAGGAGCAGCAACCGAGCTTTGTAAATCAAGGTGCAGAAGGTTGAATCCATGTTCCCTAAGGTTTTCCTTCAGTGGTATGCAGCTCTTTCCAGCTGTGCGGCTGAATTAGGTAAAAGTGTGCTTTTGTGCTCAGTAAGCACAGGCAACTAGACAGCTTTGCTATACGCTGCGCAGTCAGCCATCCCATTTTGCTTCAGTGATTTCTAGCTGTACATTCAAGCCGTCCCATTGTACGAGTGAAGCTAGCTTGCTATCATAATAATATATGGGCCTTTGCGCAAGGCAAGATCATTTCACCCCTGATACATAATGCATAAAGTGTGATTTGCTTAATGTGTAGGCATTACTGACAGCTCCGAGCCCTGTCGCATATTTAGGCTCAAATAATGGTGACGTAAGTCGTCTTTATTAAAATATGGCGGCACTGACCTGCATCTTCCCCGATGAGCCTTTAGTTCTGTGTAGATAAAATACAACATCAGAACCGCCTTAAATGTTGCTGTTGTCATAGCAATAAGCACACATGTTGTTTTCTATTAGCTGTGCATGAGAATCAACACAGAAGGTAACATTCTGCTAAAAAATTGGTTGTGAGCAATTTTGTAAGGCTGTGATTCCTGTGTAAATGCATTTATGTTGCCTCTAGGCCACATTACAAACATTTGTAGTTTATATGCTGCTTCAAATGAAGCTTCTATGCCTCCATTGAGTGGAAAGATGACTTAATCAATGGTAATTCTTCTAAGATAGCATCTGGAAAGTTTGGCATTCTGTAAAGCTTTCTTTCACAAAGCTGTAGCAAAAATAGTTCATTTATACAATCATTCAAAAGTTTGGGGTCGGTAATATTTTTTCATGTTTTTATCTCTTATGAGTTTTTTTGTCTCTTATCACCAAGGCTTTTTTTTTTTTAAATAATGTTTTCTATTTTAATATGTTTTAAAATGTAAGTTTTTCCTGTGATATCAAAGCTGAATTTTCAGCCTCATTATTCCATATCATTCTGATTTGGTGCTCAAGAAACATTTCTTATTATTATCAATGTAGAAAACAGTTGAGCATGGTTTTTAGAAACCATTACATAAACCATCTTATGTAACATAAATGTCTATACTATCACTTTTGATCAGTTTAATGCATCCTTGCTGAATAAAACTATTTTTAATTTTATTTTTAATCTTACTGATCCCAAATTTTTGATCAGTAGTGTACGTGGCCTGAGTTACAAACTTTAGCTACTGCAGCAGATCACTAGCGCATCTTCATCTTCCATGAATTTATTTTAAATATTTAAATCTCTTTATGATGGGCATTATGGGATATCGTATGACTGCTAATAATGAGTCATGTAGCTTATAGGTTCAGGGGCACCATTCCAGGAATCCACTTATAGCCCATTTTATAGCCCACTGGTTTGGTCAAATAGAAGCAGGCCTGTGTTAGAAATGTTTGTTATGATGGTTAGAGCTGCTCTTGGTGATATATCCCAATTGTAATGAGGTCAGTCTGTACCTGTAGTGGGTTAAATTAGCACTGTAGCAGCTAGAGCTAACTTAGCCGCTAACCCACTGTAGCTCTGCTGCAGCCTTTTCTGTTTGTCTGGGGTATTTTCAGTGTCCTGCTGAAGTGCATGTGGCCATCGTCGTTTTGTCTGGAGCTTCTTTAATGCGCACAACACAAGCAAGATCATTCGTTAACATGGGCCAGAACATGACGAATACGCATGCGGTTTGGACCACGTTTACACTTGTACCGCAGGTGGATGTGCACAAACACAAACACATCTGGTATAGCATCACAAACAGACAAAGACACATTGATCCATTCAAGCAGCAGCTGAGTCTGTTTAGACAGTGAAACTTTTAGGATGACCCTGGGAGCCGTTAGAGGACACTGTCTACTCATACAAAGAGAAACGACTTAAGGATGACGTAAGACTGTAATCATTTACAGTTTGCTGTGTGTGTTTAACAATTAGTGCAATGCTGCCAAAAGATTTTTATCTGCCAAAAGGAATGCAGGTTTTGAGGCAATGACTTTTGATTAACTAACAACAATAGTGGCATTTTAAATCTTGCCATTTTCTGTCTTGGCATTCTGAATGAGCGTATGTAGAATCCCAGAAGCAATATGGAAAAACACCATTTGCTTTATTTTAGGACTGACTGATATAAATTACATTAGGCGCACATTGTGCATGAGAATTTGAGTTGATTCTGTGGTAAAAAATTACATTTTTGCTTTTTCTATACGCTGTATCTTGCTCCATTGTACAGTACGTCCTATGGGGGTTCCATTAACATAAGATGGTGGAAAAAGTGCTTTCTAAATAGCCATTCATTTAGATTTTGCACAGATTGCTGACCAGGCATAAATATGATGTGATAATGCACTCTACCTCTATGGAGGTGCACTACACTACACACTACAAACAACTGTGATGTTCTCCACAGACACGATACTCTGTAATTACACACTTATACTAGCACTCCCTAGCATGTGTGTACATACACACACTTCACTAAACAAAACACTAAACAATTGTGCCGATTTTATGCAATTTCATCACAAAAACGTATTCACTATCCATCCACAATCCGGGTTATTAGTACTTTATTACATTATTATTATTAATATTTTAAAGTAGCTTTTATTTCAATATTTTCATTTTAATAGTTCTATTTAGTTTTTCCTGTATTTTATTTTTTTTTTTGTCGTTAAATGCCATTTTAAGCATTTAGCATAAATGACGTTTTTTTCTAGATAAATAAGAATTATATATATATAAAAAAATCTTATTGTACATATATACATAATCCTTACATTCCCTTTTTTTTTTTTTAAGGAATAATATAGTCAGCTGATCATCATCACAAAAAATAAATCCCAACGGGGTTGTTTTGCAATAATGACCAGATGATTGTACATTAGCAAATAAAAAAAATGACAAGAAATATTTATATATTATATTTATATTGCAATAGTTACATGTAGTCATCAGAGAAAGCACAGCTATATATGAGCTTATACAGTTATACAGCAAACAACTAAATGAGATGTTTGTGTACATTTTCTTTTATCATGGCTGCAGTACATTATTAAATTATGTCTGAAGAGCATTATAACTGGGCATATATCCAGACTTATGCGTAGCCGAGTATTGAATAAATATGGTTTTATGAAAGAGAGTTTAGGAGCCCATAAGGAAAGAAAGGGAAAGTGATATGTGTCTTATGATCTCTCTAAGCCTTTCTATCTCCTATTATTGTCATCTCCTTCAGTTTTCTTTTTAGACTTGCACACATGAACACATCAATGAGAAAAATACCTCTGTGTTCACATTTATCCCCCCCTCTACCCTTGATGCAGACAAAGCCTGTCATAACCATGGCGACGGACAGTAAGGAGGCTAAGCTTGATGAGCGGGTAGAGGTAACAGTATCTGAAGGCCCAGGTAAACAAAAACAGAGTGAGGATCTTTGCGAGTGGCCTGCTCTTAAAGTGGCAGTGCAGCACACTAAATGCACCAAAGATTATCAGCACTGTCTCTTTAAGAACTGTTTGGCGTTTCGTGGGTTACAAAAAACATCAAGAGTTGTGTGCTGTCTGCGTGCCTCAAAAATGACAATTCTGTCAATATTTACGCACCCTCATGTCTTTGAAAACCTATATGAAGGTTTTATTTGAAAGATTTTCTTTAATGTTCTTTTCCATGCAATTACAATGATTGGGAAGACTGGAACTTTTATTGCTAATTCTCTCATCATACAGCTGGATGTCTAAATTTTCACCTAAAATTTGATTTGTTTGCTGTTAATAGTGACTGTTAGTCACATTAACCACTTTTATGGTGCTTTTGTGTCCTGTATAAAGTTTGAAATCGTCATTCATTGTAATTGCATGGAGTTGTGTGACCATCACATTCTCCAAAATTTCTCCTTTTTGGGAACGACATGAGCATGAGTAAATGATTTTCATTTCTGTGTGATTTATAAGTCCTTTAAATATGACATAATCACATGCTATTGTTGCTTTACACACCTTTCCGTGTGAACCTTCTGCCCTCAAACTTTATAACCACGTTTAACTGTTAATATCCCACGTGCGGCTTGTTTCATTCTTTCTCAGCATGGTTGACGTGTGGCGTGTTTTTACGAATGTGTGCCAATGTTAAGAAAACAAATATACTGCTGAGAATAAATGCATGATAAATTTATCAATTAATAAAGCCAAGATTTGGAGTGTGAGAGGAACAGTCAGGTTCAGGTGTAGCACATGCAGTGGGACAGAAACAAAAGGGTTATTGGCTTTGCTGCACTAGTGAGAAATATTGTACAACAAGAGTATGAGGAGCAAGGTTGAGCATTCCTATGCTGTTAAGTGTGTTTAAGCTTTTGTAAAGAAGTGAGAGGAACAGTCAGGTCTGAGTGAATTTATTTAGCAGTACAGACACTCATAGGAGCAGGAAGGCCGTATTTGAGTGTATAGTGGTTGTAGTATGGAGGAGTACAAGGGAGACACATCGAGGGCTGTTTCTCTGGCTGAGTGGTGTCCACTCACATCATATGCCTCAGTGATTGAGGATGCCTGCAGCACTGCATTGTGGGCCAGAGAAATGGAGTAGTTGCAGCTGCGAACAGACTGTGACTTGGACGAGGCTTTGAGGGGGAAATGATGAGACAAAATATGAGAAATCATAAAATAATCCAGTCACGTGCGCTCGTAACGCAGTAAACTCAGGAACGATAATAACTTAAGGAACAACAGAAGTGGCCACTGACGGCAGGTACCAAACGTCTTATACTTTCTTTGTTATTGTGCCATTGTGGTTTGAGCAACAACACACTTACTGTGTAACTCCACACTACTTTCCAATTTTAGCCTGTAACAGATCCACACTGATCTACTCTGTGGTGTAGAGTGGCCCTGTCACTCCAGCCATTTCACTTGGAGCTCCTACAACACAGAGATACAGTCACACACTCATGAGCCTTAGAAATGCACACAAACACATACTTAGAAACAGAAAAGACGGTCTTGGATATGTTTTGCTCTTGCTTGGTAGAGTGCTTATGGCTTTTATACCTTCAGAAAGACCAAGAAGGGACCTACAGGCTGTTATAGACAAAAATCACACATACAAGTACATATACATAACAGGAAGGAACTGAACAAATAAGGTAGCTGATTATCAAAAAGGGAAACTTATACACTACAATTCAAGAAATTAATATTTTTATTCAGAAGGGATTCATTAAATCAGCATATTAGAATGATTACATTTTAAAATGTATTAAAAAAATTTTTAAATAATATTTCTCAATATTACTGTTTTTGCTGTATTTTTTATCAAATAAATCCTGCCTCGGTGAGCATAAGAGACTTCTATCTTGAAAACAAATTGTCATGAAAAAATCTTCCAGACCCCGAACTATTAAACAGAAAAAATATTTTATTTTATATGTAATTGTATTCATAAACAGTGCTTTTTGAGCTAGTCTTATCTCCGTAGCCCTTATGATTCATAACTTTCTAGTCTCAGGAAATGGTGTGTCTGCATAGCTCTCCATACAAACCAAAGGTCCTTTGTCTTATCATTGGTTTAATGTCATTACATGGGATAAGTGTGATTCAGTCAGTCAGAGACACTTTCCACCTGCAGATTTCCACTTTATTTGGTAGGTTGTGAATTATTCTGTAAATTTTTCTCTAAAGATTGTTTTTGTACACATTAGGAGTTAGTTGTTTATACTTTCGTGCTTGATTGTTGGTAATGAAGCTCAGATTTAATTCTCAATTGGTATGTTGTCAACGTAAGTAACGGATGGAAAACAAAGTAGTTTATTTAGCATTAAATATAAGCTACAAATCCAGTTGAGTTTCAATTATTTGTATAGCACTTTTCACAACACATGTCCATCCAAGCAGCTTTAAAAAGAATAGTGCCTTACAAAACCACCAGAGAGCAAACTGTGATGTTTAGGCAGATTGGGAGGAACATCCACCTGTAATACCACTCCTGAATTTATTAAAAATCTGCACAATACATGATGCTCAGTGTTCTTGTAGTCTAAAGCATTATTTGAGTCATCTATTTAGATAAAAAGTTTTGCAGTTGCTACATCCGTGTGTCTCATCCATGATTGCTAGTCACATGTGGATTGAAGGGCTCACGCTGAGGCAAAAACATTTTCAAGAGTAATGTCTACATACAGAACGTAGCTTGAAAAACCAGATGAAATTTACACTTGATCAACTCACATTTTGTATGCATTTGATTGGCTGGATTGGTATCAATCTTAAATGCATCTTGGAGGTATTTTTTCTTCAGTAAATACTCCCAAAGAGTTTTAAGTAAAGCCTGTCAGACTCCTCTCTCTTCTCAAACTGATGTTTAAATGGAACATCTGGTCACCATAATCACACAAGGCTGTCTCAGGACAAGGACTTTCACACGATATAACCTGATTCCATAGCGTCTGATCTGTTCTGGTCCTCCATTTCATTAACATTAATTAAAAATGCTCACATACTGTACATCTACTGTACCTAGTGTAAAAAATACTATATGCTTATATTTAAATATGGACAGCACTAGCACTAGCCTTTTACTACTTGTTGACTATTTATCACCATTCTTTGCCAGAGCGGCGACGGCAGGGCAAATTCCAGCCATTTAGGCGTCTATTTGGTAAGAAGAAAAGAAGGGAAGCAGAACGTGGGTTTGAGGGATCTGAACTTAAACCTAGCCATTCCACTGATAGTGTCTGCAATGGGGTGGCCACAGTTAATGAAGAGAACAATCAGTATCTAAGGTAATTCTCTTATGTATTTTAGAACCACTATAGCTGGGTCTGGCATGCATAATCATAATCATAATATTTTAGATGCTGTCAAAGTTGTTTATTTGTTGAATTGTGTATTGAAAACATTCACAGATGTGCTGTAATTAAAAAGTGTTTATATCTGCATTCACAGGGAGTTAAACACCCTAGGGTCCCGAGCTTTTTCACACGAGAGCGTTTTTATCCCTGAGGAGTCAGAGAAGACACATCCAGGACAGACAATGTCCCAGGAGAACGTTTCAGACAGAGTCAAGAACATTCAGGTGAAACTCTACACAAATAGTGTCCATTTTGACAAGTTTAATTAAAAATGTCCATATGCACACAATCAAGCCATGCACCAGACTTTGCTAACACTAATTTTGATTTTAGCATTACACCAGATTGAACATTTTTATTTTAGATATTTTTGTTTCCATCAAGGTCAAGAAATGCTGGTAACTTTAGGACTAAATGTTTAGGGTTTTGTCCATTCTTTTACTCTCTATGCTTTTGTTGGCAGAAGCAAATTGGACATAATATCAAATTTGGTCAGAGACCCCCATCACTTAGAAAGAGTGAGGGAGATGAAGGTAGCTCAGATGAGGAAGAGGTACCACAAAGTCCGCTGAGGGTTCTTGCTCAGGTGGAGAATGAAGAGGAGACTGAAGCCAAGGAAATAGTAAGTTAATCTCCAAATTATTTTCCACTACTTACATATAGTAACATAGTATTGCTACGTCAGTCACACTTTATATCCTAGAAAGCACAGTTAAAGATCACTGCTCTGTTTTAGCAAGTAATGTTCTAAGAAAGATTCCCTCACTTGCCAAATGAATATTTATGCACTTGGCAGGCACTATAATTGAAAGCAATTAACAGTGCATTCATGGTATACACTTTATCAGTAACTTGCTGTTGCTAATGCCATGCTCTAGTTAAGTTGCAGAAAATTTTAATACCATGAAACTATCAATACATTAGCCACTTTTCCACCGCCGGGCCGAACGTTCTAAGAATGGTAAGGAACAGTTCCAGTTATATTTCCACTTGAACTTGGTTTGCCATGGCACTATTACAATCCGTTCTCGGCCTGGAATTTTCAGCACCGATGGCTAACCATGCTGGTATAATATGTGTAATTGGTCTCTTGTCTGTTACCTGGCTACCAGTTTCACTGCAGCTGTGAAAGTGTGCTATTTAAGAGAAGTAAACATAAGTTAATGATAAAATAAAATAAATATCTGATCATCCTCCATAACGCGGTCGCTATTTACATCTCATTCAATTTAAGCAATGAGAACGGTTTGGTTGGACGGTGGAAAAGCGGCTATTGATTCCATAGACATATAACATGCTTCAGAACCCTGCTCTCCCATAGTCACAAACTCAAGATTGTTTGTGTTTTTGCTTTACAATTAGGCTGTCAGCCATGACAAGGTCCAGCACAGAACTCCAGTCAAATCCCCACGCTCTAAGCGCCCACCTCCCCCTGGCACAATTGAGTCCATCAATCTAGATGCTGTCCCTCAGTCTGTCCCACGCTTGGACAATACTGCTGCCAAACACAAACTCTCTGTCAAACCGAAGAACCAGAGGGTATCTCGCAAACACAGAAGGTTTACACAGGTAAAGGGAAAGGTGTTCTTCAAAATGTGAACAGCGTCTATTAGGATAGCTTTAATGTAAAAGGGATAGTAAAAGTGATAGTTTACCCAAAATGAAAAGCATAATTTACTCATCATTTACTCACCCTCATGTTGTTACAAACATGTGACTTTCTTTCTTCTGTTAAACACAAATGGTATTTTGAAGACTATTTTAACTGTATTTGTGCAAGTCAATGGGGTCCAAAACAACTCTGACTTTGATTGTATGAACAAAACAAACAAATAAAACAGACATTTTTCAAAATATTTTACTTTGTGGTCTGCAGAAGAAAGTAAGTCATACAGGTTTGGAATAAGATGAGGAGTAAATCATGACTAAATTTTAATTTCTGGGTGAACCATTGCTTATGAGAAAATAACTCCAAAACATTAAGTTCTGCAACTTTAAATATATTTCAGGAGTTTCAAGAAGAGGACCTTTCTGAAATGCAAGAGGAATATGAAACACAAAAAGACGAAGAAGTGTTTGATTTGTCAAGAGAGGAGTATAACATTATACATAGCAGCAAAGGAGATTATGAACCTACTGAGAAATCGGTGAGGCGACAGTTTCATGAGGAGGAGCAAGAACGCCTTGAGCTTCAGAGGAGGGAACAAGAGGAAGAAAGAAAGATGGAGGAACAACAAAGGAGAATCGAGGAGCAGAGGCTAGAAGAAGAAAAGTGGCGTAGACAGGAAGAGGAAAGACTGCAAAAGGAGGAAGAGGAGAGGAAGCAGCGAGAGGAAGATGAGAGGAAAAAAAGGGAAGAGGAAGAAAGGAGGAGAGAAGAGGAAGAGCAAAGATTAAGATGTGAAGAAGAGCGAAAGAGGCAAGAGGAAGAGAAAAGAATGCAGAAAGAGGAAGAGGAAAGAAGAGCAGAAGAGAGAAGGCAGCAGGAACTTGAGGTGGAGCGTCTCCGTATAGAAGAGGAAAGAAAAAGAGAGCAGGAAGAGAGGAGAAGAAAAGAGGAGGAGGCAGAACAACGTAGGATTCAAGAGTTAGAGGAGAAACGGCAGAGAGAGGAAGAGGAACGTGTCCGTGAGGAGGCTGAGAGGAAAAGACTAGAGGAAGAGGAGGAAAAAAAGAGTCAACAGCAAGAAGAGACAGCTGGAGCTTCTGACCCAGAATGGAAAAGAAAAGCAGAGGAACTGAGATGGAGAGAGATGGAGGAGAGACAGAGACCCTTCACTTTCAAGGTCTCCTCAGGCGAGAAGCAGATACTCTTCCAGAAGGTCAACCTCACTCCTGTTACTCCAACAACTGGCCAACAGGGCGAAACAATAGCTGAAACCAGGGAGGGAGCAAAAGCTTCTTCACCAGGATGCACAGATTCACCAACTCGGTCTTCATCTCTTTACGTCCCACATACTGCAATTCTTGTGACAGGAGCCCAACTTTGTGGAACTGCAGTCAATCTCGATCAAATCAAGGACACAGCCTGCAAGTCACTTCTTGGCCTCTCAGAGGGCAAAAAAGCCATGGGCACTCCTCCAACCAAGATCAAGACATCTCCAGACCATAAATCTGGGAAAACCAAATCCTTATATGATTCTTCCTTATCTGCAGACCAATCCAACGCTGCTGTCCTGGCAGAATGGGCAAGTATACGATCCAAAATTTTTAAAGGTGCTGAAGAAGGAAAATATCCCGAATACCCAGATCAGAGTCGCAGGCCGATAAGTGAGGATCTAAATACAGTGCCATTTTCTCACACCAACCTCAGGAAAACCATGTCAGCGAGTGCTAAGTTTTCCATCACACCAGCCAGGAAGAAATTCCCTGATTCCAACAGGAACTCAGAGTTTTTTGGTCAGGGAGAAGATGTGAAAGTAGAATCGGCATCTATGGAAACTCCCCTTGTCCAAAAAGCAGAGTTGCTGTCTTTAGGTACCAAGATCCAGAGCAGGGGAAGCAAGGTTGTTCGCATCGCAGATAGTGCTGAAGAATGCATGTTTGCCAAAGACCTCCCCTCCTTTCTTGTTCCCAGTCCGCCACATGGATCTCCCAAGTCACAGAGATCCGAGACTGGTTCCACAAGTCAGGCAGAATCAGAAGATTCGGACACAAAGGATGAAGGCGATCAGAAGGATCAGGGTGGTGATGAGCAGCCCTCACCGTTTGGAATAAAGTTGAGAAGAACCAACTACTCTCTTCGCTTTCACAATGAACAATCAGCAGAGAAGAGAAAGAAAAGGTACAGTGCAGGAGACAGTTTTGAAGGCGTCCCAGTGCCCCTCACCTCCATTGACCAAGACCCTGATACTTCTACAGTCTTGGAAAAGTCTAGCCCTGTTTCTCCGCAACAAGAGATTGTTGAATTTCGAACCTCTGTAGCATCTAGTAAAGAATCTCGAAGCAAGTTTAGCAGAAGTATTCTCCCTTTGGTACGTACTGAAGGCGACAACTTTGCCCTCAAACTTCCACTTTACCAAAAACCAGCTACTTCCCCTAAACCATCTGAAGGTGCCACTCCTCCACCCTCTCCTCTCCCAAAACCTGACAGAAGGACTTCAGGAGACATGATTTCACAAAGGACAGGGGAAACAGAACAGATAGCTACTGAGAAGAGCAGCGATCATAAAGAAGTTGCAGTATCTGTACAATCCCAGAAAAATGGACAAGGAGAGGAGTTTAAAGAAAAGAAGTCATTTTTTCCATCCATCAGCATCCCATGGAGAGAAAAAACAGATCGCAGGACAGAACTCATTAAAAAAGGTTGGAAATCCTTGTAGAGCTAAAACTGTATGATCTTCACCTCATTACAATGCTTGCAAAGCAGCACTATATTGATATTTTTTACACTTCTATATTAAACTTTCACAATTAATTCAATCCGAATCGCTTGCGCTCTCCATTCAGACATTTGGAACCATAATATCTGCATACTAAATTGTGATGCATTTTCTTTTTTTTGCATCCATTTAACCATATAGACATATTTAGCAATATTCTTGTCATACCTTATGAGTATTGGTATTTCCTTCAGAAAATTAAGATATTTACTGTCCTGGTAAAGAGTACAACAGATGAGTAGAAGACTCTAAAGTGGGTTCTAGTCTCACTTGTCAATTTAATGCGTAAATGTATTCTCCTTCACAGAAAAACCCTCTCTGCAGGCCAGGCACTCTCTGGACAGCTCACGGACACAGGAGAAAGAGGCAGGACCACTTTGGATCACTCTGGCACTGCAAAAACAGAAAGGTTTCAGAGAACAGCAACAAAACCGCGAGGATAAGAGAAGCCAGAGAGAGGCTAAGCTGGCTGAGAAACAAGCTAGGGACAGAGAAAGCGTATGTATACATCATAAATATAGCCATAGAGTCTATTATCATAACTAGCTACTCTGCTGGTACTATATGTAAAGTTGTTCAGTGTCTTAACCAGATGCAATGTAATAATGCAACAATCAATAAAACATCAATAAAATCATCAAATCAAATCAATAAAACCTCTTTCACATAAATCTTACCAGCCATGACAAATTACATTTTGTTGATCATTTGCTCTCCATTTTTGTGATATTGTGCTGGGTAGCACTGTCCATTTGGAAATCGCATTGGTCCAAAATCCTGCTGCATATAACTACAATATAACAATATCACAGTACAATCTTCTGATTGGCTGAGAGTTTTGCTTGTTGTAAACTTGTCGCCCAAATCACTTGCACCTGGTTTGGGCATTGTATAATGTTATACTAAATACATTTCTCTGTATTAATAGCAATCGGTGTTATTTGTCTCTGAAAGGCTGGAATGGTCAGTCCCACAGAGGATAAAGGTAATGGAAGTTCCAGCCCACCCAAACCTCAAACAGCAGATGAGAATAAAAGACCAGACACACTCCTGGCCCGTTTTGAACGACGCGACAACTTGAAGAAAGCCAATACCTTGCCCAGCTCAGTCACAGGTAAAAAACCAAAACATTTGAAAATTTATTATATTTCCTGTCAGAAGCTTTATACTGGGGTTATTGATTATATTTCCTGTCAGAAGCTTTATACTGGGGTTATTTATGGTAACTTTGGGCCTTATGCTCAGTTGTAATGAAGGTTTTTTATTATTTATTTATTACATATACATACCCCTAGCTGAATTACAACTGACAAAAAAAGTACGAATGGGAGTGGGATTTAGACATGGTTCAATGTTTTTTACAACTGAGACATCTAACCACAAAAATGCAGAAAATAGCAATCTCTAAACTTGTTCATCCACTTGTAAACAATGAAAGCAAAGCAAAAAATTGGGAAATCACAGCTGAACCATATTTTTTTCATTCTTTTTAAAAGTTGAAATAACAGACTCTACACCATCTCCGCCAGCAACAAAGGATGTGACAAAGCGCTTACCTCCTGGTGACACTACCCAGGTTTCTACCGAGCCAGCCTGGCTTGCCCTAGCCAAGCGCAAGGCCAAAGCCTGGAGCGACTGCCCACAGATCATCAAGTGATACATTACTACTGACCCAATGAAAAATGAAAAGTCTTTTCTCCTTCATCCACATCAGTCAACCATCACTGCACTCCAGCTCACATCTGGCTCTGAACAAAAAGTTCATAATAAGCAGTCGGACATTTCCGAATAATTGTTTTTTAAGTTAAAAAAAAATATTTCCACAAAAACAAAATATTGTACCAATATTCAGACTGGCTACAGATCAGTTGATAAGAGAAACAATGACATCAATGCCACCCCTATGGTTTTCAACACAGCATTATTGCAATAACATGCATAAATGGTATGTTTGTTTAATTTTGTGTTGCAGCCAATCAAACAAGCCCTAGAATCTTCATCGAGAAGTTGCAGCCCTTTATATCTTTGTAGTCGCCAGTGGTCCTGTTAACTGTGTATACACAATGCATGTCAAACTGTTGATACTAAATATTACTAAAACAATATGAGTGGTTCACATTCAGTACAAATGTAACATTTCAAATAAGACAAGACAGTATGTTATTACTTTGGTGATAATTTTGGGAAGCATTTCAAGGGCTAATAATAACAGTTGTTGAAACCATCACAAATCTCTCTCCTCCCACCTACAAGCATGTAAAGTGGAGAAACGGTTTTGTAATTTGGTGGGATTTTTTTTTTCATGTATACACTAAAATGAATTGGCACTCATAGACATTGCCGATGGACAGACGTGGTCATTTTTTTATTTCTTAACTTATTATATTTGATATCTTGGAAAAGTAAAAAGATCTTCACTGTGTCCGTGACAACTGTGAGTACTGTCATTTTAACTATTGCTTAAAAATGATCATTATAATGACACATCAGCACTGTTTACTCATGTTATTAACTAACAATGACTTTTTCCATGACAATATAGGATATATGCACTTGAGCCATGCTGTCAGTTGATGAAAAATCTACTTCTTGCAGTGTCCATACCCGTCTGTTTCCGTAGAACTGCCTGCTTGCTGTATCATAAACAATGCTATCCTTGCGTAGCGTGTGCTAGCATCACTTTTACAGCTAATTAACAAAACCCACGACACGACTAAGTGATGGGAGATCAGTGTTTCAAATGCAATGTCCCAGGGGGATTAAGAAAAAGAGGTCTAGCCAATGAAATTGCCCCTAACAAAAAAAGGGAACATTTCCAGTGAGTGAACGAACAGACTATTAACTGGCATCACCTCCACGTCCTTGAATAAGGCAGCTAACCCTAGATCACTCCAGGGGGGATTGTCCTTGTAGGTGAACTGTAAGTCGTTCTGGATAAAAAGCGTTTACTAAATGATGGAAGATATTAAATGAAAGCCTTGATCTCTGAGCAGAGCCACTGACTCCACTATCTAATGTAATGTTGTATGTATGTAGGTATGTATGTATGTATAGAGGTGAAATGAAACGGACTGTATTCCTTTGGAGATCTCCTGAACTGCAGTCACGTCACTTTGTTTTTACATTGGTCGTGTGCAATAGCATAGCGCAAACAGTGTTGTATGTGATATGAAACAAAAAAGTTTGTTGATATTGCACTTATTTTGTTCACTTTAGAAAAATCCATTAAAGAAAAAGTGACGCAAATGTTATGAAATATGTAGAGAAAATAAAAGGAAGCTGTTTGAACTTGGCAGACTAAAATTCCTGTTTTTGCACAAAAACAAACATGAACATTAATGCCAAAAACATTTATGTATTTTTCAGGATATATATGTACACAATGCATGCATACAGATTATATCCATATCATTTTTTCTAATAAGCACTTTTGGGAGTCACCCCAAATTTTTTTTGGATTATTATGATTATGGATTATTATGATTAATCACCTTTTGGTCAGTTCAAGACAATAAACATAATCATTACGACATCCAACAACCAAGTTATGCCCCCATACGACAGGAGAGGAGAAAAGCTCCCCTGGCAAAGACAAGGTTGCCTTCAATGTGCCGGTTTCTCCATCTAAAACCCACACCTTTCCATCAGTGGAGCACACGGCCGCTAGTGTTCTCAAACCCCACGGAGCGCCGTCAAATACAAATGGAGTAGAGAACACCTTGCCTGTGGTCTGGAACTGCCACAATAATGATCCATCATTGCCATTTAAACAGTATACATGACCGTCATGTGACCCACATGTGACTGTGTGATTGGGTGATGGTGATGTGCTCCTGCTGGGTGTTGTAGAAATCGTCTGATTAGTCAAAAATGTCAAGGAAGAAATGCATGGCGATGAGAAGATTGGTCCTTTAGTGGAGAAGTCCCATAACTGCAAAATAATGGAACAAAATCAAACTGGTGGACAGAATACAGTCAAATAACTCAAAATCAGTGTAGACATTCTCATAATCTTCTCTACACTGCAATTAAAGCCTACTGAATGAAATCTGTGGAGTAAAAAAATATTACTACAAACATTACTGAGGTTTGAAAAACGAGTGCAATATGCACATTAGAATAAATGAGCACTGTTGTTGTTTAGTGTTCACTGCTCTAGTGGTAATGACCATAATTTGAAAAATAAGATTTAAAATCGTGGTTAAAGTCATATATTCAGTTTTTCCTTTCTTAGGGCAACTTTTCCATTTTCCTCTCACCATATCTCCAGAATGGCTTATTCCAATAATATGGCCATTTACTGAACCGATGAAGACAGAGGAATCAGAGCAGCGAGGAGATGAGAAAAACGGGACAGTGCCGGAATACGTCCACAAGACTTTTCCACTGTCCTGGACAGACAATAAATGGAGAATTACAAGACAGATGTTAGCTTTCAAACATGACCTCTGACCCCTACTTCATTCCCAAGATTTTGTATCAGAGAAGTTGGCTTTCAAACTTCAATACTGGTATGGGTTTTTGTGCATGTACTCCAGTGAAGAAGGAACATTTACTTACTGGATTAAGACAGTGGAGATTCCCACCCAGAGTACTACAGTATAACTGTCTAGGAGACAAGTGGACACAAGGGGACGAAAACACCGCACCGCCACCACAATAGTACTGCCATTTACAAGTCTTAGCCTGGGAGAAATAGAGACAAGTGTGTGAAATATCAAGGGGACATACAGAATCTGCAAGAACACATTTACAAAAAACAAAGTACAGCTAATATAATATACATTTAGTTTTAGCCCCAGTGTTGTTATTAACTAAAGCTAAAACTATTAAAAATCATTTTTGGTAATTGAAATAAAGTTGAACTAACATGAAATATAAATATTAGATGAAAAACTTAACCTAACAAAAAAAATTTAATTAGACTAACTAAAATAAATTAAGTTGCTAAACAAAAAAAAAAAGACAAAAGCACATTACAAAAATACTAAAACTCAAACTAAAATATAAAAATAAAAACTAAATAAAAATATTAAATAAATATAATAGTAAATATAAAATATAAAAAGAAATACTTTAATAGTAATAGTATACATTTAACTAAAAATACATATAGTAATATAATATAAATAAATATAAATAATACTAACGTAACACTGTTCAGCACTACAGAAATACAAATAAGCAAAGTATTATTTCTCCTGTAAATTACCAGTGGGTCTAATGCATAAATATAGCCATCATGGGACCCTGCGAAAATCAGCCCAGTTTTAGGGTCTACAGTAGGGGAACTTTTCACCACATCCCCCGTCTCAAATGTCCACACTGTGTCCCCACAGGAAACATCCAGGAAATACACTCGTCTGTCATAGCAGCCTGTGAAAAAGGGTTAAACACAAGTTAAAAATGGGGATGACAAATAAACTGATTAATAAATTTAGCCCTGAAATCTCAAAGCTCTACTTTTAATTCAATTGAACATTTCTTTAAGATCAAGTACAAACCTACTGCTACAAGGCTTCCACATTTTGAGATGGCAGCAGAAGACTCGAACCGATCTCCAAGGACACGCTCCCAAATGACCTCTCCGTTGAACAGGTCAAGAGCCTGCAGTCGGTGCGAGTGAGAGCCAATGAACACAGTGGTCTTATCAGGACCCAGCAGCAGCACTGGAGAGGCATCCACACATCTGCCTGTGTCTGAGCTCCAGAGGACTCGCAGGCCAAGCGGCAGGACGTCTAAAGAGTCTTTTCTAGAACCCTCACCTATAACTGCGCTCTCAGTGACGGGTAACGTCTCAGTAACTTCATGGTGCTCTGTGACCTTTTTAATAGCAGAATGTTTCTGACATGTCTTATAACTTTCATGTGACGAATTAGATAAAAACCCCAAGTGATTGTCTTCAGAAGTAAAGCTTTCGTTCGTCTCTGGTGCATCTGAGAAGTTTCCCTCTCGCATTTTCTGAAAACGACCCCAATCGATAACCTCACCAGCTCGTCTCACAACTACAAATCCCCTAGTCCTCCTCACTGAGGGAACTACAGAACCCATTGCGCTATTCGTAGCATTCACTGTGGCCATTTTCTTTGGTTGTCTTTTAGCTGAAACTACAGAGTCTGAATAATCTAGCATTCTTTTCTTTGATGGTTGGATTGCATTATGTGTTTCTGTCATGACGTGGCTAAGCACGTCTGAGAAAGAGCCATCTAATATGACCTCCAGCAGGCCCACAGAGGTTGTCCCCATGGCAACAGTGATCTCATCACAGAGACGCAGGGCCTGAAGGGAGTCTCCTCCACTTAACATGAAGTGTGCATCTTCCTCAACCACCACGTCATTCGGCAGGCCAAGACACTCCTAATACACACGGACAAAAACACAATAGCGGATTCACTCAGCAGGCAATGGGAAAGATGTTGCAATATTTAAGAAATACCTCCATGTGTCAAAACTAGTACTTTTTGTGCAAAATAAATAGAGGAGTAAATGCTATTTATACCTTCCACAGGGTCTGTAACTTCAGTCTCACAGATTCAATGTCTTTCCATACAGTTTGTTTATTTATGTCTTGTCTTTGAGTGTCACACATTCTCATCAACTCGTCAATAGCTATTTTACCTACAACAAAAACAATGACCACAATGAATACACTTGTACACGTCTGATTAAATAGATATGCTAAAGTGATTGTGAAGTTTAAGCTTTTAATAGCTTTTTAGCTTTTAATAGCATTTAATTTAATAAATTCTATTTTGGATTGGTTAATAACATCAATTTATCAGGGGGTACTTCAAGTACATAATTTAGGTCATGGGGGCAGGGGCGCCTTTAGATAACCAGAGGCCCCTGGGCTAGATGATTACAGTAGACCCCCCTACCCTGAATAAAAATGTCACAAGGCCATTAGTTAATATAGACATTTCAATTTGTGCTCTACTATGAATAAATTCGACTGGCATAACTTTTCTTCCTTGTTTTTCTTGCTGAAAAGTCCAATTACATTTTTTTGTGAATGCCACTCTCGATAGACAGTTTTTTTTTTAACCAAGGCCAGTTTTGAGAATGATTTGAGAATTTGAGTGATCCATTCACACCACCGCTTAACTTCTCGAATACTGTCTGTATGAAAGAGCAATGGGATCTATCAACTGCAACTATAGTGACAGTGACTAAGTAATATCAAAGATGGCGACGACACAGCAGGATTTCGCCAAAAATGCGGTTGTGATTCCTGAAAATGTACGGGTGTGAGTTCGGTAATAAAATGCAGTTGTCACTGTTGTAATCTCCCATTTATAAAAATAATTATTAAAAATATATATTATTTTCGTGCAGCCAGCAGCCCCTAGTGTAGGCCCATGGAAGCCCGCGCGTTATTGCGCCAGGGGGCACAGCTGATATAAAAGTCTGGGAAACCCTGCCTTAGAGGATAGTGCTCACTTGCCATGAGAGGTGAGTGGAAGAGCAGGGATGAATAATATCAAGTCAGGAATGCTGTGACCGGACAAAAGCTGTGATAACCTATGGCGAATCTCTCCTTCAATAACTCTCAGCGAGAGGGAGGTGGCATTTCTAGATACTTCTACAGCAGTGAGGTCTTCAGAGGATTGTGTAGAATGTTGGAAAGTTTCTTCATGGTGAATTTCCGAGGAGGAGGATGAAATGGCTCCTGGATGACCCGATGCGAGCACTATAAATGCCACCAGTCTGTCACCCTCACTCAGGCTCACTGCACACGCCTCTACCTGAGGCAAATTTTCAATGACCTGAGGACAGAAATAAATAAATTCATGATATAAAATGTTATATGTACCTTTCAATCCTCTCCGATTTTATTAGAGATGTTAAAGTCGTAACATGACACATGGGTCACATAGAGCCTACCCGCTGCAAGGCATCTAGGTGTACCCGCTGACCAAACCGTTTGACGAGCCGATCCTTCCTGCCCTGGAAATACAGATGGGAATCGCGCACCAGCACCCAGTCACCAGTAGCACGCATTGTTCCCTTGACAACAGTTTCATCATCGTCAAGAAGACACACCCTCTCCTGACCACCTAAATAAAAGAAACCAAATTTCACTTTACAAATACAAAAAACAACTAATATGAATGTGAAAGAATGTACACTACCATTTGGGGTCAGTAAGATTTTCTTTTTGAAAGAAATGAATAGTTTTATAGAGCAAGGATAAATTACATTGATTAGACTGACAATAAATATAATTGTAAATCTATTGCAAATAAATGTTCTTTTGAATGTCCTACTCACCAAAGAATCCTGAAAAAAATGTATCACAGTTAACAAAAATAAATAAATAAATAAACAGCATGACTGACTTCAACATTGATAGTAATAAGCACCAAATCAACATTAGAAGGATTTCTGAAGGATCATGTGACACTGAAAACTTAGAAAATTCAGCTTTTGCAGCTTTTCACATGAATAAATTACATTTTAAAATATATTAAAACAGGAAAAATAATATTATTTCACAGTATTACTGTTTTTTACGGAAGCGTATTGCATTCACTTGAGGAAAAATAATCTACTCTGTTTTTCTGAATTAACGAGTTAATTATCTCAGAATTACGAGATAATTTTTCATGAAAAAAAGTTTTTGCTCAGTTTTTCTGAATTAACGAGTTAATTATCTCAGAATTACGAGATAATTTTTCATGCAATAAAGTTTTTGCTCTGTTTTTCTGAATTAATGACTTAATTATCTCAGAATTACAAGATAATTTTTCATGAATAAAAAGTTTTTGCTCTGTTTTTCTGAATTAATGACTTAATTATCTCAAAATTATGAGATAATTTTTCATACAAAATATTTGCTCTGTTTTTCTGAATTAATGACTTAATTATCTCGTAATTCTGAGATAATTAAGTCATTCATTCAGAAAAACAGAGCAAAAACTTTTTATTCATGAAAAATTATCTCGTAATTCTGAGATAATTAAGTCATTAATTCAGAAAAACAGAGCAAAAACTTTTTATTCATGAAAAATGATCTCGTAATTCTGAGATAATTAACTTGTTAATTCAGAAAAACAGAGTAGATTATTTTTCCTCAAGTGAATGCAATACGCTTCCGTAGTTTTTACTTGTATTTAAAAAATAAATAATTCAGCCTTGATGAGCAAAATAAACTTCTTTCAAAAACATTCAAAAAAACAAAAGATCTGAACAGTAGAAAGAATGTTTCTGAAAGCATGTTAATCAACTTTACATTATTGTAAAGAGCATTTCAAGGCCTTCATTATTCTAGTGACTCAGGTTTTAAATAATTGCATCATACCAATGAATAAATGTCCTTCTCCTTCAGTGACGAGACGTCCTGTTGCATCTCTGACCTCCATTACGGTATCCAACATCGGTTCTCCAAGAGGCACAGATAGATCAGTTCTGTCAAATAAAACATGATATGTAAACAGACAATGCATCACAAGAAATTGTTTAATACTAATAATATTTATTATTTGCATCACTTCAAGATAAAGCAGTTGAATTTGAAAACATTCTCTATGGACTGTCAATATTACTGTTTTGTGGCTGATGTATATTTACTACAGTGTCATTTTTTTTTTGTATTATTTATATACTATAATAGTTTTTATTAATATTTTAAATTATATTTTCAGTTTTAATTATTTTAAATTAGTTTACTTTTTAGTAATTTTATTATGTGCTTTTGTCATTTTTATTATTTTTCTTTTTTTAAATGTTACTATTTAGGTTTAATTTGTCTTATTTCAGTGTTAATTTTATTTATTATTAATTTTAAGTTTTCAAAGCTTCAAGGCAAGGCAACATTTTTAATCCTTGTTTAGTTTAAGTTTTCCATCTAATATATACAGTATACACTTCAGCTTTATTTCAATGAACAAAATTGTTTTTAATAGTTGATAATAACCCAGTTTTACTATACATAATTATCACAAAAAACAGTTTTAAAAGACCGCTATAGTTTTTATAATCAGACTTCCTCAATTATTTAATTAACAGTGTTGATGCAATATTCAGTGTAGACACCGCAAAATGCAAATGACGAATTTTGCAAACAAACTGAAGACATAATGGTAAATTACTGAACATGCATTGCTAGCTCCAGTTTAGCATTATCAATGAATGGCTGAAGGCTTTGTGGCACTCACGTGTTCTCCAAGCACAGGTGTTCGTCTGGGACTTTGTACCAACTTGCCCAGCAAGAAACTTCTGTAGTGCCGTAAAGATTACAGATGTGTGTGCCATTGCCTGCCTGCCTCCAGCTTTTGAGAAGATTTAGAGATGGAAATGGCTCTCCTCCAAAAGCCAATAACCTCAGAGATGAATTTGCACTAAGCACCTCCTCCTGAAGGACACGCCTTCCAAAGCGCCTCACAAGAGTGGGAGTAGCCTGAAAAATTATTAAAATCAATTATATTACTTTAGTATTGAACATTGTTGTGTATGTCAACTTGGACTTATAATGACACCTAGTGGTGTGGAGGCAGTATGGCATAAACGTTTTTGGTTTCCAATGCTAGTATCAAAAAATAAATAAAAGTTATTCATTAGTCAGTCATGATTAATTTACTCTACTACTTAAATTGTCCAATAACAAACAAAGGGGTTACCTAAAAAAAGTGAGTAGTATTGGAAGTCATGTGATTTCAACATGGCCACCCCCATGAGGAGACCCACTACATGTAAACAAAACTAACTTACTTTAATTAGGGTACTGATATAACTAAAGTCTTAGTCACTTGTCAATGTAGCCTACATTATTTTAAACACTTAAAGTCAGCATGTAACGAAAGTTGCAATCATCTTTTCTATCATTTCATGTTTATTCAAGTGGCACGGCTTCTAGAGCAAGAAAAAATGTAGGGCGGGAAACGGGAATTGATTGGATTGTTGTGGTTCGCTATTGCTGTGATGTCATGTGAGTGACAGGTTGTCCCGCCCTCATGCCATTAAAAACACTTCATCAGAAATGAAGGGAAGTTACTTTGTTTACGAAAGTTTAGGAGGGCACATGAATAAAAATTTTTTTAAAAAGACGTGCATGGATAAATCATTACATAAAAATATGAATTGTCAAATTTGATTTCATGGTGACTTGAAATAACATTTTGAGTATAAAAACTATTTCATGAGTAAAAAACAACTGAGACCCTTTAAGCACTGGAGTGTAAATTACAATTATTCTGAGGGATGCAAAACATGTTAAAAAAAATACTGAAAACAAATTATTGAGGCATGAAAATAAATGAGCAAATGTCAAAAGAACACACTCATTATCTCTATAATCTGCATAATGTACAAATTTCAGCTGACTACTTCCACTACCAATGTCTATTTCAGCACATATGCATATTTCATATGCACATTCATGAAGATAAACGGAGAGATGAAGTGATTTGATTATTAAAATCTCTAATTAAAGGCTGTCAAAAACAGAAACTCGTGACTGATAGTTCAGTGAGGAATAAAGTCACTTGCCTGTAAGACTGTTGTTGAGTTTCGTTTAAACAGCACATGAGCAAGTCTGCGTGGCATCTTTTTAACAGCGGAGGGGACAATTAAGAGACATGCCCCGGTAGACAGGGCCAAAAACATCTCCACCACAGAGGGGTCAAAGGTTAACGGGGAGGACAGGAACACAACATCTTCTGCAGTCATCTTAAAGACCGATCTATTGAGAAAGTATATAAACCATCCATTATCTCACAACCTTTATATGAACACTTGGGCTAGTTGTAACAAAAGCTATATCTCAGTAACTATAAGGTTTTTAGTCAAAAGTCCAATTACACAAATGCGTGTTTTCTCTAGCACTGGTTTTGCATGTTGGTTTCAAACACCTACAGTTCAAAACTTTATATCAATATCAATTATATTCTCTAAAGTACATTTACTGGTAAACAAGCTGACAGGTAAACAAGTGAACTTATTAAAACCACACTGACCACATTCAGGTAAAAATCTACTATATAATGAAGGCAGATTTTAAACAAAAGTCCAATGTGTTCTTACCGTAGATGTATAATATTAGGCATTATACACCTGTGTGGGACCTTCACTATTTTTGGAAGCCCTGTCGTTCCGGATGTGTGCAAAACATAAGCCAAAGGCTCTCTCTGCTGGATGTATTTGGTATGAATGTTTGCGTCCTGCTCACTTTGTATTTTTATTAAAGTGAGCCTATGTGAGGACAATGTTGCCCATATTTCCAGGGAAAGCAGGCTGGAAAATGCACTCTGGAATTGCTGTTGGTTAAGAAACTTGCCATTAATATATAAAAAATATATCATTATTAATAATATAACTAATATAATAAACCCACATTAAGCAGTTCATTTTGTATCAAGCAGAAGTTCAGTCTGCACTTGTTCATCATTCTCACGGTGCACAGAGGTGGTGATGCAGGATCAAGAGGTACATATGCAGCAGGAAACTGCAGAATACTGTTCAGAGACGGGTACATTTGAATTATGTGCATTGAACTATAAAACATTTGTTTAGTATATAATTAGCTACTAGAATGACCACACACTGTCTGTAACTACAATAAATCGTACCCAATAATCCAGACAGGAAGGAGGACATCAGCATGGCAGAATAACCCTATGATACCATCATGTTTCTGGACAGAGACGCGCAAGTGTCCAGTTAAATCATTTGCGAGGGACATAACTTCATCATACGTCAAAGAGACGCGCGCTGCGATGCTGCTGTCGAACGCGACTGCTGTTTTATCGCCATGTTCAAGCGCCGCCACGCGCACCAACTCATGAAGGAATTTCGCTGTCATATCTGAGCGAAAATAATGTTAAGTTATAATTTGAGAAATTGCGACCTACATTATATTCCCGTCTGTTTATATGGGCTCCTGTTTTGTAAACAGCCATAACCAATTCGTGAATCTTTTGAGTCGAATGCTCGTTGAACCGGTAAGTCTGAACGGATCGTTCACTATTCGCGTTCGGTCCAAGCGGTTCTCGACCATCTCATTGAACAAAAAAAAACTAACAAAAAACCCCGCTTATTTTTAGACAATACATGTAATTTTATATTGTTTGATGTAAATGCATAAGATGTATATTTGGGGTTTAAATTGTCATAGCGGGACGTAAAGGATAAAATGTTGACGCAATTACGCTATGGCGTAAAAAATCTAGTTTGTATCTGCTTTATGAAATGAACTGTTCCAAAGAACCGATTCGTGGAGATGACTCGGACAGCCCGTTTGACAAACTCGCGCTTTAAAATGACGTTTTAGTGTTGCTTGAAATAACGTCCAATCACTGCTCGAATGTTTTACTCTGCGAGAAATTTGAAAGTACTGTCGACTGGCGGGGCAAAATACTAGTTTATGTTGGTCAAATAAATTTAGTTTGCAATACATTTAGTTGATGCAACATGTCTGCAAAACCTTTATATGCAGATCAATTGAAGAGAAATGACGATGAGTTCAGATACACGATGGAAGCTATTTTTCAGAAGGTAGGCAATGGTTAATTCAAACGAATGTGTAAGATAAAGTACATGTATTGGCATAACTTATGTCTTATAAAAAAATTATTCATAACATCTGTAACGACTCATATGAAGCAACGTTTTCCTTAAAAGAACATGTTTATTACGTCCTTTCTAGTATTCCAGTCTAAATGATCCTGGAATAGATGTTTGTCTGAAAACAATGACCTGCGGGACTGTAAGAGGTAAAATATCGAAAATAAAAACTGATGTTGTTTCTCCTCACTAGATGATTATAAAGTTATAAACACAAATGTTGTCTTTTTACCTCAACTTTCAAATTTGTTTCTGAGTTTGTGAAATATATCTACAGGTCCTGTGCCCATTGACAGTGCAGAGGGAGAACGTGTGTTGGAAGAATTAAAAGTAAGAGTCGACATTGTAAATATAAGCGTATTATAAGCGTAAATATGAGTTTTAATGTTATTTAGCCCAGATTTCTCTAGATTTGAACCATGGTTCCATTAGGATAACGTAACGTTTCTTTTCTATTATTCAGACTCGAGTTAAAGCAGACTATTCCATGAGGGGTAAGAAACAGAAACAAAAATCTGTTTAGAGTATATTGCCATTTATCCTCAATTTTCATGTTTAATCGTTTCATCATGTTGTATTTTATAGATTTTGAGGACCACGACAATGATCAGGTAGTAATTTGAAAAATTATAGATTCTATAAAAGCTCAAAAATGGCTTCTTATTGCCAAATGTTTTATTAGGGGTGTAAATTATGCATTTCGTCACAATAC
The DNA here is from genome assembly GCF_963993115.1 of Abramis brama. Lineage (NCBI taxonomy): Eukaryota > Metazoa > Chordata > Actinopteri > Cypriniformes > Leuciscidae > Abramis > Abramis brama. The sequence continues at coordinate 8,696,867 of NC_139980.1, forward strand.
AAATCGATTCCCTCCAACGATATTATATTTACAAGTTACTCCTCAAACATGTTACCATACACTTATGATTTGATTGGATATAGATTTTGGATGTCTATGGTTGATACATCAATAATATTACAATATGATGTGCCTATTTTACACAACCAGTTACATTTTTACAAATGCAACCAAAATATAACTTGAACAAACTGTGGTCTGTAACCAAATTTGGACATTCACAAAAAAATACACTAGTTTTTCTTATAAAATATAGAAAAATACATAATGGAGAAAAAAAAAAATCAATTTGCACATGGCATCATCAATCATCTGATGACAGCTCCTCATTGGCTTGTGCAATGAGATAAACAATGACTTTCAATACATAATATTGTTTGTAATTTGATCAATGCATCAATCCATATTGATGTATTACTACACCCCCTACATTTTATGGAGCTTGTACAACCTGAACACATACCAGTGTAGTATAACTTTAAGTTTTTTATTTCAGATGGATGTGTCATGGGTCACTGAGGATGATCTTAATGGCTTTGGTCAAAAGGAGAACAGCAAAAACCTGTGTAAGAATTGAGTATACAACACTTAGACACAAACAAATAGGCTTAACCCTACAATTTAGTACAAAATAAACATTTCTGTTAGTATTTTTGTGCTATAAAATATTTACAGTATGAACTACACTGTTTATTGCTTCAATAAATGAATGTAAGAGTAGTTCTTATCTGATATCAAAATCATGTCTCAATGATTATCTTCTAGGGCACAGAGGTGGATCATTTCAGCTCTCTATGAGTCTGAATAACACATCTTCAGAAGGTTCTCTGTGGGACGAGCTGTCTCAGCCTAAGGAGGAGGATGAAGAACTGGAGAAAACGCTGAGCAGCCATGGCAGTACCCTCCTGGATGTCTATCCCAGCATGCTCAACCAGATCGGCGAAGCATATCGGCGGCAGCATGTGACCGACACGGCGAGGGCCGTGGTGCAGAAGTATCGCCGCAAACAACGGCACGCCGGCCCGACGCACCACAACTCATCCTTTAGGAACAGACACAACTCCACTCTAAACAAAACAACAGATATCTCATTTACCAACCAAAGTCCAGTTCACAGAAACATAAGCAACTGTTTCAAGGGCAGCGACAAACTTCAACAAAACTTGCTCAAGAACAAACTAAAGTCTTCACCTCTCAAAAATTCATCCTATGAGGCCAGTGCCTGTTTTTACTCACCCAGGAGGAACAGTGTGACGGATGAGTCTCCATGGACTGATTGGCATTTAACCAGGAAGCCAGAGCAGAATACTGCTCGTGTGATTGACTTGTCCACACCCCCATATTCTACTTCCCCCTCATTTAGTGACCAATCTCCAAATCTGGACCAAACCTATGATGTTGGACCAACATCTCATGCTGTTCCAGCCTCATATGTCTTTACTTCTCCACGACAAAGCATAGCAGGTCTGTCAGTTATTGACCAGAGAGGAATGTCAATTATCTCCCAGCCCTCCTCATTGGACAAAGACTGCTTCAGGGACCGCCTACACTCTCCTGTCTCCTCCCCGCAGCGTGGTCTCATTGGTGTTTTATCTTCTAGTGGGAAAAGTAGCTTCAGACCCAGTGTGCTGAACATGGAAAAACAGTTAAACTCAACAGCAAGTCCCAAGCAAAGATCTCCTGTCCACCATCTAGCCCATACTGAGGAGCTCAGATCTCCTTATGGTGCCAAACACGTGGCGTTGTCGTCACCCCGACAGCACGTTTACGACCGTGCTGACCGAAGTTTATCTAAGGTGGAGAAACCGCTCCATTTCACACCATCTAAACGCCAACGCTCTCTTTCTGGCCCGCAGTCCGCATACTCATTCAATGAACCGCAGATTGATGCCGAGTTCAGAAAGCTGTATCACCACTTCATCTGTCGTGGGACTTCATCACCGTGCCCTTCCTCCCACTGTCACCTCTGCGAGAGACACTCGAAGGAGACGTTCCAGAGCCCCAGCTTTTCCTCCTCCAGCATGTCTGCTCTCGCACTGACACCTCTGAGGGCCAAGCTCAAGAAACGGCAGCGTCAGCCCGAAGTGGAAGAGTCACTGAGATTCAAACGCTTCCGAGAGAGTCGTTCCCCACTTAAGCATCTCCAGCTGACAAGCAGATGTGTGAACTCTGCCATGTCAGAGCTTACTGAAGACAAACTCACCTGGGATAGAGCCGTCCTGCTGCAGTGCCCCAGTCCGCAGTTCCTCAGAGGCACTGGAAACCTCAGAAGAATCAGGGAGGCTAAATTAAGAATGCAAATAAACCAACGTGCTTTGTCTTGGGTAAGAGCATTATCGGTGTGATTTATAATTATTTGTATAATTTGTTTACACACATATTTGAATTACCTTTTTATTTTATTTTTTAGACATGTCTATGTTGCTTTTTTTTCATTTAGTTGGCATTCAAGACAATTCTAAATTTCACTTATAATTTTAATATTTCAAATAACTTAAATGATCAACCTTGATAAGAAATGATTCATGAATGCCACATCAGCATATTGTAATGATTTCTGAAGGATCATGTGACACTGAATACTGGAGTAATGGCTGCTGAAAATATTTATAATTTATTAATGGTGTAAAACATTGATTTTTCCACTTCCTTTGCAGAGAGATGCCCCAAGCGATATCCATCCAGTGGAGGGTTTGTAGCCATATTTTCATGTCTTACAAATACTTGCTCCGCATCATTATGGCCTCCTTATCTTTCTTATAGATATCCCAAATTGTTCACTCGTTAAATCACTCTTTACTTTGCTTCAGCAGCTGTGTCACCCATGAGTCCATTTAATCAGGGTACCGCCCCACTCTCTCCGAGGTAATTCCAGCACAATCACATCCAAGAAATAATATCAATGAATTACTTAGAGCTTTCATATGAAGTTTATATGTTAGTCCATGAACAATTTTTTTAGGGACGTACCTATATTGCAAACATATTTGTATTGAATTTTACAACACATTTAACAAAAGAACAAACATAGTCCTCTTAAATACAAACATAACTTACACAAATCCCTCCCCCTCCACAATAACCCTGGCAGTTGGTAAAAGGACGTACCTATATTAAAATTCTGTCGGAATCATATTTATATGTTATGGCTGGTGTTAAAATATTTACATATGCTTAAATGCTATATATAGTGAATTTAGGGATTACAACATTATAATGTGCAGTTTGAAAAAAATATATATTTTGGAATTTGATAAATATTACATCTAACAATGTTATGTGTTTTTAAAAAAATAGCTTTGAGAGTAAAAATAAAGGCAATGAGCATGTACAATTACATATCAAATATATTAAAATTATCTCAGTACTGGCCGATAACAATGTGGTAACAATATTGTGCATCCCTAACATTTCGTTAATTATTTCTGAAATATGCAGATTTTGTTTTGTTTTCAGAGAAAAAGATCAGAGAACAGTGATTTAAGAATGTTTTCTTCAGTCTCTCTAGGAGGCGACTGCTGTATGGACTAATGCAGTGATGACCCTTACTGTGCATTTCCCCCTTGTGGGATAAGCAACACTTACCCTCCTAGTGAAGAAAGCAGGGGATGACATGAAGTCACATTGTAGACACTGCTTGAAATGCAACAGTCCCGTTTTAAATATATATGTACTTGTAAACCCTGTTTGTTACATTGTTGTTGTGTAAATATATTTCCATCACTTTGAAAGACCCTTGTGTTTCAATATTAACAATTTTAATAGAAAACAATTTTTTTTAAATAATATCAAATTACATGTGCATTGACAAATGGTATGTTGGTCTGTAAATAATTCAAATGTTTTGTTCAAACTTTTTAATAAACAAATGTGCGTTTCACATACAGAGTTTCATTTTGTACATGTCTTGATCTACAGAGAAGCAGGATAATCAGTTTCTTTAAGAAGCAGGACTGCTAAAGCTTACATTAATTCAAAACAAAGATAAAGTTCACAAGCTTACATGGTTATTGTGAAAGGTTTTTTTTTTTTTTACAAAAGTGTTTTTTTTTTTACTAGATGATAGTCTGTCTTAACCAAACTAGTGGTTTGCAATCTGACAGCATCAGAAATGCATTTAAAGGAATGTTTGAGAATTGAAAATAAATGTTTTCTTTTAGTTCTAATACAGTATTGGCCTACCTTTTTTATGACATTTACAACTGCAACAAATGTTAAGGTGGCACTTCTCCATAACAAAAAAACTTAAGTACAGTTCAGAGAGCTGAAATTCACCACTCCAGCTCCACAGGGTATTTTCCTGTGAGACAAGCTGTGCAGTGGCCATATCTAGTAGTCTTAGTGCTTGAGCTGATCCTCTCATCTTTCCCATGTGACTCAATCCCACTTTGAACAGCAGATACCAGACCCTCAACTGACAGGTAACGGACACTTGTAGCACCTGTTCAAAGCAATTAAAGCACAATTATAATTAAAAAAAAATTTAGACGGGAAAGTGTGTGTACTTGTATACAAAACCTTAACAATGAAGTAAATCTCTGCACCTTGACTTACCAATATAACTTGCTATGTCTTCAAACTCTGGTTTGTTAGCAATTAGCTCCTCTTTGGTAGGAATGTTGATGCCCATGTAGCATGGGAACCGGATTGGAGGTGATGCAACACGAATGTGGACCTGTAAGGTGTCATGTAACAAAGACATTGTGTCGGTAAAAAAAACTATCAAACATGCAGTACTAATTCAAAAACATTTTACCTCTGTTGCACCTGCTTCCTTAAGCAGTTTAATAATAGGGGAGATGGTGTTGCCCCTCACGATGGAATCATCAATAAGCACCACTCGTTTGCCAGCAAAGTTGTCAGTCAATGCCCCAAACTTCTTGGCCACTCCAAGTTGACGCAGGCGAGTGTTTGGTTGAATGAACGTTCTGCCCACGTAGCGGTTCTTACACAGCACCTCTACATACGGAAGGCCAGACTTATAGAGAGACAGAATGTAAAACTTTATAATGTCCCTGCGTGAACCAATTAAAGCATTAAAACGTGTACAGCTCCTCATTACTCACTTGCTTTGCGTATCCTAATGCTGCAGGTGTGGCTGATTCTGGAACAGTGCTGACTACATCAGCATCAGTGGGCGCCTCAATGGCCAACTCCCGTCCACAGCGCTGCCTCACTGTATATACCATCTGACCTGTTACACCAAAAAAAGTGCTTATTTCACCTAGTACTATATACTACTGCTTAAAAGGTTGGTATGATGAAGTAGGTATGAAGTATGAAGTATGAAGTAGGTATGATTTTTTTTGGATGTTTTTTAAATAAATCTCTTATGCTCACCAAGACTGCATTTATTTGATTAAAAAAACTTTAACACCCATAATGCACTGTGCTCAATTGAACTGTCCGTGAGCGGGAATTCAAAAATGCGCAAGTAGGATATTTTGTTTTAACAAAAGCATTTTCGTCATAAGGTGGACTTTAGCTTACAAATAAACCAGGAGATCTGGGTGCAGGTAACATGGAGAAAGAGTACACTGTTCATTTACATATACTTCCGACATTTTAACAATACAAAGCTGGTTGAAAATGTGTGAACTTGCCCTTTAATTTATCCTCTGATCCCAAACTTTTGAACAGTAGTTTTTACCACATATTACTGTTCTATCTCAATCCTACCTATCACTCAAAACATAAGAACGATTGTAAACGTTATGAACTTGCCTTCAAATATGGAGTCTGGCCTTGCAAAGTAAACATACTCAAATATGCAGAAAGCAGGAGGGTCTCCTTCGGGTCGTGGGACAACACTCAATGTCTTTAATCCATTTTTAGAGATCTGGATAATCTCTCCAGGCTGTACTTCACGATAATACCTGACAACAGAAAAATGGAAAACTGTACACAAACAAACAAACTGATAAAATATACAGTAGCTATGTGGGCTTAGGGATGGAAACCCCTTTAAAGAAATTGTATAGATAATCAAAAGCCAAAGTAAAAAAATATATATATATTTTTTAATTACACCAAAAGCAGAAATCAAAAAAGTGCTTCTTTTGGAATGATGTGAACATACTTTGCTCCAATGGACTGGAAGCTACAGGACTCAGATGAGACCACCCAGCCTTCTGTGTCTGCTTCTCCAGCACCTAAAAAAAATAAAAACGAGTTTAGCAAGCCACATGCCTTAAGCTTTTATATTGCAGCCAGTGACATGCCAAGTTATAAATAGACACTTCTTATAATTGGCCACCAAAAGCCCAAAGGAACATATTTTGAAGAATGTCGGCAACCAGACAGTTGATCGACTCCATTGACTTCCATAGTATTCCTAATATGAAAGTCAATGGGGTTCATCAACTGTCTGGTTACCGACATTCTTCAAAATATCTTCCTTTGTGTTCAGCAGAAGAAAGAAATTCATACAGGTTTGAAACAACTTGAGGGTGAGTAAATAATGACAGAATTTTCAATTTTAAGTGAACTATTCTGTTAAGCTATTACATTTTGCGTACTAACTGATAATTTAACAGATAATTATTCATCATGAGAGCTTAGTCAGTCACACCAAAATAACATTACATTAAATCTATACTGATAGTTATGACAATATATAATCATCCCTTTGCATCTGTTGCAGTTTGAATCTGTTCATGTTGGCTTGATTACCATTTGTAGCATGTTTTACCTGTTTTAGTTGAGTGTGTAGTCTGTGTACATCTATTTACAGACTAAGACTTAAATAAAGCTGTCCTTTTATAGTGTCTTCTAGGGCTGCGCGATTTGGGGGAAAAATGTATTTAAGAAAAATGCAATCATTTTATTTTACAGTTTAACTGTAAAATTTCAATACTAATATGCATGGCCCTTAAAAGAAACCCTTTAACAACAACCGGTTTATAAGCACTTCTCATTCCGAGTATGGAAAGATTGTTGGTGCATGTTACGTTCCCAAATGCATAATATATGCGACCTAAATTCAGAGCAGATGCAGAGATGTCTTCACCTCCAACCCTTTCCCTCACTGAGAATAACTCGTTTGGTCTGCACACACCTGAGCCGTGCAGTTTGGAAATGGGCACTAGACGTCCAATAGAAAGAGGCCTATTTCCATAGGGGTCTCTCACAGCATAGATCACATCTTTATACATCACTAGCAGTGAGTATGAAGTAGGTGTCTCTGTCATCAGGTTCTTTATACTGACAAACACAAACAAACATACAAAAATACATTTTTAAAAAAAATGTACAGAAAAGGACTTCATTTTGCAATTAGTAAGACAGACAGGGTTTAACAAACAGTGACCCAATCAGATGTTGCAGTGATGAGGATGGACTTGCATAACTTACCGAGCAACCCAATCAGGAGTGTCAAGCTCCTCCATGGGTGGAGTCAAAGCAAGGAGCTGGGTGATAAGTTCACTGTCTGAGCTGGTGGAGAGACCAACACCATGGCGCATAACCTACATCACACAAACACCTTGTGTCAAATAGAAAAAAAAAAAAGAGAAAAAAACCCCACCCTTCCACTGAAATTGTATCCCTAAAGGGCCGGACACACTACACTTTTTGTTCCATTGGCTCCCATTCATACGCATGTGAATGCGGGAGACAGGAAACACAAGCTCATGCTAATTTTTCTGCTTTCCAAAGTTTGAAAAACTTGAAAAGATCAAAAGAATCTAAACTTTAATTGCAGTAAAGTACAGTAGATTGCACATTTTAACATTTTGGATTTAATAAATTTTCAAATAATATTTTTTAACAAAGGACACCGCAGTATGTGACGTCATATTATGGCCATTGCGGTGTCCTGAGAATTTTTGCATGCTCAAAGTCTAGTGTGACCGCCGCTTAAGAATCAAAGCCCACCTTCTTGCGCAGCGCGGCGGCATTGACCAGTTCTCCATTGTGTGCCACTGCAATCTTGCCATGCAGCGTGTCTACCACAAAAGGCTGGCAATTCTGCAGCTCTGAGATACCCGTGGTGGAGTAACGCGTGTGTCCGATGCCTAGGTTAACGTTGCGCAGTTTCCCCAAATCCTCTGGTTTAAAAGCTGTATTCACTAAGCCCATGCCCTGTGTGAGAGAGAGAGAGAAGCAATTATGTCAGGCATGTCTAATCTTGCATTTACTGGTGTATGTTGATATGTGTTGGCCCATGGAAGAGGAAGAAATCATGTTTTAAGTGATCAGTAGATGTTGTACACATCGAAATGCTGTGTTATTCTCACGCTACCTTCAGGGTGGTGTATGTTGGTGGGTTTGCTCCAGTACTCGTGACAATTCCAGCACTCTCCTGGCCCCTATTTAACAAAGCGTATTGTAAAATATTCAGTTATTTTCACATTAATGATCTACAAGAAATTATGTAGATTTAGCAACTGTATTACACAGCAAAGGCTTTTTCATAAACATTTAAAAAAAAAAATTGACCAATCTCAAACTTTTGACCGGTTGTGTATACTGACATCAATAACATTATAAGAAGAGCCCATTCACAATCATGATTCATTTTATCAACGAGTGAAAGTGTTGGATGATAGAGAGATTACCAAAGTTAAGTGAGCAGCGACTGGTCATGTGATCTCAACATGGCAGCCTCCATGAGGAGTCCCTCCCCATGTTAAATAAAAACACTTGTATTAGACTTCCAACATAACTGGCTTCATCTCATGTGAATATTAGGGCTGGGCATCGATTCAGATGTCCCGATTCGGTCCGTGTACTTTTTCGTTCATTCGTTATTCTATTTCGGAATGAAAGATGAAATTTAAAAAAGGGTGCTGCTTGTTTTTTTGTTTAAAAGAAAAAAGCAGAAATGGCTGTATTTTGTTTTCCAAATGTATTGTTGTCATCAAATAATAGTATTCGAAAATTGGACGACATTTCCGATCGTTTTTTAATTTTTAATATTTATTTGTACGTTTATTGTATTTCATTTGACTGATCTTATCTTTACCCGGAATTAAATTACACCGTCGTGCGAAGTCATAGATATATAGGCCTACACCACTAGATGTTGCCTTGGCTACGGCAGTTCATTGGAACGATTGCGTTATATAACGCAATCGTTCCAATGAACTGCCGTAGCCAAGGCAACATAGTATAAATATATATAAATGAGCAAAACTTGGCCGCTAAATATTTAATATTCAATTATTTTCATGATCACAATTAAAGTTTTTATTTTATTAAATTGAACAATCGCAACATTCAGCATTCAATCAAATATTCTAAAAGATGTAGGGAGCGCGGGGCACAACCTAACGCGGGGTTAGTTGTAACACGCTTGTTTTAAATACTTCCGCACATGCTTGGATGACGGAACTTTGTGTATTTACTAGTTGCCATATCAACACTATATAGAAACAAAAAATCCGCCAAAATTATTTATTTTTGGAAGATATCCATAGACATTTATTAAACCATAGCAAAAGTAAATTTCTTACTTAAGTTAATTTTTCATCTCTATTTTTTGTGTTTATTTAAAATAAGACAAATCTGATATTATTTTAATATCCAAGATGTTATTTAACAGTTGAGATAGTTCTTTAATGCTTCGCTAACTAGCAGAAGACACTAGCAGGGTTTAAATCCCAGTTGTGCAGGCCGGGCATGTTGTAACACTGCGTTACAATGTGCCCCTATTAGAAATGTGCTATTATATTCTATACTTTTATTAATTTTATTGAGAAAACGTGAGAAAAAGGTGAATAAAAACTGAGAGTCAATGTTCAGAAATTACTAATTATTTATTTGTTTTGAACTATGTTGTATAGCTGTGTTTTCCTGTGTTCGTAGTCAAAACTCAAAAATGAGTTTATATTTAATTATTAAAAATTGCCATTATTTTATATGAAAAAGTTTTTTAATTGTATTTTATTTAGAAAATATTTTAGTTTGTTTTGTATATTTTTTTTATTAGATCAGATAACATTTTAAGCTTTCATATGGTCATGTTACAATGTGCCCCTGCACATGTTACAATGTACCCCACCTATGGGGCATGTTGTCACATTTCACTTCCATTCTTTCGGGGTATATCAAGAAAAAAGTATATACTGTATTGAAAAAACAAAAACACATAATTGTACTAGACATGTGGGAAATGAATGTGGGAAAAAATAAATACTCTGAACCATAAGTAGATTTACACAAACTGAGAAAGTCAAAAAGCGTTACTTTGTGCACCGCTCTCCCTATTATTAATAATGTTATTTCAACATAATATCTCGTTATTTCGACATAATAGTGTGCGTGCAACAAGCAAGATGTGCATTTGTAAATCCGGTGACGCGTGCATTGATTCTTATTAATAAACTAGTGTTTTCTGACGGTGTCGACTCGGCTGCAAAGATGAAGTTGGCGATCGCCATCTCCGTGAACGCGCCTAGAGAGAAATGCACATCATGGATTACATAATCAGAGAGTAGCCTTTTTCTTTTCGTTTTGAATTATTTCGTTTAAAGACATTTCAAGCTTTGTGTATTTGATGTATTTCTCATGTCTGTGTGAGGCATACACTGAGTTTCGTTAAGTTGGGATGAGATGCGCTCCATAACGTGCAATGCAAGTGACCGCGGGCGCCTCCATGATTATGTCTGTTATATTTGCTTCTTATTTATTAAATGATCTAGGCAATTGATGAAAAATTGATTAAAATTTAGATGCAATTTATACAAAACGAAATTCACATTAAAGGGATACTCCATTTTAAAATGAAAATTCTGTCATCATATAGGCCTACTCACTGTTGTTTCCAACCTGTATGAATTTCTTTCTTCTGCTGAACAGAAAGGAAGATATTTAGAAGAATGTCAGTAACCAGACAGTTTCTGGTCTCATTGACTTCCATAGTAGGAAAAAAAATATATACTATGGAAGTCAATGAGACCAGAAACTGTCTGGTTACTGACATTCTTCTAAATATCTTCCTTTCTGTTCATCAGAAGAAAGAAATTCATACAGGATTGAAACAACATGAGGGTGAGTATATGATGACAGAATTTTCATTTTAAAGTGGAGTATCCCTTTAAAGAAAGGCTTTCTAGAAAACAAAACCCGCTCCATGTCTCTCATATATTGCGCATACTATCTTACTCGTGCTGTTCACTTTTCATAAATCAACATAAATGGAAAAAAAAAATAACATTATAATATTTTAACATAGGCTATATGAAACTAAATGCGCTTATTTAATGGCTACAACAGTATAGTAAGCCAACAGACTCTCTATTTGTACAGATTGCTGCACATTCATTTAATTCTGAATTTTGCACACACAAGTTGAAAGGCATTTGTTCAAATCAAGTTCACGGATAATTGTGCGTGCATTTATTAATCATTATGATACTAAAATCATAACAAAGTAGGCTATTATGTACAAAAAATCAGATGAGCCCAGAATATGAATGCAACGTTTACTTGTTCAATTTAATTAAATTAAAACTTTAATTGTGATCATTAAAATAATTGAATATTAAATATTTAGTGGCCAAGTTTTGCTCATATATATATATATATTATATATATATATACACAACGCATTCGTTCCAATGAACTGCCGTAGCCAAGGCGACATCAGGGGCACGTTCAAGTTCAAAACGGTGCGCAACGTTTTGCCGGGGCTGAACGCAGCCCAGGTGTAGGCCTATTCGCACGACGGTGTAATTTACTTCGGGGAAAGATAGGATCAGTTAAATGAAATACAATAAACGTACAAATAAATATTAAAAATTAAAAAACGATCGGAAATATCGTCCAATTTTCTAATATATTATTTGATGACAACAATACATTTGGAAAACAAAATACAGCCATTTCTGCTTTTTTCTTTTAAACAAAAAACCAAGCTGCACCCTTTTTTAAATTTCATCTTTCATTCCGAAATAGAATAACGAATGAACGAAAAAGTACACGGACCCGATTCGATTCCGATTCACAAGATCTCTATTCGATTCGATTATCGATTTGATTAACTGATTTCAATTATTCCACTATTAAATGAATAAAATAATTTTCTTTTTTTTTTTGGCCCATGTATCCTTGTAATAAATTAGGTTATGACACCCGAAATTTTAGATAAGTGAAATTTAACAATTCTCGATTCCAATTTCAATACCACAGCTAAAACTACTAATATCAATTTCAAAGATTAATTTAAAAACAAGTAAACAGTCATTAATACAAAAATAACAAATAATTAAACTACAAGCAAAAACAAAAAAATAAATACAAGAGAACAAAGATATAAATGAAATATTTTGTGCTTTTCAGGTAGGTCTAACAGTTCTCAGGTACAGAAATTGAATAAAGTAGTCAAATGTAAAATACAACTGCATATAATCTTCACTGTACAAATTAAATAAAGGTTGGTTCCTTATTAAATTAACTAAATGTTATTCAGTGAAGAGCAGGGAGATTTCTCTGTCTTTTGTTGATTGATTAACATTACACATGCGTTCTTTCTGTTTACTTATCCATAACCGACTATGTATACTCGCAAAAGCGGTCATTTTGACACAAGTCTGTGTGAATTTGCCCGTTTAAGCCGGTTTAAATCACAGGGAAACTTGAAAGAGAATCCATTTTATTATTTACATGTTGTCTGGAGCAGCTGTGCATGCTTCAGGTGTGTGCGCACACACAACTTCTATATAAACATTTTTAATAAGGAAATGTACTTTAATATAAAGAAAGTGTAGATATAGTGACAAACTGATGGTATCTGGGTGATATTGCATGTCGTGAACCATTAGAAAACATGTCTTTGCAAGACTAGTCTGGAGAGAGAATGTGTCCCTCCCATTCTTCCCAAATCAAATCAAAATCGAGCCAAATCTGTTTTTAAGATTGAATGACTGCACAGTGTGTGTAACTAAAGCAGATAAAACTGGTTTATGTGAAACGGTTAGCCAGAGAATGAGAAAGAGGGGGAGGGGAAGAGGGAATGAGAGAGAGAGAGAGAGAGAGTAAGAGAGACTGAAAGCATGAGGGGAAAGCATAGACAGTTTATCCCAAAGATGTGACCGAATAACCATAAACGACATTTAAATCAGGCGTGCAGCCAAACGCCTTTGAGCCGTTTCCACGTGTCTTTTTGAAGAAGATCGACACAGCAAGTGCAACTCATTTGCCAAGCCACTTCTCACATTTCCTCCCCGGCCCTCCCCCACTACACACAGCTTAAGCCAGTCATGAGGCTGTACTCGGTCACGTGGCCGTTCCTAACTGGCTCAGTCGTCTGGTTGCCTTGGACACTGAGCTTAAAGTCAACAGGGAGGGGGAGCAGAGAGGATAAAGGCAGAAGCGAACAAACAGAAGCCATTTCTAGGCAAGCTTAGAAACATGGAGCCTGAAACAGACCAACAAAGACATTCTGGGGAGGACAAGAGGCAGAGGGACACAGCTGGACACTGGAGAGGGGATGAAGTGAAAACTCTGCTTTCAGTATGGAGGGAGAGACAAGCCTGGGAAGAGGAAGAGAGCAGGGCCAAGTATGAGGCCATCTCAAGCCGTCTGAGAGAGCTTGGGGTGTGTAGAGACTGGCTTGAATGTAAGGCCCAGAGTAGGAGCATGGCTCTTCCAGACTGGAGGCCTACGCAGACGGTCTACAAACGCTCTTCTGCAGATAGCAGGCCGCAGACCCAAAGGCCTTACGTGGCAGATGAAGAGCCGAATGCTGCCAGAAGAGAGGAGCCTGCTTCACTGACAGGTCTTCAGGAAGGTAATTCTCAAACAATAGCAAAACTAAAATCCTTAAACTACAATATTTTTGCCTGAAAAACTCGGGTTAGAATTGAATATTTGGTTATATATATTTATATTTAGTTAATATATTAACTAAATATATTAATATATATTATTAACTATAACTATAAAATATAAACTAATTATAGTTATATATTAGTTAATTTTAAATAATATATAAATAAAATAAAATACATTCTACAACACTTTTTAATTTCCAGTAAAACAGTGGTTCACAACTAGGGGGCCTAAGGAAACTTCTAAGCCTCAAGATGACTTAAAATTAATTTAAATAAGACAAAGCAACTAATAAATAAATAAATACTTTGAAGAACCCAGGTTCCCGCTGTCTTGAAAAACCTAAATATATATAGTAGCCTAAAAGTGTGATTTCAAGTCCTGGAAATGTCATTAATTAATAAAATCTTAATGTAATAAAGTTTGTAAAAAAAACCATGGTAACAATGAATATGCATTTTCTAGCTTTGTTGGGTTTAATTGGTTAGAAATTGTGAGTAAGATAAAAACCCTTATCCAGTAAAGGGTTGAGGTTACAACTGGAAAAGTTCATAGAAACTAGAAGTTCATAGAAAAATGGGGGGCCTTGGAAGCAAATTAGAGAATGCCTGCTGTAAAACCTTTAATCTGAAAGCCCATTAGCTAATACTTGCACAAGCTAATTTATTTAAAAACCTGGGCCCGTATTCATAAAGATTCTAAGAATCCTCTCAGAAAACTCTTAATTTAGCTTAAAAACTTTTATGTAGGAGTCTTAGCTTAAGAGCGATTCGGGACCGATCTGAGAGCAACTCTGAGTAAGGAAAATACAAAAACTTTTATCTTAGTGAGGAGGCGGGGTTGACCCCGTTGCTATGTATGACACAATCTTTTGAAGACTGTGATTGGTTGGTTGTCCAAGAAGGAAAAAAAAAAGTGATTTTAAGTATAGGGTCTATTCTAAGCCTCCACTTTGAACTTACATGCGTAATTTTTCCTATTTGATCGTTCTCTCACACACACACACATTATATATGTGTATATAAATCCTTTTTTTATTTACCATGCTGTTGATTTCCTATAAGGTATTTGATTGCTTAGAATGATAAAAATTGTTCCACTCTTTCCAGTTACACTGATTGCTGGCATGTCTATTTAAGCGGTGGTTTGAATGTTGGTTTTAATGTATCAAACATGGAATTTTCCCAGTTCCCAAATATCGTAATGTAGTGATTACTTTCATTTCAGGCGCTATGGCATTTCTGCGCTGTGTCGGAGATATTAGCGTGTCTCTAAAAAGATCAGTCACAAACATGATTCCTGCACGATCTAATCTATAGCGTCTTATTAACTCACTGTCATCCATTGTCTGCAACACATTTCTTCTCCCTCTTCGTCTTTCTGCCATTTTCTCCTCTGCTAAAGAAACTCTTAAGCCTCTTAAAAGTCCTCGTCCGTGCTCCTAACAATTTTGACCTTAAGACCTCTTTTAAGGGTTAAGATGCTTTCTGAATTACTTTTTTCTTTACTAGGAGTTTTTCTTTAATTTTAAGAGTAAACGGCCACATTTCTAAGAATTTTCTTAGAATTTTGTCACTAGGAGCTACTCTTTGCATTAAGATTCTTTATGAATACGGGCCCTGGTGAATTTTAAAAACCCACCTGGTGGCTCCATTCAGCTCCATTGTTTATACTAAATATTCCTTTGCATTATGTTGCCAAACCTGTTGTTAAGTGAGAGCCAATTTACTTCTAGGGCTGGAAGGAGGTAGACACTGGTCTGACAAGGAGGTTCGGGCTCTTCTTACGGTTTGGTCCGACAAGGAGGTTCATAAGCAGCTTCAACGCTCCCACAGAAACAAGGCCATTTTCCAGGAGATGGCACGTCGGCTGGAGTGCCAACACAGCGTGGTGCGTGACTGGAGACAGTGCCGCACTAAATACAAGAACATGAAATATGACTACAAAGTCAGCAAGAGTCAAGGCCGGCCAATAAGGTTCTTCGCTGAGCTTGATGCTATAATGCAGGGCAAAAACATTGAGGGTAGATTTGAGGAGGACGAGTCACCAAGGAACATACTAGACAGGGACCAGCTGGCCATGAGGCGTGAACCTGTCGAAGAACAGGTTATCAAGATTGATGATGGTAAGATTTGTTTTAATTAATTGCAACAAAATAGTTCAGGATCTCCATCTAGAAGTTGACTTTTTCCATCTTTATGCCCTTGTTTTAGATGAAAGTCTGGCAGAGATGCAAACAATAATGAATGCCGCCACTCATCCACTGATGACAAGAGAGCCAGGTGAGTTGACAAAAACTGGAATGCTAAATGCTGTTTCAACATCTTAAATTTCTCAAAAACCTCTCTTTTTTTTTCAGCGACGACAACAGCAGCAGCAGTAAACGAGATGAACATAATAACAGTGCACGATTCAGGCAGAAACTGGAGTGAAGAAGAGGTGGCGGCACTCCTTCAAATCTGGGCCGAAGAAGGGATTCAGCGACAGCTTCAGGGTTCAACCAGAAACAAAGACATATTTGTGCAGATTTCACGCAGGCTTCTTCAGCAGGGTGTGGAAAGGGACTGGAAACAGTGTCGCACTAAGTACAAAAACCTGAAATACCTCTACCGTTCTCTGCAGAGAGGAAAAGCCGACATCGGAGATCCTCGCCGTGTCATGAGGTTTTACGAACAGCTGGATTCCCTTTTGTCCAAGCCTCCTAGAAGTCGACTGAATTACGCTGAGTTTTCCGACACAAATAATTTACTGAGGAACTCTAGGATGTTTACTCCTCCAGCATTTGAGGAACACTCCATGGGTGGACTTCCACATGAGAACAATGACATTGTTGCAGTTAGATATGACCAGCCGCCCATTGATGAGGCCACATTGAGATCTCCTGCCATTTCTGCAAGAGTCTTTCAAAACCAGACTGAGACCGAAGGCATTTTAACAAGACCAGAGGAAGTGTCAAATGTTGAATTTGAGATACCTGAAATGAATTCCACAATAGTAAGGCCTACTGACAGCCCTCCAATAGAATATGAACAGCATCTCTCATCTGACTCCATCTCTGCTGTTATTTATGACGACAGTCATAATTACAGAAGGATCCCAGGTATTAAAACAAATTATACCAGTGGTTCTCAACTGGTTTTGTATCAGATTTGACATTAGATATCATGTGGCGACCATAAGCACGGCCAGATTGGTATATCGTATAAGAGGAAACTAAATGAAACAAAATAAAGATCAAAATAAAAATAAAGATTTTTAAGACAATAATTCACTGCACAAACACAATTATCCTTCTTGAATCCATTTTTAATGTAGTCTGAGTAAAATTTTATTTTACCTGGCAAAGTTTTGTTCATGTTTTTTGAAAATAAGGGCATTTTGAGGATGACGCAATCGCTCCATGTTGGCACTTCTGCATTTTCTGCCAAGTGACAGATGAATTTGTACCCTCGAACACAAAGCCTTCAATGTCAACAACAAAAGATATGGGAAGCCTTTGCCTCATTTTAAGCCTTTTTTGTTTTTTTGCTATCCTAATTACACAGTTTTCTTTTCCTGCTGTTAGAAACCCAATCAGACAATTGTTTGGTCACGGCTCACCAGTTGAGAACCACTGAATTATACCACACAAAATACTTCATTTCAAATTATCATGTGCACATAATGTTACTCTCATTTGCATTTTCTCAATATGTGTGAATATATTTGCAATGTAGACAGCAGCGACCCATCATACACAAGAGGAGAGCATGTGTCGGCTACCAAAGGGAGAAAGAGGAAAGCTGCAGACGAAGGTTTTTCCATTATATTCTCCTCACAGACACTCTCAAAGTTGTGAGCAATGAGTCAATCTTGTGACTTCAGTTTGACTAATAGAATCAAGATTGGGAATTAGAACGCACTGATAAGGATACATAATAAGCATTTCATAACAAATGAAAATGTGATTTAATTTATAGACCACATAACAGTGGCAATTCAAACAATCCTGAACTAATTTGGAAATCAAAATAAAATAGTTACACAAGGGAATCAGGATGGAACCAAGAGTAATTATAGTATAATAAATGAATATATATCTATTACTGGAAATATATTCATTAAGAAATTCATCAGTATTATCACTTTCTTTGTCAAAAGTAGCATATTAAGAAAAGGTCAGTGAACAAACACGTTCTTTGACTTTGACCCATGTAACAGTGTTAACAGTATCTTATGTGTGTTTAGGGGATCGTTTGATTTGTAAACAGTTTCATCAGAGCACTGATGATGGAGAAAGCAGCACAGACTGGTCGGAGAATATAGACTTCCAATGCAAAGAAGAGGAGGATCACTACATTCCGATCATGGAGATAACCTCTGTGTGTTCAATGGCATCCAATGCAATCACATCTGAACAATCGGTGAGACGCAGGACAATAGAAGTCTGTTGATCTGTGATTTTACTGCATAGCTGCAGGGTATTGCAAATCGTCATGTTGACTATGAGCAATATCAGCATTTATAAATCATTATATCAGTAAGAAAACAAGATCAGGCAATTGCAAAAGTTGCACCTAGGTAAATTATTCATCTGCATGATAAAGAGCACTAAATTACAGTGGTCAGCATTTGAAGTGGATCAAAAAAGTTCATCAAAGTTGTCCTAAGACAAGAACGGGCATTGTTCAAAATTCATGTATAACTCTGATGCAAGGTTTTGATCCACTTCAAATGTTGATTACTGTAGTTTGTATATTATATGTGAAACGAGATTCATTTCATTCAGTGTTTTCAACCTGGGAACCACAAATGGCAAATTCCTGCATATTATAGGATACTTTATATGCTTTATTTAAAAGAAGAAGAAGAAAAAAGCATATCAGTCTTAGATGATTTGCAGGTCTTAGCTGGTTTAAGATGGTTTTCCATCCACTCTAACCCCCTTTAAAATGCAACAGAACAGCCTGGCCATTGGGAGCATAGGCTGGATTATGTAATATATTTTCAGCAGGAATAATCTTAATATTTTGTTCCATACTAAAAGTAAAACACCCCGAGTCACATAAACAGGGAGCTGCTAATTAACAGCAGCACACTTAACTTACCTGTGCTGTAAAGCAACAAGTCCAAGTGTCAGAACCTGCGCGACCTCCAGTTGCGTTGGCCATTCCCCCGCTGCCACACAGCCGAACACCCCGCATTCCTCTCCGATGCCCGACTCCTCAAACTCCATGTCCTCCTCTCTGAATAGAGCTAGCTGGGTTTGTACGGATGGTTGTAGCGTGTATTTGCACGCTGGCTAGCTGGAGTCTCTCAAACCACGTGTTTGTTTCCTCACACAGCGGAACATGCGGCAGGGCGGAGGATTTGGCAAAACAAATGCTCAAATGAACAAAAACATAAGATTTGAAGTCCAAAGTTAGAGCAAATGGAAAACAAAAAGTTTAGCGAAGCACGTTTTGTCAAATCAATAAACTGTTTAAAGTCGCTCAATGACTTGCGTAACGCGCTCAAACTTCAATGTAGTTTGCAAAAATGCATCAGAACGAATGTTTGCTCCTAAACAATATCAATAACGTTAGATACGTCTTTTCTTTTTTCTTTCAAAGTATGCAGATTAAGATTGTGCCCACGTGGTGAGGATGGCATTACTCTGATTGGTTTTTATGAATCGCCAGAGTGTCGTAACGCATTGCTCTCGTGAAAATAAATGAGTTGAGTCTCGCTCCTCTTCGACGTACTTTTATATCAGCCTTCCTCTGAAGTCCAGGTAGTTATTAAAACGTTTGCTTGAAACCCAGCGACACAGAATAATCAAGTTTCTAATCATTTTTTTTGCAGGAAAAACGACGCTCAACAACAATGTCGAACACCGCAGGTAAGTTTGTAATCATTCGTCTGCTTGAATATTTCTGGTGTTCACCATGTTTTTACCGCGGTGCAGTTGCGCAGTGAATACAAATTCACTCGCATGGCATTACTCAATAGTCATATTGTTAAGTTCTTTTGTTTTCTGATATGTTATTAATACGAATCAGTAACACTACTAGATGAGGAAAGATGGTAGTATAAGTATTTTCACCCAAGATAAAACAGAATATTGGTCAATTATAAGTCTGTATACATCTTTTAAAATCTAGTTTAAAACTTGTTTGTTTTTTTTTATCTACAAAAATTATGTAATGACTGTAAAATGCCATTAGTGTAACCATCAAAAAACAATTATTAAATCAATTAAAATACTTTTAAATAATTCCCCAAAGCAAACCCTTTTTTAAATAAAATATGATTTTTTTTAGTCATTATAAATCAAGAAGTTTTCTTAAGGTTTATCCATTTCACCTTAACAAAACAAGTGTTTTTTTTTTGTTTTGTTTTTTTTAATTAAAAGGTCAAATATGTGACTTTTTTTAATTTTTTTAAACGAGGCCCTAAAGATGTCATCTGTTTTAGGTTTTCTTGTCACATGACAAAAAAATGGGTTCCTTCATGTCAGTTCTGTCACACTGATTTTGATTCGGCGTACACATTTTTTTCCAATTAATATTAAACTACTTAATTGATTTTTTTTATTTATTTATTATGAAACATTATTATTATTATTATTATTATTATTATTGCTGTTAAGAAATAGATTGACAAACTTTCTTTTTTTCAAGAGCAAAAAAAGAGCATTGATTATTGTCTTAAAGTCACACATTGGAATCAATTAATGTGTATTGTTGCCTTGGTTTTTTATGTTTAGAACTGAAACTAGGTCAAAAACTGAACGAGGGTAAGACCAAGCAGATCTTCGAGCTTGTGGGTGAGCCAGGTCATGTTCTGGTCCAGTCTAAAGACCAGATAACAGCGGGCAATGCGGTTCGGAAGGATCAGATGGAGGGAAAAGCCGCCATTGCCAACAAGACCACCAGCTGTGTGTTCAAACTTTTACAGGATGCTGGTGAGATTTCTTTTCTGTTGACTTGATTAAATGAAAACTAATTATAGAAAACATCTGGCAACCTGGTTAATTTATTTGTCACAAACAATATTCATTCAAAAAAAAATCTAGTTGAAGATCTTCATGAGGTAGCCCCAATTTCAAAGTTGCCAGAGGTCTCTAAAAGTAATTTACTTTTAAAATAGTTTCCACAACCTCAGCAATTTTAGTGAATTAAATTTAGTGTTCACCATGTGCAGCTTTTGATGAAGGTTTTACTGTGAGGAAATGACTGCCTTGTGACAGCCATGCTTCCTTTAATTATTCCTCATTACAATATGCATGCTGTGTTTAGGCTATTAAGACTGCTGTCCCAATTTCACAGTGTGAAAGCATGTGTCTTTTGCCAGTCATGCCTCTTCTCTGCAGAGTCTGTGTCAGTATATCACTGCACTCTGCTTGAAAATGCTGTTAATGTACTAGACCAATCATCGTGAATCACTTTCTATCAGGGCTTAAGACGGCATTTGTCAGGCAGCATTCTGAGACTGCGTTTGTGGCGTCCAGATGTGAGATGATACCCATTGAGTGGGTCTGCAGGCGCATAGCCACAGGCTCCTTCCTCAAACGCAACCCTGGGGTCAAAGAGGGCTACCGCTTCACTCCTCTAAAAATGGAAATGTTCTTTAAGGTGAGGATCTGTTAATCAGAAATAAAGTTGAGAAGGCTTTTAATCGTAATGTCATGCAGTTAAAAAAAATTTCCACATATTGATCACTTATTTTACTTCCATTATTCTTCCTTCAGGATGATGCCAATAATGACCCTCAGTGGTCAGAAGAGCAGCTGTTGGCGGCTGGGTTTGAGCTGGCAGGTCTGACTATTGGTCGCTGTGAGGTGGACATCATGAGCAAAAGCACGGTGGCCATTTTTGAAGTCCTGGAGAAGGCTTGGGCTACACAGGACTGCACGCTGGTGGATATGAAAGTAAGAAATCTGGCGTAGAGAAGTCCACACTACAACTAATGACTCAGAAGAACGATATAGTTGGAATCACTCTCTTTGTTTCCATCTGATGAGCAATAAGCCAATCAAAATCCATCCTACTTTAAATAGCTTAAGTGTTTAAGGCAGCAGACACCAAGCGTAGCGTTGGTCACGTTAGTCACGCTCGCATCCGCTGACTCTCAGCTGATCCGCGTCTACCTATATACAACGCCTATCTCTGTATACATATATAAGCTCCTTCAGTATTATCAGCAGCTATTGCATTTCTCAGGAGCGAATTACCCTCCTCCATCCCCAGCTCCTCCTCTCGTCAGTCAGTATGGCATTCTGATTCCCCTTGAATCAGTCTAAATTCTTGAATTGTTGTACATTAAAATATTGACATTAATGATATCTGCAATACATTTTTGTTCTGTTTAGGGGGGTTATTGCTGCTCTCCCTGCTCTTATCCATGCTAGGCTGCATGGATTCACAGGGAGTTCTGGCCAATCCAAACTATATGCTAATTGTCAATCGTATTTGCAGTAGTGGTCCTGACAGAACTGCAGTGCATGCTAATAATAAACAGAACATTATCATCCGTTGGTGTGGATGCTGATATAGTTATTGTTATAGCTATCTTTATAGTATTGTCCTTGGTTTGCACAGACTCCTAATTATTTTTTATTATTGTGGTAATTGTTACTTACAGTAGAGGTTTAATGCCCATAATCTGTCATTTTAGATAGAATTCGGTGTAAATGTGACCACTAAAGAGATTGTGCTGGCTGATGTGATTGACAACGACTCATGGAGGCTCTGGCCAGCTGGGGATCGCAGCCAGCAGAAAGACAAACAGGTAAATAACCAAGCATCATGATGTGTTTAAAAACTATATACCTCAGGCATGAAATTAATGTATGCTACTTCTTTACTAGAGTAAAACTAGAAGCCACTAAGAGTTTAGTATTAATCTGGTGAGGCAAATGTCCTTCTGCTATGATGATCATGATCTTTCCTGAGAGAACTAACTAACCTGTGGCAAGACCTATATGAGTATGACTGTCAGATAAACACTGTTCTCTGTGTAGGTTTACCGTGACCTGAAGGAAGTCACTCCTGAGGCCATGCAGATGGTGAAGAGGAACTTTGAGTGGGTTGCAGAGCGAGTCAAGGTACCGTTATTTACAAAAAATGTGTTTTTGATATGTTTGTTTACCTTGTAATCTTTAAATCAAAATATAACTGGATCTAGGGTAAAAGTGACACAATTCTCTCTAGTGACTTGCTGGATTTCTCCAATCATATAGTCCATTTAGTCCTTCCCCACCCCCTCAAGATTGCATTCGTCGGCCTCCATTTTTAAGTGCAATGCCCACATCTGAAAGTCCAATCAACAACCAAGGCTTAGAACCAAGTCCCCGCCATAATCGTTTTCTTTTAATAATTTGTTACGCTCAAATCAATTACGCTCAATTTCTTTTACTGCATCAAGAAGCTGAACACTAACATTGAGCTCTGTGACCTTTGACTATTTACTTAGTTCCCCTAGTTCATCCCTCTTAACTTCCCTCTTCCTCCAATCTTTCACAACATCTAAATTAAAAAAACACCACATTCCTTGCTTAAACTTTTCATAGATGAAACTTTAGATGGTATTTCTAATTGAGAGAGTATGTTTTGTTTTGTTTTTTTCCACCATGGTTGAGTGCTTGGTTCCACCATGGTTTTCCACCAATGCTTCAGTTAGAATACTCCAAACATTATTGGGAAAAAATGTTTGGAGTATTCTAACTGAAGCGTTAGTGATTAATGGGAATCTGACTCTGTGTGTGCATCTAGCTGCTCCTGGAGTCACAGGCGAGAGGAAGGGTAGTAGTTCTGATGGGCTCTACCTCAGATGTGGCTCACTGTGAGAAGATCCGTAAGGCTTGTGGTTCGTATGGCATTCCCTGCCACCTTAGAGTCACCTCTGCCCATAAAGGCCCTGATGAGACACTCCGCATCAAAGCTGAATATGAGGGTATGTAATTTGATCTATTAAGAATAGAACAAGCATGCCCTTTCATCCCTTTCATTGCAAAAATTATGTAAAATTTATATTTAAAACTATTTGAAATAACTAATTTAATTGATCAAGGTTTTTCTCCTCAGGTGATGGAGTTCCCACCATCTTTGTAGCAGTGGCAGGCAGAAGTAATGGCTTGGGTCCAGTGATGTCAGGAAACACTGCGTATCCAGTTATTAACTGTCCTCCAATTACCCCTGACTGGGGTGCTCAGGACATCTGGTCATCTCTTCGCATGCCTAGTGGTACCGATTTAAATGTCATTAATTATTGTTTGTGTCACTTTATGCGTGATATGATTATCTGTATTGTAATTGGTGAATGGACACTACTAAAGACATGCATGGGGTCTGAATTTTATTTTATTTTAGTGTCTCTTATACTCACCAAGGTTGCTCTTATTTGATCAAGATACAGTAAAAACAGCAGTATTGTAAAACATAACAATTTAAAATAACTTTCCTAATCTTTTTAAAATGTAATTTATTCCTGTGATGGCAAATCTGAATTTTCAGCATCATTACTCCAGTCTTCAGTGTCACATGATCCTTCAGAAATCATTCTAATATGCTGATTTGCTGCTCAAGAAGCACTTCTTATCAATGTTGAAAACAATTGTGTTGCTTAGTAATTTGTGGAAACCATGATGTTTTTTTAAGGATTATTTGATTACAAAAAAGTTCAAAAGAACAGCATTTATTTGAAATAGAAATCTTTTGTTACATTATAAATGTCTTTACTGGCATTTTTTTAATGCTGAATAAAAGTATTCGTTTATTAAAAATCGTACTGACCCCAAACTTTTTAATAGTAGTTAAACAACTGTGCAGCTGAATTGTACGCAATACTAAACATCTTCTCATTCTCACTCTTTCAGGTCTGGGCTGCTCCACTGTTCTTTCTCCTGAAGCTGCTGCTCAGTTCGCAGCTCAGATCCTAGGTCTAAATGACCATTTGATCTGGGCCAGACTTAAGGCATCAATGCTGAACACCTGGATCTCCCTGAAACAAGCTGACAAGAAGCTGCAAGAGTGCAGCCTGTAATAGATCAGCATTTTCATTCCCTCCAAACATTGTGCTTACATTTGTGTACACACCAGTCATTGCCTATAAACAAGCCTATGTGAAATGCTGACCTAGAGCTTATTTGCAATAATACCATACATGTACATTACATCAATAAACATTCCTCTGTTACATTTGTCTTGGTGATTTTGTTCTTCTCAGCAAATTTCTTTTAAATATGTGTATATATAATGAAGTTCTGTTTTAACAACGTCACACATGAGGACCCCAGTATGATGTAAACTAGAAATACTCTTAGATTCTTTAAAGAATGGTAATGTCACCATAATAGCTCAGATCACAGACAACCAGCTGTCTTACAATGAGTTACTAAAATTTGTTATTCCTGCACATTAAAGAATTATTCAACACTTCAAGTATTATTCACTATTTATTTACTTCTCACATTTATTGAATTATTCCAGTAGGCCACATTGTGATTTCTTTTTTCACTTCCCAAATTTAAGTCCTCTTAAAATGATAATCAAAACCTTTGTTATACCATTTAAGATATTTAATACTTTTCACAACCTTAAATTTGATACAACTGAATTTAATTAAGACTATTTAAGGACCTGCAGGGACCCTGAGAAAAGTTGACATTTGATGTGCAAAGATAGAACCTTGAATTAATTTGATTAAAATGAATTAATTTGATTAAAAATTAATGAAATGTGCTTTTTTTTAGGATGGCACTGCACATAATTCATATGGATGGGGACAGTGAGTGGCCCCCAGTTTAAAATCCAAACTGGGCTCCACACCTGCTGGTGAAGAGAAAGTGAAGCGCTGCAGCAGAGAGGAGAAAAACAGGAACAGCTCCATCCGTGCCAGTTGCTCCCCAAGACAAACTCTCTTTCCTGAAAATCAGATAAAATGAAGGGTAATCATAAAGGGTGTCTTTTTATGGGGTTCCGCATTGTCAATGTATGTATATATTTGGATACCTAGAGAAAAAGGTAAAAAGGCATCTCTCCTTCTGAAATTGCCCTCAGCATCCAGGAAGTGACCTGGATTAAAAGAGTGAGCCGTCTCCCACTCGGACTCATCAAACAGCACTGATGTCAAACTGCCGGTCACCATTGTGCCCTACAGAACCACAAGAGGCTTAACAAGAATAAAATTATACACACTACTCTTACTGTGCTTTAACTAATAGGCTCTGCTTAAGTTCACATTCTTATTTTAAACATCACTAGGCCCACCTTTGGGATAGAGTATTTTCCTATCTGAGTATCTTCCACTGTAACTCGGGCCAAATTTAATGGAACAATATTTCCAATCCTCTGTATCTCATGAATGACAGCATTGGTGTAAGGCATGTTGTCCTTGTCTGATAAAGATGGCTGCCGTGACCCTCCCACAACACGATCAATCTCCTCCTGAACTTTGGCTAAAGATACAAAAATTAGAGATAGTGTACGTATTACTTTTTAAGTGCATATGCATGCCATTTCTCACAGTAAGCTCTCACCCTGTATCTCAGGATATTTCATCATGTAAAGGAGACCCCAGTACAGAGTGGTAGAGGTGGTCTCAGTTCCCGCTATAAACAGATCCAGAGTACAAAAGCACAAGTTCTCCACATCAAACCCAGAGGCTGTGTCGTCTTCAAGCTAAACAACACAAATGAGAGGCATTTCAATTCAATAACCATACATTATTATTAACAGAGCTTTCCCGTACCAGCTCACTTACTAACGCCCCCTTCAGAAAGGGTCTTACTTTTTCCATCTCGGCAAGAAAGCAGTCAATGTAGTCCCGTGGATTGGATGGATCGTAATCCACTCTGTGTGCATTCACCTTCTCTTTAACAAAGCCAATCACTTCTTTCCACAGAGCAAAAATTTTCTTGTGCGGTCCAGGCAGTCGCCGCATGAGCCATGGGACCATGTTATAAAGCTAAAGAAATCAAAACAAAAAGTAGATGAGCAGTGAACAAAAGCAAAGTTAAGTTGTTCAAATTAGAAAATGTTTACCAGGGCCCAGATGCCTCCTTCCAAATAAATGGCTTCATTGATGTTCTTCAACATAGACTGGAAGTCATGGTCACTGTACTCAAATCGAGCCCCAAACACAAGGACACAGATCACATTTGAGACAGCGTTGTTCAGCAGTAAGCGAGGGTCAAATGGTCGACCTGTAACAGTTATTCATGTAAATCACACTGTGCTTAAAAATTTCAAATGCAATTGTCAATTATTTTCAGTAACCAAACCTCAGTAAATACCTTGTTCATTTAAAATGGCTTCATTCAGAAAGCAACACTCAAGGCTAATGGATGGCTCTAAACTTTTCTTTCCCAATCCAAAGTTTCGAAGCGTTGAGAGTGCAAATCTCCTTTGATGCTTCCATTTATAACCATTGCTAACAATTAAACCTGCTCACAAAAAAAACTTTTACAGTTAATAGATTACTGACAATTTATGGTGAAATGCTAAACCACCAATTTAACATTCTGATATTAAACTGACCTTTGTCTCCAGTGATGTCATAAAATAAAGGTAATTCGGGACGATCAGCAAGGTTATCACCCTGTTGTGTATAGACCTCCTTTACTAGTTTATATCCATCCAACACAACAATTCTTGGTCCAAAAATTCTAAGGCTGAAAATCTTGCCGTATTTTTCTGCAAACTGCAAAATATGATAAATCAACATATGTATGTGAACGAAAATAACATCGATTGAAGATAAATTAAAGATACAAAATTATGAAAATGCCAACATATCTTAGAAACAATCATAGGTTTCAATAGTTTGTAATTCTTGGTTAATTTTAGCCTATTTACTCTGACTACAATGATGTAATTTTTGTCATGATAACATTAAATTAAATTTTGTCAAATAACATTAATTGACGATTAAGCAAACATGTGACAAACTATTATAGACCAAACTTTAGCCACATTTTCCAACATTCTGAAAAAAATCCAAACATTCATTAATTCAGACATGTTTATTAGTTTAATTTTAATTCATTTAAACCATGGCTAGCTGGTTTAACTAGTTTTAGCTGGACTGTTTAACATTCCCAGTCTGACCACTGGAAATATAAAGTTGTCAGAACTTGAGCTCCTGAAATAATAAGTATACTGTATTATATACTATTTAGAAATACTTAATGCATTCATACTGTTATAACTTTTGCATGTTTTGGATATTCCATTACACAGCTCATTGTTATGTCAGGAGCACCCAAACCCTGACCATGTGACAGAACCCTTTGTCATGTATCCATTATTTGTAATGCTGCATTCCAGACAGCTCGGAATTTGGAATTTTCCCACCTCGTTCTTGGGAATAACCTTTGGAACGCCACTCAAAGTCGGATATTCGACCTGTGAACTACATCGATCAACCCCGACCTCAGCGAGATGAATCATTTGACCGTCACTTCCAAGATGTCGGCAAATCCTGCTTCCAATGAGCATAAACGTAAAAATACACTATAATAATATATTTAAAATTAACTGGATCAAGCACTGTCTTTGTGAGAATAATTTTCCATGGTTATCTAATCTTTTAAAAATGTGGCGGTCTTATTTTTTTTTACTGTGATTTTAAATGCACCAAACTCCCAATTAAGTTAATTAAGCTTTAATGCGTGGAATTTGGTCAACAAAAACACATTTTTCTTCCCATTCCTGTGTTATTTGGAATAATCAATATATATTATTCAAAACCAAGACTATTATGCAATTATTTTACTAGTGGCTAAGTTTAAAGAAGGATTTTCACCATTATGCTATTTTTGTAAATAGGAAACAGAAACAATCTTACGTTTACTTTTCAGTAGTAATTATACCAAACTATTTTGGTCCCAAGTTTCTTTGTTTCTTTTTTATTTGTTTTATAAGTTTGTCACAATAACTGATATAATGGTCTTGTTTATGGATCGTGATACGGTTTATTGGAAATGGAAGTTGTAATTAAAATTCTTATGTTATTTGGGAAATGTCATATGTTTTTTTTACCACTCTCTAACTTAAATACAGAACAATCATAAAGCTGTTAAGACATCTCAGCTGTTGAAAAGGATACTTAATGTATTAGATCGATGTATGATTGATTTTTTTATATAAAATGCAGAATTTTGATTTCATTGTTTTATAGATTCAAGTGCTTTTGTATTACTTTGCATTCCCCTATTATTGTTATTTAAAAAATAAATAAATATAAAAACAAACTTTAACATTAGACACTAAGTGTATGTAATAATACTCGTTTTTGCTTTTCGTCGGCTTTTTTCAAAGCGATTTTGTTGTTTTTATTCAGTTTTTTTCCATAATTGAAAAAAAAACCCCACACAATTATGCTCCTCTCGTTATGTCGTGGCGACATCATGTGGTCAACATGTGAACGTGACGTCTGATTGCATGGAACTGAGGTCTGAAGTGGGGCATTTAAATTTCGATATTCCAACGTCCAAACGCAGAATGAGCAGTTCAGATCATGCATTCGCCAAATATCGAAACATCGATTTTCCTAAAAAGAATTTGATTTACCTCTGCAAACTGAAGATGAACCTTACTATGATCTATATGATGAAGGTCTCCTATAATCGGCAAAGACCATGGTCCAGGAGGAAAGTTCTTCGGCGCTTTATTTCTGGTATAATCACTCAACAATAAAAACACACACGAAAATATCAAAATACTTTTGATATCGATCCACTCGTAAAGCTGCAACAGGTCCATGTTGACTGACGTTCTGGATTGTTGTGTGCAAGTTTAAACCATAGACTGTAAAAAATAAGTTTAAACGGAGCAAAAACAAAACAAAAACTCATTAACCGGAAGGTCGAATGAATCCATGCGCATCAGAAGCAAAAAAAAAATGTGGGTGGGTCATCCCCATAGACTTCCCCCAGAAAAAAAATACTGGAGTAGGCTACTAGATGCCATTTCCTGTATTGGCGCCTCTTAATTAAACAATAAGAAATATATATGAATTATGAAGGTAATTTGCGGTTTTGGCTATAAATCCATGGACATATCGCATGTCATTCTTCATGATTTGTTAATTCAGGTGACGCGGGTGTTAATCCTTCCTTCCTTGCCATATTTTTCTGCAAACTGCAAAATGGTTTGAAAATGAACAAATGTTAATAACAACAGGTTTAAATAAATGTGTCTAAAATTGCTTGTGAGGTTTTGAGCCAGCATCTTCTTCAGCTCCGACTTCGCGTGCAGCGGTGCACGAGCACAAACCTCACAACACCCTCCCCCTGTCGGCGATTGGTTGGAACACTATTTGTTTTGGTTTTGAGTGGTTGGTGAAACCAATTGTTTTTGTGTGCAGATCTCAGAGCCTTTTTTGACGGCATGCTTATGGGGCGGGCAGCTAGCGGATCGTTAGGAAAGGGGGGGCTGGAATCACTGATATAACCTTTAAAATGAAGTTGAGCTCCACACCCGCTGGTGAAGAGAAAGTGAAGCACTGCAGCAGAGGAGAAAAACAGGAATAGCTCCATCCATGCCAGTTTCTCTCCAAGACACACTCTCTTTCCTGAAAATCAAACAAAAACAATCCTTCTCCATTAAAAAAAAAAAAAAAAAAAAAAAATATATATATATATATATATATAGAGAGAGAGAGAGAGAGAGAGAGAGAGAGAGAGAGAGAGAGAGAGATTACTAGAAAATCTTTTTTTCTGCAGAAAGGTAAGAATCTCTTCTCCTGAATTTGCCCTCAGCATCCAGGAAGTGACCGGGGTAAAAAAAAAAGTGGGAATAATCTCCCACTTGGACTCATCAAACAGCACTGATGTCAAACTGTTAATCAATACTAAATATCCATGTTTAAATGTAAGTTTTTCAAAGAATGTGAAAATGTGATCCTCTTTGGAAAAAATCTTCTTTTGATCCTGTCAAAACAGACCAAAGAAAATAAGCGTAACCTTTTCTTAAACAAAATAATGTACTATATTTTGTTTAAATAATACTTCTTTAATATTTTGTATTTTATTCCAAAAAAAAAAAAAATTATATTGTTTCCAATTCCAATATAGTGCTTTAGGTTAAAACAGAGGAAAGGTACTTAAATTTCCAATGCAAGGAAAGCTGGTTTTTCTCTCATTTGTAAGTCGCTTTGGATAAAAGCGTCTGCTAAATGTAAATGTAAAAATTTAGACATTATTAAAGACTAGCCTACTACCCCAAAAATTGCTATAATATTTCCAATCCTCTATATCTCATGACTGACAGCATTGGTGTAGGGCATGTTGTCCTTGTCTGATAAAGATGGCTTCTGACCGTGATCATGATCAAGCTCCTCCTGAACTATGGCTGTAGATACAAAGTAGAGACTGTATGTGAGCAAAGTGGCGTAGCCAGAATTACATTTTTTGGGGGTCACATCTTAAACAGAGAGAGGGGGGTGGGGCATTTTAAGGATGTTCATTTAATTTTTTTTTCCTGACCATTAACCAATACTAATCATTAACGGACAAAATTAAATTTGCTCCCGTCTCCTTATGGAAATGTGAAGTATAGACTCAGATGTAGATGGCACTTTTCCTCCTCCTTGCTCACCCCAGTACAGCAGCAGTATCAGTTCCTCCCACAAACAGATCCAGTGTATAAAAGCACAAGTTCTCCACATCAAATCTGTCATCTTAAAACTATATATGATGAATGAAAGAGATTATCATCATGTATAGGTAGTATCCATTTTTAAATGCATGCCAGAGTATTCTTGTACCAGCACACTTACGGACACGACGAATTCGAAAGCTTAAAATATTTACGTATATTTCTGCAAACTGAAATGTGCGAAAATGAACATATACACAACTTTGAAATAGTTTTAATAGCCCTAAATACATGGTTTCAGATAAAGTACATTTACACATCATCCCAAAGCTGATGAACATTTATATTAGTAGTCGTGTTTTACTGTCTATTGACGGCTTTACAAGATAAAAATAAAAATGCAAATACAATTAGGCCTAGATATGACCTTTTCCAACTGAAGATGAATCTTCTTGTGAACGATATGATGAAGGTCTCCTACAATGGGCAAAGACTATGGTCCAGAAGGAAAGCTTTTCGGCACTTTATTTCTGAAATAATCACTCAGTATTAAAAACACAAGCGAAAAGAAACAAAATATTCTTGATAACGATGATAGACACAAGAGGTTGCCATCTCCAGGTTGGTGACTGCTTCTCAAAAACAAGATTGCATTCCCAGTAAAGGCTAAATACACTACACATTTGTAAAAAATCAGAACAGATTAAAAAAAACACCAGAGCTGAGGAAGAGCCTAATCCACAAGCCTTAGAATATATTAATTTTATAATACTATAATATTTTAAAATATAATTTTTAATAAGTTAAATCATATTTTTTTCATTTTTAAACTTGCTTCTTATTGTTGTTTAATCTTTTGATTGACATTTAAAAAAGTTTACCAGCTTTATTTGTCTACTTGAGGCAGCAGTTTTATTTGGTTATAGATTTTAAACAATCTCAGATGAAGAAACCGTATAGTTCTACTTTTGGAAAAAATAATAATATAGTGATGTAAAATGTATATCAATCAACGAGGAGTGAAACTTATTCTAAATGGCTTTGGGGAAAGTGTCATTCCAAATTTAAAGTCCAAGCTTGTTTGAGTTCCCTCTGGAGGAGCCAGAGTAAAAGATTGTAGAAAGGATGTGAAGAAGAGAAAGAGCTCCATACGGGCAAGCGATTCTCCTGGACACGATCGTTTTCCTTGAAAGGAAAAAATAAAGACAGATGTGTGTTTATACTTGCAACATGACGAAAAATAATGAATTAACAAATCAATGAATAAGTATGCAAAATTGTAAAATATTCTTATGTATAAACGTTTTTATGACAAAAAACCTGCTTACCTATTGAGAAAGGAATAAAGGCTTCAGGTTTTTCAAACTCGCCTTGAGTGTTCAAAAAATTCTGTGGATCAAATGAATGTGGAGTCTTCCACTTGGTCTGATCAAACAATACTGTGGTCAGGTTAGGAATGATCTGTGTACCCTTAATGTAGAATAAAAAAAGACAAATTAACATCATCTAAGGACCAACATGAACTATTCCATGACGCATATTAATTAAACAGTCTGATTTGCTAGGTAGGTAGTTGAAATTTGAATGCCTATTCTCTATTAAATGTCTATTCTCATGGCAAGAACTAACTTAAAAAAAGTTTACTAAGTTTTGTTATTCATCTCACCTTTGGAATGAAATATCCTCCCAATATTGTGTCTTCATTAGTCATTCTTGGCACACTAAGGGGCACAACATTGCTCATTCTCTGGATCTCATGGATAACAGCATCGGTGTACGGCATGCTGGGTCGGTCATCTAAGTTGGGTCGGCGCGACTGTCCAACTACTCGGTCTATTTCAGCCTGGACCTTTTCTGAACGTATGAATATGACATTTGATGCCAAAACTCCATAACATGCATCTAATATATTTAACTAAATTATTATTTCCGCTAAATTATTTGAGTCTAATTAGCATATGATCCTTATCAGCCTAACAGTGTGTTTGTATTTTGCATTTTTTCCCAAGAATGCACAAAACTGAATTTACAGCTGACTTGTAATCTGGAGCATTTTACCTTGGACTTCTGGGTATTTCATCATGTATACAAAGGCCCACAGTAAAGTGGTAGAGGTGGTCTCAGTTCCAGCCACAAACAAATCAAGCACAGCGTATTGCAGACCCTCTTCATGAAATCCTGCTTCCAGATCATCTTTCCTCTATGAAGAACAGAGACATTACAACCAGCACAGGGTAGACATGACGGATAATGCAAACTCTATCTAAAAAAGTGGAATATTTCTGCGCGTTTACCAAATATGCTGTTTGTTAACAAAGATAATTGGCTAATAAAGTCATATTTTTATAGTACCTTCTGGATCTCAGTAAGATAGCAGTCTATGAAATCTCTAGGTGAAGAGGGGTCCCAGTCTGCATAATGCTTGTCCACCTCTTCTCTAATAAAAGCACAAACTTGATGGAAGCAGGAAAACAGGTCTTTATGAGGTCCTGGGATGAGGTCCATAACATAAGGGAAAACACTGTAAAGCTATCATGGACAAGCAACAGGTCAACTTGGGTGGGCACCTTTATTTCATTCATTTAGTTTTCAACTAGTGCACTTTATTGCCACATTTAGTGGCAATTCAGGAGTGTCAATGATCCTCATATCTCCACCACATCTTTTCATCTCATCGTCAGAATGATCATTGTAGTACCTGTATCCAGACTGAAGTTTGTAGCTTGAGGGCTTTAGACATCAGACTAAGGAGGTTCAGAAACCTCTGGTCAGTGTACTCAAACCTCCTGCCAAAAACCATGGAGCAGATGATGTTGGAGACAGCATTGTTAATAAAGTAATGAGGATCGAATGGCAGTCCTAAGAAAATACAACGACAGGTGAAGCTAGTTTCAGTTTCAAACTAGTTTTTAAAAAAACCTTTTTAACTTTTGTTTTTAGTGTGTTGCAATGCAAATACTAAGTTGTTGCTTGCTTGTAAAAGGAGTCCACCTGGAAGTCTCTATTATGGCAAGCCGTTTTAGCTTAAATTGTACCCAGCGTTACTCGTCGTAATTGCATTTTTACTAGTAAGAATTAAATTTGAGAGCTCTACAATTCAATTCTTACTAGTAGCAATTACAATTAGAGAGCTCTCTAATTCAATTATTACTAGTAAGAATTACATTTACAGAGCTCTCTAATTCAATTCTTACTAGTACCAATTCCAATTAGAGAGCTCTACAAATTAATTTTTACTAGTCATATGTACCCATTGACTTCCATACATTTTTAATTACGGAGCTCTAAAATTGAATTGTTACTAGTAAGAATTACAATTAGAGAGCTCTCTAATTCAATTATTATTAGTAAAAATTCCAATTAGAGAGCTCTACAATTCAATTATTACTAGTAACAATTACAATTAGAGAGCTCTCTAATTGAATTTTTACTAGTAAAAAAACGAATTAAAGATATGTATAATTGCAGAGCTCTGTAATTGAATTAAAGAGCTCTGCAATTGCATTCTTACTAGTAACAACTGAATTAGAGAGCTCTCCAATTGGAATTGGTACTAATAATAATTGAATTAAAGAGCTCTGCAATTGCATTCTTACTAGTAACAATTCAATTGTAGAACTCCGTAATTAAAAATGAATGGAAGTCAATGGAGACATATGACTAGTAAAAATTCATTTGGAGAGCTCTCTAATTGTAATTGCTACTAGTAAGAATTGAATTGTAGAGCCCTCTAATTGAATTCTTACTAGTAAAAATGCAATTACGACGAGTAACGCTGGATACAATTTAAGCTAAAACGGCTTGCCATATACTTTATGATATTTTGGTATTCCTTAAATCTTGTGTCCTTTACACTCTAGTATTCCTCACTTAGAGGTCAAACTTGTGAACTTCAGCAGTCACAACAGACCAATGAAAACATTTTTTATCTTAAATGAATGTACTATATTTTGTTTCAATAATATTCATTCTCTAATATTTTGTATTTTGAGGGGGTTTCATGGTACAATACAATATTCACCTCAAAATAATGCAGCATTTTTTCTATATAAAAATAAATAATGACTCTCTTTTTATATAGTGGATTTAAATTTGCATTTGGATATAAGCATTTAGACATTAGTCAAAGGCTACTTCTCCATGGCTGATTTGTAAATGCAAAATTCTGATCATCACAAACATGCATGGTAAACCTAAATATAAGCCAAGTTATGACTCTTATTCTCTCAGCAATGCAGCTACTGTTCTTTACCATTGGTATCCATGATGGTCTTGTGCAGAAATGTGTACTCTTCCATGATGATGAATTCCAGGCTCCTCTTTCCCACACCTAAGTATTTAAGAGTACTGAGAGTGAAACGCCTCTGTTGCTTCCAGCTGTAGCCATTATTGAAGGTTACACCTGTTGACATTACACAATATGAAAGATGTGATATTTAGAGAGAGTTAGAATGTAATTTGATGTCTTCTCCCCAACATTTATGTATACCTTGGCACTTGATTATTTTTTTGAGCACATCACTGGTAGGGCGGCCTGTAAAAATGTTTGCTTGATCAACAAGAGCTTTCTTGACCATGCTGTAGGTATTCACAACAACAGTGTTTAAGTTTCCCAGACGCAAGCTGAAAATGTTGCCATAGTGGTCTGACAACTGTAGGGAAACAGTTAATATAATAAACAAAATTGGAAGAATATACTAAATAAAAAAGGGTTACAAGGCTTAAAATATCAGGCCTTATTTGAAATACAGACATTATGCAGTCAGACTTCGAAATCACAACATTAAGGGGCCATAAATTACCTTAGTTAAATGAATATGAGGTTGTGTAGCATCCAGGTGGAAAACATTCCCAACAAATGGAAGAGGTGTGGGTCCGGGGGGATAGTTTCTTGGCTTCCTGTTTCTCAGCTGGTCTAAGATCAGAAGAAAAAGGATGAACAACAGTAGCACAGTCCCTGCATCTGTCCAACGTACTGCGGCTAAATAAAACAAAATGTTCTCCAAAACCATTTTCTCCTTTTATCTCCTTTATGCTGCACTGTGAAACGTGACTGCACTGTTTTACGCTTAAAGTTGTTTACTTCCGGGTTTACTTTAGTACAAAAACATGGTCTGAAATAAACATTCAGAGAGAGAGCAAACCTGTTCGTGAACGAATCGAATTTAAAAAAAAAAAAAAAAAAATACTTGTACAGAAGTCAAATCTCTCTTTAGAAGAGTGACTGGTTTTCTGCCTGTAATGACGCGAGCGAATAGCATTCTAGCGCGAGCTGCAAATGAGCATTTTTATTGGCTCGATCTACAGAACTAACACGCCCTCTTCACTAAACGAGTATAGGTGTTTGAGTCTGCAAGCCAAGAGACATGAAATTAATCAATAGCTCGATAGAAGTCATGCCTAGAAAGACGAAATAATAAATAAAAAAAACCTAAAAAAAAAAAAAAAATGATGAGGTATATAAAATACAAGTCAAGACAATGCATGTTATAAATATGCTAATCTGTATCCATGTTGTTCAGCTTCTCTTGGCAAATCTATGTGTTCAGAGGAATGATAGTAAATATCAGTTGCCCAGTTTTCTGTAATCTGGAGGGACTTTTGTAATCTCTCTCCACTCTAATACCTTTCTCATCAGGGCCGTCCCAAACATCGACAGGGGTGTGAAATGGCCGTCTAAAGGGAGGGGCCTGGTGCAGGCAGCGGACGTCCCACCACCAGTTGCATCGCTTAAACGACGGTCCTGTTTCTAGACTACCATTTGCATTTACAGACTGCTACTGACAACTCCAGTGCTTTGATATTCTCTGACAAAGGGAACGTGCCATTTTTTAAACATCATGATCCTGCAATTTATGTATCAGTGCTTTGATTTTAAAAGCTGGATCATATTAAGTTTTGTTTTACTGCTTCTTGCAGATATTATCAAATATAGGAATCCTTCCAGGTTCCCCCCAGGACCCTGGCCTTTACCATTCCTGGGAAATGTCTTCACTGAGATAGATTTTAAGAACATGGATAAGGTAGGAGCAAATTATGTTAAATTAAATGCACTTAAATGTTTAATTTATATAAATATAATAAATAAAATATATATAAATATATAAATTATATATATATATATAAAAAATATATATATATATATATAATTATTATTATTAAGATACTTTTATTTATTTTAATTGTAGTTGGCTGATGTCTACGGGAAGGTGTTCAGTCTAAGAGTGGGCAGTGATAAATTGATAATCGTGTCTGGATATAAAATGGTAAAGGAGGCCCTCATTACTCACATTGACAGTTTCGTTGACCGTCCAAATGTCCCACTGTTTCACAAAACTTTTAAGGGACTTGGTAAGTACACCGATCATTATGACTTTTTTGCTTAAGAAGGCAACACTGTAAACTAGTCGAAATTCAAAACATTAGTTGCTAATAAACAGTACCTGTTTAGTTATTTAAATTCTTTCATTCATTCATATTATGAAGGTACAATACTGAGTAATGGATACCTGTGGCGGATGCATAGGAAGTTTGCTGTCTCCCATTTGCGGACCTTTGGAGAGGGGAAGAAAAGTCTTGAGCTCAGCATCCAGCAAGAGTGTGTCTACCTCTGTGATGCTTTTAGGGCAGAAAAGGGTATCATCTGAATTCTAAATGAATTTGGAAGAACTTGCCAAATAATGACATATCCTTATGTATACATATTACATAACTGTGTTTTCTTTCAAATAGCACCTTTCAACCCCATGGTCACCTTAAACAGCGCTGTTTCAAATATCATCTCGTGCTTGATATTTGGACAACGTTTTGAATATCATGATGAATGTTACCAAAGAATTCTGCGTCTTGACACCGAATGCATTCAGTTAGCAGGCTCTCCTAAAGCACAGGTACTGATTCATGACAGCATCCACGCTTTAATATTCTCACTTCCTTTGATTAATTATAATTAAAAATATATTTTCATCACCCACTATATCATCTCTTACAGCTGTATAATGTGTGTCCTCGGCTCTTGGAATATTTACCCGGCCCCCACCAGACCATTTTTTCCAACTATAAGAAGATCACAGACTTCCTGAGAGGAGAGATCATCAAACACAGAGAGGACTGGGACCCTTCAAACCCACGTGACTTTATAGACAACTACCTGACTGAGATGGAAAAGGTACAGTAACTAAAGTAGGATTTTCTTTTATCATGCTTTTGAAATACTTTGAGTAAAGAGGGTAAATTTGCAAGCATTTGTTTTGATATTGCCATTTGATCAGCCTGAGACACTATTTTAAAAAGAGAGTGCCGTGCCTGTGAAGAACTAATGTGTATGCGTATTTTCTTGCACATTTTTTGTGTTGACTCCTACTCTTTCCAGAAAAAGAGTGACCCTGAGGCTGGTTTTAACGTAGAAGGGTTAGTGGTGACTTGTCTAGACCTAATTGAAGCCGGGACAGAAACCGCAACTACAACATTGCGCTGGGGTCTGCTTTTTATGATCAAGTTCCCAGAAATACAAGGTGAGTGTACTTTTCTGATTTTTAATGCGGAAGTAATTAGCTTGGGAATCCATCAGGTCCATAAACTTTCCATGAATAAGTTTGTCTGAAAACACACAATATACAAGTAACACTTATATTTCTCATTCAGAAAAAGTCCAGGCAGAGATCGACAGGGAGATTGGACTGTCACGTCAACCTTGCTTGGCTGACAGAGTTAATATGCCATACACTGATGCTGTTATCCATGAGATTCAAAGATTTGGGAATGTTGTTCCCCTGGGATTCCCTAAACAAGCTGTTAAAGACACAATACTAGGGGGGTACTTCATTCCTAAGGTATTTATTCTATTCTATTCTATTTTGGGGTCTAGTCGTGTCTAGAATAGTAAAGTTTTCATTCTCTCTTTATTAGGGCACCTCTATGACAACAAACCTGTCTTCAGTCCTGCATGATCCAAATGAATGGGAAACCCCAGACACCT
The DNA here is from genome assembly GCF_963993115.1 of Abramis brama. Taxonomy (NCBI): domain Eukaryota; kingdom Metazoa; phylum Chordata; class Actinopteri; order Cypriniformes; family Leuciscidae; genus Abramis; species Abramis brama. Next base: position 8,736,179 of record NC_139980.1, read on the forward strand.
TTAACCCAGGACACTTCCTGGATGAAAATGGCCAGTTTCGGAAGAGAGATGCCTTCATGGCATTTTCAGCAGGTAATATTTTGTAAACACACCACCTGATATGACTTCTCAAAAAGTGATATGCTTGTATTTAGTCCTTTTCATTGACTTTGGGTCAATATTAAATATTTTTTGCCCCTGCTACATTATGAATTTTAACTTCAGCTCATGACATTTGCGTACAGGTAAGAGAGCGTGTTTGGGAGAGCAACTGGCTCGTCTGGAGCTCTTCTTATACTTCACCTCCCTGCTGCAGCAATTCACCATCTCCAAATGTCCAGGAGAGGAACCCAGTTTGGAGGGCGAGATATGGTTCACATATGCTCCTGCTCCCTACCGCATGTGTGTGTCCTCACGTTAGAGTGTATAATGCTTCTTATATGTGTATTATTTTTATTTTTTTACTTTTTTTTACCATTATATCTGTTTCAATGCATTGATGAATAGAAAGCAATGTGTCAAATAATACTCTATTTTTATATTTGCATTATGACTTGGGGACAGGTTCGGTTTTTGAGTGTTTTCCCAACTTGATTATTTTCCAAGCACAGCCTACATATGCTATAATTTGAACAAGAAACAACAAAGCATGTTTACAAGTATCTGTTATGGTATAATATCTACTCAATTGCATGATAATTATATAAATGCTACATACTCAAGAAAATTTGTTTCTTCAGAGAAGAATTTTAACACAATATTGAATACAAAAAAACACAACAACAACGTTTTAGTGTTGTTTAAAAAAAAAAACACACACAAAAAAAGGTAGACACCTGTATCTACCAACATGTAAGTTATTCTTTGTTACTAATAACGGTTACCAAGATATTACCGATGTAATATTTGACCAATATATTCACAATGTTTTAATGCTAATAGCTATTTGTTCTGATGTAGCCTACACAGTAATCAACATTTGAAGTGGATCAAAACCTTTCATCAAAGTTATGCATGAATTTTGAACAATATCCGTTCTTGTGTTATCTGTTTTTGGACTTTTTTGATCCACATCCAATGTTGACTACTGTATAAATGTAGATCAACATATCTATCTTGTATTAATAAAAATATTATAGACACCTGTGTCAATTATTTAGTGTTATTTTGATGTTTATATATATATATATATATATATATATATATATATATATATATATATATATATATTATGAAGAGTTCAGATGCAAAAGCCTCTAAGTGCCATCTGAAATTTTCTTCTAGAATGATCATTTTTATCAAGCTCATATATTTAAGTTCAATAATTTCACTTAAATGGCAATGCAAATTACCTATTATTATACAAGCTTTATAAAAATGATCATTCTAGAAGAAAATTTCAGATGGCACTTGGAGGCTTTTGCATCTCACGTTTATATCACAATGAACCATTTCTCATTTGGCAAATCATTTGTCACAAATATAACTCTGCTAATACTGCCATATCTGCTACATGCAGAACCATAGACATAATAAATACATAGACGCACTATTGGCCACTTTGGAACGTTGCTGCGATACGTCAATGCGTCCGCCATATTGCTGAGGGCGAGACTGCGCTGTAAACAAATGCAAGTAAACAGGTGAGCTGCGGTTTTTCTGGATAAAAACAAAAACAACGTTTACATTTATCAACCGATTTCAGTGGTTTGTAAGTGGTATACAAAAAGTTCCATCTCTAGTCATTTAAAATCTCGATAGTTATAAAATATTTTTTTAATAAAGAATTGTCAAAGCAGGCTTGTCATGTATTTGGCTTTTTATTCTTGGATAAGAATTATGAAGACCCCCATATACTGAGATATAATTTAATTTTCACATTAAATGAAATAAAGTTTCCTTATTGTGGAAAAAGCATTTTCTGTCTTTAACCCGATTTTAGCTTTTCTTTTGCTTTTCAATGCCGCCATTGAGAAAATGAAACAAATCGGCAAATACAAATCACACCGGGAGGCTGCTTTCTGTATTTTTAAAGCACTAAAATGATAGATATTTACAGATAGATACTCCAAATATACAATAACAAAGATAACTGATGGATCCTTTATGGTAATACGTATGATATGGTACAACTACAGTGCAATGCAAATAGTAAGCCTAAATATGAGATAAAGTGAGAAGTAGCCTAATAGTAAATAATAAAATAAACAAACAGTATACAGCAAATAAAATTGCAATAAAATTGTAACGAATAGTATAATTATGTAATATCATAAGTACAATAATATAATAATAATATATTGATAATAGCAAATAGTTTATGTAGGCTATAATATAATAATAGCAAATACAATATGAAATATCAATTACAGAATATAGACAATAAAAAATAAGTTAAATAGTAACCAGTGAATAGTACAATAATTTAAAAGCATAACTATAATATATTGATAATCGCAAGCGGTATAATATTATAATAACAATAATTCGCTATTAATCGATTTGACAGCACTAATATGTATGAATATAACAAAAATATAGGCTAGACAAAAATAATTAAAATGACAAAAATACACAAAACAAATCATAAAACTTTAACTAAAAATTAATTGAAAACATAAGATGTAAAAATGAATGGTTTAATTTTCCCACTGGATCCCTGTATAATTTTATACAAGCCTGTGGCAACATTCAATGCACTAGTAAATACTATTGTCCTACGTTATAATGCATTATTTTGTAAAAAAAAAATCAAAATCAAAATACCCTGAGTACACTCTCAGAAATAGGGGTACAGTAGGAGTCCATTTCTGTCCCCCAAGGTACATATATGTACCTTTTTGAGGGTCAAAAAGGTACATATATGTTCCCAAGCATTAAAAGATAAATATATGTACCGTTTCTTTTAAAGGTGAAGGTACAATATCAAAAGACAGCCTCTGCTAAGTATTTTTTTTTTGTAAAACTCAAGAGTGTTAAAGTGTTAAAATATGAGTGTTAAATTAACACTCAAGAGTGTTAAGGTTAATGAGCTAATTAAGTGATTCATTGAGTGATGATTGAGCATTATTGAAGACACCTGATGTTAACAAGCAGAATCACTGAATGAGAAAATATAATTTGTAAGACACCGTTATGGTGATCAGTGTTTGCTTTAGTTGGGCTCTTGACCCTTAAACTGTTAACTTTAGATTTTGTTTGTTTTTTGTATCTGAGTTATAACTCTCAGACAAACAAAGAGAAAAGTTGATCAGGTGGCGTTGGTTATGTTTTGACATAATCATAATTTGATCTGAATCACTGAACTCATTTAGAGTTTAATCTCTGACTTAAATGTATATTGTTGATTACATCATCACTGTGATTCTACAGAATAAGATCCAGAATTTTCTAAATAATCTAAAGGAAATCTTAAAAGTTGTTCTGATAAAACAAATCTTTCTTTTAGGCACACACAGACATCAAGAATCAGTGTATAAATCTCAACAATGGTGACAAACAGAATATTCAATTAGGAAAAGGAAATTAGTAAAACCATTCAGATCATAATTTATTCATAACGCAATGCATGATGGGAGCAATTAATGAGTTTTGATTGGTGGCACCCAGAATGCACTGCAAAATGCTTTATTATTGTCACCACTGTTGAGAATCACAGGCTGATTATTGATGTCAGTGTGTCTACATAAAGTAATTTTCAAAGTCTTTTGATCAGAACAACTTTTAAGAAATATTTTAGATTATATTGAAAATGCTGAAAATCTTTTGCTGTAGAATCACAGGCTGCTGTAATCAACAATATACTTTTAAGTCAGAGATTAGACTCTAAATGAGTTCAGTGATTCAGGTCAAATTATGATTATGTCAAAACATAACCAACACCACCTGATCAACTTTTCTCTTTGTTCATCTGGCAGTTATAACTCAGATACAACAGCCAAACAAAATCTAAAGTTAATGATTTAAGGGTCAAGAGCCCAACTAAAGCAAACACTGATCACCATAACGGTGTCTTACAAATTTAGATTTTCTCCTTCAGTAATTCTGCTTGTTAACATCAGGTGTCTTCAATAATGGTCAATCATCACTCAATGAATCACTTAATTAGATCATTAACTTTAGCACTCTTGAGTGTTAATTTAACACTCATATTTTAACACTTTAACACTCTTGAGTCTGGAGTCATACACTGTCAGAAATAGGGGTACAGTAGGAGTCCATTTCTGTCCCCCAAGGTACATATATGTTCCCAAGCATTAAAAGGTACATATATGTACCGTTTCTTTCAAAGGTTAAGGTACAATATTGTACCCTTGAGGGTACAGCCCCAGTGACAAGCCATTGTACCCCTAAAGGTACAATTATGTACTTTATTTTCTGAGAGTGTATGTAGAGCCAGCCCTGATTGGCTGCTTGAATCTCCATTTAAAAGAATGTCCAGTTAGCGGTCTTTCTTTCTTTTGGCCATCGGTGGAGAAGAAGTCATAGCACGGTTACTCATGGTTCTTACAGTGCTTTCAACCGAGGAGGTCCTTCAGAAAATATCAGAAGCAGGCATAGAAGTAACCGACGTCGAGATGAAAGGGGATGAAATGGACTTTCAGGCAAATGACACTTACTCAGATGATAATAATTTATATGTCACAGTTAGACATTGTGTTTAAAATGAAATGTTGGAAAATGTGAAATTAAAAAGGATTTAATAAATTCAGATTTTAATTCAGTGTGTGTGTAATATATATATCTCATTATAGTCAACGATTGTACCCTGTCAAAGCCAATTTTTTACCATTTTTGAAGGGTCCATTTTTGTACTGTTAAATAAAGGTACAAAATTGTCACCACAGGTACAAGATTGGTCTCTTAAGGTACAAATCACAAGGGTACAAATATGTACCCTATGCCAAGGGTACAATATTGTATCCTTGAGGGTACAGCCCCAGTGACAAGCCATTGTACCCCTAAAGGTACAATTATGTACTTTATTTTCTGAGAGTGTATGGCTAACTACGCATAGGGCGTATGTCTAAAAATGGACATCCTGTCACTGTCACACAATCATTTATTTATCGCTAGCTATTTTAGTCTGACTGACTCTGGTGGCCAACTAACGTTACTATTACTAATTAAATAATGACCAAATACAACCAGAAACAAATGTTCAGTCTTACTTGTGAAAGGTAATTCACAAGTAAGACGATTTGTACAGCCCCAAGCAGCACATGAATGTTTCTCAATTTCCGTTGTGAGAGTTATGGGAAAGTTGCCCTATGCAATATGGCAGCGCCGTTGATGTACGATCCAGCGGCCAATAGGGCGCCTATGTATTTATTTTGTCTATGTGCAGAACAGATAGACAGAGAGATAGGCAGGCCCACTGGGCCCAGACTGGCTCATAATGCACATGCATGTGACCAGATTCAGGTTAATAATTGTTCAGATTCCCCTTTTAACTCTGCAATGAACTTGTGATGACTGTACACACTAAAATGTACCAAAGAATATGAAAGAGTGGGAAAAGACATATAACATTTACATATAAGGATATATATATATAGGCTATATATATATGTGTGTGTGTGTGTGTGTGTGTGTGTTCATAGGGGTCTCATTGTCTGTCCTTCCTGGAACCAGATGTTGTGTAATATCCCTCTACTCCTCCCCTCCAGTTACATTTCCCAGTCCTGTACATAAGTACTTCACAGACCACATCTCAAACAAGACAAAGGGAACCTGTCATTTCCCCTAACACCATGTTCTTACAAAGCTTATTTGACAGCTTTGATTTTAAAAGCTGGATCATTTTATTTTTTGTATTTCTGCTCATTGCTGATATTATCAAAAATAAGAATCCTTCCAATTTCCCCCCAGGACCCTGGCCTCTGCCATTCCTGGGGACTGTCTTCACTAAGATGGATTTTAGGACCATGCATAAGGTAGTAGCTAAATTCATAAGTTTTTAATTTGCATGTCTGTCAATTTACATTTGTTTTTAGGAATGATTTCATTTATGTTCTTGTTTATGTACTTATAACATGTTTTGACTATATTAATGTTCCTGGGGTCGTATTCACAAAAAAGGGTTAGGTTATAGTAAGTTAGGTTATAGTAAGTGTATAGCTCCTAACTTTTTCCCCCAAAAGTTTTTCAAAAGGAGGTTAAGCCAGACCATGGTCTTGCAATTCTCGGATCTTCTGAGACATTAAACACTCTTCCAAACTCTCAGCAACGACCTCTATTGATGGGCATGACTCTTGCGAAAAAAACAATACTTTTAAACTGGAAATCTTCAGACTCTCCATGTTTCAAAACTTGATTGGGTGAACTGTTTCATGTCATACAACTGGAGAGGATACATTCCTTGAAGTCCAAATTTCATCGCCAGTTCCAAACCTATGCCAGCCCTTCATGGATTTCCTCAAGTCTGAATAGTGTATTGTTATTGTTCTCACTGAAATAATTCACTGTATCTGGAGCTTATGATTCTTTTATTTTATTTTTTGAATTTCAGTTGGCTGATGTCTACGGGAAGGTGTTCAGTCTAAGAGTGGGCAGTGATAAAATGATAATCGTGTCTGGATATAAAATGGTAAAGGAGGCCCTCATTACTCAGATTGACAGTTTTGTTGACCGTCCAAATGTCCCACTGTTTCACAAAACTTATAAGGGAATTGGTAAGTAAACTGACTATAATGCTTAAAATTAAACCAATTTTTATTCTCAAATGGAGTTGGTGATTTCTTAATGATAATCAAACTTTATGTAGGTTTAACAATGAGTAATGGATACCTGTGGCGGATGCATAGGAAGTTTGCTGCCTTCCATTTGCGGAATTTCGGAGAGGGAAAGAGAGTCCTGGAGCTTGGCATCCAGCAAGAGTGTGTCTACCTTTGTGATGCTTTTAGGGTAGAAAAAGGTAGACTAAATGTAATCAACTGGAGAATTTTTGTTCATTGGGGCAAAGAAGCATGAAAACAATTTGCCAGTTTGATAAATATTCATGCTTTCTCCCAAACAGGACCTTTCAACCCTATGGCCACCTTACACGGTGCTGTCTCAAATATCGTTGCTTGTTTGACATTTGGACAACGCTTTGAATATCATGATGAATATTACCAAAGAATTCTGCGTCTTGACAATGAATGTGTTCAGTTAGCAGGCACTTTTGGAGCACAGGTACTGATTCATGACAGCATCAGACACTACTTTAATATTCTAACTTCCTAGTTAATTAAAAATATATTTTCATCACCCACTATATCATCTCTTACAGCTGTATAATGTGTGTCCTCGGCTCTTGGAATATTTACCTGGCCCCCACCAGCAGATGTTTTCCAACTATAAGATCATCACAGACTTCCTGAAAGGAGAGATCATCAAACACAGAGAGGACTGGGACCCTTCAAACCCACGTGACTTTATAGACAGCTACCTGGTGGAGATGGAAAAGGTACAGTAACTAAAGTGGGATTTTTTTGTTAGAAGTTTGAATAATCCCCCCCATTTGAATAATTCAATACTCTACCTCCCTCCCCCCTCAAGAAAAAGAGTGATCCTGAGGCTGGTTTTAACATGGAAGGGTTGGTGGTATCTTGCCTAGATGTGATTGAGGCTGGGACAGAGACCTCTGCTACTACATTACGCTGGGGTCTACTTTTTATGATGAAATTTCCAGAAATACAGGGTTAGTGTGGTTTCAGTTTTTATTTTCTGGTTACAGAATATTGCACATAAATGTCCCCACTTTAGGACTAAATTGTAATTCCCATTCAGAAAAAGTCCAGGCAGAGATCGACAGGGAGATTGGACTGTCACGTCAACCTTGCTTGGCTGACAGAGTTAATATGCCATACACTGAGGCTGTTATCCATGAGATTCAAAGATTCGGGGATATTGTTCCACTGGGATTCCCTAAACTAGTTGCTAAAGACACAACACTAGGGGGGTACTTCATTCCTAAGGTATTTATTCTATTCTATTCTATTCTATTCTATTCTTGGTTGAAATATAGATATCTAGGTATTTTAGAAAATAATATAATGTTGGAATAAAATTCTTAAGACAACCAGTCATTTGTTTCTGTACTGGATGCTGTTCTCTCTTTATTAGGGCACCTCTATGACAACAAACCTGTCTTCAGTCCTGCATGATCCAAATGAATGGGAAACCCCAGACACCTTTAACCCAGGACACTTCCTGGATGAAAATGGCCAGTTTCGGAAGAGAGATGCCTTCATGGCATTTTCAGCAGGTAATATTTTGTAAACACACCACCTGATATGACTTCTCAAAAAGTGATATGCTTGTATTTTTTTTTAAAAATGGTATTAAATACACAAGAGCAAGACAAGCACACGACACACTAATTAAACTTGATGTACCTACATTGAAGTGAATTAAGAGGGCAATGTTATGATGTACAGTATATAATTTAGTTACCAAAGTAGTTTTTCTGGCTCAATGAATGAATGAACTCTCAAGCTGTTATGCAACAAACACAATACATTTACAGAGCAGAGTCAAAAACATAGTGAATAAGGAATCGAATTGGTCAGTTGTTTTTGTTTGACGTTACAACGCTACATGTGAGAGAGGACATTTAGGATGAACTGATTCATTAGGATGAATGTTCAAGTCTTACAATGGTACATACAGTGAGAGTTGAGCGTTTTAGTGAGCAATTGTTAGACATTAAAACAGTGTTTGGGCTTATCGTTATAATTGTATACTCATCAAAGCTTGTTGCTGGAAAAGCTACAGTAACAGTCACGCTAGTGACCATAGTGAAAATTTGTCCTATAGGTTCTTGTCAATGCTACAATATGAAGTGTAATTTTGCTGTATGGCATTTGCTTACAGGTAAGAGAGTGTGTTTGGGAGAGCAGCTGGCTCGTAATGTGCTCTTCCTGTTCTTCGCCTCCCTGCTGCAGCAATTCACCATCTCCAAATGTCCAGGAGAGGAACCCAGTTTGGAGGGCGAGATATGGTTCACATATGCTCCTGCTCCCTACCGCATGTGTGTGTCCTCACGTTAGAACAAAACAAAGTCATTAAAATCAGACATAAAGCATGTTTTCTGATATGTGTTTCTGGATGAACATCAATTGTAACTACACCACAAGTTATAGTTTATGTTACCATAATCTTCACATTTTTCAAAATGAAATGTCATTATAATCTATAATAATTTACAAGAGCAAAATGAAAAATTCATTACAAGAGCTAGAATTCCTGTAAAGCAAACAGTATAGCCATGGGTTCAATTCCCAGGGAATGTATGAACTGATAAAGTGTATAAACCTTAAGTGCTTAGCCATCTTTAGAATTTTGTGTTTGCACTTTTTTGCGGTAGCTCTGTATTTTTCTATGGCATCGCTGTCGAAGTAAATTTGCTTGTTGAAGAGTTGGCGAAAGTCATCATCAGCATTGTAGTGTTTGAAGCGGATGCATAACAAATGTCAGTAGACCGGGAAGATTTTAAAATTGAGTAGTTTATTCATAAATCTGAAAGATCTTTCCTCTTTAATCGCTTTAGATAAAAGCATCTGCCAAATACATAAATGTCAACTGTTGTATTGCAGACTTGTTTTTTATGTATAACTGTTCATGTATCCATACGTGTGTTAGTGCACTTTGTAAATGATTTACTGAAGTGCTATTTGTCATAGAAATAAATTACACCTGAGTTGAACGTTCACATAAATGTGTCACATAAAAATATATCTCTGTTTCATACAAAAAGATATAGATGAATAGAATTGTTGCACACAAAAAATATTCTTTTAGTTACTTTAACTATAACCCAGTGAAGGAAAGTTTCAGTCACAGACTCATTACTGAACAACAGCTGAGGTATTACATAACATTGGGGCCCCAGACCCATGAGAGACCTCTTCCTCTTGAACCCTGAAACATTTTGAGTGTACAGACTGCACATAGCAGGGACAAACTCTCTTTTAGATTCAGTGTGTGTGCTTGTTTATTTAGGTCGGATAAATGTGCCTCTCTAGTGTGGTCCACATTCTTTTGTCCCATTTTAATGGGTTTGTTTGTTCAATCAACAAAATGTTATGGATTATATTCATTTTATGCAATGTTAAAAATAAGTATGCTACGTAAAGTTTATATTTAAAAAACTCACAACGTTTCTGCAGAGAATAAGAGGGAAAGAGCAAAACAAGGGTGTCTTATTACCTCTCCCAACCCTCTCAACTACTTAATCGTTCAGAAACAAAGGCTCTATGCAAGTACTCATGAGCATTCTTATGGTACATTACACATATTATGTTTTTGTAATTTTATGTACATGTGCTATTATGCATCAAGAACCATTCTAACTAAAACACTTTAACACTGTACCGATTGCACAGATGTTCATATCTGCTGTCAGCATGCATGTGTGGCTTATCTCTTCAGTCTGTAGTTCAACTGTATAATTCAGTCATTATTCATGACTTGTTCCTGGTAAAGATTATTTTGGAATGTATAGTTCATACAGAGGTTGGATTGGGGGTGTGTTATTGTTGGAAACTATAGTGTAAACTTAGGCATTCATTACATAACATAGTTGCATAATGGCTCCCAAACTGTTCGTATGCTCCCTTGCTGGTGACTGAGACCCACATTAACTTTTTTTTTTCTTCAGATAAAAAGTGCATGTGACCTCTCTCTCTCACACTCCCTATTCAACAACAGTCTGGCTGAAATAAGTTTACTTCAGAAGAGTTTGCTGTCCATGGACTCAGCCATGATTTTATACTCCTTATACGAGAGCCTGGATTTTAAAAGCTGCTTGTTTTTGATTTGTTTAATGCTGCTGTTTATAGATTTGATCAGAAATAAAAATCCAGCAAATTTTCCACCAGGACCCTGGCCACTTCCCATCTTAGGAAATGTCTTCACTGATGTAAACTATAAAACTGTGGACCAGGTGAGGCACTCTTGAATTAAGACACTGAAATAGTCAAATAACATTTAGGTTTAATATATAATAAATGTAGCCTAATATATAATATATATAGTTAAACTATATTTAACTATTATTTAAAAAAATCATGTAAATACAGATTGCCATGATATATGTATTTTCACATGTGCTACTTGTTGATAGTAAACCAATTACTTTTCCAGCTGATTGAGAAGTATGGGAACATCTTCAGCCTCAGAAATGGATATGATAAAATAGTGTATGTGTCTGGGTTTAAAATGGTTCAAGAGGTTTTGATCACTCAAGGGGAAAACTTCATCGACCGCCCTATTTCACCTTTATTTGACACACTTTATAAAGGCAGAGGTAGGTGTATGCATCAGCTACTATATATACTATACTCAGTAATGACATTACCAATAAGCAGACCAATGTTTTTTTTTTTGAGAAAGGGATCTCCTTTAACAATGGCTACTCATGGAGGAAGCAACAGCAGTTTGCCATGAGTCACCTGAAAAACTTTGGAGAGGGGAGGAAGACTCTTGAAGAACATATTCAACGAGAGTGTTACTTCCTTTGTGGAGCCTTTAAAGAAGAGCAGGGTAAGTGCCCATATACACTCTTAAATATAAAGGTAATTTATTGGCATCCACGGCTTCATGAAGAACCTTTAACATCCATGGAATTTTTCCATTGCACAAAAGATGGAAAAAGGTTCTTTAGACTATTAAACGCTAAATGTTAAACGTTTTTTACTCTAAGAATGAAGAACATGGTTCTTCTAATAACTGTTCACCTAAAGGTTCTTTGGGGAATCCTAAATGGTTCTTCTATGGCATCACTGTAAAACCCCCTTCTGGAACCTTTATTTTTAATATGCAGAATAACAGTTTTCAGGGAAATTAGAGTTGCACTGACATGCATTTAATTTATTAAGAACAAAAATTAGCTCAGGTGAGACTTTCAAACCATGGTCCTTGCATATGAAAGCGAAATTTTACAGAAGTTTTCTGAAGTGTCTTATACCAAAATATTCGATAAATATGTATCATTCTATCAATGTCTTTACTCTGACACACAGGCTGCCCTTTTGACCCCCTGGTTAAAATAAACAATGCAGTGGCCAATGTTATCGGTAACCTGGTGTTCGGCCATCGATATGAGTATGATGATGTTGATTTCCAGAAGCGTCTACAAATGAGTGCAGAGTCAGTGTTTCTTACAGGATCTGTGTGGAACCAGGTAGAGTCTGTTGAAAATACAGCTTATCTATACATTTTTTTTTTAAAAGAGCACTTAAAGCATGTTAAAACACTCATATTTAGGGAAATATTTTGTTAAAATATAGGGGTACAAAACATCAAAGCTTAAAATACAATTTCACCATGGAAATTACTCATCATTTTAACAAGATGTCATGTTTTTTTTTTTTAGCTGTATGATGCCTTCCCGGGTATAATGAAGTGGTTGCCAGGACCTCATCAGACAATAATCTCAAACTATCAGGAGTTATCAAACTTCCTGAAAGAAAAGGTCGAGCAACACAGACCAGACTGGGACAGCGACAATCCTAGAGATTATATTGATACCTACCTGACAGAAACTGAGAAGGTAAAAACATGAATTCTGCAGCAATAACGGGTGATGTAGGCTACCCAAGAATGTTCTTGAATTAATTTCATTACTTAGCAAATTACTGCTTAGCCTATTCATGTTCTTGTGCTTCATTTGTGCCATAGAGGAAGAATGACAGCGAGGCAGGGTTTAATATTGGCAGTCTGGTGTGGAGCATGGTGGACTTGTTTGAGGGTGGAACTGAAACAACAACCAACACACTCCGATGGGTTCTGCTTTTCCTGATCAAGTACCCTGACATTCAAAGTACAATAATATTATATTCTTAACATGAACAGTAATAAAGGACAGAAACAGCCTTGCTACTTAATGTGCACTGTTGTTTCTCAACAATGTTCTTAAAATGTTTCCTTAACAAGAGAAGGTTAGAGGAGAGATCGAGCAGGTGATTGGCTCCCGTCCACCTACTATGTCCGATAAGGCAAACATGCCTTACACCAACGCTTTCATTCATGAGGTTCTCAGGAAAGCAGACCTTGTGCCTCTTAATATGTCTAGAATGGCAAGGAAGGACACAACTCTTGGTGGCTACTTGATACCAAAGGTAAAAGCAGATTACTGTGTTATTTTTAATGTTTAAATATTTATATACTATATAATTTTTTTTGTGCTGAATTAAGGGGACTGTGGTGATCACTAATCTGACATCAGTGCTGTATGACAAACATGAATGGGAAACACCAGACGCCTTTAAACCTGGACACTTTCTAGACTCCGAGGGCCAGTTCTGCAGGAGAAAAGCCTTTTTTGCCTTCTCAGCAGGTATGGTTAATCTATTGCTTATTTCTGCTGTATTGCAACTGTCTGTTAAAACATATTTTTGGACTGCAAAAACTGTAACAAGACTGTAAAAAGTGTCATTCAGACAAGTAGCCTTAGTGCATTAGTTCAACTGTGATACATTGACAGGCAAAAGGCAGTGTCCAGGAGAGTACCTAGCACACATGGAGCTGTTCATCTTCCTCACCATCCTCCTTCAGACCTTCAGTTTCAGCCCTCCTTCTGGTGAGGAGCCCAGTCTGGAGAGCCAGGTGGGCTTCACACAAGCACCTTTGCCATACAAGCTCTGCGCTCACACGAAATGAAGGAGTGGGGATGGAGTGTTTGCAGTATGGCAACTTATCTGCAAGAAATATCACCCACAGCTTCCTTTTATTTATGGTTACACTCGGGGACTTTTACATGTATAAACTAATGAATGTACAAGGTCATTTAAAGTATAGTATATGATGCCTAACACCAATTATAATCTGCATAAACGCAAGAAATATACACATGGAAAGAATTTGTTCTGACTGAAAACAGCCACATTTGGTAAAATCTTTACTTTACGCATTATTTTTTTTCTCTCCTACAGCAACTCTAATGTATAAATTTTAAATCAATATGAATATGTGCTTGCCATCCTTCTCATTACTTATGCATGTCATTTTAAAATTGTAAAAAAAAAATATATTAATAATTATAAAATAATTAATACTTGTATTCAGTAAGGATGCATTAAATTGATTATAAGTAACAATAAAGGCATTTAAAATGGTTCATGAGAAAATGTCACTGTTTACAAAAAATATTAAGGAACAGAAAGTTATAATATATTAAAATTGTTAAACACAATGTTATAATGATAAAAAAAATGTTTTTTTTACACACACACACACACACGCACGCACGCACGCACACACACACACACTTGTGATAAAAAATCTGATAAAACATTTACAACAGTTGTTCTTCCTGACTCATTATCATTTTATTCATTATTATATTTAGCTTACCCTGACTACCTGTATTGAAGAACTGAGGCGTTGTGTATCTTTGTGATTTTGCTATACATTTATCTTCTTCATGTAACCTTTGCCTGAGTGACCATTAGTATACTTTATTGATTGATTTACAAGCAATAAAACATTAATTCAATCTATGGAAAAAGTGCTGAGTCATTGGGCTTATCAGGTTATACTGATATCGTCCCTACTGATATAATCCTACAAGGTTTCTGAAAACGAGTAAAGCAGTACACTATTAATTCACCTTTATACATTATGAGTATCTGTAAAATAAAGTGCAATGAACATGAGCTCCTAAATTTACTGTCAAAACCTTCAACCTTCAAAAAGAGCAAATATAGCACTGGATGAATGTGGGTGTGGGGAGGACTCAGTCATTATGGCAAAAGTCAACCTTGGTTAAAAATGAACCTGCAAGGCATACACTCACTCATGCTGCAGATAATAACTCAATCTAAGGAAGACTTCTCATTAAAACGTATGACCATATTAGCCGACATACATTTGACATTCACGCATCTCTCGCACAACAGGTGTGGTCTAATCCATCAAGATATTGTGTAACTTTGAGTCCGCTCTTTGTTCAAAACATTACAGCTATTGAGCCAAATGTGAGGGGAGTGACTGGCTGAACACATGGACAAAGACTGCCTGTTCAACATATTCTGCTAACCTCACATTTTACTTCTTTGCCTGTCATGGCGTTAACTGCAGTTCTCGAGTATCTTGATTTTAAGGGACTATTGCTCGTCGTAGTGGCTTTTCTTTTGGTGGCAGACTACCTGAAGAACAGAAACCCACCGAATTACCCACCAAGCCCTTTCTCTCTGCCACTCCTAGGAAACGTCTTCAACGTTGACTCCAAAGAGCCACATATATATCTGACAAAGGTGAGCAGACAATATTGCCTTCTGGGTTGATAGCACAGGAAAACGTGTTTCATTATATTTAGAAAAGCATTAACAAATTGTTTACTGATGCATTATGGACTATGGTCTGTAGAGATTATTTGATAGTGGATATCATGCTTACTGATATAAGCAATAATTAATATTTGATAAGAAAATCTAAAAATGAACCCATGCAAACAAGCCTCACTAACATAACAAAACTCAAATTAACTGTAATAAAATGAATGGATTTATTAAAAAGGTGCAATTCTATAATCCTAACACTGATTAATATGGTTCATGTCTTCTAGCCCATGCTTGCAGTTTGCTGAAAAACAACTTTTATGAACCAAATGATTTGCATTAGTTCCAGTCACATGCCTCAAGCTTCTGAAACATTGTTTTCCTCACAGCTAGGCCATGCCTACAACAATATCTTCAGTCTGCGATTAGGAAGAGACAAAGTGGTCTTCATTACTGGTTATAAAATGGTGAAGGAGGCCCTGGTGACTCAAGCTGAAAACTTTGTGGACCGGCCCGACAGTCCATTGCTAAAACGAGTCTATTTGGGCAGTGGTAGGTTAAATGGTTGTGACGTATCACAAGAGTTCAGGAAAAAGCATTGTTGATTGTTATATTGGACAACTCTTGTTGTTGTCTTGCTGTCATTCAAGACAGACGGATTGTTTTCAATCCCACTATAAAAAATTAAAAAAGTGACATTCCTTAAAATTGTGAAACCCAAAAAGTTACATAATTTGGAACCATTTTGTAATAAATTTCCCCCTAAATTGTAGGATTGCCTGCATTCATTAAGATCAACCACTCAACCCTGTTACTGTCACAGTGTCTGGTTTGTGTATTCCTGGTGTCCACAAAAGGTCCTCTTCCCCTCGGTGTCATCCACATTCATGTTACTACATTTCCCATGATCCTGTCTGTCACTGAGTGTTCATTGTGTTCAGCTGTTCCCGTCATCATTGTTCCCAGCTGTTCCCCGTTTCATTGTTAGTTCTGTGTGTATATAACCCTGTCTGGTTTAGTATGTGCCACGGAGTCCTTGTTTAATGTCCACCACTTCTGAAGTTTGTTTCTGCCCTGTTCATGTTAGGTAGTCTTGTTCTGAGCACACGCTCCCTGTTTTTGTGTTATCTGTTATAATTGAGAATTAAAACCCTGGAATTCTTCATCTTCGAGTTTGCCTCCTACTTCATCCACCCTGCAGCCTGACAGATAACACAAAAACAGGGAGCGTGTGCTCAGAACAAGACTACCTAACATGAACAGGGCAGAAACAAACTTCAGAAGTGGTGGACATTAAACAAGGACTCCGTGGCACATACTAAACCAGACAGGGTTATATACACACAGAACTAACAATGAAACGGGGAACAGCTGGGAACAATGATGACGGGAACAGCTGAACACAATGAACACTCAGTGACAGACAGGATCATGGGAAATGTAGTAACATGAATGTGGATGACACCGAGGGGAAGAGGACCTTTTGTGGACACCAGGAATACACAAACCAGACACTGTGACAGTTACTCAGATTATTAAAAATGGTCTTTAATTTATTGGAAATAAAAGCTTCGCAATAACTAAAACCCCAAATATGGTCCCAAACTAGCTAGCTCCTAAATTTGCAACCCTGTAACCCATTCTAGTGTAATTATCTAGTTTAATTTGATAATTTAATTTGGATGTTTTTCAATGTTTATTTATATTATTAAAATTAGTATTTTAAACAGTTTCTAAACATGTCCCAAAGCTTGGTAACAGGGTAGCCTATAATTTTTTTTATTCTATTCATGAATAGAAAACAACAATATTTAGACTGACCCCCAGGGTTGACAATCAATATTTTCTGAATTTTAGCTTCCAACTTTCACTGATCATCAAGGTTTAGGCCCTATTTTGTACCCTATGGAATATAATTAAATGCTGATTATTCGCTCCCTACAGCTGGACTCTTCTTCAGTAATGGCGAGATGTGGAAGAAGCAACGACGTTTTGCTCTGTCAACGCTGAGGAACTTTGGTTTGGGAAAGAAAACAATGGAGCTGGCCATCTGCGAGGAGAGCCGCTTCCTGCTGGATGAGATGGACAGACAGAAAGGTACACAATACCAGTGCATGCATACGAATGTAAATATAAAGGAATAAAGGAAGGTATACTTGAACAAAGGAAGGTATACTATGGCAAGTACAAGTTTGCATATCAGCATCTGTTCAAGGTAAATAATGAGAACTCATTTCATTTTTGTTATTCTCAGGAGCTGCCTTTGACCCAACAATCCTGTTCAACAATGCCGTTTCCAATATCATCTGCCAAATGGTGTTCGGTCAGAGATTTGACTATACTGACCACCAGTTCAGGACAATGCTAAAATATATTTCTAAAAGCATTCAATTAGAGGGCTCCATTTGGGGACAGGTAAATTAATAATTTTTCTTTCTAATGATTGTCCTTTAAATGGAAGCTTATTTCTCACAATTCCGAATTTATATCTCACAATTTTGACTTTTTTCATGCAATTTCGAGTTTAGATATAAATTCTATGGAGGCTCTAAAGGGACATGGTGATTGAAAAAATATGAGATGGGAGGGACTTTATATCTCGCGTTTACTTCTCGCAATTTTAAATTTAATTTAGCTATACTTTGACTAAAGATTAGAAAAAGGACAAATTTTAGGATAAAGTGTCCAAGAAGGCCCTAAAAACCAACAAAATTGCCTTTGATATATATCCATCCACAGCACTAGTGCAGACCCATGATAAAACATTTTTTCTTTCTTTCAGCTCTATGAAGCATTTCCAGGCATTATGAAGCACCTTCCAGGGAAGCACAATGACATCTTCAGCAACTACACATTATTACTTGCCTTCGTAAGGGAGTTTGTTATCAAACACAAGGCCGAACTAGACCCCTCAGAGCCTCGGGACTACATCGACAGCTTCCTCATAGAGATGATGGAGGTAATACAACTATTAAGATGACAGGATGACTACAAGCCTGTTAAACATAAATGTATTTGTATGAATACAGCAACTTATTTGACTTCTTCCATCACTGACCAGAAGCCACATGAAACAGCAGACGGTTTTGATGAACAGAACATCGTTGCATGTGTTCTAGACCTGTTTCTGGCCGGGACTGAAACTACATCCACCACATTATGTTGGGGTCTCATATACCTCATCACTTACCCAGAAGTACAAGGTAAAAAACAATCTATTCTTTAAACAATCTATTCATATAAGTAATAATACATACGGAACTGACATTTAAATATATGGTATTTGTAGAAAAAGTCCAAGAGGAGATAGACAGAGTGATTGGAAGCTCACGGGAGCCTAGTATAGCCGATAGGGCCAACATGCCCTTCACTGAAGCTGTCATCCATGAGATTCAGAGATTTGGAGATGTTATACCAATGAATGGCTTACGAGTGGCTGATAAAGACACAACCCTTGGAGAGTGCTTCATCCCAAAGGTGAGTGATATTTTATTCAGCTAACATTAAAGTCATGCATAGATTCTTTTTGAAAATATTATAATATCATTATCATAAATAAGATCATTATATAATATCATTATAATAACAATTATAAAGTTATTATAATATAACTATCTATCACACAGAGTTTAATGTGGCTGTTTAACAATGTTTCGCTTTGAAATGCCAATGTCATCATTTGTCAAAACATGAAGTCCGACTCTTTCTGATTCATCGTTTCAACCAGGGTACAGCAATTTTACCCATACTGCACTCTGTTCTCTTTGATGAGAATGAATGGGAGACACCCTACAAGTTCAATCCTGGGCACTTTTTAGACAAAGAGGGCAAGTTTGTGAGGCGGGATGCGTTCATGCCCTTTTCTGCAGGTAAAGTGAGAGAAGAAACACACACAGAAAAGGACTTCACTAGGAATCATTCACAATACTGTTCAAAAGTTTGGACTCAGAAAGATTTTTTTAAAGGACATAAGAGCAAATTTTTTTTGCTGACATTATTCAGCAAGGATGCATTAAATTGATCAAAAGTGACAGTAAAACATAATGTTACATAACTTTTTTTCAAATAAATGCTGTTCTTTCTATTCATCAAACAATCCTAAAAAATAGCACTGAAGGATCATGTGACTGAAGACTGGAGTAATGAAAATTCAGCTTTCATCAGTGCCATCACAGGAATAAATTACATTTTAAAATATATTCAAATAGAAAACAGGTATTTATATTCTAATAATATTTCACAATGTTACTGTTTTACTGTATTTTGAGCAAATAAATGCAGCCATGGTGAGCATAAGAAACATTTAAAAAATATTTACAAATCTTACAGACCCCTATGGAAGCTTGTTTCCGCCACAGAATAAAACATTTTAAAAGATAATTGCGAGTTTACATCTCGCAATTCTGACTTTATTTCTCAGAATTGCGAGATATAAAGTCAGAATTGCGTGAAATAAAGTCGCAAGTGCGTGTTATAAAGTCAGAATTGCGAGAGATAAAGTCAGAATTGCGTGTTATAAAGTCAGAATTCTGACTTTTTTCTCGCAATTGCGACTTTATATCACGCAATTCTGACTTTATAACACATAATTGCGAGTTTATATCTCGCAATTCTGACATCTTTTCTCAGAATTGTGAGATATAAACTCACAATTGTGAGATATAAAGTCCAATTCTAAGGGGAAAAAAACTGACTTTTTTTTTTTTTTTTTTTACCTCAGAATAGTTTATATCTCACAATTCTGACTTTATAACGACTTTATATCATGCAATTCTGACTTTATATCTCCCAATTGCGACTTTATTTCTCAGAATTGCGACTTTATATCTCGCAATTACGACTTTATTTCTCAGAATTGGGACTTTATTTCTCACAATTCTGAGAAAAAAGTCACAATTCTGACTTGATATAGCCTATCGCAATTGTGAAAGAATTGTGAGATAAAAAGTCGCAATTATTATTATTTATTTTATTATTCAGTGGCGGAAACAAGCTTCCAGACCCCAAACTTTTGAACAGTAGTGCAAATGAAAGTCAAACCGACAGTCTGCGCTTTATGAACTTATTTTAATGAATGCTTATTTACATTAACGTCTCCCCACTCTGTCTCTATCTCTCACAGGAAAGAGGGTCTGTTTAGGGGAGCAGCTTGCTAGACTGGAAATTTTCTTATTCTTTGTCAGTCTGTTCCGAAAATTTCGATTTTCAACCGCAGAGGGTGAGAAACTCGACCTCGATGGAGTGATAGGAGTAGCACGCACCCCGCACCCCTTCAAGATCCATGCAACGGCACGCTGAACAAATCACTTTGGGAATACTATTAATACGAATAAACAATGTTATAAACAATTATATTATACATGTTTCACTTAACGTTTTAAATCGTTGAGAAAACAAATCTGGAGGTTATGGCCCTCATTGCTAACTCGCTTATATGCAAAAGTTCAGCCGTTCTTGTTTGTTTAAATGGTGTGAGAGATAAAACGGCTTTAGCTCCCATTTATGAAACATGCATAAACATGCTTAGTAATGCCTAGTCTACAAAACCTACTAGAGTAAAGTGCTGGATGAACATTGTCCTAGTTCAGGGTGAAAAAAGAGAGAATTCTGGGGTGAGTGAAGGTATGAAGTTCAAGTTTTTAAACAGATAATGCATAGAGAGAGGTATTAGTCAGCAAATAAGCAAGGTTTTGTCATGATAATAAATAATCTGAAATCGATAATCTCATGTCACAATATGTTTATGTGCTGAACTGTTTGTGTGCCGAACTATTTCCTTGTATAGGCTCCATTTTAGATTTCAGATCATTAAAAACGAACACTTCAGTGTGTGTTTGTGTAACAGTATATTATAATATAATATTTTTTATTTTCATAATTTTTAATTAAGTTCAATTTTTAAGAATTGTCTGTACTTTTAGCACTACAAGCGTCACATAAAAATAATTAGGAACTATTTTATTTAGGCGCCATCTAGGGGTGAGAGGTGAGTAAAGACTTCAACACTGGGATCATTAAAAAGGCAAGAAGGTATTTCAAAACAAACAGTTTATTCATCACGTGTAAATGAAGGCTGAGTGCTCTTTAACTCCAAATATTACTCTAATACCATATGAGTCCAATCTTTTTTATTCAAAATCTCTCACAAACAATGACAGTGCTCATAAAATTGAGTTCACAAATTTAAGATTTCTTCCTTGGAACACACCATACATAAATATTAGCATTTCAAAATACATACGCATTTACCCATCACAGGCCAAAAAGCCTAGCAGAATAAAACACCGGAAAAGACAAATCAGAAATGATTGCAATGATTGACCTTACCCTTTAGAATTGATAGCATAATTATTCAAAACGCAACAGCTAGTCTATTAGCAGATAGCTTAGTCAAATCAATCTAAGCAGGGGCAGATTTTCACAATACAGCAAAAGCCATTTCACAATGCAGCTATGTTTCACAAGTCACGCATGTATTCTTTGAGAGTGGCGTACAACACATTCAAAGCCGTCACAGCAGTTTTCTATGGCCTGTTATAATTCTGTGCTGGTGTTCACATCCTGATAATTGAGGTCTTCACACAGACAGGAAACGTTAAGTGGATAAAAAGGCCCTTCTGCTTGTTAAAAGAGCATGCAAGAGTCCTATCACAGTCAACTGAATATAAAATACTATAACTGGCTGAATAAAGCACCTGGATTTAAGATTTAATCAATAATTAATGTAGTTTTGTTGTCTGAGAAAGTCATTGTAATAGGAAGAAACAAACTAAGGAATCTGGTGTCCAGCACCAAATACATCTTCCTCCTGATCTAAGCAGTTTGATTAGTTAGGGCAAAATGTGAAGTCTGCATATGCTTTCAACGTTTTATATGTTGTACTTGCGCGATTACAAATATATTCCACGGCTGCATAGTGTATCATTGGAAGTCATTCCTAGCAAAAGCATGCATGCTACCATTACATGACCTGTTGATGCATCGAATGCATTACTTCCCGCACAATCTGAGTTAGCGTGACAAAAGATTGACCTGTGACCTTTAGTATCGATGCTGGTTCAGAAGTGACCCTGCTGCAGACTTTTACAGGTGTTTGTTTAGTACTGAAAGTGAAAAAGACTGCTACTTTATATCATTGTGTGCTGATTGAGTAACCTTCTTCAGAGTTCAACCCCTTATGTACATTATTATACATACATGTGTAACTGTAGAGAGTGAGGGGACATGCTATTGTTCATCATGGCATGCTTGTCCCCTTGTTCAGAAGTGTACTTAAGGTCACTTGAGTGTGCACGTGAGAGAAAGGAGGAGAAGAGCAGGAAGCTGGGGAAGTACTGAGGACAAGGTTACTTGGAAGAAGTGGCAGGCACGTTGATGGGCATGTTGTGCCGTGCGTTGGTCACCTGACGTTGCTGAGCCAGGAAGGACTGGCCGGGCGGCAATAGAGAGTTGGATCGCCCACTAAGACGTGACTCGATTGCCATCTTCTGGAAGTTCAAACTCTGTATGTTTTGCACGACAAGACAAAAAAACAACCACAAAACACTGAACACAAGGTAAATCACTGCTGATTTTTCAACAAAACAGTAAAATGCTTAAAGGCGTTGTGTATGGCAAGCCGTTTTAGCTTAAATTGTACCCAGCGTTACTCATCGTAATTGCATTTTTACTAGTAAGAATTAAATTTGAGAGCTCTACAAATGAATTTTTACTAGTCATATGTCTCCATTGACTTCCATTCATTTTTAATTACGGAGCTCTACAATTGAATTGTTACTAGTAAGAATGCAATTACAGAGCTCTCTAATTGAATTTTTACTAGTAAAAAAAACGAATTAAAAAACGAATTAAAACAATCGACGCTGATTGTACCGTGGATGCGTAGATTTACTTCACATAATCTGCAAAAGTCGTTCACAGCCATGTTCACTCCGGTATTTCGCTCGATGGTTTTGTTTTCGCATCATTGTTTACAGTGGAAGTTAGATGCGGCTGAGCATGCGCATAACACACGCCATAACCAAACGTTATGTGATTGGCTTACGGGTAACCAATGATTTTAAGCTTCAGACTAGCGCCCCCAGGCGGTAAAGAAAACGTTTTTCTATTATGGAACTCCAGACTCTCTCTACGAAGCAAAGCGAAGTAGCAGAGTCTGGTATTACCAGGCTAGCATCTTATGGCGCTTGAATGGTTTAATAGCACTTGAATGAATGATAGCGTGATCATATACTGTAGCGCAGCCAAAGGACGACAGAAAAAAAACAATGCAGCATTAATTGCGTTAAATATTTTTAACGGGTTAAATTGAATTTTTTTTTTTTTTTTTGCAATACCTCAATGCATTTTTGTCAATGCATTTAATTGACATAAATATATACACATGTCTTACTGAATATTTAATTTAAACATAGCAAACAGCATTGCTAATTGACACTATATTATAAACATACCTTATTATACCAAGCTGTCACAACTAACTTCTCCTCATATTCCCTCAGTTTGGCCTGTTCACACTCCCGCTGGGTAAATATTGCACAAGAACAGACATGAGTAAAGGAACAACAAACTGGAAAGAATGACATTGCGAATGAGAAACTAAACCTGAAATTGCTGGACATGAATAACATAATAAAGCATTTTGTAAGAAGAGATGGCTTCTCTACCTCCAGAGCATTGATCCTCTTGTCTTTCTCAGAGAGCTGCGATTTCAGTAACTGGATCTCAGCTGAGGCTGGGTTTAGCTTGGGATCCAGAGCTCGAATCACCTTAAAGAACGCACAATATGATGTATTTAAACCACTGGAAGATGGAAATCTTTTAAAAAAAATTCCAAAAGGCTTAAAATTACGCAAGAAAGCATACTATATTGTGCGATTAAAATTGTAGTTAATTGATATGCAAAAAAAATGACAGAATGTCAAATACATTTTGATCGGTTCCTCCTAATTGTACATAATTCAATAACATGAAAATATTGAGGACTTCAAAATGACTACAAAATTGTAACATGCAAGAGCACAAGTCATTCAGTAGCAAAATAAGCTACGTATTTGAGAGCTGAAGTTAATGTAACTACATCACGCGCTTTCTCCAGGTACATCTTGTATCGATCCTCCATCGCCCTCATGTCCTCATCTTTCTTCTTCAGCGCAGCCGCCAGCTCATCCATTTTCACACCTGAAAGTGACATTTCTCTATGACTGAGAGGTATTTTAAAGTTGAAAAGATTTGATGTCTGACTCGAAGAGGATCATAACGTCATTCTGGACATCAAAGTTTACGGTTTGACTCATTCTTGTCTATGAAGTCATGAAAGGCAATTTGGTGTCTAATACAGGGTCAGATCAAAATTTGGAAGCTAACTGGTTTGAGTAGCGTCTGGCTGAAGGTCCTCCAACAGCTCTTTCTTCTTCATGATTTCATCTTGCGCCTCATTCAGTTGCACCCTGGTAAAAAAACAAAAAAACATTAGGACCATCAGCTTCAGAAGGTGCATAAGATGCTCAAATCAAATCAAAAATCTGATCAAATGTCTAAACTTACATATGAGCATCCAGCTTCCTCTTCAGATGAGACTGTATGAAAGGAAACAAGCAATGTGACTTTTAAATGAAAAGTCACTACCACCAGAAATGTAAAAGCATACTGTACATAAAACAAATGAAAGACCAGGACTGCGTTTCCCAAAAGCATCGTAAGCCTAAGTAGAATGAAAAACCAATGGTCTCTACGATGGTCTCTGTATGCTTTTGAGAAACACAGCCCAGATGATTTGTGCATGTTTATGTAGCACTGACCAAAAATGTGCCAAAGCAGCACCACCAAGAGGCCTAAACACACACTTACATCGTCAGGTTTGGCTCCCTGTGTCTGCAAGGCCTTCTGCAGATCCTCTACCTGCTGCTGCAGCTCGCTGATTCTTTCACTGTTTAACCTTAATGCGCATAAAACAATACACAAGGCTTTTACAGATTGACTGAAACTGACTAAATGAAAATATACCCATTAAATCAACATAAAATCAATTAAGCTTGCCATTTAAAACTAGGGCACAGTGGCACTCGTTTAATGGTACAACTTTTAAAAATACATTCTGAATGTACAGTATGGTTTCTATTTGATGTATTATGTCAATCTGTACCTTTTCTCAGTGTCCAGTTGACTCCGTCCACGCCGGGCCTCCTCCAGCTGCACCTGAAGTTCAGTTATGCGCTCGTTCTCAGACTCCTCCTTCTGCAGCCGCAACATCTTGTTCTCATGCTGCAGACGGATGAACTTCTCCCTGGAGAAGCAGATACAGTATACTCATTAACATATAGGTGTCCTAAATTTTTAATGCATAAAAGATGTATGTGAATCACAAAGACAAGTGCCATACTAGTCTTCCTAATGACCTTGTTTCCAGTGTGATGTTCTAAACGGTGGTAATAACAGCCATTTAAAAGTCTTTCTCTTCACTCGTTATTTCATTTTTGCACAAAATTAAGTTAAAATAAACCAAAAACACTGCTTTGAAATATGCAATGTGAAAAGCTCTATTCAAATAAATGTGAATTTAATTATGCTCTTTTGAACTTTCTAGTCATCAAAAAATGTGTGCATAATGGCTTTCCACTAAAATAGCAGCACAATTGTTTTCAATATTGATAATAATAAGAAATGTTTCTTAAAGGAACACTCCACCGTTTTTTGAAATAGGGCTTATTCACCTTCTTTCATACATTTAGATAGGTGGGCAAATGCATTTTTGTCTCAGTGCATGCATTGTTTTAGTTTGACATTGTCGGTGCTAGCTTAGCTTAGCATAATGAATGGAATCCTTTGTTGCCAGCTAGCATGTCCTGAGTAAAAGTGATATAAAAAAAAAAAAAAAACCCACCTAATTACTTCTTGTGGCCTGCGTATTCACAACAAGTACAAATAGCGATGCAGATTAACACTAGGCGATTTCTTATGCAGATATTGACTTGGGACTATATTAGGGGGAAGCACAGGCGAAGCACTGCTACTTGGGTGCAGAGATATCACGCCCAAGTAGCAGTGCTTCGCCTGTGCTTCCCCCTAATATAGTCCTTAATATATAAGTCAATACCTGCCTAGGAAATCGCCTAGTGTAATTCTGCATCGCTATTTGTACTTGTTGTGAATACGCAGGCCACAAGAAATAATTAGGTGGGTTTTTTTATTTTTTATATCACTTTTACTCAGGACATGCTAGCTGGCAACAAAGGATTCCATTCATTATGCTAAGCTAAGCTAGCACCGACCCTGTCAAACTAAAACAATGCATGCACTGAGACAAAAATGCATTTGCCCACCTATCTAAATGTAGGAAAGAAGGTGAATAAGCCCTATTTCAAAAAATGGTGGAGTGTTCCTTTAAAAGCACCAAATCAGCATATTAGAATGATTTCTGAAGGATCATGTGACACTGAAGACTGGAGTAATGATGCTGAAAATTCAGCTTTGCCATCACAGGAAAATAAAAAATCATAGAAAACGGTTATGTGCGATGATTTACCTCATACATGCATCATACCTGTACTCAATGGGCAACATCTCAGCTGCTAGGTTATCATGGCTTGGGCTTCCTGTTTGATACTTTGCTGTGAAGTGTGAAATAAGGACAAGTTCAAAATTTCATACTATCTGCAAAACTAAATTTTAAGTTCGTGTTTACTGAGCTGTGAAGTGACCCAGACAGATCACTGAAATCGCTGGGTTCACGGCTGCACTGTGGTCAGAATACTAATGTAATAGGCTGTACTGCCTCTGAACTAGCTGATTTGGTTGAATTTAAATTGCCTATGCCAAACAAATCCCTCCTTGAAGGAGTGGAAGAACTGTTATCGCACTCGGCAGAGCTGTCCGTACCAATTCATGTCTGTGAGCGATCGTCTTCATTCAACTGGAATAATTTCCTAGCGGGACATTGCAACACTTCCAGGTGTGGTATCTGCAGTCATACTGTACCTGCTAGTAATAGCTGGTCCTGTTGGGCCTGCGTGCATCGCAGTTCTTCAATGGTCTCTCTGAGAGTGTCCCGCTCAATGCTGATCCTCTGATGAAAAAAAGTGATCACAGAGTTTTTTATGTCTGGCACAGAAATGACACACGTTAGCATTAAATCATCTAATGTACAGTGTTAGTTGTCTGAGCATGTGCATGTGAATGTGTCCGTCTACCTCTTTCTCCTTCAGTACAGCATCATATTTCTCCTGAAATTTCTTCATCTCAAAGGCCAGGTTATCAGCCCGACGGGACTCATCAGACAGTTTCTTGTGGAGCTCCTGACCCTGAAGTTACAGAAACAATGTAATGTTGATATATTACTTTCAAGTCTGAAGTTGTGTATGAACCTCTATGTATATTATATACTATTGTTATAACTATACTACTGTTAAATAGTGACTAAATAGTTACAAATAAAATTATTGTTTTTGAAAGAAGTCTCTTATGCTCACCAAGACTTAATTAAAAAATACAGAAAAAACAGTTATATTGTGAAACATTATTACAAATTAAAATAACTGTTGTTGAATTTAACATATTGAAATGTAATTTACTCCTGTGATGGCAAAGCTGAATTTTCAGCATCATTACGCCAGTCTTTAGTGTCACATGATCCTTCAGAAATCATTATAATATGCTGATTTGATGCTCAAGAAAAGTTAATTTCTTTAAAAAACAAAAACAAAAAAAACTTCTGAACAGTAGTGTATATTCTGCCAATTATTTAATGTCCGGGTAAAAAACACACGTAAACAACAACAACAAACCTGGTAACCTGGTATACGGTACCTGTCTCTTGTAAGTCTCTAGCTGAGCTCTAGCAGCATTGGCCTTGCGCAGCTCCTCTTCAAGGCTGACCGTGTTGTGCATGTAGGTCATGTTCTTCTCCTCCAGAACTTTCACTTGCCGTCTGAGGTCACTTAGATCTTCTAACTTCTTCCTGTACGTCTCAACGGAGGCCTCTAGCTTCACTGCCCGGTCAGAGCAGCTCCTAAACAAACACAAATGAATCAAAGACTTCCCAAAACAGCCAAACAGAATACTGGAAACACGTACGACCCAGCACATGCCTTAATATGTCTAATTCATCTTTAAGTGTTCGTGACTCCTCAGCCAAGCTGGTCAGTTCATCATTACGATGCTGAAGCTCCACTAGTTGTTTCTCCAGTTCTTCACAGTGGATGCGGTAATCATCTTTGGCTGCCTCTAGTCTGGATATTACACATACACACACATTCATTGTGATTCACGGAGACATTCTACCCATGCTTGGTTCATTATTTCAATGTTTGTCTACTTATGCAACAACGACTATATTCAGAACAACAGCAGGTTAATATCAAGTACGTTTCAGATGATTAGTTTGGATATGTGAAGTTAGATGAAGCTGTACCTGAAGGTCTCCTCCTGAAGCTGCTCGAACTGTATTTGCAGCTGGCTGTGCTTCCTCCCTGATGGAGTGCTGGGGTCATCAAAAGTATCAAGCTGATTGGCTCGATCAGTCAAGAGGTCATTTTCAGCCAGGAGGCTGTTCCTTTCCTCCTGCAGCATTGTCACCTGATCAAAGGGCAAAAAGGTCAAACACCAGAGCTTTCTTGGAAACCTGATGCTTATTATGTCAAGGCATGAATGACCTACATACCATGGCATATTTGAATGTAGGATTGCATTTAGAGTTGTACATTATGATGTACACTACTGTTCAAAAGTTTGGAGTCGGTAAGATCTTTTAATGTTTAATGTCTCTAATGCTCATGAAGGCTGCATTTATTTGACCAATACATAAAATATAGTAATAACTTTAAATATTATATTATTTAAATATTAGATAAACTGTTATCTATTTTTGTGATGGCAATAATTAATTTTCAGCATCATTCGATCTTCTAATATGCTGATTTGGTGCAACATTCCTTTTGCTATTATCATAATATTTGTTTGTAGAAAACATTATACATTTTCACATTATAAATGTATTTACTGTGACTTTTGATCAATTTAACGCATCCTTGCTAAATAAAAAGTATTACTTTGTCAAAAAAAAACTGTAAATAGGAGTGTATATATAGACCATGAAGTAAGGATTTTTTATTATAGTGTGAATTATAATGATTACATTTATTAACTAGGTTTACATTTTTAAAACCCTGTGCTGTTGAACTATTAACCCCCCAAAAAGAAAGAAAGAAAAACCACTCAAAACCAACAAAAATGTTCCTTTTACATAAACTCCAAATTGATGAAGTTTCAAATTGAATTGAAAATAATTAATCCAGCAAATAAAACAAATCCACTGTTAATGTTAGGAATGTTAAATGGCTTTTACTCTTCTTGTTTTAGAGTTCACCAAATATAAAAACCACAGCAACCTGATAACCCATTCATTTTAGCACTGAACCCATGAGCTCTTTTGCCACACACACACACACACACACACACACACACACACACACACACACACACACACACACACACACACACACACACACACACACACACACACACACACACACACACACACACACACACACACACACACACACACACACACACACACACACACACACACACACACAAGTTTGCCAGTGGTTAGATTTGTTAGTTTTAGTTAGGCTAGGTTGCCATGCATTTGTTTAGACTTACCTCTCAGTGGTCATGGATACTTTTAACTCAATCTGTCAAGAATCAGCAACACATGAATTTCTAACCCATTTATGTGCGCAGGAAAGTTAACATGGCAGTACAAATCCAGCAACAATAAGTACCTTTAAATGTGTGTATATTTATGATAAAACTGTACATTACAGAATATTTAACCTCTTTGTAAAAGCTAAAAGCACATCAGCCTCCACACAGACAAACCAAAAATATTTGAACTGAAAGGCAAAATCAGTTCATCCATGAAGGTGAACGAACAGAACAGCAGAAATGCTGTTCGCTGAGCTGACACTTACGCAAAAACATATGCTGTCAATGCCTTTTTATAGGTATGCAGCTTGTAAATATTTCTGCACCTGTGTACGTTCATATCTAAAACAAGGAATTTATTTTCATTTTGGTTTCTATGCAAGCACCATTTTTGTCACAATCAATCTTTCATTAAATCAACTAAATTGAGCTGAATATTGGGGATGTCATTTTAAATAATAAAGATTGCATAACAGATTCGGTTATGCAATATGTATTGTAAAAAGAACTATATAAATAAATGTGACTTTTAACATCCCAAATGCTTTGACAATAGTTAAAGTAGTTGACAAACTGGAATCTCACCTGCATGTCGAGCTCCTGGCAGCGCTGTGCCAACTCTTCTTTCTCTGCTATGACCTCAGTCAGATCCTCCAAGGCTTTCTTTAACTACCAAAAAAACATAATTGAACAATATTACAAGATACTATATTTAATAACAATATCGACACAGTTCTCGGATGGTATGATGTCTTACCTGGTGTTCAACATCTCCAAGAGGTTCTGTTCCTATCTGAGACATAGTCTCCTTGCTCATTAGCTGTAATCAATAAAAAACTCATCAGAATTCCTTTTCATTCTTTATTAAGGTGAATTTTTATGGCCACATAAAAATATCTGAATAAAATGAAAGGCCTCTGACCTCTTGAATGGCAGTCATCACCACATGCTGTACAGATTCCTCCAAGGTCATGATTATCTGGATATACTCTGGACAAACAACAATCTCACAGGGTTAAAAAATTATGAAATATAGATATATCACAAGAAAAATAGCAGCATATGGCTTTGAAACAGCATGAGGGAGAGTTTTAAATTAACAATGAAATCAAACTTGACAGTTCTTGTTTTTTAAGGAATATTGCAGTATTTATTACAAATGATTTATCTGTGCACATTATTATTATTATTTAATTCATGTGCCCTGCCAATCTTCCACCAAAATAACTTCCCTTCCCTCTTCCAACTACATCTCTTCTCTTCTGTGTTTTTCAGGCATGGGCAGGACAATCTGATCACAGCAATATTAAACAACAACAATCAATTCCCAAAGGACAAAATCAAGTCCCACCATACATTTCTTCTTGCTTGAGAAACCATTTCACTCAGATATATAGCCTACGTCACAATAGAGAGCCTAAGTCCCTCCCCTCCACTTCCGGCTCATGGGACCTTACTTCGGAAAAAATATGTATGGTAGTCAATGGCGAGAGACAACTTATCTTTTTATTCCGTCTGAACTGTGCCCTGAATTACACATATGTTTGTCAATTTAAAAGATAATTATGAAAGTCAAGAAAGTCGCAGAATAAAACAGAAGAGTAACATTAGTTTTATGTGAAAATCGCTCAATGAACTACATCTCTCGTCTCGCACTCGTCATAAGATCCGTTGCTCGTATGTGTTCACTCTGGTACAAAACACTCAGGCATGACGGCGTAACGTTACGATTATAACGTAAGACTATAGAAACAGACGTTAGTTTCAGTAAAGTTAGCTTCATTCATTGAGAGAAAAGGTATGACGTCACACGTGCGCCTTTTGGGTTTGTAGTCTCTGTAATTACGTATTTTCACAGTCTTATACCTCAACAGTTTTACATCAAACTGCGACTTTCTTGACTTTAAAATGTATCTTTTAAATTGACAAACATCATATGTGTAATTCAGGGCACAATTCAAACGAGATCAAAATATTTGTTGTCTCGCGCCATTGACTACCATACAATATTTTTCCGAAGTAAGGTCCCATGGTGGTCAACCGGAAGGGGAGGGACTTAGGCTCTCTATAGAGAAGAAAAGTTTATCGTAACTTCCGTTTCAGGTCGACCATGGCTGCGTTTAAGTCCTCGCTAACTTCCCTCCATCTCGTTCACTTGGAAGTACGTCATTGCTTACGTTGCAAGAGTGCCCACTACTGGCGGAACCCTTACAATGGGTTTAAATGGAACACAATAGCCCTTGATCACTTGTGCGTACATTACGTGCAAGCACTGCGAGTTGCTGTTGTGACGTCACAATATTGTTGAAGTGTACATACGAGTAGACTCGCTCTCTCAGTCAAAACTGAGGGTTCAAGGGTCTGGCCTAATAAACTTCCCTAGTCCACTTGACGAACACACTTCAAAATGGCGATGGGGATTCCCCCGAGGGGAAGTTTGTGATTGTATGTCTGTATGAGTGAAGGTTTTCGGGTGATCTATCCCTTTTACTACCTTGTTTCCTGTCACATTTGACTGCACACCCTAGGATGAGCTGTAGGAGGCGTCCCAGCTCTACTTGATCAGACTGCTCGATCACTCGCACCAGGTCAGGCAGAGGAAAATCTGTGATCTGCTGAGCTAAAACCTGAACACAAAGGGATCATAACACATACAAGAATTGATTCTTTATTACAATGAATCTGATTGTATGGTCATTGTGCCTTTGCTAAATTTGAAAAAAACTGCAGGCATTAAAATATCTGTAACTCATACAGAATGTGCTATAATTAAACCACCCAACAATTACACACATTCATGTGACTGTCGGCATGGGTTAATAGTTAAGTGAAAGGTTAATTCCTGTTAGTCTGACTAATGGCATGTTACAGCAAAAACAAGCATTTTAATGAACCAAACCTCTGTCAATTACCTCATTATAATAATCAATAATCATCTGCAGGACCTTTTTGAGGTTGTTGAGCTGTAAAATGAAGTGAAACAAAGACTTTAACTTTAACATATTATACTTAACATCTCAAAATTAGACTTAAGCACCAAGGCCTGGAAGGAAAATAAATGTACCTTGAGTCTTGCATTATCTCCAACATCCTCTTTAATGCGAGACAGCCAGCTCTCACTGAACCATGAAGGATCTCTGTAATTGAAACATATTGATCAGTGCAGTTCAGTCTTATCTAATTCAGACACTTTCAGATGCTTTCATTCAGATCAGTCGGTAAAATCAAATCAAATATGTTTTGTCCCCATCCCATCCTTCTTTAATGCAATCAGAATTAAATCACACTCTCAGACTCTAAGAACAATATGCTAAATTTCACTATAGCCTACTTGAATCAAAGTTTATTTAACAAAAAATATATACATCAAAACCCAAGAAATTTGACTCTGAGGACTACCAACAACCCAATACAAGTCATAAAATATTCAAACACTGACACGCTGAGATATAAATCAGTAATGCTGACCTGGAAAGAACTAATTTGATTTAGTAGAGCAAGAGGGAAAGGGAAGGTGGGAGGCAACTGAAAAGTGTAAAACACAGTCAGGTATGAATTAAATCAATGAGTCAAGGAAACACTGCAGCTCAACTGGTAGTACATGGCGCTAGCAACGACAAAGTCATGGGCTCAATTACCAAGGAACACTCATACCAATCAAATACACAGAATGAAAGCAATATAAGTTGATTTGGACTAAAGCATCCGCCAATGAATAAATGTCAAGTGAATGTAAACACACTCACATCTGATGCAGAGCCTGAGACATGGCTGACCCTGAGGTCAGATCGTCCACGGTCTTACAGGGGGCTGCAGTTTTGAAGGTCTGCAGCTGAGGCCACACATACAAAGAAAAGAAACATGGGTATAGAGTGCTATAAACAATGATAAACTACAGCGAGTATGTATTACTACAGGGGTTTCCAAACTTTTTTGTCAGCTGAACTCCTTTTGTGTAAAATATTTACTTGATGTACCCCCTGAGATTTTATGTTTATATTTCAATAATTTAAGGACACATTATTAATATGCATACTAATAATTAAGATTTAATTATAACTATTATTATAGATTTCGGTTTTATATCAAATAATTGTGCAGCCCCATTGATTTATTTTGATGGTAACACTTTACAGTAAGGGTTTGTTTGTTAACATTAGTTAACTACATTAGTTAACATGAACTAACAATAAACAATACTTCTACAGATTTTATTAACATAAGTTAATGTTAAATTCTACACTTACTAATACATTATTAAAATCTAAATTGTATCTGTTCACATTTACTATGCACTGTCAACTAACAAGAACAAGCAGTGAACAATCATATTTTTAATAAGTAACATTAACAAAGGTTAATAAACGCAACATATAGTACTCCCACTAAAAGAATACAATGGTGTACACATTAACAAAATGCTCCATTATGTAGTTAATGTTTATATTTGGGTCAATGACATGACATGCATATTTTTGTGTGCATTATTTCCTTTTACAATAATTTGATAAATTCATGACATACAGTATATCACTTTAGTCAATAAAACCTATTTAGTTTGGATGATTTTTTAGTACATTTAAATAATACATATTATTTTATGTTTTGTTACCTTAAACCGCCAACAATTCAGGAGGTGCAACTGTCCGAACAAATGAACAAACTAAGAAACCTATTTAAAATGATGTACAGTATATATACATACAACTATTTGGTTGTACCGCAAAGTCAAAAAAAAATATTTTAAACATGTTATTTAACAACTGAAACTTATTTAAACACATTGTTCAAGACTCAAATATTTAATCAGTTTTAAAAAGAACATAATTTAGGTGTGCAGTTCTGACTAAAGCATTAGAGATCACTATATAAATGTAATTCTGAGATACTATCAAACAAATATTGCATTTAAAATGTGCCATACATTCAGGTAACCATTATAAGCACAGATATGCCATTCATTGCAGCATAATGAATGAAAATACAGAGACACC
This sequence comes from Abramis brama, assembly GCF_963993115.1. Classification (NCBI taxonomy): domain Eukaryota; kingdom Metazoa; phylum Chordata; class Actinopteri; order Cypriniformes; family Leuciscidae; genus Abramis; species Abramis brama. Next base: position 8,771,121 of record NC_139980.1, read on the forward strand.
ACAGGTTTAGAGATTATGATCTAGGAAAGATGATTGTCTTTTGAACCTTATAAGTCTTTTTGAGAACTATTTTGAGAAGCCCTGGTGCAGACCCAATGTAAACACAGCCATGGATCAGGGCCAAATATAGAGAATCGCAAGCACGCGATCATAAGCCGCAGTCAACAATCAAATATTAAACTGAGACTGGGAATATCTCATTGCATAAGAGACATTCCACAAATGCTCTAGCTAACCAGATTAGACACCTAAATCGGATGAGGAATGAGTTGGCTGTGCTGTGATTGTTTGTGTTGGTTATGTTTAACCGCATTCTGACTATAGTTTGTCGTTTTGATTATTAGCCTATTTTATTTATTGTCGCGTGCTGGACGGGTGCCGCGTGGAGAAATGAGCGCATTTGTAAATGTTCTAATGATGCACCGCAGACCCCGTTTGGTTTACGTGAGGTGTACATCGAAATGTCTTATTTCCGGTATTTTTGGACCATGGATCCCGAAAGAAAAGACTACCTGCGACAGGAAACTTAACGCTATCGTCATGGCTCTGAACGCAGATAGGATACATAAACGATTCCTGGTTCTGGTGATCGTCAAGCTACACTAAAAGACAGGATCTTACCCAAACAATCAGGCTCTCGCATAGCGTTTTATTTAAATCCATCTCTCGTCTGTGCTATCGGGCAAATATTTCCGTCCACCTGTCAACAATGCGCTTCCCTTTCCCACCTGCGAGTGTATTTGCCTAGCGCTCTCCAGCGCTACGTTCACGTCAATTGCGTCTACGCACAGATTGATACGTAAAGGCTTCCTGAATGCACGCCGCTGACACAGCGCGTGATGCGTTGATAAGGATTGGGGATTGATGGGATCAAGAGCGCAACAGCAAGAATAAAACACCAATGGTGTGTTGAGTTCAGGACACCGTGCAGCCAATCTAAATAGAGATCTGAGAAGATTGGCAGAGCAGTGAACATGGCTTGTCTGGTGTAATAGTTTGGTTTCCACACTCTAGAAAAAGAATATGGGCACCTATACGAGTCTAGGCTACTAAATGTGAAATAGTCTACAGTGTGTTATAAAATTCAAATTCATCAACAAAAACTTAAAATGAACCAGATTCACCTATAAGCACTTTTTGTTGTTGCCTATTTAATGTTTATTAGCCTAGGATATTTTTTTAAGATTTAAATTTCTCTCACATTATAGAAATATAGGATAATAAACCATCTTGGACCAGCAACAAACCAGCTGACAAAACATGTTGAGGTTGTCAATATGAAATAGTTTGTATTCCATGCAGAATGTCCAGATTTCACTATTATCTCAGACCAGCTAGAAATCTGTTCCAAAACAAATTCATCAGCTTAACCTGGATTTAACTGAGTTTAAATATTTATTATATCATTAAAGGAAAATATCTTAATTTTTCCAATGTGTATTTTATTTGACTTATTTTACTCTTAGCACTGCATATGGACATTCTTATTTATTTCATATCACACAGATTCACTTATCAATTGCTTCATGATCCCAAGCTTAAGAAGATTACAAAGACAGGCCTATATAGTCATTATTTTATATCAGAGACATACAAGACAGATACACTTCTAAAAATATATAGTCTAAATCTTCAAATGAACCTCACTGCCTCCAGGTAAAAAAAAATTAAAAACTAATTTGTATAGTTAAAAAAGTCAAATTGACTGGAAATAGGGAAAATGCTAATGTTTACTGATTTACACAGGCAAATGTTTTCTGTTTCTAAACATTAAACATTAATATCTCTCAAAAGTTTTATACCTTTTTGTAATAAAAACACAAGATAAGATTGTGTTGTGAAGTCACATTTGCCTTGTGGGATGAGCATATGTGGGAATACTAAGTTTATATATAAAATAAGAGACACATTATTGCGAATCCATACATTGCATTCTATAAAGTTTTTTCATGACGCTTTCCTTTATTCCATTAATAATTTCACCACAAAGCCATATCATTTAATCACATTACAGCATATACTCGAGCTCAAGAAATAAGCCAAAAATACATTTTCTGTTGGAACTGCTCACTACGATATGGTGGCACCAATCCTAGACTGACATGACTCTGGACTTTAAACCATGACAGCCTTCAGATTCTTATTTAGGCCAGGGGCCTTTAACCTGCCCCTGCTATTTTGAGCCACTGCGACCTTGCAGTTTAGGCAAAAATGGGAAAATAAATATTAGCTTGAGACATTTTTAGTAAGAAGGTCCAGGGCAAAAGCACTGATGGTATGAAGTCAATGTGGGCAACTAAGTCAATAAAGAATTTCGAGATATTTATTTAATAAAAACACACACATAAGCTACACTGTACACAGGTACATAGATTGGAGGGTCAATGTATTTAATACAATTAGCATGGGGTATAGTATTAAAGTAGGTTTAGCTTTATTTTAACCTGCTGGATTGCCCCAGTTACTGGCACCCAAGTGAAATGCCTTTCTTTGGTCATCCATATGGGACAGTGTATTATATTGTGTAAACTTACGGTAAACCATTGACAGACGACTTACAACCTGTCTTTGAACATCTGATAGTGGTCACATGACAAAAATAAAACACTTGAGACCGAGGAATGGCCATGGCTTTGATCAACACAAATATTGCCATTCAGTACACTTTCACATCGATGAACATATTGCAGAGATCGGTAAGATTGCAAGCAACTTTCCTGAATTTCGAAAATCCAACAGGAAATCAGTGCAGTTACCTAATCTCCAAAAAAGGGACTGAAGTGGGACTGAAAGCCCTGGCTAATGATTAACCTGTCTGTCAAATGTACTGTGTGAAGCAGTTGAAAGCATTCCAGTCTCTACCCTCCACGAGAGAAAGCAACTGAATTACGAACAAGAAACATGCCCATCAGCCGCGGCTTCCACAACAGGTGAGAGAGTCTGACTATTTGTGTTTTTAATATATTTCATGCACATTTCTGTGCCTGGTAATCCTAAATTGAGTGTTTAAATGATGACATACATCTTGCATATATGAGCAAAGCAAATTATGGTTACACTTAGGTGTCCTTGTTACAGTGTAATACAGTAAAGTATTGAGTAAAATACATGTACTTAATATAGGGTTAGTAACATAATTTACTTTTATTAATATTTCATGTAACATGTAATGAGGACACTATAAAATAAAGTGTTACCCAAATTAATATAACAGACTTTGTTTGATATTAGGTTATATTTGAACAGTTTAATCATATCCAGCATCTTTTTAAAAGAGAGAGAAATATATATTATTAAACATAGAAATGTATAATACTTTTGAAGCTGTTCATGTATTATGATGAAGTGTTGTGTCCTGCGACTGCAGGTTAAGTGTGTTATGATATGTTGGGGCAATAAAAGGCTCCACACAGACACACTAAACACTATGATATCAGATTTCAACGTGTCAGTCAAACTTTTTTCAGTCTAAAAGTCTCACATTTCTTAAATACATTCATATGGGATAATGTGCACATTGTGTTGTTTTACAGGCAATTTTGCTATATCATAATATAATACCTTTAAATAAAGTTTTTTTTTCATATCAAAAGCAAATGTTAGTTGTAAGGCTGCCTGATATTGCGTCATGAAGTATGAGTAAAACACAGGTGTGTCAGACAGCTAAATTTAGATTTCGTACGTGCTCCTCCAGAGTCAGCCTATCCAAACTAGATAAATCGTGCAATAATTTTTGTAACGAAAAACAGGTTTTATCTTGAGATGAATAAATGTTTTTATTCTGATGAAGACAGTCCACCCAGAATTTCAAAAGAAAATCAGCTGTAATTAATTGTAATTCAACTCCTGATGCACATTTAATGATGACCTTTCAAACGCTAGTCCTGCATTGTGATTTGAAGTCTTGAAGGAATTGGTGAACATAAACTCCACAGTATTGCATTTCAATAACTGCATCTCTCACTTTTGAAGGTCCTCTCTTCACTCAAAGATAAGGTGTCAAGGTCAGCCACACAATCCTCACGTGAACAACAGAGAGGTGAATACATATACAGTATTCCTCTATTATGTATTTTTCTTAATTTTTCTTTTTCTTAATTTTTTGTTGTTGTTGAGTATATACTGTATAATCTCTTAATTTTATACTTGCAGGATTTGCCTAAAATGTGGTTACCAGCTGGCAACAAGGATGTCCACTGCCCCGTGTGTTTACAGATCGCCAGTTATCCTGTAGAGACAAACTGTGGACATCTTTTCTGTGGTGCGTGTCAGCCGACTGCAAACTACATCACTGCAAAAGAAACAATTATTTGGATCTCAGATGTTAGTGTTTCATAATGTTAATCAACATGCTGGTTCAC